>NC_077245.1:75006324-75674171 GCF_947179165.1 Solanum dulcamara
ACCAGAAAAATCCTATAATGTCATTTTCACCATCTACTATATGGAAAATAGAAATCATTTTCTTTTTTCTCAAAGGATAAGTTCAATTTTTTAAGTACTCATTTCTTTAATAAAGCCAAAAAAAACCTCCTTGATTTTTGGCTCATTGAGTATTTAAGTCATTGTTTTGTCTTAGTTCTTTGTTTATATTAGAATATATATTTTCTTTCACACTTCTGAATCATCTTTCTTTGACCTCTCAAGTTGTATTTGATTAGTTTTAGTAATCCATCAACTCTCTGCCCCACTCACTTACCAACATGAGCTAATTGTATTTTATTCACGTAGTGTGTAGTCTGATTCAAAATTTTAAGTTTGTGAGTTCTGAATTTCAAAATATGATAACTTACTAAAATGGGGATAAATGCTACTAGTTTGACATAACCATAAATCATATTGCAGATTTATTTCTACTCATTCAGGCTCTTCCTCGAATTCTGCGCATAGAGAAAGCTTTAATGTATCGGACTGCTTTTTTTATTCATTTCTACTCATTAATCACAAAGTCTGATATAAATTTGAATTTTTTGGATGTTGGTTTCTTAACACAAATACAAAGTCCGTATCAAAGCTACTGAGTTCGATAAAACTATATTGTAGATTCGCTCCACTCACTAACCAACATGAGCTAATATACATCTTACACACGCATTCTGATCTAAGATTTTAAGTTTACAGGTTCTAATTTTCAGGATAGTTGGCTTCTTAACACAAATATAGAGTTTGTATCAAAGCTACCGAGTCTGACAAAACTATATTTTAGTTCCGCCCCACTGACCAACCAACATGATCTAATATACATTTTATTTATAGAGTCAGATTCAAGATTTTAAATTTACAGGCTCTGATTTCTAGGATAGTTAGTTTTAACACAAGCACAGGGTTTGTAACTCTGCCCCACTGACTAACCAACATGAGCTACTATACATTTTATAGAGTCGGATCCAAAATTTTAAATTTTACTAATTCGGATTTCCAACCCTATTTATAAAATACACAAAAAAACAAGATAAGTGTATAGTAGTACTTAGAGAATAGAGATTACCTTCTCTTACTTTGTTGTTTACTTCACATATTTTCCAGAAGAGGAAGAGACAGAGAGATGCCAATGAGCAAAAGCCATGAAATTTTGCAATTCACCAATCATGTTGTACAAGGTCGGTGGTTCTCTCTTTTTGCTTCATTTCTCATCATGGCTGGAGCAGGTGCTACTTATCTATTTGGTACTTACTCTAAAGAAATAAAATCCTCACTTGGATATGATCAAACAACACTTAATCTGTTAGGATTCTTTAAAGATCTTGGTGCTAATGTTGGTGTTTTATCTGGTTTACTTGCTGAAGTTAGTCCAACATGGTTTGTTTTACTAGTTGGTGCTGCCATGAATTTCACTGGCTATTTCATGATATGGTTCTCTGTTGTTGGAAAGATATCAAAACCAACTGTTTGGCTTATGTGTATGTATATATGTCTTGGTGCTAATTCACAGAATTTCGCGAATACTGGTGCTCTTGTTACATCTGTTAGAAACTTCCCTGAAAGCAGAGGAAATATGATTGGTTTATTGAAAGGTTTTACTGGATTAAGTGGTGCTATAATGACACAGTTATACTTAGCTGTATATGGAAATGATGCTAAATCACTTATTTTGCTTATAGCTTGGCTTCCTGCTGCAATATCTGTGATTTTCGTGTACACGATTCGTGAAATGAGAGTTGTTAAGCAACCAAATCAGTTGAATGTTTTCTACTATTGTTTGGCTATAGCGATTGTGCTCGCGTTGTTTCTTATGGTTATGACATTGGTTGAGGGGGCAATTGTATTTTCTCATGGTGCTTATGTTGGTACTGCTACTGTGGCTTGTGTTTTGTTGTTCCTACCTCTTTTGGTTTTCGTTAGAGAAGAGTTAGGTGTTTTTCGTAGAAAGAATGTGGCTAACATCGATCCTCCACGAGTAACCATCGAGCATCCTCCACCAGTAGTACAAGAGAAAGAAGATGCTAACAATCTGAGATGTTTTTCGTTGAATGACATTTTCTTGAATAAACCAGCAAGAGGTGAAGATTATAGTATATTGCAAGCACTTTTGAGTACTGATATGTTGATTTTATTCGTTGCTACGTTTTGTGGACTTGGGACGAGCTTGACTGCTGTCGATAACTTGGGACAAATCGGAGAGTCATTAGGATATCCAACAACAACAATCAAGTCCTTTGTGTCACTTCTGAGCATATGGAACTTTTTTGGGAGAATTTTCTCAGGATTTGTATCTGAGGCGTTGCTTGTTAAGTATAAATTCCCAAGGACACTTATGATGACATTAGTCCTTTTGTTATCCTGCATTGGCCTACTACTCATCGCGTTTCCATTCAACGGATCAGTATACATTGCATCAATCATCATCGGGTTCTCATTTGGTGCACAATTGCCTTTACTCTTCTCAATCATTTCTGAACTTTTCGGATTGAAGTACTACTCCACATTGTTCAATTGTGGTCAATTGGCTAGTCCTCTTGGCTCATACATATTGAATGTGAAGGTAACTGGACCGCTCTACGATAGAGAGGCATTGAAGGATCTCGCGAAAAAAGGCTTAACTAGATTATCTGTTAAAGAATTGACATGTATCGGGAGCCAATGTTATCGACAGGCTTTTCTAATCTTGGCTAGTGTCGCGTTTTTTGGCGCGTTAGCCTCGTTGGTTTTGGTTGCAAGAACTAGGAATTTTTACAAAGGTGATATATACAAGAAGTTCAGAGAACAAGCTGAGGCAACTGAGGCAGAAATGGCTGCAACAAACAATAAATAGGCGGATATATATACTAAGAACATTACACAATTTAAGGCCAAATTTTGGCCTAGTTAAAGTAGTTTTTTTCTTCTTGATCATTTATGTATCCATTAATTATGTATTAATCCTTTGAAAAAAAATTGTCATTTTATATCTGTTTGTGTATGCATTCATAGCATTATATAGTATATTGTTGGACAGTTGAGCAGAAAAATATCTTGCTACTTTACTGCTTGTTTTGGTAATATCGTCATGTGGAAGGTCTATCAGAAATCACCTTTCTACTCCACGAAGATAGATAAGGTCTCCATACATCCTATTCTCTCAAGACTACATTCGTGAATTTACACCGAGTATGTTATTGTTGTTTTTGTTGTAGACTTGTAATTGAGCAGAAAAATGAACATTAGAAAAAACTAAAAATTGTGAGATTTTCTGCAACTTGGAATTAAGAACTAGAGTTTGCTAGAAATTGAAAGACAGACTAATTTTGTCTGTTTTTCTGGTGGCACACAAGTTTAAATACTCAGGCTAAATAATAGACTAATAGTAGATCATATTCTTGGCATATTTCCTTTTTTCTTTTTCTTTTTTTCCCATTCAGTGTCTGGTAGCTTCGAGTAATTTTGATATGTGTCACGTAAGATTAATTAAAGAGGAAAGTGTTTCCTACAGCCCTACCAAGATTTTTTTTTTTCATTTCAATGTTCGAATCCAAAATCTCTAATTAAGGAGGAGGGCTGCAACCTTTGGTGGTCCTTGAAATGTACTTTAATATGACTCAATCTATATATATATAATATAAAGCTATATAAAAGAAAAGTGACGTGACACCTCTTTTTGGCCAAGGATCCTATTTATCTTTTATCTTATTTTTTTGACAATTGTTTCTATTTATTTGTTTTTTATTATTATACAAAAATGAATGTGTCAATTAATACTCCATTTATTCATATTCTTTAATATAAAAATTTATTTGTCTTTATTTCCGTTAGTCCTATGACTTTTCATGATCATAACTCCTAAATCATATTAATAGATCATTTGATATTTCATATTTTTGTCCTATAAATAGAAGCATTGGAAATTTTTTTTACAAAAGAAATGCAAATTTATATGTATAGTAAAGTTAGGGATTAACTAGGTGAAGCTTGCTCATCTTTTTGGTCAAAAATGATAATTTTTTTTATAACTTTATGAAAAGTTTTTATAGCTTGTATAATGCTTTTAGATTTTTTACTTATATCAGATTTGATTGTTTTTTTGCAGGTGCTTTTTTTTGTTGTTGAATGGAAAATTTCATCTTCTTCGTGGTATTCATCTTCTGATTAACGGATCGAACTTCAATCTAGCAATTTAGTGAGAAAAATCTAAACAAGTTCTCATAAAATTATTGTTGAAATTTTTTTTATAATGTGAATTTATAGTAAGAACATGACAAAAATTTCAAGTAATACAAATTTTAGTATATTATGTCAATAAAAGTGTTGAACATAAAGTTATGAAGCAGACATAAAAATAAATCGTATAAGACTAAAAATCTTAATTTAAAAACTAAAAAAAAAATAAACGAGAAAAAAATAGCTATAGAAAAAAATACTTGATCATGTAGAACAAAAAAATCAAATAGTTGTTCAAAAAAAATTTTCGTCTAACTTACCTAATGGTTGTACTTTCACCTTTATATAAGTTTTGGTAATTCCTTTGTAAGATAAGACGTTTAATTCCCCGCTTTAAAAAATAATAAAATGAAAATGAGAAAAAAAATAACAAAAAAAGAGACAATACACAAAACTGTACTCTTTAAATGGCTATTATGATAGATACACTACAAGTGAACAATGATAATTTATATTTATGTATAATAATAAAATTAGGAATACAAAAAGTGACACCTTTCTTTGGTCAAGAACCAACCTTTTTAAAAATTATTTATTGGAATTTTTCTCTATTTTTCCTTATTTATGTGCTATATTAAAAATATTTTTAAAAACCCATTTAACATTCTTAATTATGTTAAATATGAAATGTTAAGAAGCAAAAAAAGTCATTTTTTAATTTTCTTTAATGCAAAACTCAATGGACTTTATTTTCATTACTTCCATAATTTTTTATTGTTATAACATCAAAAATAATTAATAGTCATATTCATGATATTATTTAATATTTTATATTGTAGTCCTATAAATAAAGATATTGTAAAACTTTGTTGAAATGAACTCATTAGCATTTTAAGTTGTCAATTAAAGTTCTCTATTTTTATTGTAGACTAATAAATATGTCAATTAACAGTTCATTCATATTCTTTAATGCAAAACATAAAGGTCTTTATTTTCATTACTATTTTTTATTACCACAACCCCTAATATAATTAATAGTCGCATTTATGACATTATTTGGTACTTATATTATGTTTTATATGCTTATTTTATTCATTCTTTAGTTTGTCTTAAAGAATAAAATGAAGGCTATTGAATGGTGATTGACTTGTGGAATGATTATCAATGAGAGCTTGGAAGATTGTCCATTTATTTTGTATTTTTTTCTTTTATTTTTAATGATTATAATCGTAAAAATGATGTTGCATCATTATTTATTTTTTGTAGTTCCCTCTATGATTTTTCTTTATTTTGTATTTTATATAAATTTTTG
Organism: Solanum dulcamara; assembly: GCF_947179165.1. Taxonomy (NCBI): domain Eukaryota; kingdom Viridiplantae; phylum Streptophyta; class Magnoliopsida; order Solanales; family Solanaceae; genus Solanum; species Solanum dulcamara. The sequence continues at coordinate 75,011,807 of NC_077245.1, forward strand.
ATTGTCGTAAATTTATATTTTTTTTTGGTTCAAATTAGTAATTTATGACGGTTGAAAATCAACTAACTACTAACTAAACGTTTTTCTCTATAAAGTCAATTATACGTTTGAGTAATATATAAATCGGCATATTTTGTATTTTTTTACTCAATTTCAGAAAAAATAAAAGAATGCATCTTATCATCTTTCATATCCGTGCGAAGCGCGGCTAAATTCACTAATTTTATCTAAAGTTCAATTAATAAGACTAGTTATGATCTAGAGTTGTAGACACAATTGAACACCAATTTGATGAACAAATTAACCCAATCTATATGTATCTTATTCTAATGAATAAATATCGAGTTAATTTCACATAAGGTCATCAAACTATAGTATTATCACAGAAAAGTCATTAAATTAATTTTTTTTTAATCATAAAATCACTCAATTTTCGTTATTTTTTCAAAAATGATCATTTTGGAAAAACTTTTGATGAAAATTGGCTATAACTTGTACCTATTTTCATAAAAAATCATTTCAAACTCCAATCCAAATAAATTATTCATGTTTCATTTCAATCTAACATTTTAAACTTTCTATAAAAAGACAGTTAAAAATCTTCCATCTCACTAATGTGTTTAAGGTTCATGCACGGTCAAAAATGTTTAAAGTAATCACTTTAATGACACTAAAATACATGAATAAAAATGTCGTAATATCAAAACGATGCAATTACTATTTACCCAAAGTAGTAATCCCTCAACTCCTGCTAATAGGGGGGTGTGCAAAAATCAAATCGAAAAAAATTATTATTGAGTTATTTCTATTGAATTAATGGGTTAATAGATTTTTAATTATATTATAAAAAAATTATCGAATTATTGGTTTGATATTGATTTTTTAATATTGGTTATTGGGTAAACTGATAACCAATTAAGGAATATTTAATTTACTACTTTACTTCTTTACCCCTACATAAATATTAAATATTAATATCAATATTTTATTGGTTACTATCTTTGCTCTTTAGCCTTCAATTCACGTTATTGTCTTATTTCTTTTATTTGTGTTGTACTCGTATATTTCTTTTTCATGTTAGTTGCTACTGAATCTATTTTATGAGCATTCCATAAATTTTCGTTATTGTCTTGTCTCGTCAACTTATTGGAAAAGTCATATAATTATTTTATGAGTATTTTCTTATTGGTTAAATCTAAAACGAACCGATAAAGATCAATATCGAAAACCAATAAAAAATATCTTATAGATTTGGTATATTGGTTTAGCATATTTAAAAATTAAATATCAATAAAATCAAACCTATCGAATTGAACCAAACCGAACCAACTGATGCACACCCTACGAGTCTCAAATAGTAGTACCAAAAAAGGGTTAAAAAAGAAGGTGATAAAGGCAAACAATGGAAAATTAGAAAGCCAAAAGTGCAATTCATCCAAAAAAGAAAGGATGCAAATGGAAAAGAAACTACATTTTTAGTTTTCCCGGGCAAACCTGAGGCTATAAAACAAGTCGAAGAGCCATTTTTTCTTTTTCTGTTCAAACATCTCCGTAAGCATAGAAGAATTACTATATTATTCATCGATTTATTGATTTTTGTTTGTTAGATTTGTGTTTAATTTTGTTGTTGTTGTTGTTGTTATTGAAGAAATTAAGATGATGACGGAGATGGATGAACCTCTAGATTTTGAATTTGAAGAACCCTCCATCGTTAGCCCTATTGTTACTAAGCAGAAAAAGTGAGTTTTTTTTTTCATTTTTAACAACAATTTTGTTTGTTTGATTCGTTTTTCATGTTGATTAGATTGCAAAATTAGATACTAGGTATCTAGGGTTTTGAGTTGTGGGTGGTTTACTTAAGTATGTTAGAGAAGAGTTGGAGTCAGGATTTGAAGCTTATGTGTTTGAGAATTGCAGGTGTTTGGCCATGTAAGTATGAGTATTTGAAAAAAAAAGAAGAAGTTATTTTTGTTTTCAGAGTGAAAAATGATATTTTGAAACTTGGGAGTTGTGTTTGATGATGAATACAAATTGGAGTTGTTTTTTTTGAATTTCTCTTGAGTAGTTTTGAGTGAAAAAAGTGAAAACAGAATTTTGGTGTTTTTCAAATTTTTGAAAATTGTGGAGTTTTATGGCCAAACATGTTTGTTTGAGTTCAACTCAAGGAAAAAGTAAAAAAATTTCATGACCAAATGCGTAAAATAATTTGTTATTGACGGAGATTAGGATGAGCTTTGATGAATAAAAGTAGAATTGGTAGAAATTCTCATATGTGAAGCAAATCAAACCTATTTTTAGACGAAAAAGACCAAGGCAGAGTAAGATGGATTTAGGGACGGTAGATGGGTCTAGAATAGATTTCCCAACGGGCAAAAACTTACACTTTCAAGTCAATATGGCCGTGATGTCATGAGCCTATTTTCAACAGCGTGTGGGACAACCAAAACAGCCCACACAGCTTGCTAAGGCTCAGTCCTAACAACAATATAGCATACGAGTGCAAGAACAAAAACACCTCAAAACTAGTCCACACAAACAGCCCAACAGTTGGAACAAAGTAAGAGAGCTTTTGGGAGGCAAGTGCCAATTTTCTTTGATATCTCTTTCAAGTGTTGATTACAAATGAGGCTGTCCAAAGGGACTTATAAGCTCTGAAAATAAGCTACAACAAAGGGACTAAAGGTCCCACGAGAGAATGCTAAAAATGGCTATCTTTACACAAGTACAAGGGTTGGTGAGAAAAGCTAGTCAAAGGTTACTATGAATGGCAAAAAGGACACTGCCCAATTCAGCTTTGGTGCAGCTCCTTGAAACCCGTTTTTGACAAGCATGTCAAGGGCATGAAATTGCCTTCAAGCATCTTCAAGTCATCTCCCAAGGCTGGCATAATATTGGCACTGCGTTTGAGGCTCGTTGAGGCGTGATATGAATCTGCCTGGCCCTCAAAACCGCTGGAATTTAATATAACCTCTTGTGGGGCGGCACACGTGATCTGCCATTACTTGCGGCTATCTTCCTTATAGAAAGAGAAAAATAAATTACTAGTGTCAGGGGGCTCCTGAAGATAGGAATCAAAATTGAGCTGTCGTGTGTTCATAATCTGCTGCAGAATGGGGTAACCAAAACTATGGGTTTTTCCGACCCCACTTCCTATGCTCTAGATCCACCCCTGCCTTAGAGAGCCTTTTCTAACATGTTAATATAAATTTAAGTTATAAGCACTAGGTAAAAGTTGTGAGGTAGCAGTGTAGTTTAATAGGTTGTTGCAGGTTTTACTATTTTTAAGGTTACTAATGCATGTGGACTACAGGTACCTGCATAAACTTGTAGTTAAGTTGGCGGTGTTAAAGTTCTCAGTTTATGAATATTGAACTGTATTATCATGTATATAAGTATTTATTTTAGAATTCTTACTTGAATGAAGTCTTAAGCTTCTAATTCTAATCGAGATACCCTCTAGGCTGTTCGTTTTATATCAGTTTGGTGAGAGTAAAAGGTGTAAGAATTAACCTTATGACCTTAAGAGAGCTTAAGCATAGTATATAGAAGCACTATCTTGAGTTAGTGCTTTTATGATGGTAGACAGGTGAGGTTAATCGTTCACCTCCATGATAGCAACTGCCATCGTTATTGGTGCTTAAGCCCGAGACAAACTTTTACAACAATCTGTTACCACACTGTCTTAACGCTGGAAGAATTGATTCTGTTGAATCGTTAATAATTACTTATCTACACTCTAATCGTTAACAATTAGGATATTTCCAATGATACTTGAGGAATGAAGTTAGCCTACTCATGACAAGCCAAGAGTTAGTTGGGTCTCATACCACCCTTCTGGTTATAATTAATGAACACAAAGTCTAGATTCAAACAAAAGGAGGTAAATGTAGGTCCACAAATGACAAGTGAGATTTCAGGCTATCTCCTTAACAACTATGTTGCTTGGACTCTCCTAATTGTTGCCCCACCCATGTCGGATCCTTCAAAAATGCACAACTTTTGGAGGATCTGACACGCACCCGAAAGCAATTTTGAAGAGTCCGAGCAACATAGCTTAACAAAATTCACAGTGAATCACAACTTTCTCCAAACATAGGAATATTTAAAATGATTTTCACATGAATATGAGGCTTCTTCATTTGTCAGCGCATGAAGTTTGCTTACAACAACAACAACAACATACCCAGTAGAATCCCACAAGTGGGGTCTAGGGAAGGTAGGGTGTACGCAGACCTTACCACTGCCTCATAGATATAGAGAGACTGTTTTCGAAAGAGCCTCGGCTCAAAAGACACATTCCCAAGTAAGAAAAAATAATAATAATAATATATATATATACACACACACATATAAAGCATAATGGCATAAAAAAATGAAAAGCGATGCAAATTTTACAAGACAAGGATAATAACGATAAAAATATAATGTGGTAATTAAAACACCGCAACTATAATGGCACGCCTAGACCTACGACCACCCTAAATCGACATATGGCAAGACACCATTCTACCCTTATTAGCCTTCTACCCTAATTTGCGACCTCCACTCTTTTCCATCTAAGGTCATGTTCTCGGTGATATGGAGTAGCGCCATATCTTGTCTAATCACCTCTTCCCAATACTTTTTCGGTCTACCCTACCCCTCCGTATAACCTCAAAATCCAACCGCTTGCACCTCCTAACTGGAGCGTCGACACCCCTCCTCTGCACATGTCTAAACCATCTCAGTCTCGCTTTTCTTATCTTGTTTGCCACAGAGGCCACTCCCACCTTCTCTCGAATGACATCATTCCTAATCTTATCACTCCTAGTGTGTCCACACATCCATCTCAGCATCCTCATCTCCGCAACATGCATTTTATGGACATGAGAGTTCTCTACCGGCCAGCATTCCACTCCGTTTAACAACGCCGGTCTAACCACCATTCACACAAGACTCCAGAGTCAAGCCTTCATTTCATCCATGATGCCCCAATGCGAAGCATGACATCCTCGTCGATGTCTCCACTGCTCTGGATGATGGATCCAAGGTATTTAAAGCTTTCTGTCTTAGGGATAGGCTGAGTGGCAAGCCTCACTTCTATGCCCTTTTCATCCATCGCACCACTGAATTTGCACTCCAAGTATTCAGTTTTGGTCTTGCTCAATCTGAACCCTTTGGACTCCAGAGTTTGTCTCTAAACCTCCAACCTATCATTAACTCTGTCTCGAGTCTCATCAATCAAAATTATGTCGTCCGCAAATAGCATACACCATGGAACCTCCTCCTGAATAGACCGTGCTAGCTTATCTATCACCAAGGCAAAAAGGAAAAGATTCAGTACAGATCCATGATGTAGTCCCATCTCAACAGGAAAATGCTTTGAGTCACCTTCCACCGTCCTAACTCGAGTCTTGACTCCATCATACATGTCCTTTATCGCTCTAATATACACCATCGGGACACCTTTAGCCTCCAGGCACCTCTAGAGAATATCCCTCGAAACTTTTTCATAAGCCTTTTCAAGATCAATGAATACCATATGAAGATCCCTTTTTCTTTCTCTAAATTTCTCCACCAGTCTCCGCATAAGATGGATTGCTTTAGTGGCATGAATCCGAACTGATTCCCTGATATTGACACTCCTCTCCTCACCCTCATCTCCACCACTCTTTCCCAAATCTTCATAGTGTGGCTTAGCAATTTGATCCCCTGTAATTATTATAGTTTTGGATATCGCCCTTGTTCTTGTAAAATGGAACCATAGTACTCCACCTCTATTCATCGGGCATCTTAGCAGTCTTCAAAATAACATTAAACATTATTAAACAACTTAGTCAACCACTCCACACCTGCCTTGTCAGTGCTCTTCCAAAAGTCCACCGGAATCTCATCGGGCCCGGTCGTTCTCCCCCTTTTCATCCTGCTAATAGCCCGTCTAACCTACTCAACCCTAAAACACCTGCAGTACCCAAAGTCTCGAAGACTATGAGAGTACGCCAAATCACCCAGTACATTGTCTCTGTGGAAGTAAGCCTGCCACCTTTGCTTGATAGACGTGTCATCCACTAACACTTCACCTTCCTCGTCCTTGATGCACTTTACTAGATCTAGGTCGTGGGCTTTTCTCTCTCTCACTTTGGCGAGCCTATACAATCTCTTATCCCCACCTTTTTCCCCTAACTCGACATATAAGCGTTCAAAAGCTGCCGTCTTAGTACTGGTGACCGCCGACTTCGCTTCTGTCTTCGCCTTCTTATAAATATCTTTAAGCTTGCTCTTCTCCTCCTCATCCACGCACTCCATCCACTTCGTATAAGCAACCTTCTTGGCTTTCACTTTGCCTTGTACTTCTCCATTCCACCACCAATCTCTTTGATGACCACCGAATATACCTCTCGATACCCCTAGAACCTCGGGAGCTGCTTTTCTAATGCAACCAGCTGCCATGTCCCACATGTCATTCGCATCCCCACTACTGCTCCAAGCTCCTGAACCAGTCAACTTCCCACCATCTCCCGAGAAAGGGCGGGAGTTACGCCCCCCATCTAATCCTCGGTCGGTCATAGAGGATTGCAAGGTTATTCCGAGTGAAAATAGGAGAAAACACGAGTTAGCAATAACCAACTCAAAGGCTTTAGCAAACTCCAGAAGAGATACCCCGCCGCCATTCCTTACCCTAAACCAAAGCCTCCATGGACATCATCGAAACCATTAGAAGTTATACCGATATGACCATAGAAATCTCCACCAATGAAGTTTGCTTAATAATTTTTTTTTTTGGATAAAGAATTGCTTAATAATTTTTTAGAACCAGTCCTTAACGGAAAATCTGAATATTGATGTTCTATGTCCAAGTTTAAATTGACCAACCTCCAGATATGGCCCCTATAGAAGTTGGCGCCTTTGTTCCAATGAAGGTACAGATTTGGGTTTGATTAAGGAATACACATGATGTGAACCCAAAACTTGGTCCCCGGTAGATCATAGTTATCTGTCTGACTGCTTTAATTTGTGTCAAAATGATAACTTCTTTTCTTTGGATCAAGGCAGGTCTGTTCTTCGAATTGAATACTTTATTAAGATAAGCAAGTTACCGTTGCAGATATGTTACCGTTGCAGATATGATGTGAGCCTTCTAGCCGGTTGAAATTAATCAGGATATCTAATTCAGCCGTATGCCATTTAATTTTAACCTGCAATTAACATTCTTCCACCTTAACTTTAATTTAATTTAAAATCCCATGTGTCATTCCCAGGAAATATGAATTTACTAGAAACATCTGAGATATAAAAAGTAAGCTAAAGGCATGGATAAACATATGTGGAAAGCTTTCCCTCTTATTTGCTTTCTGCTGAGAGACGAGAAAAAGGGAAAAAAAAGAAAAATGAAGAAAGAAGTTGATAATTGAAAAATTAAAAGATGCTTCTGGAACTTTAGATAGGATCAACATGTACTTGTGAAAATTTACTTAGGATATCATTGAGATTTTTTTTTGTGTATTTACAAGATTAAACACTCTTAATAAAGAAAAGAAAAACAAGGAAAAGAAAAGAGTGGTGTAAGTTTAGGTATAGAAGAAAGCTAAAGGTTTTCCTACTGGTAGTGAAGTTTAATTTTATATTTGTAACTTAAGTAGGTATATGGTGCTAGATGCAATTAGAATTCAGGTTTTTGGTTTTAACGTACTGTTTACGCTATTACTCCTTTCCAGAGTTTCATCGCATCTCTCATAAGTTCAAGGCAAGGTAGGTTGCTGAACTTTTGATTATCTTCTTGCCCTTGTATATAGAAATCAAGTTGTTTTTTCTTCACTTGCTTGACATCTTTCCATTCTTAAACAGTTCGGTAAGCCATGTTGCTCCAACTTCTTCAAAACACTTGCATACCTCTATAGGGATATCATTTGAACTACATTCTTTGATGATCTCATATTTTTGCATGGCATCATTTACTTCAGAAGACCAATGATATGAGTGTAGCTAAAATTTCTGTGCTGGTGTTTGGAGATCTGTAAAATTATCCTTGGCCTCTTTTATTAGATGGACAAAAGCTGTTAGGACTGAAGTAGTTGGTGCCTTTTATTTGGTATGGTATGTGAAAAATACGAAGGGGAGCCTTGGAGTAACTGGTAAAGTTGCTGCCATGTGACCAGGAGGTCACGGGTTCAAGCCTTGGAAACAGCCTCTGGCAGAAATGCAAGGTAAGGCTGCGTACAATAGACCCTTGTGGTCAGGCCCTTCCCCGGACCCTGCGCATAGCGGGAGCTTAAGTGCACCGGGCTGCCCTTTTTTTATGTGAAAAATACCAATCGGATTACTTATCCAAAATAAAAAAAAGAACTGTACCATTTGAATCCATAGAGATGGTGAAGAGAGTTGCAGTTATCTGCCATTTAGAGCTACTTTTCTCATTTTAATCCTAGTGGTGTCTGAGTTCACTAATAACAAATGTTGGCCGGTTCTTGTTCCCAGACTTTCTAATAGTCTAAGGATATCTACCTTTGAGTTAGGGGTAAGGTTTGCATACATTCTACCGTCCCTAGACCACACTTTGTGAGACTACACTGGTTATGTTGTTGTTGCCCCTGAAATAGTGAATACATAGAGAATATGCATATGTTTACCTGATTGTGAATGTAGTACTGGATACAGGCTAGTCTATTGTTCATTTCTTCCATTGTTATTTATTCAGCCAATTGAATGGTCTTAACACTGTAGTACCGTCTTATGTTTTCTTATTTCAACTAATATTTTCTAGGAAGAAGGTAATCGGCTTAGATGATCTTCTCAGTGATTTCTACCAAGTGAAGAGCGACATACCTAAGAAGGAATCTAAACGTGCAAAGATCCGCAAGTCTGACGAGTCAGATGATGATTTGGATACCAGAGAAGCAGAGCTTTATAACTACGTTAACAAATGTCAACAACAGGTATGCATTTTTGTTTCTTTTTCCCAGTTGGGTATGGTTCTCAGTTTGATCCTAAAGTTTGGCAACATTGAATTTTGTTTTTATTTTGTAGATGAATGAAATAAGCACTGATGATCAGATGCCATTATGGGGTCTTCATGTTTTTGGGGACCAGGTTATCTATGAACTAAGACGAGCCTGGCGTTCACTTGACACTGATGGTATCTTGGGTTTGAATGAATTATAATTCTTTTCCTGTCTGACCTGCAGAAAGCTATGCCCGTGCTTACTTTTCCCGAGCTTAGGAGTTGTGTCCTTTTGCAGTCCTTTATGGGGCATGAAGTCAATTCACTGTTAGAACTCAAAACAGAAGAAGGTGTTATCTCCTCCTCTCCCTCCTTTTTTTCTTCTTCTTCCAATTTTAGTGATATTTATCTCAATTTTGCTTTGTTAATGACATCTTTATCTTCAGATTTGGCTCTATGTTGAATTATCCGAGCTATAAGTACCAGTGCTGCCAAAATGGATAAAATACCAAGTATCTGTCCAATCCGCCCATCTAGAAGTGGGTTGGATAAGTGATTTCTTAAAACTGGATTAAATATGGATCAAACCGTGTAACTTGTGGTAAAAAATGGATGGGTAAATCAGAATTCCCATCATGACTAGTGCACAGTCCATAAGTTCCGCTCTGCTGCTACTGAACTAATCTGACTTCATTTTTGGTTTTGGTGGGAGGGGCGTGGAGGGGCTTCTTCTTCTTTGAACAAACATATAATTTTCTTTTGCACAGATTGTAAAAGCAAAGCAGATTCATACCTAGTTTAAGAAATTTTTCTCATTTCTGCAATCAATTTGAATAATATTTACAACTCAAATTCTGGTAGCTTTGTCAAGTTTTTTGCCACAGTTTGTTTTATTTGTTTTCAATTTAAATAGCTGAATACCCAATTAGGGCAGCCTGGTGCACTAAAGCTCTCGCTATGCGCAGGGTCCAGGGAAGGGTACGACCACAGGGGTCTATTGTACACAACCTTATCTTACATTTCTGCCAGAGGCTGTTTTCAAGGCTTGAACCCATGACCACCTCGTCACATGGCAACAACTTTTACCAGTTACACCCAATTAGAGTATTAAATAAATTTTTAGCTTGATTCAAATCCTTTTGATTCTAGCATCTACTGTATAAGCATCCAAAAATTTAAGCATCCAAAAAACAAGTAGTACCGAAAGTTAGAAAAAACTATTGCTTCACAAGAGAGAAAGAAAGCAACGTTGAAGTGAGTGAGGAAAAACAATGTATGCTAATTTATCAGATCCAAAAAGATACAATACTCTTTACTCTTTATTTTATAAGCTGGTACTGAAATATATAGATGGATTCTCTTTTTGCATACCTTGACTAATTATACAGGGTACCTGCTACCTCCAACCAACACAATACTGGGTAATTCTGTCCACTAAGATTTGAATAGATGGGAAAAAGTCACCTAGTATTTTTTTTGCCTCGGTTGGGATTTGAACTTGAGATCTCATGGTTCTCAACCCATTAGTAAGCGCATTAGCGCAAGCTAGTACATAGTCTTGTTATTCTTCCCTATTAGTAAGCGCATTAGTGCACTATAATTTCTTTTGTGGAGGACTCAGATTAGGATAAAAGGCTAGGTGACTTATCCTTACACCATAGTAGTTGTAGTTCTGCTCATTGTTTATTGCCATTTGATTTTTGCATTGTATTGCTGTTTATAGGTGTGGGGCCGTTGTACTTTGATTATCTTATTTATTTATAGTAGTTAATGCCTCTTTCTTTTCGTACTATTCTACCATGACTTTCTCACTTTTGCTATTCCTTGTTTTCATCTTGTTTTCGATATGCTTGTCCCTATCTGACCTTTTATCTTGTTTTCCTCTCTTGAGCCGAGGGTCTCTCGGAAACAGCCGCCCTACCTTTTAAGGTGGGGGTTAGGTCTACGTACACTCTACCCTCCTAGACCCCACACTGTAGGATTATACTGGGTTTGTTGTTGTTGTTGGGATTTGAACTTGAGATTTCATGGTTCTCAACTCATGTCATTGGCTAACTAAGCTACACCCTTGGGTGATGCAAAAAAATTACTCCTAATATTTTGTCAAACTATTCCATTGATGTTGATATAAATATGTTAATGAATTCTAATCCTGTAAAACATATAAATAGAAAATATGGATCCATATTATCTGTTACTCTATCTGTATTTGTCTGTATTAAATACGAGGGGCCAGATGCTTATCCATTTTTTCCTAACTTATTTTCAACCCGCCCGTATCTGATCTGATCCTCCCATTTGCCAGCATTAGGTGTAATTGAATAAGTTCTTAGAAAATTCAAATGAGTAATTTAATCGATTTTATTGGGGATTAACTGTGGGGTTCCCTATCCATGATGCTATTGTAGGAGAAGCATTTCTGGAGGGATTGCTTGTGAACGGTTGGCTTTTGAAATTGGTCACAGATCATGGTCGAGTTGAAAAGTGCATAGGAGCATGGACATTTAATCTCAGTGAGTAGTACTTCTTTCCAATTATTGACACTGAGGGATTCCATAGTTACAATTGCCTTATGCCCTCTCAGTGTTATATTCACCAAAAGAAGAGTTGAGGGCAGCAGCATGTGAATTTTGGTGTTCTATTCTTTTACCTAAAAATCAGGTTTTCATCTATATTCTGCGAATGAATAAAATATCATCTGTTTATTAATGCAAATTTCGTAAGTTATTTTTCTCTCCTCATGGTTTGTAAGGCTGATGTTGTAATGTTTGAGATGGAATGGTTGCCAAACCATTCAGAACTGAGGCGAGCACTTGAAGTATATGGCTTTCTGTTGGATTTCCCTTCCAAATCTTCCACCAGCATGGAATTTGTGTATGGAGGTACACAAATTTTCCACCTTAGTCTGATTTTTCCTGATAGCAATAATTGTCCTCTGCAAATGAAGCTTCTAGTCAATGTGTGTCTTATTTTGCCTTATTTTCTTCAATTCATACTTTTATGTAGTAACCATAAATTCTTGGCTTGCAAGGAAGTTTTACCTAAAACTACAGGCAGAAGAGCAGTGGGGAAAGGGTATGTCAGTGGCGGTCTTTCTTGTTTATAGGGTACTAAATATCATGGCACAAATTCAACATGTGTGCATATTTTTCAAATAAGGTTTTAGTTATTCACTTTACATATTGGTTGCTAAATGAACGTGTTATAAATTTCCGTATTTTTTGGATTGAACTGGAAATACGATAAAATGGGAGCTAGGGTTACAAAATGGGCAATGGTATGCAAGGTACCAAGGTAATTTATTGATTTCGCAGTTGGAGACTTTATGTTAGTCTATTAACATTGGCAAACTTGGCTTTAGACCTTGAAGAGGGACGGACATAGTTTCTTAGGGTCTTAGGATTTCATTACTAGTATAGTGTTATGCCGTATTTACAAGGCCCATATTTCATACTTCTCAATTACAACTTCTCACAACTTTATATGCTGTGTCTTAGATTCTGATTCTGCTGGACCGCCTCAAAATATCAAATCCTGGATAAAGTATGTTTCTGTTTGTTGCCAAGCAAGGTATGTGATGTGCCTGTCTATTTGGGAGCTGTATTTGTGTTTATGGGATTGCAAACATTCATACAACTATGTCAAATGTTTAGAAATTAGAAAAAAAATTAATACTTGATGTAGAGCCATGTTTAATATGAAATACTTTGGGACCTATTTTTGATCAGAATCATTTAGGATCTGTTAATCCAATCATGGCATTATATTAAATCTCAATCTTTTTATTTTTTTTGTAGGACTACACGTTCAGTTTTCTCAACTTCGGAGGTAGAAGATCTGATTACCTCAGTGATCTATCTCTTCTTAGATCGGCAACTTATTGGCCTATCTTCAGCGTTGAAGGATTGCTTGCACTCACTTATTAGCTTCTTTAGTGATGATGCATTCAATTCAAGCTGTCAGAAAATAGCAAAATCCCTCGCCTACAGGTTTTTTGTAATAGATTTCATTGATTTCTACTATTGGTTTGTTTGCATTCTAAATTAATTTAGTACCTCCAATATTCAATTGTTTCTGCACATGGATGGATCTTATTCCTCCTCCACTTTGTAGAAAGAGAGAAGTGGAAAGAGGAGATTAATGTAGTGGAAGAATCAGACAAGTTGTATATGAATACAAATTGTAACATACACCTCCCAGCTTAAAGGATGCATTTTGAATCTCATTTTTATCATTGCTGTAGAGGGTGGAAAAATTTATAGGGATCATTTGTCCCGGTGACTTATTTGCAAAGCATGTTAAAAATTGTTCTATTCTGATGCTTTTGCATCTTAAGTATTAGAAGTTGTTATTCATTCATCTCTGTTTTTCCTTGGAGCTTTATGTTTTAGATACCTGCTTTGATTGATCTGTAGATATAGAAGTTTCATCTTCTTTCTAAACTCCTTACGTTAAAGTTATATGACGGTACATATCATTTGTTCAGAGTTCCTACTGATGTCAACTGCTTGAGGTCTGTGGAGAGCGTAGCTGGACTGGATGCTCGGTCCAAGCATCTAAGGAGTGTTCTGGCCTTTCAGTTTCTTGTAGCATGTTTTGATGACAAGGTAGCTTTGACGCGCTTTTACCATCACTACTACCATTTAAGAATCCTTTCTGTGCCCCTCATCATGTTTGTCATCGTCATGTATATGTCATGCCAGGTGCTGAAATGTGTTTTCTCGTGTGAAGCTCACAATTTTTTGGTATACTAACGTTACCTAACTAATCATGCAGCTACATGATGAAGAACAGATCTTGAGATCTCTAATCTCCATCAATCTGAAGGATAAGAATTGTGATCTTCTCCAAATGTATATTCACCTGGTTCTGGCAGAAAACTGGCTGTTTTGCAACCCGTTGTTAAAAGATAAACCAATATTCAGTGAGATGTGGAGCGCGTGCCTTAGAAACTGTTCCTGTCAAATCACTAGCACAGATTTGAGGTCCTATGCTTCTAAGGTAAACATAAGCTAATCCGTCTTAAACTTTTATCATCTTAATTATTTTTCGAACTCCTCCTGATGTTTGTCGTTTTGGTTAGGTTCGTAGTAAAGCATCATATCTTCTTCAAGGCACTGCCACAAGATGACTCTGTCCTAGTGCAGAAAATTCTCCCTATAATGGATCAGGCGGTGACAAAGTTAACTAACTCTGAGCATAAGAGATCGATATATATTTTATGTATAATCTACAGAATAGAGATGCTTCAGAAGATTCATCCTAGCATCTACAGAAAGTATACAGTTTGAGATGGCCATCTTTTACTGACATTTTTTTTTTGTAAGCAATGCAGTTTTTGTTAAGATTGATCGATCTGCCGGGTTCTTTTGTCATTCTGGCCCTTCACTAGATGGAATAACTTTGCACGGTTAAAAGAATATTTCTTTCCCTTCAATTTTTCACATGATATGTGTAAGATTACAAAATTTGAAGGGCATTTTGATTCCTTTGACATATCTTTCATTTAAGACGTAAAGTTTTCTGAATTTGATCGAAACCATAAACCATCTTCTAGCTCCACCTTGTCTAACAATTAAGCATTAAACTTTGGTGTAGGAATGATCCATAATGCTTTGTGTCGGATATCTTCATCATCAATTGATTCCTCCGTAGAAAAATGGACATGGAAAATATTATTGTTAACGTCAATTATGCCCATATAGTATTGGTTCATTCATTCTGACCTCTCAAACTTTGTAACAAATTGGTCTATATAGTATATACAATTCACTTTATACCCCAAAAATTTTGAAGTCAAAAAGGATTGACTGATTAGCAAGCGATGATATTAAAAATTAGTTGACACGATACGAGAAAACAACAATAACTATGCATTAACCTCAAATAAGTTTGAGTCGGCTATATGAATTCTCACATCTGCGTTTAACTTCAACTCATATTATCATTGTACCAAATAATTATTTTTAACTCCTAACAATAAAATAATTATGTAAATCCCATAAATAAAGTCTAGATAGAGTGATGCATACACAACTTTATTGAGAGGTTTCCGATATACCATCGATTTAGATAAAAGCTCACTCGAGATAATTTCACACTTAAAATTAATTATTATCCGATCACACTTTTATTTTTAAAAGACGCTTTTCTCGTCCAAACAAAACAAAACCAAGTGTATAAATTTTTTACATGATTTTCAAAATTCAAAAATATATTCTTTCTACATTTTTGTTAAAGAAAAAAGAGAAGGAATATGAAAAAGAAATAAAGAAAAGAAAAAAGAAGAATGGAATAAAGAATAAAGGCCATCGAAATTTGAAAAATAGGCTCGGACTCTTACCAAACCAGTTAGTATTAGCTTCGGAAAGCCGTTGGAAGTCCAAACCTAAAAAAATTTCATCTTTTTTTCTCTTTAATTCTCATTTCTTCTTTAGATTTCCCTCCTTCATCAAAGGCAAATCAAAACCCTTTTCTCAGAAAAAAAGAAAAAAAAATCAAAGATTTAATCACAGTACTTTTAGAAAAATTCTTTACTTCAAAAAAAAAAAAAAAAACTAACAAAGTTTTCACCTTTATGTTGAATTTTGGTATATGAGAGTTTGTTTCACAGAAAAAAAATTGCGGGGTTTGAGTTTTGAAGTCATTTCTTGATTACCCAACTTGGGTTTCTTGAAAATTTGATTAAAAAACCTTTCTTGATTATACCCAACTTGGGTTTCTTGAAATTTTGGTTAAAAAAGCTTTCTTGATTATCCATAAGAAATGAAAGGGGATAGAATGGCAAAAAGATCATCTTTTGGAAGCATTGTGAGGAAGAGGCTATCAGATATAACAAATTCTCTTCCACAAACACAGCAAAAATCGCCAATTGATGTCGATAAGGTTTCGCCAGATGTTTCTTCAATGAAGGACTACATTAATCATCTTGCCAAAGTATGGTTCTTTTTTGCTTTTTTACTTAATGGGTTTTTTCTGAATTTATTTTGTGTGACTTGTTTTAGCTTACCGAAGCTATGACCTTAGATAGAAGGGTATGGAGGTAACAGTGCATGTCATGTTGTCCGTTCATACCAGTAGTCGTACTATTGCTCCTATAGTTTGTTGCTTTTTGCTACTATCATATTGTTTTGTTGTAGTTTTGTTACTATGTATTGTTTTTGTTATTATCTGTTATTTCTTGTATTTCTGTTATTCTTTTTCTGGACTTCTTTGTACTATTAAGGGTTTATCAGAAACAACCTCTTTTAGGTTAAGGTATGCGTACATACTATCCCTCCCCATACCCACCTGTGGAATTGCACAGGGAATGTTGTTGTTGTATTTTTGGTGATTTGTGTCTGATTTTCTCCTTTTTGTGTTGTTTTTGGTTGCTTGAAACAGGAAAATGTTGCATTGGTGAAAATTGTTCAAGAAAAGAAGTATGTAATAGTATACAATATAGTACACAATTTAGAGCATGCCACTTTTTTTTTAACATTGTTACTATCAAGTTGGTTGATGTTTTTTTATATGTTTTGATTATGTTAACAGCAAGATTATAGAGTTGAGTGGACTTGAGCTTCAAAAAATGAGGATTCATCTTCAAAAAATGCAGCTACAAAACTGGAATCTTGCTCAATCGAATAGTCATATGTTGGCGGTTAGTTTTCTGTCTTTCTCTTCATTGATGAGTAATTTCAGATGTAAGTAGTGCTCTTGCATTGAGGAAAACTACTGAAATTAATTTACTATCCTTTATCGATTAATATTGCAGGAACTCAATTTGAACAGAGAAAAGGTAAAAATATTTTCTTTAAAAAAGATTGTTACTTGTAGGGGAGACTAGAGTTATTTGTTAAACATGAGCTAGTAATTTATTTTGTAACAGATGAAATCGCTACAACATGAGCTGGTTTGCAAAGAAGTATTACTTAAATCGCGGAATTTAGAAGAGGTAAGGATTTTGTACTCTCGCTAATATGTGTTACATATTGATGTATAAATTTTTTAGGTGCCTTTGCTGAAAGAAATATTGGTCATGCCTAAGTTCATCTTGGCAATACCATGAAGTTATATCAATATGGTTTTGAGTATAAAATAAGTTGCCTTTTTGTGTTGAATTTGGTCGTGCATAAGTTCACGAGACTCCATACTTACACACCGATCTATGAATAGCATCCTAATTCAGGTCTTGTTTCCACATTTGGATGAATGACTCAAACTCCATACGTACACAACGATCTATGAATAGCATCCTAATTCAGGTCTTGTTTCCACATTTGGATGAATGACTCAAACTCTTACCTTGACCTCTTGGCAATAGCGTGAAGTTTCATCAATTTGGTTTGAGTAGAATAAGTTGTATTTTTATGTTCAATTTGGTCATGCATAAGTTCACGAGACTCCATAACATACACAAAGAGTAAGCCATCAATGAATATCATCCCAATTCAGGTCTTATTTCACACTTAAATGGATTACCCAATCCCTTACCTTGACCTCTTGGCAATAGCGTGAAGTGTCATCAATTTGGTTCGAGTAGAATAAGTTTCCTTTTTATGTTCAATTTGGTCATGCCTAAGTTAATAAATGATTGGTTTTACTTGTCTGGATGTGAAGGACTAATTGAAGATTGATAGTTCAATGTAACCGCCACCATAACTAAAATTGCAATTGATACTTTTATCTTCTTTTTTATTGCGACATAATGTGACATCTTCATTTACCTTAGGCCATTGTAGAATGAATAATTTCAAGCTGCAAATTTGAAACCTTTTTTTGCTTGTCACCTAGTCTTTAGATGTAAATAGTTAGATGAGCCTAGTGGTGCTTTTCGATATTGATCAGTAGAGGCGTAAACCGGTGTCAATTTCTTGTAGTTGCAGGAACAAGAACAACAAAAGGACCAGCCAACAAATGACTTGCAGGTGTGGTACTTGAACTTCCAATTTATTCTCCATTTGCAATTGTTGGCATTCCTCTATCTTCTCTCACTAAGTAGATTTTCGCGTTTTTGACACTAGGATGAAGAGTTTATGGATATCGACTCTCAATTGAACAAACATAGCAAGCCTAGAAATGGTAACAGACGCCAGCGTGCTACAAGAAGTCAATGTAAATGCTAGTTTCCATTAGTGTTTTCTTGATTTTCCAATTTATCTTTGTGATCCCTAACTGTATAGTAATCTTTCAGCTATGGGCAATTCGATGACCTCTCAACAAGCTGCAGAAAAAGAAGCAACAGAAAACAAAAGGTTAGTTTTCCTTACAGTAGAATTTTAACTGGTATTATAGGTGTTGTTTTGTTGTTCCACATTGGCTTCGATATACGAACGTTAAAAAGGCAAACTTGTCTGAGGAAAACTCAATATTTTCATTGTATGTTACTCCGAAAATGAGCGTCTAATTCAAAATTCAGCAAATAAAGAAATAGTTTAATAAAGTACATTGACGTGGCGAGGAAGAACGTATTTTTTTTACTAGTTATATCAGTCCATGATTGCTTCAATCTCAAGACATTTTTCGAACCAATCATATCTTTTTCAGGCGATGTTTGAGAAGAAAGTCTACTACTTCCAAAATCCAACATTCAGAACCAGCAGCAGAGGACTTGTTTGAATTAGAAGGCCTTGCTGTACCCTTTAACAGCCCGGTTCACATAGATGGTTTTGTTCCATCGCCTTTATCTGGCGTTGAGGAAGTGAAACATGACAAGGAAAATGTAGCTCAACTTTCGCGAAGGTCTTCTGTTGGAAGACCGTCGCGTAAAGCAGCTGAAAAGGTCCATACCTACAAAGAGATTCCAGTTAACATCAAAATGAGAAGAGTGGCATGAGCTTTATAGAGCTTGAAGAGAATATTATAACTCCATATATGTTATGTAAGCTGTGTTTATTCCATGTTAATCTGTTTTGTGACACTATTGATTGTTCTGTATATGGATGTATTTAAAACAGTTAACTGTCTCCATGGCTACAAATTAGTTCAACCATGTAACTTGGGATCATATGGTTAGTTGTTCTTATAGACAAGTAGCAAAATTTTCGTTCTTTCTATATCAGTGGGAAATGATATTATCTATGTTTCAATTTGTTTGTCTGGTTTTTAACTTGGCCATAGAGTTTGAGAAAGTAAAAAAGACCTTTTCAATCTTGTGACTTAAATTAGAGATACGTAGAATGTACCAAGATGCTCTTTAATCTTGTGGTACTAAGCATGTCATGTGGAAAGTTAGAATTAAAGAATTGCAAAAAAAGTAAAGAGACGTTTTTTTTTGAAACAGACTAAAAGAGAAAGTAAGACAAACAAATTGAAAACGGGGGAAAACAACTTCAAAGCACAATGAAGTTAACTAGTCATTTGCTATATTTTAGGCTCATGATAGACTCTTTTGCTTTTAAATGTTGTATCCACACCACCTTGGGGATATGGAGGTCGAGGATTAGGGGTAGAAGATTAATAGATAGTCGAACGTTGTCTAATTTTCCTTATCAGTTTGGTGTTATTACTCATATACTATCTTGTCCTTCGATCTTGTTGTTACTTGTTTTTTCCTTTGCTTCATTGATGTGTAGTTACTATTGTTCTCTTCTCTGCTATATTTCAGCATGACTGCTTTGATATCTTTCTTTCCATACTAATATTTATTAGTATGTTTTAAGCATGACTGCTTTGATATCTTTCTTTCCATACTAATATTTATTAGTATGTATAAGAATTGATTTCTTGAAGGCCCATGGACTTATTTGGAGGAATAGCTAACTAGGTCCTTAGTTTCAACTTCTTTTCTTTGTTTGATTGTTTTTCATTCAATATTCGAGACTCACATTGGAACTTGGTAAATTTTGGTTCACACCAAAAAATCTCACATTGAGGGTAAAGACCCTAACAAATCTGCCTTTTATACTTAGCGCTCGAATGGAGACCTTTAGCTAAGGATCAAAAATACTTACCACTCAACCTCAATCATGATTGTTTCTAAGGTTCTAACTTTCAATGTAATATTTTTGTACACAACAACTTTAAAAAGATTCAATATATTAGCTATTTTATATAGAAAATGGACTTATTTGAAGGAATAGTTAACTATATCCTTCCTTTTAGTTTCTACTTTTTTTTATTTGGTTATCGCTGTCTTTATTCAAACTCGGCTAAGTTCGAATTCGCACCAAAAAATCTTATATTGAGATAAAATTTCTAACAAATCCAACTTTCATACAGAAAAAGCTCGAATCAAAACTTATAACTAAAGATCAAAACGTACTTACCACGTATTCATAATGGTTGTTGGTTTTAGTTGCAACTTTCCATGTTGTCTTTTTTACACACAACTTTAATTTTTTCCTTAAAAAGATTCAATATATTAGCTACTTTATAATTAAGACTTCTGCTGACTTCTCTTGCTTTTTGACCCCATGAAATTAATATACATAATGACTGTCTGATGGCTCATTATAATGACACAAATGATCATTTAATGTTTAATTTATTATATTAAAATCGAAAAATTAACTACTGCAACACGAAAAAAAAATCAATTATATTTTAAAAATAAAAATAATCCAGAAATACTATCTTCTGTGATGTCAAATTTTAATAGACAAAGTTACTCAGTATTTATATTTGTGAAAGATAGCAGTGAAATTAATTAAAGTGCCACAATTATAAAAAAACCTTAAATAGCCGTTCACTAACTATTTAAAGTTTACCTTGATGATATATAATCAACACTCTATCCGTTTTAATTTGTTTGTTTTAATTTTTTTTAAAAATTATTTCAAAAAAAATGTCTTTTTCTTTTTCACATGAGGGTTTACAACCACAAGATTAAAAGGAAATTTCAATAAATTTGACATATATTTAAATTTAAAATAACAAGATTCAAAAAAATTCTTAAACTTCATTTAATATCAAAATAGAACAAAAAAATTAAAACGAAGCGAATAATATCCTTATTGTATGTCAAATCAATACAGAAATCTAAAACTAGGTGGTTTTTTTTTTTTTAAAGAAAAACTACACAAATTGGATTCATTAGATAAAATATTTACCCAATCCAAACTATTTACTCGAGTTGGATCCACGACTCAAATTATTTACCCGCCAGCTCCCTTCCACGGCTCAAATTATTTACCCGCCAGCTCCCTTATTCTATTTAGTGAACCATTGCTTCTTCAATCTGATACTGATATTATCAGAGTATATATATATATATATATATTTACTGTACTGTCTGTTCTTTTCCCTATGTTTTTAATGGTTTTAGCGGCAACTACCGCTTGGGATTCCAAGTTAAAGTGTAGTGAACTAACCTATAAATATAGAAAGAAGAGACTAAATAATAAGTAAGCTTTTAGGCCTTATCTTTTGGGCCCTACTTTTGTGGAACCCAATATTAGAGCCCACAAAAAAACATAATAATGGGCCCACCCACACTACATTGAGTTACGCGTTAGGAATCTGTTTTTGACTTATTTGGGCACTTAGCGGTCTTCTCCTCCTTTTTGTTGAAGTTCAATGTCGGAAATCGTATTCTCAGCAATAATATAAGTGGATCTCTCAAAGGTATAAGTAGACATTAGTCTTGCTGGTTCGATAGTTGATTAGAATTATGTAAGTATTATTAGCGTAGGAATTAGTTATGAGTAAATCTATAATTTATTTTATGTAAGTATTAATTATTTATGTATTAGTTATTCGATCTTCTATCCTACATAAAATAAAACATAAATTCACTCTATCTTGTACAATCACTAGTTACTTGAATTTCTAAATTGCAAACTAAACACCGTATTGATTTTATACGTGTATAACTTACCTCCTAAGCAGTTATCAAATGTAGTATTACTATGTAGGATCTAATATGTGCATAACTCTTTTTCAAATCAGCTACCAAACAGTTAGAGTGTACACATATTTTTGTTTATATCGGGAGGTTGTTTTTAAAAGACTTTCAGCTAAAGTTAAGCAAATCATAGTAGTAATGAAAAGCAAAAAAAAGACAGTAAAGAAAAATACGACAGTTAATGGAAAAGTAGATCGGAGCAAACATAAAAAACAAGGTGTGATTATTTGATCTTAGTAAACAACAATGATATCGGACATCAAAAGTCAAAAATTGTATGAATAGCTAGGCTAATACTACGACAAACACAATGCTATAGACTACCACCAGGCCAAAGATTACATGAATAAGCTAATACTAAGACAATGTTTGACTACCTATTAACCTTCTAATCTTATCGCAAACTCCACACACTCGTATCTAAGGTCATATTTTTTGTAAGTTGAAAATGAGTCATATCATGTCTAATCTCCTCTCCTCAATATACTTCTTTGGCCTACTCTGCCTCTCATCGTCCCCACTATATCTAATCTCTCGCACTTCCTAACTGGGACATCTGCACATCTCCTCTTCACATGTCTAAACTATCTCTATCTCATTTCCTCTTCTTTTCCACCACAGAAGTCACTCTCACTTTGTTCCGGATATCCTTATTCCTAATCCTATAGCTCCTAATAAAAATATTTACTAACGCTTTTAGTAAATTTTTCACGATGTATTCTATTTAGACAAAACTATTCAATTTGTACTCGTATTTTAACCTTTTTAGAACATCTATCCATTTTAGAACAATTCAAACATGCAATGTTTAAAGTTACATATGACTAAAGTTCAGATACTTTTTTATTGAAGTTCCGACATAAATAATTAAACTTAAGTCATACATATCTGAACTTCACGCAAAAATATATAAAGTAGTGAGTACTTTTAATCTGGGCCTCCCGATGAAATTGGGCTTGGCCTTGTGGAATTAGCCCATATATAATTGATGGCCCTTAATCGACCTATTTTTTGCATTTTTGGGACATAAATAAGAAAAGAATTTAAGTTTAATATTCCGTCTATAAATAATTTTGGCAGGATTGACTGTCGTTTAAACTTAGCAGTAAATTTTATTTAAGACACCTGAATGACAGTCTAGTTTGATTGAACACATGAACACTTAAAATATGTCATATCCTTCAATTATACGCATTGACATCAATAAATCGTAAAATCTCAAGTTTGTTCCAATTAAGATTGATGTGTATAATTATAGAAAGTAAAATATTTTATATGATTAACTTATTTACGTAATACACGATTAAGAATACACACAAAAACTTTTTTAAAATTTGTGTCAAAAGTGTTTAATATGAATACTTTATCATGTTTTCAGATACTCAATTGAAACAACATATAATTTAAATATCTAAATAAAATTTACTTATAAGTTTATAGGAGTTTTCGATGTATTCCGCCAATAATTTTTTAAATCCATAGGGGTTAGTTCATCAATCTTCTAAACCAGGTACCAAATGCTAATATTTATGTGGCACTTTTCGTTCTATATTTAATTTAAATATATAATTTTATTTGACGTAGCAGTATCTTGTGACATCGAAAATAAATATGCATAGGAAGGGATGAGTCAAAGGTTCATTTATTTCCCACAACAATTCCTATGAGAAAATAACTAACAAAACCTATTGTACCACACTCGAATTTAATGTGTGCAAATAATTTGTATACCAAATCCATTTAATGTTCCAACACTTCAATAATAAATAAAGTTAGCTTAGAATAAGTACTTATAAAGTGATCTATTCATACACATCAATAAATTATTTTCTCCAATTCATACACATTAAAATATTGAAATTATTATATTCAAAAAATAATAATACAGAATTATTATTTTTTGTTTGGTCTATTAAGAAGTGTGTCAAGTTAATATTAGATAAGTAAATACAGATGGAAGGAGTACAATCTCAGATGGATACACGAAAGGATGGCATTCTTAATGATTAAAAACACATTTAAACTATCATTTTTTCGCGAGTTTCATACCACAACGATTAATCATTGTTCTTTTTAATTATCTTCCAAAACTATCATTTCCTTTGTATTAAAATACACCTCGTTGTTGATCAGTTGACTAAATATTTGTTCCCTATCGATAACAAGCGCATGTAGGCCAACTCCACATCGAGATATGTTTTAATACAAAGGGAGTGATAATTAAGTTATGAAACTTGTGAAAAAAGCAATAGTTTAAATAGATAGATAAAACAATAGATAGTTAAAATATGAAACTGGCAAAATCGCGTTAGCTATGCATTTGCTTAATCACTAAATCTTTTTTTTTAATGCATGTGTACAACTTTAAACTCATAATTAATCTCATATTAATTGTCATTATAATTTGACAATTAATTTTAATCATGATAAGTGACAAATCTCGTCACACATGCAAACATCCATCTATTCTTCTCTTTTGTCTTCCAAATACAATCAAATGTGAAAAGAAAAAAGAACTCATTTTTTTTAAAAGAAAAATGAACCTGTCTTGTTTCTGAAAATGATTTCATCAATCATATATATAGCCAAAAGGAAAAAAAAGTTTAAATTTGCAAGATAGTGTTAGAATTATTAATCATCAATACCAATTTATTCCATTTAATTCTTAGTATTAATAATTATAAATAGCATTTATTGGAGCATTAAAGAATTGCTTAAATCTTTGCATTATGATGTCTCATCAACGTTGTATTAGGACGCTCAATTTAATTGATGGACTCCGATTAATTTGAAATTTGATCGCTTCATTAAAAATGATCTGATGATCAACGTACGCATCATAACAAACTTTTTTTTGGTGTTTCAGAGTCGTAAAACACAAATTCATGGTTATGAACTTCTTCTTTTTTTGTGTATTAATACATATTGATTTTTTTGAATTTGATTGACAAATTTCGATTGATTTGAAATTTGGTTGGTCAATTGAAAATGGGTAAGTGACCAATACTTACCATGAAAAACGTTGTTTTTTGATGTTTCGAAGGTCATAAAATAGCAATTCATGATTATGTGCATTTTTAGTATATATTTATATATGGTGATTTTCTTGATATTGGCTGACGGACTTTGATTAATTTGAAATTTAATCGATCAATCAAAAATGTCTTGGTAATCAATACTCACTACAACAAATAACATTTTATTTGCATTTCAAAGTGATGAAACACAAATTCATAATTATAAACATATTTTTTTATGTATATTAATAAATGATTATTTTTCTGAATTTGATTGACGAACTTCGATTAATCATGAAGAATTTTATTTTGAGATACCCTTCTCCTTTTCTAATTTTTGACATATATATAAGTTTTACCACAAAGATAAGCATCAATGATTTCAATAGCGGTGGGGCAAACTTACTCATATTTACCTCCTAAACTTTCTTTTCTAAGTACCACAAGGAGTTTTAAAATTCCTCTATCAATGATTTGATGGAATTATATACTAATGTTGGTTAAAGCAATAATAATTAATAATAATTGATGTCCCCATATCCTTTTTGCATGTGAAATTAAAGTAGTCATGGTTCTACGTACGCTTGTAATCATATGTGAAATTACTAATTATATGTTTTCTCAATTTCTATCTAAATATCACACGTAAAAATACTTTATAAATTATAATAAGTATCTCTTTTAAATATTTAAGAGATCTATGAAAAATTTATACATAAAAAAAAGTTTATTTGACTCTTGAAATTCAGACATTGTCATATAAATTAAAACGAATAAAGTAAGATTATTATTTGAAAGGTAAGTGAAAATAATTTTGTTTAATAAAATACGATTTATAAAAAAAGACAGTCCGATCCATAAAGCATTCTATGCTCATATATATATATATATATATATATATATATATATATATATATATATATATATATATATATATATATATATATATATATATATATATATACTTTGAGATCCAAACCCTCTATGATCCACCTTCTTATCAAATCTTCTAAAATTGACATCTTAATTACCATATATTCACTCTTAATTAGATTCGACAAAAAGTGCTGTTTTATTTGTTGTTCTTTTATTTTTAATTCTTATATCATATTATATGAAAAATTAAAGTAGAGGTAAGATTACATACACAATATCTTTTCTTTTCTAAATTTCACTTATAGAATTAAATTGGGTATATATATATAATTGGGTGTATATATATATATATATATATTGTTATTATTCTTGTTGAAAAATTAAGTTTTCGTAGGATATTATTTATTGTGAATGAAGGAAAACATTGGAGCAACAACCTTGGACCCCTTGGAGTGCGACCCTTCTCAAATTCTGCTAACACGAAATATTTTATGTATCAGACTGCTCTTTTACTATATATATTTATGATGAATCCTATTTTTCTTTTTTAATTACTAAGCTAGGTGAAATGTGAGTTCTCCAAATCTATAAATTTCAAAAGAAGAAAAAACAAGAAGGAAACAAAACAAAAGAGTTTGAATTCTAACAGCAGAGTTACATAGATCTAAGGATGGTCAATGAAATATCTTTTATCAAAAATTATAATATATATACGTATGAACTACGTACAATCAATGGCCTTATGTTTTGAACAAAAAAAAAGCTAAAAGTTAAATTGGGGTTTCTAAAGTCATAATTATATCACTTTTTAGAACATAACAGCATATTATAGGTGAACCTAACACCAATTCTCAATATATTGAATTTAAGTTTAAACATTAACACTATTAAAAAAATACTTACATGATTAGATCACTTATTAAATAATTATATTTAATTATTTTATGATAGTTATTATTAAGAATTTTATAAAAATAATAACTATAATCACAAATGTAAATTAGTTACTTATAATACAAGATTTTTTTTAATACTACTAGTATACTAGATATATAAGAGCCCGTGCAATATATATTATTTAATTTGTTTAAATCTTTGTGGCATAAATGATATTAGGAGAATCAATCAAATTTTTATATAATTTTTAAATATTTTAAGTTGTTAATTATTGTAATAAATGGTACTTTTAACGAAATTTTTAAATAATATATGTTACTCACTCTATCCCAACTTATAAGTACATGTGAAATTTTGAAAGTCAACCAAATTTAAGTACGGTCTTTTAACGTAATTTTCAAATAATATATGTTACTTCCTTTGTTTCAACTTATGTGGAACATGTGAAATTTTAAAAGTCAACCAAATTTTTAGTATGTTTTTTAAAAATATTTTAAGTTGTTAATTATTATGACTTATATTACTCTTAATTAAGGCAAATTTTTAAATAATATATGTTATTTTTTCTATCCCAACTTATGTGGCACATGTGAAATTTCGAGAGTTAACCAAACTTCGAATATGTTTTTAATATTTCTAATATGTTTTAAATATTTAGTTATGATTTATAGTACCCTTAACGTAATTTTTAAATAATATATGTTACTCGCCCTGTCTCAATTTATGTGACACATGTAAAATTTCAAGATTAATCACATTTTAATATATTTTTCAAATATTTTAAACTGTTAATTATTCAGATTTAAAGTACTCTTAGCGTCATTTTTAAATAATACATGTTACTTCCTCTGTCCTATATGCAGTACGGGTGAAATTTCAAGAGTTAACCAATCCCAATTTATGCGGCACCTGTGAAATTTTGAGAGTTAATCACATTTTAATATGTTTTTCAAATATTTTAAATATAATTTTCAAATAATATATATTACTCTCACGGTTCTAATTATGCTACGGGTGAAATTTCGAAAATAAACCATATTTTAAATATTTTAAATTGATTTTTAGTACTATTTTTATAAATATATAATATATAAAAAGAAAAACAAAATAAATAAATTAAAATAAATAAAATAATAAAAAAAGTTGAAGGAAAAGGGTAAATCGATCAATTAACTGACTGACCCTAAGCTCTTCAATATTCACGTTTATATTATAGAGTAATAAGTATAATTTAAAGACCTCGTTTTCTTGTTTGTGGAATGGAAGTTTAACTCCTTCCCATCAAACAAGACTTTATCAACATTTTTCAGCTTCTTTTTCTGACTACTTATAATAAAACTATTTTAAAGTTGACTCCATCAATAATTAAATAAAATTCATAAAGAAAAAAAGAAGAAGAAACTGGAAAAATGAGTGCATGTTGGGTTTAGAAAAACACATTTATTTATTTTTAATTTTTTTTATTTTTTTTTAAAAGAAAAACACAGCTTGTTGTGAAAAAGATGTGCACATGCAAATTCAACTTTTTTGTCAAATGTAAATGTTTTTTGTCAAATGTAAATGTAAACGTTACTTGTAAAATTAGCTAAAGTTATTCTTTGGATGTAATTCATAAATAACCATTTTTCTGTTATTATAATTGAAATATATATTTATTATTATGCGATTTCAAGTTTCGCGTATAAATTCTACATGTGAAACTTTAGGATAATATTTTAAAGTTCTACGTATAATATCGTATATGTGTAATTCAAAATTTCATGAAGATGATTATTTCCAATTATAGAGGTAGAAATTGACTAGTGAATGTTATTTTTACTTCTTTCTTTGTTGATCTGTCTAAAACAAAAATGACATTTTTCTATATTAGTACATAACTATTAGAGTTTGACATGTAAATTTTACAATCTTATGTATGAGAAACCAAAAAATAAAGTATTGGAGATTGATTATGATTAAATCAAAACGCGCATTGCAACGCTTATTTTTGAAGTGGTGCTTCGAATAGGATTTTTTTTATTTTTAGATATTCGAATCCGAAACATCCGATTAAGGACTTATTCTATTAGTCAAACAATGTTATATAAAATTAAATGAGAGTATGAAAAAAATATCGATTTAGAATGTTCAGTATAGCTAGCATTCCCTCTTTGAATATTTCTATTATTGGCTAAAGTGTGTATATATATATATTTACTTTAGTTTATATATTTTTTCTTACATGAGAGTGAAATCTAGAATGATTTGGTAGTTAATTGAGAATTTAATAAGTTTGCTTTCACGAATCTACTTAATTAAGAATAAATTAATGCCTGTCGTCCAACTTTTTAATGGATAAATTAAAAAGAAGAAGATATTTTTCTTATGTTTACACACTAATTAAATAATAGGATGGATAAAGTCCGACATATCTACTAAAAAAAAAAATTATAGTACGACCATCAATTTCAAAAATAACAAAAAGCAAATTTCTACTTTATTTTTGATTTTTCACAAATATTTGATATTTATTGAGATTCAATTAAATGTAGATTTGCATAAAAAATATGTACAATTTATTGACGAATATAGCTCTGTGTTTGTTTTTTCTTCAAACTCCAAATTTGGTCTCACTCTCCACTACTAATAAGGTTTCGACTTAGGAGCATGCATTTTCTAACGAACATAATTTCATATTCACGATTCAAATTCAAAATCTCTAACTTATAAAAAAATAAATAATTTTCATTCCATCTTAAGCGAAAAGAGTCTCGACATGAAAGCAAAAGTAAAAGACCCTTCACCTAATTTGCATTGTAGGTATATTTTAATTATGACGTTTGATTTAATATTTAATATAATATAATAGGGCATGGTAATCTTTGTCGACATATTTTAACCAATCTTTTAAGAATTTAATTCAGTCGTAATTTTATTATTAAAAACTTAGGGATAAAATAATGGATGGATTCTTTTATAATCAAGCCATTGTCAAAGATGAAAAAAAATGAAAATTATGACAGAGTCAAAACAATTCAACGATCAAATCTGAAAGTTAAAAATAAAAAAATAAAAAAATGTATGTCAAGAAAATAAGAATTCTAAATGTTAGAATTATAAACAGTGCGTATAGTAATTATATTGATTATACAATGGCTAAAATTTATTTTAAAATGAAATAAAATGTTTGGTGTGGGTTTTATTGCGCTGTTGTGTAAAAAAAGAAAAAAAGTGACAAGGTAATCTATTTGGACATCACTATTAGAGAGGAGTATTGAAAGCACAGTTGGATTTGACATAAATTATTAGTTTTATTTTTGAATTATTGACAGGCTTAAAAATACCTTCCTATTTGACTAACTAAACCTAGATATACCCCAGATCTGGCACATGACATAGCAAATGGTCTCAAACTGTTATAGGAGCACATGACTCTTAATAAAAAGTCGAGAGAAGTGTTGAAAATACCCATCAACTTGGCGAGAATTTAGGGGTGTATTTAAGTTCAGTTTGCCAAGTAGTAAAGGGATGTTTTTAAGGCTGTCAATAGTTCGAGGATGAAACTAATAATTTGCGCCAGTTTAGGAGTGTTTTCAATACTTCTCTCTAAAATATATTAACTTTAAAAAAATTGCATGTCTATCCTTCTCAGAACAACTTCAGATATTCAGTATGAAACTAATAATTCGCGCCGAATTTAGGGGTGTTTACAATTCTTCTCTCTAAAATATATTAATTTTTTTATAAAAAATAGCACATCTATCGGCCTTCTCAGAACAACTTCAGATATGCATGGTTCAGAATCAGAGCTTGACAATCTCTAATTTCACATATGTTATGGCTAGAGTACATTCATACATTTCTACTTGAACTTCAAGCAAAAATGATTCAAGTTCAGACTAAACAG
Organism: Solanum dulcamara; assembly: GCF_947179165.1. Taxonomy (NCBI): domain Eukaryota; kingdom Viridiplantae; phylum Streptophyta; class Magnoliopsida; order Solanales; family Solanaceae; genus Solanum; species Solanum dulcamara. Next base: position 75,042,226 of record NC_077245.1, read on the forward strand.
ACTGAATTTAGCCGCATATGATTGAAATTCAAGCAAAAATGAAGAATTTTTTAAAAAAATGACTGAATTCAACCATATATGACTGAAACTCAAGTATAAATGAATGAATTAACTTAGTCATATAAATCTAATTTCACATACCACATATTTAATTTTTCAAATTAGCTAGACTTGTAAATTTTTACACGTTAAGAATATAATTTAGATAATTCCAAAATCGGATATATATGCACTTCAGCCTGTAAAAATTCATACTTGATAATCATATTAATTCTTGATTTCTAAAAAGAAGGTTCCATTGCAAACTAAAGTCACCAAAAAGGCAATTTTTCTCAAATTTTCATCTTATATTTTGTCTGTCATAAGGAATTCAAACTTGTGAGTTGTCTTTCTTTTGGAAAAATATAGAGATACTATTTCTAATTTTTAATATGTTATGAGTTTGAGTCGTGAAAACAGTTATTAATACTTATATTGGATTATATTATTTACATTTCACCTCTTGAGGCTTGAGGTGAAGTTCTTTTCGGACTCTACATAATCGCGGAATATCTTGTGCATCGATCGAACATTTATTTTATTTTTAATTTTTAAATAACTAGCTCACGTCAAAGTTTGTAAAGTGAGTGTGCAACTTGAGCAAAAAATGGATGTCATTTTCAAAAAAGAAAAAAGTTGAAATTCTTAAAATTAGTTAATTAGCTCAAATTGTTCAAAGAAAATAATCCTGCTTTTACATTAGAAATATGTTAAGTTTATTTTTATATTCCAAAGACTTTACTATACATGTGCTTATGTCTTTGCTTTTCTTTTGGTTTCTTCTTGTAGAAAAAAAAAAATTTAATAATGATTACTCCTAGTTAGTTGGAGCCTTTTTAACATTGCTGTTAAAAAATACTTATTTATAGAAATATTTTTTAAAATGACTTTTTAAAAAAGTGCTTTTTTAAAAATAATAATTTGTATTTGGCTAATTAATTTGAAAAGTGCTTTTGATAAGTATATTAAATTTGACTAATTTTTTTAAAAAAGTGCTTTTGAGAGTTAAATTACGAAAAAGGACAAATATCAATGAACTTCTAATATTAAGATTATTTTATAAAAAATAAATTATTTAAATATCTATTACCAAATTTTTAATTAAATTTTTATTTTTATTAAATTAAAATGTACATATCCAAATTTTCTATCAATATTATACATAGATAAATAAAAAAATAAATTAAATATTGATATAATATTAACATAATATTTAAATATAATTAAAATATCAAGCAAAATAAATTTAAAAATCATTCCACAAATAAATCATCACATACGAAAATTCACTACAATAATAAATAAATGTAAGAGATATATTAGTAAATATGTATTGACAAGGATAGTTTGGTTTTGAAAAAATAATTTTCTACTTTTGCATTTACTTTCTTCAAAAAATAGTTGGGTTAAAGGAGCGTCTAGACTGAGAATAGGTTCTTGGAACATTGGAACGTTAACGGGTAAATCCATAGAACTAGTTAAGATTCTTAAGAAGAGGAAGATTAATATAGCCTGTGTCCAGGAGACAAAATGGGTAGGCTCTAAAGCTAAGGAGGTAGACGGGTATAAGCTTTGGTTCTCTGGTAAATCGAAGTATAGGAATGGGGTAGGCATTTTAATAGACAGTGATTTAAGGGATCAGGTGGTGGAGGTTAGAAGAGTCAATGATAGGATGATGTCGATTAAAATGGTCGTTCAAGGGATCACGTTGAATATTATTAGTGCTTATGCGCCGCAAGTGGGCTTACGCGAGGAGGATAAGAGGCGCTTTTGGGAGGATTTGGACGAGTTAGTGGGAGGCATACCACCTACTGAGAAGCTTTTCGTGGGAGGGGATTTCAATGGGCACATCGGGTCTATTCCAGGAGGGTATGATGATGTGCATGGGGGCTTTGGCTTCGGAGACAGAAATGGAGGAGGAATCACACTTTTGGATTTCGCAAGAGCTTTCGGGTTGGTAATAGCCAACTCGAGTTTCCCAAAGAAGGAGGACCACTTGATAACCTTCCGTAGTTCAGTGGCTAAAACTCAGATAGACTTTTTACTCCTTAGGAAGGATGATAAAGGTTTGTGCAAAGACTGTAAGGTCATCCCGATCGACAACCTTACAACTCGGCATAAGCTCTTAGTGATGGATTTAGGGATCAAGATGACGAGGACGAGGAGGGTCGGGGAAGAACGACCTAGGATCAGATGGGGGAGTTTGACAACGGTTAGTGCCCTAGAGATGGGAGAGAAATTGAAGGATATGGGGGCCTGGGATAGCAGTGGGGATGCGAACGGTATGTGGGATAAGACAGCTAGTTGTATTAGGGCTGTAGCAAGGGAAGTGTTAGGAGTCTCGACAGGTAGTCGTAGTCGACATCGAGGGGATTGGTGGTGGAATGGAGAAGTACAAGGGAAAGTGGAAGCAAAGAAAGTAGCGTATGCTAAGTTGATGGAGAGCAAGGATGAGGTGGAGAAGTGGACGAATGGGGAACTATATAAGATAGCGAGGAAGGAGGCGAAGTCGGCGGTTGCAACGACAAAAACGACAGCTTTTGAACGCCTTTATGCTGAACTGGAAGAGAAAGGCGGGGACAGGAAATTATTCAAGCTAGCTAGGGCCCGGGAGAGAAGGGCACGAGATGTGGATCAAGTGAAGTGCATTAAAGACGAACACGGAAAAGTGTTGGTAGAGGAGACCCTTATCAAACAAAGATGGCAGTCATACTTCCATAAACTTATGAATGACAAAAGGGACAGAGAAATTGTGTTGGGAGATTTGGAACATACAGGGAGTAGTCACGATATTGGAGGTTGTAGGAGTATTACGGACGATGAGGTTAAAGAGGCCGTTCGTAGGATGCGCTGGGGAAGAGCGACCGGACCTGACGAGATCCCTGGAGAATTTTGGAAGAGTGCGGGCTCGCTAGGTTTGGAATGGCTGACTAGGTTATTTAATGTCATATTTACGACGGCAACGATGCCCATAGAATGGAGGTCGAGCATCATGATCCCTCTATACAAAAACAAGGGGGATAGCCAGAGTTGCGACAACTATAGAGGTATCAAACTTCTAAGCCATACTATGAAAGTGTGGGAAAGAGTGGTGGAGATGAGGGTGAGAAGAGGCGTCTCTATTTCAGAGAACCAATTTGGATTTATGCCGGGACGCTCAACTACGGAAGCCATCCATCTTATGAGGAGACTAATAGAGCAATATAGGGAGAGGAAGAAAGACTTGCATATGGTATTCATCGACTTAGAAAAGGCCTACGATAAAGTCCCACGAGAGATACTATAGAGATGTTTGGAGGCTAAAGGTGTACCTGTAGCGTACATAAGGGTGATCAAGGACATGTACGAGGGTGCCAAAACCAGGGTAAGGACAGTAGGAGGGGATTCAGAATACTTTCCAGTTGTGATGGGGTTGCATCAAGGATCAGCTCTTAGTCCATTTCTATTTGCCTTGGTGATGGATGTATTGACGCGACAAATTCAAGGTGAGGTGCCATGGTGTATGCTTTTTACGGACGACATAGTCCTCATCGATGAGACTCATAGCGGAGTTAACGCTAGGCTGGAAGATTGGAGACGCACCTTGGAGTCTAAAGGGTTTAAGTTGAGTAGGACCAAGACAGAGTACCTAAAGTGCTAGTTCAGTGAGACTCCTCAAGAGGTTGGCGCGGAAGTTAGGCTCGGGGACCAAGCCATCCAAAAGAAAAGTAGTTTTAAGTACCTTGGTTCTATCATGCAAGGCAGCGGGGAGATCGACGAGGATGTCACACATCGTATTGGGGCAGGATGGATGAAATGGAGGCTCGCCTCCGGTGTGTTATGTGACAAGAAGGTGCCACCACGACTTAAGGGCAAGTTCTACAAAGTGGTGGTTAGACCAGCTATGTTATATGGGGCGGAGTGTTGGCCAGTTAAGGTCTCACACGTGCAAAAGATGAAAGTTGCCGAGATGAGAATGTTGAGATGGATGTGTGGACATTCCAGGAGCGACAGAATTAGAAATGAGGCTATTCGAGACAAGGTAGGAGTGGCCCCGGTGGAAGACAAGATGCGTGAAACGCGACTGAGATGGTTTGGGCATGTGAAGAGGAGAGTCCCAGAGGCACCAGTGCGGAGATGTGAGAGGTTGGCCATGGATGGTTTCAGAAGAGGTAGGGGTAGGCCGAAGAAATATTGGGGAGAGGTGATCAGACAGGACATGGCGCATTTACGACTTACCGAGGACATGACCTTAGATAGGAGGGTGTGGAGGACACATATCAGGGTAGAAGGCTAGTACATAGTGACATTATTCCCCCTTATCCGTAGGCGTATTAACGCACTATGATTTCTTGTACTCTGATTTAGGTTATTTATGTTATGTATGCTATGTTATCTTATGTTATTTATGGTATTTATGCTATTATTTGACGATATCTACTGTTTTTTGGTGCTTTGATTATACTATTGTTTGGAACTCTTCCGTTATCTACTTTTCTGCTTTTCTACTTTTAATATTCTTGTCTGACCTTTTTTCCTATGCTTCTATTGAGCCGAGGGTCTTTCGGAAACAGTCGTCCTACATTGGTAGGAGTCAGGTCTGCGTACACTTTACCCTCCTCAGATCCCACGATGTGGGATTTCACTGGGTTGTTGTTGTTGTTGTTTTTCCCCAAAAGCATAAAAACTGTTTTTACTTCCAATTAAAAATAATTTTATTGATTAGCCAAACATCTTAATTTTTTAACATCTTATTAACTATGAATTCTGGCGAATTCCTTATTTTTATATTAGATTTTGTATTTATATAAAAAATTATTATATTATATTTATATGAAAGCCAACGTTTTTTTTCTCTTTTTTTCCACAAAGTTTACAATTGAAAAGACATAATGGTCCCACACGGCATGGTAGATAATTTAATCTTTATCCATAGGTTGCAATAATATCCATATTTCTTTGACTATTGGCCACTTTAGAATATTTTTTATACATATTATTTTGTTTTGTTCCAGCTAGTATAAAAATAATAATCATTGTGACCGTTTAGAGATTCCATCAAGGAATGACATATTCATAATTGTCATAAAACGTTAAAGCTAACTGTAAAAAAAGTATGCATAATACATAAATATATCATTTTATCTAGTTATAATTGATATTTATGACTTTTAATTTTGAATATGCACAAGTAGATATTTAAATTTATATAAAAATAAATAAGTAGACACATGCATCCTATGTGACATAATACAACGCCATGTTGGACACAAAATTATCATTTAGGACGAATGCTTCTATTTGTTTAATTTTATACAAGTTTAAATGTCTACTTGTGCACACCCAAAAATTAGAAGACATCGATGTAAGTTGAGGCTAAGTTAAAAGGTACATTTAATGTATTATGCCTAGAAAATATTACTAAGAATTACCTTGATTGACAAGTTCACAAACCTTAAACGCTAGAGTGTGCACAGACGTTACTCTATCTTGTGAGGTAGAGAGATTGTTTCTGATAAATCCTACTATGGAGCGAGAACGCGTGTCCCTTTACCATGATACAAAACCTTATATTATAACATTGCGCTATAGATTTTAATTTTCTGGATTTGCTTCCCAATTATCAACCCCAATTTTTCTTATAATACATCGAAATCATGGGATTAAAATTTTAAACATGTTCTAAAATACTATTTGGCACTTATTTGAGGTGTGAGGCACTATATATTATCCTATTTTTCAAAATGGAAGCCCAACTCTTTTCCCTCAAACAAGACTTTGTAAACCTACCCCCAAAATCTATCTCTTGTTTTTTTTGGCTAATATTTTCGATTTCTTATTTGATGTTCTATAATTATACGGAAGTTCATAGGATCTATTTTGGAAAAGTGTTTTCTATCAATTTTTTTTTTATATCCAAAACTCAAAATCACGATTACTGATTAAGAGAGAAACATATTCATCCGCCGCACTTAACTCTTTAACGACCTTTTTTTTCTACTATTGAATCTATAAAAGTTGACTCGGTCCTCAATGAAACAGAAGTCAGTACAAGTTTGAAGAGTATAAATTGGGGAAAATGAGTACATGTTGGGTTTAAAAAAGGTGCATGTTGTGAAAAATAAGTGCACATGTAGATTCTTCTATTTGAGTCAAAATGCAAGTGCCATTCTTTGTACATGGTGTTTGCTTACTATAAATATTCTCCCTCCGTTCTAAATTACGTGTCACTTTTCACTTTTTGGTATTCAAGTAATGAAAATGTTGATTCATATTTTAAAATATATTTTTTATCATATTAATATGAAAAAATTGAAACTTTATAATATTTTTTATAATCTTTTAGTACTTAAATTTAAATTTTAAAATTTTTACTTGATTTTGATATGCTTTACTTGAACTAAGGTTCTATCAGAACAACATTTCTACCTCTACAAGATAGGGATAAGACTGCGTACGCATCACCTATTCAAAATCTTACTCATGAAATTACACTGAGTGTATTATTACTGTTATTGAATTGATTTTATTCAACTAAATCTCAACAATATTAGTCTTTTTTAAAATTAAAACAAAAAATAAAAAATTTGGGGTAGGAGAAATTGAAGATAAAATTATAATATGAGAATCAAACTCTCACCAATAACATAAAAATTCAGATAATTAACCCGTCGAAATGAGAAAAATTTACACCTATTTTGGGACAAGTGGAAGTAAGAAGTCGTAAAACTAACACATTTGACTATCCAAGTACATCTTGTGGAATGTTCACTAGCCAATAGAAGTGTTCCCTGTGCTTGAGGGTATATATATTTAATTAAATTTCAAAGGTTGAAAACTATACTCATTAATTACATGATTTGATATATTGATGTTTATTGTTGTAGTAGTTTTACTAGTACTTCAATATTGTTCTTACAATAGTCTAATAATATGTACTTTATTTAGAAAGTTCACTTCTCTTTGCCAATTATAATATTGGGTATATTTTACAAATAACTACTATAAAAAATTTAATAGGCCGAAATAATTTTAGTTTAGGTAAGTACATTTTGTAATTATAGCCATAGCAACAGTTTATATAATTCGCATACTCATTTATATAATTCACTGCGAATATACAAATTCGTTTGTATAATTTATTGGAAATATACAAACAGAGTAAGTATATATAAATTCCATATTTATATATTTTAGGAATTTTTCAGAACTTATACAAATCAAATAAATTATTATTATAATTATATATATGCTAGGGTAAGCATATACAAATTCTGAATTTATTCAATTAGAAAAATCTGAATTTATATAAACAAATTCAAAATTTATATAAACAAATTCTGAATTTATACAATTGGGAGCTTAATTATATAAATTCTCGATAATTATAGCTATGTATATTAATTACTAGAAAAAGTTTGCCGCGAATAAAAATTAACTTAAATTATAACTATATATCTTAATTGACTAGTATATATTTGTTAATTCGTCTCATCTTCCCTTATAATATTCCCTTTGCTTTAGGCTAACTTCTTACTTTCAACAACAAAATTCTACTCATAAATACATGATTGATATACATGTGTGTTATTAATGAATATCAATGTTGACACTAACGATACGTAAATGTAACTCATTGAAATTACTATTTAGAGTTTTTAGAGCTTTTTGTAATTAAGATTTCAAAGAAATATACGATCTTTAGTAGTTTAAAAGTTTTGAAATAATTAAAGGCAAATTTAGAATTTCAATAATTTAAAAGATTTGAAGTAAAAATAAATTTAAGATTTGAATTTTATGATTATGGAATTCTAAGACGATGGCTTCAAGTACTAATATATATATATATGAATTCAGAATTTAATATTTATTCATATTTCGTGAATTTCTTAACATATATAAAGAGTTTGAATCGGTTTCTTTAGAATAAGAAATAATTTTGATTGTCCAAGAAAAACATGTACTTTAGTCAGACAATTCCAAGTTCAATAATTAAAGAGTCAAATAGAATTTATTTTTTTAATTCTTTTGCCTGTTCTGTGATTTAGAAATATTTTATTTGCCCAAAAATTTCAAAACTCGTGTTACACAAATGAAAGAAAAAAAAGGACTAACAATTGTCTTTTCGTAGATTTATATTTCAGTAGAAAATATCGAAATTTTTTAGTATTTTTTTTTAATTTATACGATACTAAACTAAAATGAGTTTAAATATAAGCATTCATCCGACATCGTTTCATCAAAAAAAATTAATAAGTATTTATATATAAATAGCATCACTTTCTCTCTCTAACCACCGGCGATTGTGAGCACTACAAGCGCCGGTGAAGACATGGCTAGAGCTCGAGGAAGAGGACGCGGAAATGGTAGAGGTAGAGGAAGACCTAAAAAAGTACCGAGTGCAAATGTTCGTGTTCAGCTAGAAGACACTGGAATGGGCATTCAAACCCCAGATCCAGATAAAGATGCAGTAGAGCAAAGAGTTACACAAAACTCTTCAGGTATGGCTTCAAAGAAATTAGACATGAGTAATACCCCTCAAACACCTGTAACAGTAATGCCGGCAAGTCCCAGATCTGAGGGCTCAGCAAATGAAGTACCAGTAGATCCAGCTACAGAAAGCCCTAAATCTGGTGAAAATGCAGTAGTAGTAGAGGAACGAAAGTGGACGAGCCTATTTACCAAAAATCGAGCTGCAGCAAATGGATTATCACTAGATTATCTCCCGCCTCAAATGCTGAATGGGAAACCAATAGTCCACCTGGACAAAGATGAGGTAAATCAGGAAATCAAAAAATAGAGCACTGCCTTAATAGCCTATTTCATAGGTGATGTACCGGGTTATAATGCTTTAACAAGATACATTACGCAGTTCTGGTCCAATATGGCAACACCTCAACTCTATTACCATGAAGAAGGGTACTATGTGATTAGATTTCGATCGACTGAAGATATGAATGAAATCTTCTACTCAGGGCCTTATACCATAAATAATAGACCTATAATTCTTAAACTATGGACTGTGGATTTTGATTTCAGTAAGGAATTCCCTACAACAATTCCTCTCTGGGTGAAATTTCCAAAACTTCCGATGTCTTGCTGGGGGAAAGGCTCATTGAGTAGAATAGCTAGTGTCATTGGAGTCCCAATATATGCTGATGAATGTACTGCTAAACAAACAAGGATCTCTTATGCTCGAATGTTGATTGAAGTGAATGTTACTCAACCACTGCCTGATAAGATTGCTGTTATGGACCTTCATGAGAAAGTGTTTGAGCAGGAGGTTCTATATGATTGAAAACCTAAGTTCTGCCCTAAATGCTCAATGGTTGGACATGTATGCCAAACAATGCAACAACAAACCTTTCAACTCCAGAAGAAGCAAGGCACTAGAAAAGTTGAACAAGAATGGAAACCTACAGGTGTGATCAGAGAACCTGCTCCAGAAATAAAAGAAGCTTCAGTGCCGAAACAAGTAGAGGATAAGCCCTCCCAAGGTGCAAAAGGAAAAATGGTTCAGGTGGACACAAATTCAGAGAGAAGAATAACTGAAGTTCCTCAAAGCTCCACCAGCAGAATTCAGAATGGAGAAGTAGTATATAGCCCTGAACTGAACTTGACTGATTTCCCACTTTTGGGATCTTGGCCAAAGAAGAATGCATGGGGAAATACTTCCAGAAGGCTCAGTGAATATGATCAAGCACCTCCTGATAAAGGAGAACAACCACACAGTACCTAATGAGTTGGCTCATATGGAATGTAAGAGGACTAAATAAGAGGCATAAGCAGAAGGAACTTAAAATCTATTTACGGAAGAAAGGTATTAAACTAGCTGCTTTAGTGGAAACTAGAGTCAAGATTCACAAAGCACCTAAGATTATTGCAAATATCAATCCTGGATGGCAATCTCTCAATAACTATCAATGTGCTGAGAATGGAAGGATATGGCTAATGTGGGATACAAACCATTATCAAGTAACACACAGTAGAACTACTGCTCAATCAATCCATTGCATGATCAATAATAGCACTGGTACTGTATCTTGTTTTGATACTATTATATATGCTTTTAACACAAATGAGAAGAGGACAGAACTCTGGACAGAATTAGCACAAATTGAACAAGGGATTGATAGACCTTGGATTATAGCTGGAGACTTTAATGCTGTGCTGTATCCAAAAGATAGATTACATGGTGCACCAGTATCCTCAGCTGAAACTCAAGCCTTCACCAAATGTCTTCATGATTTACATCTCAACGAACTACCTTGGAAAGGAGATTACTATACTTGGTCAAATAAACAGATGGGTACTGCTAGAATCTATAGCAGAATTGACAGGATATTTGGCAATTCAGACTGGATGATGCATTGGGGCCATGTGGTTACACAATATAAAGTACCATACATCTCTGATCACTCTCCTATGCTAATCAAAATTGAGGACAACCAATGGACAGTCAAACCTCCATTCAGATTCTTCAATATTTGGGCTGATCATAGCAAGTTCATGGAAAAAGTAACAGAGATATGGCACAAGCAACTAGTACCAGGGAAAATGGCAAATATTTGGGCAAAATTGAAAGCTCTACAGAAGATCTTGAAAACTTTAAACAAGGAGGAATTCCAAAACATCTCCACTAGAATAACTGAAGCTAGACTTGAACTAATCCAAACACAGAAGCAGATTAATCAACAATGCACAGATGAACTTCTTAGCAAAGAAAGGCAAGCACTGATGAATATTGAGAAATGGAATCTAGTGGAAGAAAGTGCACTCAGACAAAAATCTAGAGCTAAATGGATAAAGCTTGGAGACAACAATAACAAGTATTTTTCAGCAATGATCAAGGAGAGAACGAATAAGAAAATGATGCTAGAACTCACTTCGCTCAATGGAATAAGCCTCAAAACACCAGCAGCTATTAAGGAGGAAGTTACTCAATTCTATAAAGCTCTCATGGGATCTAGCAGTACAGAATTACAAGCTGTTGATAAGAAGACTATGAGGAGAGGAGCTACACTCACTTATGAACAAGGAGCTAAACTATGTAGAGATATTACAGATGAAGAAATCTGGAATGCATTAGCTTCTATTGGGGATGATAAATCACCTGGAGTAGATGGATACAATGCCTATTTTTATAAGAAGACTTGGAGCATCACCAAAGATGAGATACTGATAGCCATCAAAGAGTTCTTTATTACTGGAAAACTCTATCGACCAGTCAATTGCACTATGGTCACTCTAATCCCAAAAACTGCTAGTCCAATAAATATTAAAGAATATAGGCCTATAGCTTGCTGCACCATTTTATACAAAATCATTGCTAAAGTGCTAGCTACCAGACTGCAGAGGATTATGACATATATTATCAGTGAAGCACAATCAGGTTTTATTCCAGGAAGGAAACTTGCAGATAACATCATCCTAGCAAATGAGCTTGTTAAAGCTTATTCTAGGAAACACATCTCTCCAAGGTGTATGATCAAAATAGACCTGCAAAAAGCTTATGACTCTGTGGAATGGGCATTCTTGGAGCAAATGCTAGAAAATCTCTGCTTCCCTAGGAAATTCATTGACTGGATACTTGAGTGTTTGCACACTGTGAACTATACAATTTTGATAAATGGAGAACCCACTCCTCCTTTTAATGCTGCAAGAGGACTTAGACAGGGGGACCCCATCTCCCCTTATCTATTTGCTATATCTATGGAGTACTTGAGCAGATGCCTAGATGAAGTCAAAGACAATGGAAGATTCAAGTTTCATCCTAAATGTGCAAAATTGAGAATAAAGCATCTATGTTTTGCAGATGACTTACTCTTGTTCTGCAGAGGGGATCAGCATTCAATAGGGACCATATATCAGTGTTTCCACAAGTTCTCCCTAGCTTCTGGACTGCAAGCAAATATGAATAAGAGTTTCATTTATTTTGGTGGAGTCACTGATCAGATGAAGGAGACCATACTGCATCAGTTCCAGTTTAACTATGGAGAGTTCCCTTTCAAGTATCTTGGTATTCCTTTATCCACTAAAAAGTTATCTCTTACGCAATGGACACCTCTAGTGAATAAAATTGTAGCTCGAATTACCTCCTGGACTGCCAAGAAACTTTCGTATGCAGGAAGAATGCAATTAGTTCAATCAGTTCTCTTTGGAATCCAAGCTTACTGGTCCCAATTATTCATTATACCTACAAAAGTCCTTAAACTCATTGAGGCTTATTGTAGGAGCTTCATATGGTCAGGTACCAACACCATCACCAAGAGAGCACTGATAGCATGAGAGAAGATGTGCTTGCCTAAATCTGCTGGAGGAATGAGGCTCATCAACATACACCTATGGAACCAAGCTGCTATTGCTAAGACCTGCTGGGATCTTGCTCATAAAACTGATAAACTATGGATTAGATGGATCCATTCTTATTATATAAAATCCCATACTGTCTTTAATGTTCCTATACCTCAACAGGCTTCATGGATGGTTAAGAAGATACTTGCAGATAGAGTGATACTAGAACAGATACACACTCAAAGAGACTCACCAACTACTGCAAACTTTTATGTGCATTTGCTGGGTAATAGACCAACAGCCCCCTGGAAAAATATGATGTTTAACAACAGTGCAAGACCAAAGGCTATTGTTATAATGTGGATCATGCTGCAGAATAAACTCCCAACTACAGACAGATTAACCTCCTGGGGAATGGATGTCAACCAACAATGCAAACTCTGTCAACAAGATCTGGAAAATAGAGAGCATCTGTTTACTCAATGTGAATTTACTAGAGCTATTTGGAAGAAATTGCTTAATTGAATTAAATGGCCACTCTTTCACGCTGATACATTGGATATGCATTTGGAATGGACTCTGAAACAATCTAAAGGCAAGTGTCACAATGCACAGCTCTTCAAATTAATATATGCTGAGTGCTCTTATGCAATATGGATGGAAAGAAACCAGAGAACTTTTGAAGAAAAAAGAAGAAACTATGAAGAGATAACTAAGGAAATAGCATATATGTGCACTTTGAGAGCTCCTTTGGCGATTAGTACTCGACTACAACAATCTCTCCTTTTCTGAAACTAATTGTAGGTTTGAAGTCTTACTTTGAGTTTTATTTCTTGTTGGATAACAAACTGTGATGTAGTTTGTTATGATTATGTAAATATCTCTTGGTGATTAATAAAAACTATTAGTTACCAAAAAAATAGCATCACTTGTTTAAAATATCATTATTAAACCAACGACCACTCACCTAGTTATAAGAACCCAAACTAAACAATAGACCTAGAATTAATTTTCATTACAAATTGACAATAATTTTTTTAGTCGTTCGAAGTTCGATATCTATATTATGATTTGACTAAATTTGAATTTGTATCAGTATATTTCATATTTTAGGGAGTAAAATATTGTCTAACAAAAGTAATTCCATACTCAATATCGATCTTAAATAAAGTTGAAATATAATTTTTATATTATTTTTTATAAAAAAAGAGTAAAAAATTGTACGTCATTGATTATGCTCTGTTGGTTTGTTTTGGAGATGTAAAGTGATATGGTAGGTTGAGAATTGGAGTTTGCTTTTGTCACGACCCAAAATGGCCATGAGTGGCACCCACCCTTAACCTCCTAGGCGGGAGAACTAACGATGTAAATCCCAACATATAATGTATAACAACAACGCGGTAGCTCAAACTTATAAAGTAAGAATTAACAATCCACAAGAGACGTTCCCCAAAATCTGAAAGTCATCACATGGAGGACATCTAAATTCTAAAACTAAGTCTCGAATTATCAAACACCAAATAAATAACATAACGTATCCAAAAACTAAGGACGTCATGCCATGACAAGAGATTCCATCGCCAGCTAGAAGGATAGCTCACCCTGAAATCTTATGAACTGGAGACTGACTAGAGCTGAGGTCGAGTCAAAACCGATGGAAGACTCGCTGCACTCCACAAATAAAACAAGAAAAGATACAAGTAGGGGTCAGTACAGGACAACATGTACTGAGTAGGTATCATCGGCCGACTCAACATAGGAATCAATATGCAATAAGTAATAGCAGAAAATCAACCGTAGCACTTAATATGTGGCAACCAACAAGATCAAGATCAAGTGACAACACAATGAACAATTTCATAACCAATCAACAATATCAAGATCACACAGGAGGACTCATGCCTCCACATCACACTCTTTTGGAAAATGAGTTATTAGAGATTGGGTAGCATTAAGTCATTTTAAATTGTTCTTCTTTTATATTACCGTGCCGGAATGTGACACCCGATCCACTAATACCGTGTCGGAACGTGACACCCAATCCAAATATATCATGTCGGAACGTGACACCCGATCCAAATATACCGTGTCGAAATGTGACACCCGATCTAAATATACCGTGTCGAAACGTAACACCCGATCTAAATTAATTTATCATTCTTCATGATTACATTCCCCTTCATTAACAATATTTTATCAAGCCTTTTTTATTCAAGGCACCATTTTTGATAGGGCAAGTTCAAGATTATGGATTTCATGGCCTCGGGATTTCAGACCAATTACAACAACATATCAACCATCCAAACCACAACAATTAAATGCGTAGTAAACTTCACACATTACTCAATGAATATCAATCACTATTAAGAGTCTATCTATGATATAGAATAAAAACCATAACCTACTTCAACCGAAGAACTGAAGTAAAGCAAGCTAATCAATAATGTCTTTTCCCTTCTTCAATGCCTCAGATCAATCTCAATCTATCAAATATATAATATTTATAAGTAAACTAATTCGTAAACACCAATATTATATATATGTTTAACCTAGCCCCAATAACTCACCCAATTCTATAAACACGTTCCTAATCTTGATGTCACTTAACATGTCAACTCTCATATTTTCTGAATTTCAAAACTAGGGTTAAATCTCAATTAAATTAAATAATCACTTTAAAACTTGAGTTTTTCGTAATTCTTCCGAACGATCAAAATCTGTTCAAATACATAATCTTCATAAAAATACGAATCCAATGACACCCATATAGCTATATTTATTTTCGGATTAAAAATTGGGTCAAAAAGTCATCCTGAGTCATTGAAGTCAAATCTGAAATTTTCTTTCCGATTATGTTCACTCATGATAAAATAAACTCACCTGTCAAATTTTAGCTTAAACGGATCGTTATTCGACCCCCAAATCAAGATTTTATGTGAAGAATCCTAGGGTCATATTTTCTTATTTCAACATTATTTCTCCACCAATATACCCTAAAAATATGTTCATAATCACATAAAAATTTAATGGAAAGGATGAAAATAATTATCTTGACGCTTTGGAATGAAAATCCTTATTTTTCTCTTCTCCTTTCTTTTTCTTTTCCCCTTTCTTTTCTTTCTTCCTCCGTATTTTTTTTCCAGCTTCTGCATTCTGCGTTCTACATTCTGCGTCGCTGTTCTCTTCTTCTTCTTTTTTTCAAACTAATTATGTATAAAAAAATTATAAACCCTATCCTTTTCCTTTAATAATTGGTATATAGTATTAATTAAATTAACACTTTAACCCATTAATTTAATTAGTTATTTAAATTCACCCCTCAACTAAATAATCATAGTTATTGAATAATCCAAAATACCCATTAAAAATTTACGGGATGAGTCTTTTATGAAATAAAAAGTTCTAGTTCTCAAAACGACCTAATAGATCGTTACAGCTTTCCACAAGTCTTCTTTTTTTAAAAAAAAATAAATAAATAATTATTTGACTTAAGCTAACTTAGCCCTCTTAATTATCCAAAATATATAGTGATACTTTAAAAAAATTATAATACATATCGATAATTTGAGGTTTTATAGCAGCAACATGTAGATATATTTATTATTCGTGTAAATACAATAGGCATAGGTATTGTATATATAAATACGGATACATTTATTAAGTGTGTGGATATATTCTAGTGTACTATTACTATGCACGTGGATATGCGCAAATACACTTATTATGCGTATCACAAACACAATATAGTTCACTACTGTTATATCCATGGATATAATGCATTCCACTATGTTTTGAAATCAAATACATTTAATTTATAATTAAGAAAAAAATTTGCTATTTTTACAAATTCAAATACAAATAATACTATTTATAAAATTTATCTCTACTTTTTGATTTCCACCTAATATTAAAATTCACATTAAATTCAACTAAATTCGAATTCATGCGCCATTTCAGTCCCAAGTAAATCCACAACAATTTGGCCCTCTAATTTTAATATTTCCGCTCCACAATTTTAGTTGCTTATATATACATACTAAATTCCAAATAAGATAAAGTCCAACATATTAATACGACCATACAATTAAAATATCAAAAGGGAATAAAAGGCTGTCTCGAATTTCAAAGCAAAAGTAAAAGATCCCTTTACCTAATTCCAATAAATATATTATAAGTGTATTTAATTATGAATCTTAATTTAATACTTAATTAACATGATAATGCATGATAATCTTTTTTTACATACATAGTACATTCTTAAGAAGACTATCTACACGTAATTATATTATTTAAATTTTATGACAATAATATATTCAGTAAAATTTTATAAGTGGAGTTTGATGAGGATAAATTGTATGTATTATTATCTCATGGAGGTAAATAGACTATTTCCGAAAGATCCTCGACTCAAATACAATAATTTCAGATATAAAGAAAATTAGTTTTTTTTCTCCAATGACTTACTAGTCTACACAATATTGCTCATGTCTTTGCTTTTTTTCTTTAGGATTCTACTTGTACGTGGTAAGGAACAACTTGATGGGTTCGATCATTACGGTTTTTATCATTATTTCATAATTTTTAAATTTGAAAATAATTAATTTATATTTATCCTCAAAAAGAAACTTTTATAACTACATAAATCTTATAAAATATTTAAAATTATAAATTTCAAAAATTTTAAAATAACACAAAATTTAAAATATCAAGATCTCAGAATCTTTTTTTTTCTTTTTTAAATTACGTGTCAATTAAAACTAGGTCGCTTAAAACCTTTAACGTTCTTATTGTTAATTTCATTGAACTTTAGTAACTATCTATCTATCTATATATTATTATTATTATTATTTTACATAATCTATATATAATTCTGTGGAGGAAAAATTGTTCAGTTAAACTCATTAAACTATGTTCCAACCTCTA
Source organism: Solanum dulcamara (assembly GCF_947179165.1). Classification (NCBI taxonomy): domain Eukaryota; kingdom Viridiplantae; phylum Streptophyta; class Magnoliopsida; order Solanales; family Solanaceae; genus Solanum; species Solanum dulcamara. Next base: position 75,059,461 of record NC_077245.1, read on the forward strand.
GGTAAGCAGTACTTTTCAACCCAATTATAAATCCAAGATAAAATAATATTGTACATTTTGCTCGAGATAATCCAAGATACTCATTAAAATATTCTTTATATAATAATAATAATAATAATAATAATAATAATAATAATAATAATAATAATAATAATAATAATAATAATAATTACAAACAAGTGGGACTAATGATTAGCGGTTAAACCTCGAGATTACTTTTACCATACCTATATAATCATTTTTCTTTCGAATGCATGTGCCATTTTATAGCCAATAATATAACTCATCGAGATTAGTGAAATATGAAAAAAAAAGTCTTAATATATTTATATATTATATGATTTAAAGCAAATATATCTTTAATTAAAAAAAGAGAGAGACTATTTATGCTTCTATCATTACACAAATAATTCAATATATGCCTTCTTGATTGACAAAAGTAACATAATCGAGAAGGGCCAAATTATTTGTGTAAGGAAAAATTACTTGAACTAACGAACTACATAACATATTTAGATTGTGCAATTCTATAGCGCACATGTATTCATCTATCTAAAAGTTCTAGTCGTTAGTGGTCACACACACACACATATATATATATCAGTTAAGGTAATATATAATCTGTTGTACTTTGAGTAATAATATGAAGAAGATAAAATTGTTTTAAGTACTGTCAGAATCTGAAGCACCTCGTCTTTCAAAGAGAGGAGCATTTCATTTAATGATTAGAGGTGAATTGAATATTAAGTCGTGGAAATTCTAATGATTCTTCGAGAGAAAAATAGAAATGTCACTTACATTATTTATCATATGTGAAAGTATCAAACATAATTTCATAAAGTCATTCGATCTCTGAATGCTACATGAATAACATAAGCCAGATGACAGAACATGAAGATTTATAATATAAAAGATTATAAAATGAATGATTCGGTAGATTTTTAAATTCATAAATTATATTTAAATTAAAGTATTATTGGTATATTTTAAAATACGAAGAAGTCACGTATACCGTAGATGTAACATCATTAGACAGTGAGGAAGGAGTTGTCTTATACTCCCGCATTTGGCGCTGATTTGTAAAGTCTGAGATAAGCCATCAGCCGACTTGGCCTTTTCTGCATTTTGTCTTTTAACCCTATCTATACCTTCTTTCTTTTTGGAATTCAAGCATTATATTGTGGACAACTTAGGTAGTTGTGACAAATCCTAGAGCAGTGGTGGGACTATTTGATCTTTAATTAGAGGTTTTAAATTTGAGTTTAAAATTTAGATATGAAAAAAACTCTATTATTGAAAGCGTTAATTTTAAATGGATCTTGTAATGTGCAATTCGAATTTTAGTCGAAGCTTCATAAATTCTGAACATCGAATAAAAAATAATAATAAAAAACTCTTAGGTAGTTGTGTTAGTTTCTACTCTAGAGTCTTACACCTATCTTTTCCCTTTTTTCTCATTGACACACTTCATGTGTCTCGACTAATTTGTTAATACTTATTTAATAAGTTACCACTTATTATCATATGCAGTGATAAAATTAAATTTTTTATTAAGGGGTATCAACATTTACCATCACTTCTCTTTTTTCACCTCTATTGAGATGTATTTAGATTTATTTTGAATCTCAGTTGATTAATTTAATGGCAGAGTCGAGAATTTTACTTTAAGGGGTTCGAGAGAGGCAAGAATGTGCAATAGTTGAATTCGAACATGCTAAAACAATTTTTCAAATACCTCAACCATTAGACTAAAGAATTTTATTATGTCGAGAGAATTCAATAATTTGTATGTATATAAACCGAGATCAACTATAATCTTGTCTCATCATACATAACTATATTTATTGTTGGAGCGAATTGGATGATCACTATCTAAACTTAAAATTTCCCTAATCTTAAACCTAAACAACTTATTATACTAAAAAGTACTTCAATTACTAAAGTAAATTTCAACAGAAAAGATGGTTACAAATTACTCTATCAAGTGCATAAATCATCTTATTAACCAAGTTGTCAACAACAACAACATATCGAATGAAATTTCACAAGTGAAATTATTTACCAAGTCAAATTTTGTAGAAATAATTTGTGAGCTTTCTTGATTGTTTTGGTAATGCATTGTTGTCTCGAAAATTTATCGAAAATAAGTTTCGCTATTCCATAAATTTCTACGTACATTCTATCTTGTGGTCAAGCCCTTCCTCGGACCCTGCGCATAGCGGGAGCCTTAGTGCACCGGGCTGCCCTTTATTCTATCTTCGTATCGAACCTTACTTATGGAACTTTACCCAAAGTGTTCTTTTTTTAAAACTTATTGTCCCTTATTGGTAATTATACAAAGATAAGTGAGAAAAAGAGCAACACAGTGTCAAAAAGTAGTCCTTATATGGGAGCAAATCACAGCAATCAAAACAAAGTAACAATACTACTTTCCCTTTTCTCCTTTCTCTCATCACACTACTTTGTCTTAAAAAAATATTAAATCTTTCTTCCTTCTGTAGACAAAAAAACACAAAGTTCTCCATAAATTTAACTAAGTTTATGGATAACCAAAGAACTACTCTTCTTAATTGGACTTACTTTTGCCAAGGCAAGGTCAGCATAGTTTCTCACTACTCTACATTTTTATGCATTTTCAATAATCTTTTCATTTTTTGGGGATAATGTAAAACCATTTTTCTTGGAATTCGGGAGCAAAATCTTGATGGGGTTTTCTTTTATTGAAATTTTAGATTAAAATCTTAAAGGGGCTTTCTTTTCTTGGAATTTTAGGAAAAAATGTTGATGGGGTTCTCTTTTCTTGCATTTGGGAGCAAAATGTTGATGGGGTTTTGTTTTCTTTGAATAATTTTCAGGGCATGGATGAGCTGAGTCAGACACTGTTGCTGACAACAATGGAGCTGGAGAACACAAGATTGAAAGCTCAAGAAGAGCTAAAAATTAGAGAAGATGAGATACTCCAGCTGAAAGATCTGTTAAACAGAACCATCAATGAAAAAAATGAAGCTCAAGAGAAATGCCAAAAATTAATCTTTGAAAAACTCCTACTCCACCACCAACAACAACAACAGCAACTTCTGGTGCATCAACAGTTTCAACAACAAACAGGTCCATTATCTGGTGTTTCAAGCATTGAAGATGAACCAATTATAAACAGGTCCTTTTCATCTTCAGATTGTGATGAAAGCATTGTGTCTTCCCCACAAGAGAAACAACAAGATTTGCCTATTCTTATAGACAAACCATTACCTGAAAATGGGAAATTCTTGCAAGCTGTAATGAAAGCAGGACCACTTCTACAAACACTTCTTCTTGCTGGCCCTTTACCTCAATGGCGCCACCCCCCACCCCCAATGGACACCTATGAAATCCCACCACCTCCTGTGGTTATTCCATGTCAAGATCCAATTTTTAATGGTTTTAACAACTGTGGGAGACTAAACAAGAAAAGAGGTAGTGGTGTTCTTTTTGATGATTCTAACGATTCTAACAATGGAAACAAATACCAAAGAGTTGTGCTGTGAGTTTCCAATTGATAAAAAGATACAATTTTTTAGAAAAAAGGACTGATTTTTAGAAGTTTTTGTACAAAATTGAGAAGAGGTTTGATTTAGGAAAGTGAGTGAGGGAGATGAAGATCAAAAAAATTGACTTTTTGTTGTTGTTGAAAAGGGAAAAGAAGAAAAGAGTATTGTTCTGAGCTATTTTTAGTTTTTTTTTTTTTTGGTTTGGTTCAGTAATAGTATGTTTGGTTGGATTGTCTCTTTCCTTCATCATTATTATAATCATTTAGAGTTTGATTAAAAAAAATTCTCCTATCATGATTCTTGATGTGTAAATTTGCTAGTGAGTTCACTATCCTACTCCTTGCATTTTCTTGGTTTTCTTTCTTTTGTTATTAGATAATGGTATAAAAGAGAGATACGAGAATTGAAATTCAGTTTCACTTAGTGTTTAGTGTAAGTCGAATCCTCTCGAAGATCAATAGTGTTCTGATTTATCAATCAGTGTGACTTAAATCTTCAAATCATTAGAATCAATGGTGTTATTACTTGTCTTTCAATGTGATTCGAACCCTCGACCTACTGATTGATGGTGAAGGTGTTCACTGGCTTGAACAAGTTTTACTCATTGGATAAAGATATTCAATTCCAAGGTTCTTTAATATATTCTTGTTTCCTTCACTCTATAACCACTTTCGGATTATTTTTTTTAAAAGGAAGGAGGCAACATGAGAACTTCTTGTAAATAGGTCATTCATTCTAATACTATTCTTGTTTTGAACACACTTAACTTCGATGTGTTAGCTGGTATGATTACAATTTGTAGAGGTTGATTCCTTTTCCTCCTTTCCTTTTTTGAATTAGGAAAAACGAAAAAAAAAAATGTATACATGTTGGAGGGAACTATTTCTTTTTCTCATTCACACTCTATTTGAGAGAATCACCAATATTTTGATTAACCTTTCAACTCGAATCTCTAATTATTGATCAATAAAAATGCTTAACCATCAGAACAAATCTTATTTGTTCAGACAAAAATATTAGCTTTTCTTGATTTATTATTATTATTATTATTATTTTATTTTGGATTTTTTTTTTGTTGTGGACTAAGGAGTTGTTAGAGAGCAACAACCAGAAGGGTCTAAGATCTCAACCTTGTCTGGTGAGTGAGTAATGGAATGGAACCCACAAATCAAATTAGGATCTACTACTAATATAATGTTAAAATTAATTATTTAAATTTGATTTGATGTATCTCTCTTAATCATTCTTTCTCTCTCTCCCTTTTCTCTAAATTGATCAATTAGTCTCTATGCTTTTGCTATCAAAAATCCCACTAGTTCATTTCTTGTGACAATCCATATGTATCTTTGCTTTTTCACAAGATTATGATATTAAACATAACAATTATGAGGTGAAGTTTATCTTGTCAAACCCCACAAGAAGGAGGGATATATCTGCTCAATTTCGCATAGTTTAAGATCATAATTAACCTTTTCCGCTATGAAATTGAACATATTTTAAGAATATGTTTGATCTTTTCTTGTATTTATAATAATAGTGTTTGTACTAATTTATGCGCGTCTAGTTAGTTCTATCAAAATAATAGTACTTGTTAGTTCATACTGGAATAAGCATCGAATAACTCTGTTCATTGAAAATTATGTATATAAAAGAGACGATTATTCAACGAAGGGATGTCAATTTACACCAGTAAAATAAAAAAGTAATAGTTTCTGTTTAGAACATGAGATATCGAATTATTTGCTTTCTTATCATGCATAGGGTGTGTTTTGTATGGACAATAATGTTTTTTAATAAATGCATATAATAATCTGTTGTTCTCCAAGTAAAAGGGCTATAAAATACAAACCACCAACTAAAAAAATACCAATACTGTACTAGTCAACTAAATTCACCAAAAAAATACTCATGGATTAACACATAAAAAAAAAAAGAGAAATCACCTAATTTCTCTTGTGTAGCTTCTAAATGCTATGAATATGATCATGGCAATGCCACATGTATGTCTCTCCCAAATACTTACAAAGGATCCTGTAAAGGTTTTAAAAAAATAACCGAAAGTCATATCACCAAATTATTCAAAGGCTAATACACACGAAAAATGAAAAAAATCGTCTAATTCCACTTGTGTGATCCTAAGAATATGTCGTGTATAGTGCCAATGCTACAGGTACTGCTCACCTAGATATTTATGGAGGGACCCATAATGGTTTCGAAAATAAATTGACTGAAAGTCATATCACCAAAATATTCATGGGTTAAGACACACGAAAAATGAGAAAATCGCCTAATTCTTCTTGCAAGCCCCTAAATGTTACGAATATGCTGTGGATCATGTCGAGGCTACACATACTGCTCCCCAAGGTACTTACGGAGGATCCCATAATGATTTTGAAAAAGAACTGTCTGAAAAGCAATATCAACTAAATATTTATGGGCTAACGCACACAAAAAATAAGAAAGTCGCTTAATTTTGCTTGTGTGGTCCTTAAATATTATGAATATATTGTGGATCGTGTCGAATCAACACGTATTGCTCCACGGGTACTTATGAAAGGTCCCATAAAAGTTTTGAAAATAATTGACCGAAAGTCATATTATCAAAATATTCATGGGCTAACACAAATGACAAATGAGAAAATCATCTGATTCCGGTTGTCCAACCCTTAAATGCTATGAATATGCCAGCGATCGTGTCAAGGCTACACGTACTATTCCCCCAGGTACTTACGGAGGGTTCCATAAAGGTTTCAAAGAAATATGAATGAAAGTCTTATCACCAAAATGTTAATGGGCTAACACACACAAAAAAAATACGAGAAAATCACTGATTTCGATTTGTGCGTCCCCTAAATGCTATAAATATGTCGTGGATTGTGTCGAAACTACACGTACTACTCCCTTTAGTACTTAAAGAGGGTCAATACAGGTTTTTTTAAAAATTAACCGAAAGTCATATTATCAAAATATTCATGGACTAACACATACGAAAATGAGAAAATTACTTGATTCTGATTGTGCGGACCCTAAATGCAATTAATATATCATGGATCGTGTCGATGTTACGCATACTGCTCCTCCAAGTACTTACGGAGGGTCCCATAAAGGTTCCATAAAAAAATTAATCAAAAGTCATATCACCAAAATATAAATAGGCTCACACACGAAAAATGTGAAGATCGCCTAATTCCGCTTGAGCGTCCCCTAAATGCTATGAATATGCATTTCGCCTAATTTCGCTTGAACGACCCCTAAATGCTATTAATTTGTCGTGGATCGTGCTAATTCTACACGTACTGCTCCCCCGGGTACTTACTGAAGGTCCCATAAAGGTTCGAATTTTTTTTGACCAAAAGCCAAATCACCAAAATATTAATGTGATAACACACATGAAAAATAAAAAAATTACATAATTCCACTTGTACGGCCCCTAAATGTTATGATTTTGTTGTGGATTGCGACGAGGCTACACGTACTTCTCCCGAGGGAGGGTTCCATAAAATTTCAAAAAAAATTAATCGAAAGTCATATAATTAAAATATTCATAGGCTAACACAAATGAAAAAAATTAGAAAATCGCCTAATTCCACTTGTGCGGTCCTTAAATGCTATGAAAATGTTGTGGATCATGTTGAGGCTCCACGTATTGCTCCCCCAGGTACTTAAGGAGGGGTCCCATAAATGTTTTTAAAAAATATTAATCGAAAGCCCTATCACCAATATATTAATGGGCTAACACATACGAAAAGTGAGAAAATTATCTAATTTCACTTGTGTGACCCCTAAATAATATAAATAAATCGTGGATCGTACAGAGGCCACACCTATTGCCCCCCGAGTAATTATGGAGGGTTCCATAAATGTTTCAGAAAAAAATTGACCAATAGTCATATCACCAAAATATCCATGGATTAATACACATGAAAAGTAAAAAAATCACATAATTTTGCTTGTGCGACCTCTAAATGCTCTAAATATATCATGGATCATGCCGATGCTATATGTAATGCACCCCCGGGTTCTTATAGAGGATCCCATAATGTTTTCAGAAAAAACTGACCAAAAAGTCAAATCAATAAATTATTCATAGGCTAACACACGAAAAATAAGAAAATCATCAAATTTCACTTGTGCAACCCCTAAATGCTATGAGTATGTTGTGGATTATGCCGAATCTATATGCACTGCTCCTCTGGATATTTACGAAGGGTCTCAAATTTCACTTGTGCAATCCCTAAGTGCTATGAGTATGTTGTGGATTGTGCTGAATATATATGTACTGCTCCTTAGGGTACTTACAGAGGTCTCATAAAAGTTTTGGATTTTTTTTACCGAAAGTCATATCATCAAAATATTTATGAGCTAACACATATGAAAAATAAAAAAAATAGCTTAATTCCACTTGTAGTACCCCTAAATTCTATGAATATGTCGTGCATCGAGCCGAGGCTACACGTACTGCTCCCTTGTTTACTTACGGAGGACCCCATAAAGGTCTCGATTTTTTTGACTAAAAGCTCTATCACCAAAATATTCATGGACTAACACAAATGAAAAATGAGAAAATTATTTATTTCCGTTTATGCGGACCTTAAATGGTATGAATATGCCGTAGATCGTGCCGAGACTACACGTACTACTCCCCCGGATACTTATGGAGGGTCTCATAAATATTTTGGAAAAAAATTGATGAAAAACCATATTACCAAAATAACCATAGACTAATACACATGAAAATGAGAAAATCGTTTAATTCCGCTTGTGCGACCCGTAAATATTATTAATATACCATGACTCGTGTCAATGCTACATGTACTACTCCTCTGAGCACTTATGGAGGGTCCCATGAAAAAAAAATTAACTGAAAGTTATATCACCAAAATACTCATAGCTAACATACACGAAAAATGAGAAAATCATCTAATTTTGCTTGAGCGGCACCTAAATGCTATGAATATGCCATGAATCATGCCGAGTCTACACGTAGTACTCCCCCAGGAACTTATTGAGGATCCAATAAAGGTTCAAAAATTTTTTGACCGAAAGTCATATTACCAAAATATTAATAAGATAACACACACAAAAAATGAGAAAATTGCATAATTTCGCTTGTGCAGCCACTAAATGCTATGATTATGGCGTGAATCGTGTCGAGGCTACACTTACTTCTCCCCCAGGTAATTACGGAGGTTCTCTTAAAAGTTCCTAAAAAAATATTGAAAGTTATAGCACCCAAATATTAATGGGTTAACACACACGAAAACAGAGAAAATTGCATAATTTAACTTGTGCGGCCCTAAATGCTATGATTATACTGTGGATCGTGTCGATGTTACACATACTTGTCCCTCGGGTACTTACTGAGGGTTCCATAACATTTTGAAAAAAATTAACGAAATTTATATCACCAAAATATTAATGGGATAACACACATGAAAAATGAGAAAATCGCCTAATTTTACTTGAGCGGACCCTAAATGCTATGAATATGTCGTGCATCATGCCGAGACTATACGTACTGCTCCACTAGGTACTTTCATAGGGTCCTATAAAAATTTTGAATTTTTTTTAATTGAAAGTCATATCATCAAAATGTTCATGGGCGAACACACATGAAAATGAGAAAGTTGTCTAATTCCACTTGAGCGGTCCTTAAATGGTATGGTTGAGCGGTCCTTAAATGGTATGGATATGTCATGGATCATACTGAGGCTACACGTAATGCTTCCCTGAGTACTTACCGAGGATCCCAGAAGGTTTAAAAAAAATTGATCGAAAGTCAAATCACCAAAATATTCATGGGCTAACACACACGAAAAATAAGAAAAAATCTCTTAATTTCACTTTTGTGGCTCCTAAATTCTATGAATATGCCATAGATCATGACGATACTACACGTACTTCTCCGCCGGATACTTACGGAGGATCCCATAAAGTTTTCAGAAAAAACTAACTGAAAGCTATATTACCAAAATATCAATAGGCTAACACACATGAAAAATAAAAAAAATTACCTAATTCCGCTTGAGCAAACCCTAAATATTGTGAATACATTGTGGATCGTGTCAAGGCTACACGTATTTATCCGCCAGATACTTACGGAGGGTTCCATAAAGATTTCAAAAAAAATGACCAAAATTCGCATCACAAAAATATTCATGCTCTAAGACACGAAAAATAAGAAAAGTGTCTAGTTTCACTTGTACGGCCCCAAAATGCTATGAATATATCGTGAATCGTGTCGAGGCTCCATGTACTGCTCTCCCGGGTATTTATGGAGGGTCCTATAAAGGTTTCGAAAAAAATTAACTAAAAATCATATTAACAAAATATTCATGGGCTAACACACACAGAAATGAGAAAAATTGCTTAATTCCTCTTAGGTGGCCCCTAAATGCTAATAAAATATCGTGGATCATTCCGACGCTACACGTCCTACTCCTCCGAGTACTTACGGAGGGTCCCATAAAAAATGTTTAAAAAAATTAGCTGAAAATCATATCACCAAAATATTCTTGGGCTAACACACATGAAAAATAAGAAAATCGCCTCATTCTGCTTATGTGGCCCCTAATTGTTATGAATATACCGTGAATCGTACTGATGCTACATGTACTGCTCCACTGGGTACTTACAGAGGATCTCATAAAAGTTTCGAAAAAAGCTAACCAAAATCCTTATTAACAAAATATTTATGGGCTAACATAAACGAAAAATGAGAACATCATTTAATTCTGATTGTGCGCCCCTAAATGTTATCAATATACCGTGGATAATGCCGATGCTACACGTACTGCTCCTCTGGGTACTTACAGAGGATTTTATAAAAGTTTCGATAAAAATTGTCCGAAAGCGATATCACAAAAATATTCATCGGCTAACTCACATAAAAAATGAGAAAATCATATTATTCCGCTTGAGCGACCCCTAAATGCTATTAATATACCGTGTATCGTATTGAGGCTACACGTATTGCTCCCTTGGATACATGGGGAGGGTCCCATAAAGGTTTTAGAAAAAACTAATCGAAAATCATATCACAAAAATATTAATGAGATAGCATATACGAAATATTAGAAAATCGCTTAATTTCGCTTATGCATCCTCTTAATGCTATGAATATGTCGTGAATCGTGCCGAGGCCACACATACTTCTCCCTCGTGTACTTAAAGAGGGTCCCACAAAAGTTTTTGAAAAAAATGATCAAAATTCATATCACAAAAATATTAATGAGCTAACACATACGAAAAATGAGAAAATCACTTAATTCCGCTTGTGCAATCCTAAAATTCTATGAATAGACAGTGGATCATGCCGAGGCAACATGTACTACTTCCCTGAATACTTACGTAGGATTCCATAAAAGTTTTAATGAAAAAATTGAACAAAAATCATATCACTAAAATATTAATGGGCTAACACACACGAAAAATGAGAAAATCGACTAATTTGCTTGTGCGACCCCTAAATGCATGAATAAGTTGTGGATCGTGGCGAGGCCAAACGTACTGCTCCTATTAGTACTTACGAAAGGTTCCATAAAGGTTTTGAAAAAAAATTGACCAAAAATTATTATCAACATAATATTCATAGGCTAACATACACGAAAAATAACAAAATCAATTAATTCTACTTGCGTGGTCGCTAAATGCTATGAATATAATGTAGATCGTGTCGAGACTGCAGGTACAACTCCCCCTGGTATTACGGAGGTATCGAATTTTTTTGACCGAAAGTCATATTACCAAAATATTAATGGTCTAACACACACGAAAAATGAGAAAATTGCCTACCCTAAATGCTTTGAATACGCTGTGGGTTGTGCTGAGTCCCTGCGTACTTCTCCCCTGTATACTTATAGAGGTTCCCATAAAGGTTTTAGATAAAATTGACCAAAAGTCATATCACCAATATATTTATGAGATAACCTACATGAAAAATATGAAATCGCATAATTCTGCTTCTACAACTCATAAATGCTATAATTATGTCGTGGATCATGTCGAGTCCTCATGTACTTCTCTCCCGGGTACATACGGAGGATGCCATAAAGTTTTGAAATAAAATTGATCAAAAATCATATCACCAAAATATTAATAGGCTAACATTAACACACGAAAAATGAGAAAATCGCCTAATTTCGCTTGTACGCCACCTAAATTTTATGAATATATCGTTGATCTTACCGAGGCCACACGTACTGATCCCTAGAGTACTTAGAGAGGGTCCCAAAAAGGTTACAAAAAAAATTGATCGAAAGACATATCATCAAAATATTCATGAATTAACACATACGAAAAATGAGAAAATCACTTAATTCTGCTTGTGCAGCTCTAAATGCTATGAGTATGTCGTGAATCATGTCGAGACAACACTTACTGCTCCCCCGAATACGTACGGAGGGTCCCTTAAAGATTTTGAATTTTTTTTGACCAAAAGACATACTACCAAAATATTCATAGACTAACACACATGAAAATGAGAAAATCACTTAATTCTGCTTATGCAGCCCTTAAATGCTATGAGTATGTCGTGAATCGTGCCAAGACAACACTTACTGCTCCCGCGAGTATTTACGGAGGTTTCCATAAAGTTTTTTTATAAAATTGACCGAAAGACATATTACCAAAATATTAATGGACTAACACATACGAAAAATGAGAAAATCTTGTAATTTCGCTTGCGCGGCCAGTAAATGCTCTGAATATGCTGTAGATCATGCCTATGTTACTAGTACTACCCCTCCGGGTACTTATAAAGGGTCCATAAAGAATTTAGAAAAATTTACCAAAAGTAATATCACTAAAATATTCATGGGGCTAATAATATGAAATATGATGAAATTGCCTAATTTCGTTTAATCTCTCCCTAAATGTTATGAATACATCGTGGATCATGCTAAGTCTACAAAATCTAATTTCTCGGGTATTTACGAAGGGTTCCATAAAGATTACGAAAAAAAACTGATCGAAAATCATATCACCAAAATATTCATGGGCTAATACACATGAAAAATGAGAAAATCACCAAATTCCTCTTGTGCGGCCCCTAAGTGATATGAATATGTCGTGGATCTTTCCGAGGACAAATTTACTGCTCTCCCGCATACTTACAGAGGTTCCATAAAGGTTTTGAAAAAAATTTGATAAAAAAAAATATCACATAAATATAATGGGCTAATACATAAGAAAGAGGAGTAAATCACATAATTTCGCTTGTGCGGTACTTAAATGCTATGAATATATCATGGATCTTGTCGAGACAGCACATACTGATTCCCCAGGTACTTACGGACAGTCTCATAAAGGTTTAGAAAAAAAAAGACCAAATACCATATCACCAAAATATTCATTGGCTAATACACACAAAAAATGAGAAAATTGCCTAATTTCGCTTGTGCGATCCTTAAATGCTATGAATATGCCATAGATGGTGTTGAGGTCACACATATTGCTTCCCCTGGTAATTAATTACCTAGGGTCCCATAAAGGTTTCAAAAAAAAATTAAACGAAAGTCATATCTCTAAAATATTCATTGGCAAATACACACGAAAAATGAAAAAATTGCTTAATTTCGATGATGCAACCCCTAAATGCTATGAATATTTTGTGGATTGTGTCGAGGCCAAACGTACTATTGTCCTGGGTACTTCGAAGAGTCTCATAAGGGTTTCATAAAAAAATTGACCTAAAGCCATATTATCAAAATATTTATGGGCTAACACGCACGAAAAATTAGAAAATAGTTTAATTCCGCTTGTGCGGCCTTACATGATATTAATATGTCATAGATCATGCAGATGCTACACGTACTGCTCCTCTAGGTACTTATAGAGGGTCGCATAAATGTTTCGAAAAAAATTTGATCGAAAGCGATATCACTAAAATATTCATGGGTAAATACATACGAAAAATGTGAAATCTCTTAATTCCGCTTGAGCAGATCCTAAATGCTATGAATATTATCGTGGGTAGTATCGATAACACACATACTACTCCCCTATATACTTACGGAGTGTCCTATAAAGGTTTCAGAAAAAAGATTGACCGCAAGCCATATCACAAAAATATTTATGGGCTAACACACACGAAAATAAAAAAAAAATCATCTAATTCCCTTGAGCAACCCCTAAACGCTATGAATATATCGTGGATCATGCCGAGGCTACACGTACTACTCACCCAGGTACTTATGGAGGATTCCATAAAGGTTTTGAAAAAAATTAACCGAAAGTCATATTATCAAAATATTAATGGGCTAATACACACGAAAAATGAGAAAGTCGCCTAATTATGCTTGTGCGGCCCTAAATGCTATGAATATATCGTAGATCGTGCTGAGGATACACGTACTGCTTTCCCGGGTACTTACGGAGGGTCCCACATAGATTTCGTAAAAAACTGACAGAAAACTATATCTATAAAAATTCATGGGCTAAAATACACGAAAAATGGGAAAATTATTTAATTCCACTTGTACGGCCCATAAATGCTATGAATATACCGTGGATAGTGCCAAGGCCACATATACTGCTCTCCCGAGTACTTATGGATTGTCACATAAAGGTTTTGAAAAAAATTGACCGAAAGTCATATCACTAAAATAGTCATGGGCTAAAACATACAAAAAATGAGAAAATCTCCTTACTCCATTTATGCGGCTTCTAAATGCTATGAATATGCCGTGGATCGTGTCGAGGCAACACGTATTGTTTCCCCGGATATTTACGGAGGGTCCCATAAAAGTTTCAGATAAAAATTGACCTAAAGTCATATCACCAAACTATTAATGGGCTAAGAGAAAATCATCTAATTCCGTTTGTTCAGCCCTTAAATGCTTTGAATATTGTCGTGGATCTTATAGAGACTACATGTACTTCTCCCCCATATACTTATGGTGTGTCCCATAAATGTTTCAGAAAAAAAATTGATTGCAAGCCATATCACCAGAGTATTCATGGCTAATACACACAAAAATAGAAAAAATTGCCTAATCTCGTTTGAGTGACCCTTAAATGCTATGAATATATCGTGGATCGTGCCGATGCTACACGTACTAATCACCCAGGTACTTACGAAGGGTCACATAGATGTTTCAAAAAATTGACTGAAATCCATATTACGAAAATATTTATAGGCTAACACACACGAAAAATAAGAAAATCGCTTAATTCCGCTTGTGCGGTCCCTAAATGTTATGAATATGTCGTGGATCGTTCTGAGGCACATGTACTACTCCTCCGGATACTTACAAAGGATCCATAAAGATTTCGAGAAAAAAATAACCGAAAATCATATCACAAAAATATCCATGGTCTATCACGCATGAAAAATAAAAAAATCTCTTAATTCCGCTTATGCGGCCCCTAAATACTATGAATATATCGTAGATCGTGCCGAGGTCACATGTACTGCTCTCCCGAATACTTACCAAGTGTCCCATAAAGGTTTCAAAAAAAATGACCAAAAGCCATATTACCAAAATATGCATGGGTTAACACACACGAAAAATGAGAAAATCGCTTAATTTCACTTGTACGACCCCTAAATGCTATGAATATGTCGTGGATCGTGTCGAGGCAACACTGCTCTCCGGGTACTTACGGAGGGTCTCATAAAGGTTTCCAAAAAAATTAATCGAAATTCATATCACCAAAATATTCATGGACTAACATATACGAAAAATGAGTAAACAGCCTAATTCCGCTAGTGCGACCCCTAAATGATATGAATATGTCGTGGATCTTGCTGAGACTACAAGTACTACTCCCACGGGTACTTATGGAGGGTCCCATAAAGGTTTGGAAAAAAATTTAACTGAAGTCATCACCAAAATATTCATGGGCTAACACACACAAAAATCCAAATTTTCATGGATTTGACTGAAAATTTGAAAATTTACTGGTGTCAATCCAAATTTTCAATGAAGACAGTTATTTGGATTGACACCAGTAAAAATCCAAAAGTAATAGTTTGAGTTTTGATTTTTAGAACATGAAATATCGAATTGTTGTTTTCTTATCATGCATAGGGTGTGTTTTGTATGGAGAATAATATTTTTTAATACATGCATATTCTTGCTTTCTTATAATAATATACATGCATGCATATTCTTATGTGACAACATTAATTGAATCATCACAAAACAAGACTTGCTAAGAAAAATAATTGAAAAAAAGTTGTGTTTTATTTCTTGAAAAAGTAACAAAACGAGAAACAATAAGTTGGAAGAAAATTGAATTGACCATTTTAAAAGACCTAATTGCGTAGAAGAAATTTATTTTCTTTGTTCAGGTAGAGTCCCATAAATCTAACAAATCTTGTGTAAAGCTTAAAATACAAAGTGCTTGCAACTTGCAAGTTTGAGAATGATTGGCATCTACGGATAGGCCATGAAATGCATAAATCTCGATTTAGTCGAGTCTCAATACAGATACTGAACATGCCAAATGTCAATATTCTTGCAATATGACAACATTAAATTGAATAATCACAATCACGAGACATGTTAAGAAATCTAACAAAAGATGTATTTTTCAAGTTTGAAAATGATGGCGATATTTCAAGACACCTACACAGCGCGTAAATATCCCCTTTTTTTTCTTCTATAATAGCGATATCCAAGCTAGTTCCCCACATCTCAATTATTTTACACTACATACATGTTACCTTCCGCCAACAAAGAAAATGACCAAATTCTAGTATACATCAAGGACCATAGTTATGTTAAGCGGTATAATATTAAGGACATTAAGGGCTATTTTGGTCATTTTCTCTCCCACCAATATCACTATTGGATGACTCTGTCAACCAAAAGCTTAACTAATCCCATGGGTTTTTTGAGTCAAAAGACCAGACCTTTTATGAAAAACATGTCAACAATGAGGTCCATGCAGCATACAAACATGTTGCTGCACATTACATGTGGTTCACTAACATTTAACAATCACATGGAATAATAATAATACCAAAACAAGGGTCAATTTTTATGTCTTAAAAGATCATATAGATCTATGATTCAAGTACAACGCACTCAGTGTGGGATATACTGTGCACGCGGACCTCACCCCTATCATGTGACTGCAAAGAGGACCTTCGACTCAAGTAAAGCAAAATAAAGCAGGCTTGAAAATTCACTTTTAAACTGATCAAATTATACATACTACAAGTGTTGACACATAGACTAACAGATCAACTTTCAGAAAATTGGTTTGAGGCAACTTACATCTGCCAAGGACATCAATCTGTAGTCTGTACAATGGACATGATCATTTGTTCAGATAAAAGATGAGAAGTGATGTTTGATTAGTCTTCTTCAATGGCATCTTGATCATTTTGTAGACGTGACACGATCTTCAGTTAGACTTCTTAATTGTCATCTTGATAAGTTTTTAGACGTGAAGCGATCTTTGGTTTGTCTCTTCATTGTCTTCCTTGATCACTTTTAGACGTGAAGTGGTCTTTGATTAGTCTTCATCATTGTCATCCTGATTGTTTTTATTATTGTGCTTTTGAGCATTATACATATCCGCTATCTGAGAAGCAAAGCATGAGGAGATAAAGAGTTCAAACCAATGAGATCACGAATAAATAGAATAGAAACCAGCAAAAGATGAGATGACAAGAAATTTAAGAAAAAATCACCATCTCTGCTGATGAGGCCTCCTCGGGGTTCTTGTCCTCTCGTACACGCATCAGACGTGGAAATCGTAAAGAAATTCCCTAAGACAACAAAGAGTAAATGATATAGTTATCCTCAACTTGCCACTAATCACACTATATTGGCATTTATTCTGCACATTTGACTAAGAGATTGTCCCAACTGTTTAGGGTCCGATATATAAAAGCACTATTAACTTTTGTTAAATGCTTTGGCATGGTAAGCCAAACAATGAAGAACGACTTAAGCAGGCGTAAAAGTGCAAGATTCAGTTTTCTCGTTGCATGTTATATTCAAAAGATACATACCTTCCCGGGATCCACGATACCTTGGGCAGCACGATGCACAGGGCTGATGGTAAGATCAGCAGCTTTCACTTCCCATACCTGATATTAATAAAGAGTTGTATAAATATTATAAAATCAGTGTTATCAAAGGCGAAAAGTGCAAAAAAGCATTGAGCTCTATTGAGACATTAAGTGCAAAACCCAATTAAAGCACAGCTTCAAAGAAGGTACAAATGAAGAATAAAATACAATGGTTTACATGTAATTCAAGAATATAACAATGATAAGCACAACAATTCTATGGATAAAGAGCTTGGAAATTTTGCAATTGAGTGAATATTTATTGCTTAGTGTTGCCTCAACAAGATAAAGCCCATTGGTGCTGAGGCATATGTGTGGAATGTAAAAACTATTACCTCGGTAGGTTCAAACCATACATCTGGATTGATGGTTTCTGCATACCTATAATATGACTGCATATCACACATGTTAGAGGGGCACATGAATTCCACTAACTGAAAGCAAAGTGCTTCCATCAAACTTGGGAAAGAAGAAAAATGCAACCTTTGGTTTAGCAATAACTTTAGAACGAAGGCTGGAAGAGCGTTCTTCAAGCATTGCTTCAGAAAACCCAGTTCCTTACAATAAAAAAAAAACATGGCATATAAACACCAAGTATATAAGTAGGCTAATTTGTTGCCACTTAATGTTTACAGGAGTAAATAGCTTACCAATTTTACATATGCTCTGAAACTCCTCGTTGTTGCAATCATAACAAGCTAGGAGAAAGGCTCCGTAAACACCTGTCCGAAAACGAGTGCATTAGCCAATTAACCAAAAATTACAAGGCTCAGTTTATTAGCGTAAAAGTAGATGAAGTTACCAGTACGTTTCCCCCGACCATGAAAAGCACCAATTGGTACCAGATCCAATGAGTCGCCAATACTGAAACTCAAATTGGTAAAATTGAAAGTTCAAGCAGCAACATATCTAAAGCAGTACTCCCGACACATACCTCTCCATGTAGTCCTTCTTCAGTTTTAGCCAGTTATTTGACCGCTTTGAAGGCTCATATGTAGCATCTTTACTTAGTGTTTTGATAATCAATCCCTCGCAACTGCAGAAATGGACAAATTTGAAGTGATTAAAATTAATTTTCTCTGTCTCATGTCTCATGGAAGAAACATATCTTTGAATCCTGAAATAACAGACATTTTTAAAAGGACGTGTTTACTTCGCATAACAAGTGAAGGCAAAGCAAAAGGCTCTCATTATTTACAATTCAAATATTTTTAGTTTCATTTACTAAGAGCCTGTTTGGATAAGCTTTTTTTAAGCTGCTTTTTTTAAATTGGAAATTTCAGCTTTTTTAAAGTTGTTTTGCCTTAAAATGAGTGTTCAAAAGCACTTTCTTCATTTACCCAAACACCATAAAACATAAAAGAGCTTAAAAGCTATTTTAACTTGAAAAGTACTTAAAATAAGCCTATCCAAACAGGCTCTAAGTATCAATTGCTATTATTATTAACTGCTAAAATAATTGAGATGCAATTCACTTAGCATTTCCTCTCAATCCACCATCACCTTAGGCACTCATAATAGCTCAAATGCTCATAAGTTTCTCAAAGGACTTGGTTACCTGGCGTTGACTGCATCTTCAAGAAATTTTGTTATTTCCTCGAGATCGTTTGAGGCTACAGCTGTAGCAAACTGGAAATATCCAGGTTCTTCTTCAAATGACTTGTAAAGATGCTGCTTGAAGCCAGAAGTCAAAGAACGTTAATATAGGAGAAAAGGATCGGATCCATTGAGCAAAAGCCCATCTACGTACTAAAAGTAAACATGACCAGATATCAATATGACAGAACAGTTTAATATATTAAGAATGAGAATGAGATCTTAGGACATCACAAGGCCACCTCCTTCCAAAGAAACTAAAACCTTAAGTTCCACTTAAGAACCCTATATATATGTTGGCAACAATCAAACCTATAGATAGCCAAGAATCTTCTTTTTTATCAACATAAAAATCTCTGCACAGGAATTAGTTGTGTTTATTACTCCTGGAAGAGCATCTAAATTGACTAATATCTAGACTAGAATAGAATACTTCTTATATTTACTAATTGAAATAAAATTTGAAGGTCTTAATACATTTCATCCCCAAATAGATGGCTTCCTTTTTAGTTCGCATGAAGATTAAGTGCAGAAAAAGGTTTAACAGATCATTGAATTACAGTATATAGATAACGAGATGACTGTAAAGGAAAGCAGATACAGTAGATCAGTTTAAAGGAAAATAGTTATCAGAGATACTAATTGATCTCCCAATGTGAGTATGGGCCAGAAGAAAAAAAATGCAGCAAGCTTGCACCTCAGCATATAGTTAATATAGGCATCTGCAGATGCATATTTTCCCATATGTAAACAACTTCACTATTTTCACTAACTAAGCCATACATGACTCTTAATTCTGCAGTCTTCTCAAGTAAATGACTATTAACTATATCAGATTCAGGTCCATGGAAGAAAGAGAAAGATCATTCCAAATGATATGAAACACAACCAACGGCAAGATCACTGGATTATAAGAGAGGTCAACAGTGATTTAGTCAAGAGATTTGGGAAAATTGAACAAATCAGCAAAAAGTTCACTTCACCTGTCCCTTTCCTATCGTGCAACCTATGACGCTAAAGGAAGAAGGCTTACTCATGAGGGAGTGAATCTACTTGTGTAATTTACAAGGGTCCATTGGTAGGAAGTGCAAAAGACGTAATGCATCAATTTCACTGATGAGAAATCTCGAAGCAGCAGCAAGAGTTTCTGAATACAGAATTTCATGGAAATAAAAGCATTTGACACAAGAAAAGGTGAACAGATATGTCAACTAGAAGCAGGACAATTGCATGGTTAAGAACCCAAAGTTAAGCAGATGCAATGTTTGGTCCAAGGGGCACCAGCATATGGGAGCTGCAAAATTTCACAAATGCATGCTTACGTTTTTCCTTTTTTGATTGGGGCAGGGGGTGGGAGGCTAAGTATGTACATGCTGAGGTTTTTGTAACAAATTATGTTGCAATGACATTTCCTCCTACCTCACATCAGCATAAGACGTCAGTAAATGCTTAAAATATGTAGTTCAAGGATAAGACATTTCACTGATAGACAGTTCATGTGGTACCAATTACCATCAAGACAATGCTACTTGGTTTCCACAGAAGCACAAAAGGATACAAATATGCATAAGAATTCACTGGAGCAAAAAGAAGAAAGATATAATCATGAGAATTACAGGCAAATATTCAACCACAAAATGAAAATACCTCTCTGCGAACATTAAGTTGCTCTTGAAGAAGTGGTTGTCCATTAAGATACAAGATATCAAAAGCATATATGCACACGTTGACCTTGATTTCACTAATGACAACATTCTTACGAGCACGCGTACTAAGGACCTGTCATTAACACATATCTGTAAGTATCACCTCATTTTACACCAAAATTACACATGAATATAGCAAGACAATTCTCCAATCAAATAATGAGCAATTATAGGAGAGGAAATATTAGCAGCTGAAGCTTGCTAGCGAAAATGAACACAAGCGAGATAAAAAGACTAAAAATATAAACTTGACAGAGCTCAGACACAACTTGCTTGATAAACTCTATTACCTGGACAGAATAAGAGATCTTAGTTGATAAAGAGCCTAACTAGGTTAGCTACTGATCCAAAAATATACTGAGTTATAGAAGGATATGTGTTAATGCAATTATATATCTACTTTGCTATGGGAAAAAGTTGTTGCTGTCAAGGTTAATAGTTGTTGGATTGCCTCTATAATCAAATTACCACCTTTGAGGCACCAAGACTAAAACTGCAAAGTATATATAGATTAGGTGAAGACTGTTAACCTGAAAGGGCAGGATCTTCTGTTTCTCACGGTCATATGCAACCAGTTCACAGTCAAGAACAAATGATGTTGCAGAAGATTTCTTCAATCTGCAACAAACTAGAAGAATTAACTAATAGACTCGCAACAGATTTTGGGTAATGTACTACTCTGGTATACAAGGTACACTTAGTTGTGAAGAGAATAAATCTTGTAGCAATAATGTACATACCGTATATTACATTTGCTACGAAGAATTTAAATTCTTTATCTGCCAGAGATCATTATTCACAATGTAAGAAGCATAAACTAGAGAATTATCCAGGGTCCTGTCCCAAGAAGTGTCAGAGATGTTTTGCATGTAGAGCTCATAATCCAATTTTTCATAAATAACATAAGTCATGTGTTTCATAGTTACACTTCGGAGAATGAAATAGTAGTTTAATTTTCAGAAATATTGGTGCAAGGTGCGAAAAGCTTTTCAGATGTGCACTATAGTTGGTTAATCAAGTCGCTCAGTCATCAAGTTTGATGTCTTGATTTCACATATTTCTTACAAGTTGTAGCTGTCCAAAAATTCATTATCACATAAGTCCTTGATAAATTTTATTTATTCAGCAGTCAACTAAAAGGTATTTGATCCTGGGTTTGCAAATTATAAGATTCAATTCCAGAGTCAAAGTTCCGAGCAAACACATCAACTTGATCATGCAGACCTTCCCTTCTTTTTCTCCGATTGTTTTATGCAGATCTTCCTTTTTAAGCAGCATATTGTGAAACTAGAGAGCCAAGTTTTAATTTCTTCACTATAATGTAGCTAATAGCTAAAAAATGGGAAGCTTTTAGCATCTAAAGAGAACATTGAACTAAGAGGAAGTGTTTGCATACAACTTCAGAAACAAAAATCCAGACAAATAGAAGTAACTACCTTGAGATAGCAGCAACAACGTCAGGAAACTTTCCAGTATTTCTTTCTGCATTTCGGCTATATATCTCAACGGAACCATCTTCCATGTAGTGTATCTGGATTTAAAAATAACAATTAACAAAAATTAAAATGCAAATATTAAATTTCTTTTAAACGGATTAAGAGGACCTGGGAAATGTTCGAAGAACAATGTTTTAAACCGACGTCAGCTCACTTTTTACATTAAGGATGTGCAACTTCGACTCCATTAATCAGAAGGTAGAGTCGGGGAGGAAAAAAGAGGGAAATAGAAGCAAAATCTGAATAATTTTACTTATCGGACACTGCAATTAACATCAAACAGAGAACTCAAGGGAAGTTATCAATAGCAAGAAAGAGAACGTAATGCAATAAATTAAGACTATGAATACTGTTGCAAGATCTATATCAGCCGGTTAGCCATATATTGATGAAAGAAGCAAGCTCATTTAGTCTCTAGATTGCTTCTATAACCAACTTTCCACCCTGTTCCGAAACATCCAGAGACTGAATATTAGAAAGTAGCATAACATATCCAGAAGAGAAAGGAAGGTGTCAAGCTCCAAGAGCTACTTAGTGAAGCTGTACATGAAAAGGGCTACGATGGAAAAAAATGAAAGCTCTTCTAACTCTTATGGCTTTTACTACCAGCCATTTATATCCTCCTCGACTCCTTCTCCAAATGGGTTCACTAGTTCCAATTCAAATGTCTATGATGCAAATGAACCTTGAATGGGAACTGAGTACATTCAAAGGCATATGATTTTAGTAGTAATTTACTGAATAAAAATTATTAATAAGGACAAGATTATAAGAACACCTGAGCACGTTCACCATCATACTTGTATTCACATGTGAACTCCATATCCTGAAACTTATCAAGAATTTCAGATACTCCTTTGGTTGGCTTAGCTAGCATAGGTCCAACCGGAACACCAGGTGAGAAACTGCATGTTTCTGAAAGCTTCCAAACACCATCAGCTAGAAGAGCAGGGACAATTTTTTCATAAACCGGAATCACAGAGTACACTTGCTTTACAATCTTGGCAGCCTGCCAAACACAAAAGTCAAATGAAATAAGGAACCAATGAGATATGCATTCAATAGCAATGGAAATGCAGCAGGCAGCTTGTCTAATGGACTTGCATCATATACAAAATGAGAAGGGATTAAAATTTAGTGAATCTTAATTTGCAAGGTAACACTAATCCACTTCTGCTAATTCGAAAGCCCTTTTCCCCCTTTCTGAAAGATAAAATACTTTCCATCTGCCTAAGCTTTGGTGGACAGAGTTATCCGGGTTCTATTGTTGACAGGAGGTAAATTGTACCAGCTGGAATATCGAGATACATACATGTTGGCCCAGACACCACCATTATAAAAACATTACTTATTGAAAGTGAGCCAACTGAAGGAACTCCATCAAAAAATAATTATACAAAATCCAACCTATAGGAAAGATAAAGGATTGTTTGTGCAACATGAAATATATTTAGTTCACTCTATAAAAACAAGGTCCCATGATTTCTTTTTCTTAGCATTATGACGGCTAGATGGCGAATGGTTCAAAATTCAGTGAAAATGGACTCGCCCTCTACCCTTCTCCACTTAAATACTTTTGTCCACTGCAAGGTTCGAACCCATAACATGTGCCTAACCATGCATCATACACCACACTTTTATGCAGTCTTAAGACTAGTCAAAGCACTTTGTTGGTGCCTTTGTCGAATCACTGCAGAGGAAGAAAATACACGACAAAGGAAAAGTCGAGGTGATAACACCAACTAAAGAGGAGTGTTTTGTTTAACACCAAATAAATGCAAATGAAACAAAAGGTATCCTTTGAATATCCTGGGCTGTCTGGTCCTTAAAACATCTATTGTTCCTCTTGTGCCAAATTGTCTAACTTGAATTTAACCTAATTATCTAGATTTGGTGATACATTTTCCAGATTCACTCTTGGGAAAAAGAATCCAGCCAAATTCACATTGGGTTCTAAAGGATTTCAGAAATGCATAAAAAAATGAGCACAACCGACTTTGTCTGAAATCTCATAGCATTTGTCTGGCACAACTCCAAGATCTGGAAGCTAGGTGTATGCCCACCAGCTCCACACCTGCCTCCAGTTGGTGTCGAAAAGAATAATTTTTTAATTTTCCTAATGTATTGGGGATAGGGTTGGGGAAAAGGTGGCTGGAAGTAACATATTCTCATCAGAGAAAGCTGCCCAAGTTTTGAAGTGTAGTGTGTGCTATCTTAGCCACAACACAATTTAGGTAATTGCCAGAATTACAATTTTGCAATCGATTTTCTATCAATAAAGCACGTTTTTCAAATTTTGGGGTCGATTAAAGAGTTAAGAAGGAAACAAGATACTTCTATCCTACAGTTAATAGTAATATCACTGTTCATGCAAGTATGCAGAAAGGAAAATCTTATAGAAAACTCCTCCAATTGTAGAACAATGCACCTCTTCCAAAGGAGAATCTACACCTGCAGGAGGTGATGAATGATTATCTGAGTACACAAAAGCATGAGCGATTGCTACTAACAGTGTTTGTTCAGCCAAACCAATGCGTAGCTTTGTCTGCAAAAAAGAGAAATCAACTGAATAACGGTTCAATGTGCAGTGCAACAGCTAACTAGCTCCATGAGAAAAAGAAACACTTTCCTCTAACCTGGAGGAGACGAATCAAATATTGGGGTTCACAATCAGTGGCTGCAACAAGCAGTGATTTAATGTAATTCTTTTTCTTTTCCTGACTATCCTTTCCAGATTCCTAAAAGAAATTCCCACATAAGAAAAGACAACATAATCATAGTACAAATACTAGAAATCATACTGCAAGATCGAAAACTATATCGGATAAAACAAAAATAAGTAACTAAATAGAGGATCATCTGCACCACAAATAGGAGGAACTTATTTTGTAGCTTCCATGACAAAAATCAATTCTGTGCACAATGCACAGAACTAACTTTGATTGGAGGCTTCTATAAGAACTTCAAATATTTGGTATGGGAGCTATGTCACTTAACATCTTAATCCCACTTCAAGAAGTATCTAAAAGAAAGTGAACACTGAAACTGGAATACCTTAGCAATGATCCGAAATGTGTCAAAAACTTTGGCAACAGTCAGTGCTTCTGGTTTATGCATCAGAGGCTGTGATGAACGACTTACTTTTGCAACAAGGCCCAAATCTCCAAGCTCCTGTGTGTTTAACAATGAAAAACAGACATTTGGACTAGTCAAAACTGAACAGGAGAAAAGATGAATCTCCTGGATGGCATGGTATAATTTAAACGGAACAGGTACTAGCAGACATTACAGGATAATCATACAAATTTCTTGTCAGTCCCTTATGTATAAAATAATCATGCCAACTATGCATGTGATCAAACACGTGATTTTCGAGATGCTGCTTTAAATGTGATGCTCCAATGTTAGGCTCCTAAATTCAAGTACATGCCAAAGCCATGCAGCATTTGATTCCCACTAACTCCTCGTGGCCTCCATCCCCATCCCCACCCTCACCCTCTCGCAACAGGTCTCTCAATTTCTTCAATCTCCAAACAACATGAAAGATGAATTTCACTTGTGTCTAGCAGACCCTCCAACTACAAATTCAAAGACACCAAAGAGATAAAAGAGGAAAAATAAAAACAGAAACAGTGACATCTTTGTCATGTAATAATTAACTGAATCTGATATAGTTCTGTGAACTGCACTTAAGTTTTCATATGGCATATAGCTAGGCATATAAGGGCTTTCGTGGACTTATAAACTAACAATATTGCTGCAGACAATCATTTCATCAACCCCGACCAGACTAACTATCAAGAAAATACACACTAGGCATTTCTACAGACATGATTTAGGCAATTACACTCAATTAAGAAAAGGTAAACTTTCACTTTTGATCTCCTCTAGGGAGTCTCTTTCAGACACTGCACTGTCTTTCAATCAGACAAAATATTCAAGTCATGTTTGCGTCTCCCATTCTACAGCATTATCAATTCAGCAATTAACAAACATATTACCTTGTATTGCTTCTTGATATGTGCCTCTTTAGCGCCACAAGCTTCAGCAAGTGCCTTGATAATGGAAGCATCACCAATACCAAGCTCCATACCATCGTGTGCAGCTGCAATCTTGTTAGCAGCAAGGTAAACAACAGGCAACAAATCCTCAGGCGTCGTCTCAATCACAGTCCTCAACATATTAGTCACAATTTCAGTAATCACAATCCTCCCTGACTCCTTCGAAATCGCATCAAACGCCTTAACTACAAACATGAACGGCACTCTCTCACCATCCCCCCAATATACTGCCTTTCTTGGATCAAAATTCGCAGCTTTTTTCTTCATTTCCTCAATGCTCTCATCTGGACTTATCATTTTCCGTTTCTTCACCACCAACTCCTCACTTTTCGACTCATTAACCAAATGGGTGTCCTCAATTGGCTTCAAAACTGAATCTTCATTCCGTTTCTCCACCACCAACTCCTCACTTTTCGACTCATTGACCAAATGGGTGTCCTCAATTGGCTTCAAAACTGAATCTTGATTTGGTTTCTTCACCACCACCTCCTCACTTTTCGACTCATTGACCAAATGGATGTCCTTAATTGGCTTCAAAACTGAACCTTGATTATCAACAGGGGTTTTACTTGAAGTTTCAACATCTGGCGTTTTACGTTTCTTGGGTGAGGAGGTTGTTTTCTTCTTGGAATTGGCCATAAGGACAGCAAACGCAGAGCGAGGAGGAGGAGGAGAATCAGACATGGTTCTTGAATTAGGGTTTGCAGAGAAGAAAAGGGGTTTAAGAGGGAACTGTTTCTTCTTGGAGAAAAGAAGAAAAATTGAAGAGGGTTTAAGGGAGAAATTGTAAAGAATAGTGGGTTGAGTGAAACGATATGAGCTCAAAGACAACATTCAATTTGGAAAAAAGGTGTGCAAAGGAGGAAAGGAAAGGAAATAAGAGAGAGGTGGCGGGAAAGGAAGGAGGTGCATTTTTGTTATAAGTTTGGAGTTCGGAGATTCAAACAAATCTATATTTGATTATATTTGATCGTAAATTTTTTATATATATTTTTAAATATTTTAAATTATTAATTATTGTGATTTATAATATTTTTTATGTAGTTTATAAATATATAAATTTTATTTTAAAGATTTTATGCGTAAATTGCCAGTCAAACTCAAATTATTTGACTCTTGAAAAATGAAATGTGACACATAAATTGAGACAAAAGGAGTACATATTATCAAGTCTGATACATCTAAATACATTGATTTTTATTATCAATATACTGAAATAGGAAGAGAGGGGAGTGAGAGAAGAAGATAGGTGCGCAAGATAATATATGTATCTCAAATACATTTAAATCACACTACATATATATGTATCTAGGATGATTTTTTTTAAAAAATCCTTAAAGTCATTTGACAAAAGAAACTAACTTGAAGAATTTGAATTAAATTAGCTAAGATATTTGATTAAGTGAGCAAAATTAATGAAGTAAATCAACGCGACGGAATCGGTTGATCTTTTGAGAAATTTGACGGAGTTGAAATGTTAGAGTTAAACAAATTTCAAAATGGAATATAATTGAATAACACAGTACTAACAATCGACTATACGTTTCTATGTTCAAACTTTATCTTTCGAAAAGTTTCTCTTCATAATTTTCATTCAAGATTCTCCAAAATTTTTGTACTCCATTCAAGATTCTCCGAAAAAAGTTTGCAATTTTTTTGTACTCCATTCAAGTTTGCAACTTTTTCCTTAATTTCTTTAATTTTCTAGAATATTACTCGACTACAATTACATTTTCTTGTTGTTCTTACCATTCTTTACTTTTATAGAGAATTAAAATTTTTGTTCTTGCAGCAATTTCTAGCCATTCTAGACG
This sequence comes from Solanum dulcamara, assembly GCF_947179165.1. Classification (NCBI taxonomy): domain Eukaryota; kingdom Viridiplantae; phylum Streptophyta; class Magnoliopsida; order Solanales; family Solanaceae; genus Solanum; species Solanum dulcamara. The sequence goes on from NC_077245.1 coordinate 75,087,690, forward strand.
ACTTGACCAACGTCCATGTCTCAAGAAATTAACCAAGACGTCGGTCTAGAACGACGTTCATGTCTCAAGAAATTAACCAAGACATCGTTGTGGCCAAAATAGCACAACTTGTTGAGAGACGAAAGTAGTTCACCGACAAACTAAACCAAATTCAGAAGTTGATTGACCTTCGGCTTATTCTAAATAACAATGAGCTGCGTTTAAGGAGAACCAACAACATTTCAAGGAGAAACTTCAACAAGTTCAACTGTTGGTTCATTTCGCTTCTCGACTCCAAGTGAATCACACACGTGACTTGCACTACTTGAAGATATCAAGTCAATCTGTAATGGTCAACGGGCTGTCAGAATTGCCAACCAATTAGCATAGAAGAGGATCGGAATTTTATTTTATTTTATATTTTATATTGCATTGTTCAGATTGTAATTACAATTCAAGTAATAGATTGCTAATCATTATCCTTTTTTTCCCTAACATGTGAGTCCACTTTGCATTTCATGCATTTTTGTTGATTTGTACACCTCTATTTATAAGACACAGTTTTAAGTTTACAACAAAAACCTTATAGTTATGTTATTATATTTATATTAGAGAGGGCTTTGAAGGTTAATTCAAAATAATAAAATGTTAAACACATGTTTGTAATACATTATTTTGGATTATGTTATAAGAAACTTTGTTTACTAATATAAAAAATTGAGTAGTTTCATACAAAGGTCTAAAATGTTGATACTATTGTTAAAAATGAAGAGAATTTTCCCCTTCTTTTATTAACTTTTTCTTTTTTTTTACTAAAACTTCCATTTATTTAAGTATAATCAAAATCATAATTTTTTTATGGGGGTTAAAATAACGATTAAGTATAATCAAAATCATAATTTTTTTATGGGGGTTAAAATAACGATTTTAGTAGTTTTACTATTGAGCTGCCTTTAATGGCATGTGTATTGTTATATAGAATACTTTCTTTTGTTCTTTTATATTTGTCGCATTTCTCTTTTTGAGAGTCAAATTATAAAAATATTGATCAATATTTTTTAAATAATATATCTTTTTCATTATATAAACAGGAGAAGGATTAACTTATAATATTTTTCATATAATTTTTAAATATTTAAATTTTAAATATTAAATTATTTTAATTATGAGTTAGGGTTTGTTTCTTGGTGAGAAGTCAATTTTTTCAATGGACGGGCATATGAAGAAATATGGGCAGTTGAGTCCAGAGGTAGCAAAAGTTTGGACTGAGAAATCACCTAAGTATCAGCAGCAGCAGCCTGCACGGTTGAGTAATGGCAAAGTGCCTGTAGTATACGGGGGTGACAATTGAGCGGGTTGAATCAATTTTGGACGGGTCATCATTGGTTAAGATAATAATTGGGTCAAGACTTATCCCAATCCAAATTTATTTGGGTCAAAATGGATTGGATCAAAATGGGTAAATATATAACCGGTCAAGATCCAACTCAACCTAATTTTTAGTAAGCTTAATTGTTTTATTTATTTTTTTAAACTAACTTATTACCTAATAAAATTATTTTTTTCTTTATTATGGCTATATATCCTTGGGAGCGTTAGATGTTTTCCGTATTAAACCTAATTTTTTTGTAAATATTATATAAAGTGTTTTGAAACTCTTTGGCTAATTAATCTTCTCTATTAAACTTCCGCATGTTGTTTCCGCTTAGGGTGTTAAGGGTTCTCCTACCTAGGTATAGAGTAGATGCCCGCACAGCTCGGTAGGTTGGATCATGACCAATTGGTATTAGAGCCCAGGTTACCAGTCGCCCGGTAAAAGAGCATGTACGGAATAGACTCCTGCGGATTAGTGTGTAAACGTCCACATATAATCTTCGGGAAGCTATGAAGCATTCTAGGAAGTAATTCCATTTCTTTTCTCCTTCGTGCGGTTTGTTTCTTGTGGTACAGATTGAGTCCAATTAGTTTCTTCGGATTTCAATTGGTATCTCAATGAAGTAAACTTGATGCGTTCTCGCAGCTAAAGGGACCCAAGCAAGAGAAATTGATGACCAACTAATGGTCATCCACGAAACGAATTTACTTAATGATTATGGTCTGCTGATGTAAGGTAACTTGAGTTTATGATTAACTGTATTTGCCTAAGTTAATTTTGTACCTGATAGACTGTTGTTATAAATGATTTCATTAAACATAATTTGTGACTTATCCCCCCCTCCCATGAGCATATGCATTTTTGTGTTTGATGTATATCGGTTGTCGTGCCAATATTATGAGGGAAAAAGGGTTTTGAGTGTGTAGTACTGGGTTTGACTCTAGGATAGACCCCGCTGAAATTTCGCTAGGGAAGTCATGTTGGGCTAAGCCATGACCCTAGGAGTCAATAAGGGGATAAAACATGGAATACTCCCAGGAAAAAGTTCCTGGGATTCTATCGCGGCATGTCCTCACTAGAGCGGGATTATCCCGCCAGGGCAGGCCCACCAGAGCGGGAGTCCTCCCGCCATAGAAGGATGGGGCGAGACAAAATCTCAACCCTGTCTCCCTTGTGTTTCCCCTGTTTTGTCAATTGACTCCGAAGCGTAAGTTGTATAACTCTCGTGTTCAACTCAGTACCCATCAATGTCAAAATAAGCTATAAAAAGATTTTTATTCATATGGACTACAATAATTAAATTAAAAAGCATCACGTACTTACAAAAAAAAATTAAGAGAATTAGTAAAAAAAAATAGAAATATTGTTTGTTACATGCCCAAATAGGGTAAACCCAATTAACAAGTTTTCTAATCAGAGGGAAAGAGAGTGTCGACATCCGAGTCAAGATCCTCCAGAGCGCGCTCTTCTTTGCAAGCCTTGTTTAGGAAGGAAAATTCAGCAAAATCTATCGAATCAATCCTGTAGGGCTCTCTGTGGGGAACGACATAGAAAAAGATCACCTTAATGGTCTTTTACATTCGGGCCATCAGGCGGTCCCTTTCCGTGTTCTTCCTCCTCTCACATCGCAGTTGGCGACAAAGCATATCGACCTCCAAGATAGTGAAAGGTGGCACTAGAACTGAGGCTCTGGCGAAAGAGCCTCCTAGACAACTTCAGACTACCGCTAAGTCCTCCTCCAAATGGGAAGCTGAAAGTGGTGCTAAGACTGAGTGGGAGGGGCCCATTCATCCTTCTTGTCGTCCGCCTCTGTTGTTGCCCTGCTTCTCTCTACACCACATGTCCTCATCTTCTTTTACCATCGAAAGTAAGCAACTCATCGGAGTCTAGGAGTCGCACCCCCTCCACCTTGCATATCGCAGTGATCAGTCCCAGCAGGAAAATGTCTTCTTGTTTCTCTGGTAGAACATTCTCCACTCGGACACTATATGTGCCCCTACGTTTAGGTTTATCCCTGCACTATACAAGCCACCACCAAAGCCCGAGGGAAGGTCATGTCAGTGCGGTTACTCGATGGGAAAATCCTCTTAGCCACTAGGTGCAGCTACCTCTTAGCATCAGATGACCAATCAGTACTGGTGATGCCCTTAGAACTAGTCTAATAGACCCAATCCCGACACTCTAGTGCAATCAGTGTGTCCCATAGCCACTCCAAGTCCGTCTCCCTCAATTTGGCCTTTCGTTATGGATGTTACAATTGAAAAATCCAAGAAAATTTAACTTGGACCCTAGCATCTAAAATATTTGTGACACACGAAAAATTGACAAAATCGCCTAATTACTGTTGCGTCACCAATAACATGCTCCTAAACCCCTCTAAAGTGCCACCAAGGCTACTGGAGTCGTTCCCCAATTCGTTACAGACGCTACTATGGAAGAATCCAAGAAAGTTTGACCCGGACCCCCGGCACCTAAAAAATTTGTGGGCTAACACATACGAAAAACTGGCAAAATTGCCTAATTCCTATTGCGCTGTCAATAAAATGCTCCTACCCCCCTATAAAGCGCTGCCGAGGCTATTGGAGTCATTCCCCAGATTGATACAAATGCTACTATGGAAAAATCAAGGATAATTCAACTCGGACCCCCGGCGCCTAAAAAATCTCCGGGCTAACACACAAAAAACTAGCAAAATCTCCAAATTCAGGTTGTGTCGCCAATAAAATGCTCTTAAACCCCTTTAAAGCACTGTCAGGGCTACTAAAATCATTTTTCAGGTCGTTACGGATGCTACTACGAAAGAATCCAAGAAAATTGGACCCGGACCCCTGACACCTAAAAAATCTGTGGGCTAACACATATGAAAAACTGACAAAATTGCCTAATTCCTGATGCGTTGCCAATAAAATTCTTCTAAACCCCTCTAAAGTGCCACCGGGGCTACTGTACTCGTTTCCTAGGTCGTTACGGATGCTACTATGGGAGAATTCAAGAAAATTCGACCCGAACCCCAGCACCTAAAAAATCTGTGGGCTAACACATATGAAAAACTGGCAAAATCGCATAATTACTTTTACATTGCTAATAAAAGGCTCCTAAACCCCTCTGAAGTGCCACCGGGGCTACTAGAGTCATTATCCAAGTTATTACAGATGCTACTATGGAATAATTCAAGAAATTTTAACTCGGTCCCCCGGTACCTAAAAATTTTGAGGGCTAACACACACGAAAAACTAGCAAAATTGCTTAATTCCTGTTGCGTCGCATATAAAATGCTCCTAAACTTCTCTAAAGCGCCACCGGGGCTACTAGATTCATTCTCTAGGTCATTACGGACGCTACTATGAAGGAATCCATGAAGATTCAACTTGGACCCCCTGCACCTAAAAAAATTGTGGGCTAACACACACGAAAAACTGAGAAAATCGCCTAAATCCTGTTGCGTTGAAAATAAAATGCTCTTAAATCCTCTAAAGCACCGCGGGGCTACTGGAGTAGTTTTTCATGTCGTTACGGACGCTACTATGAAAGAATCCAAAAAAATTCGACCCGAACCCCCGACACCTAAAAAATCGGTGGGACAACACACACGAAAAACTGGCAAAATCGCCTAATTGGTGTTGCATCGCATATGAAATGGTCCTAAACACCTCTAAAGCACGACCTGGGCTACTAGAGTCGTTCTCCAGGTCGTTACGGACTCTACTATAGAAGAATCCAAGAAAATTCGACCTGGATTCCCAGCACCTAAAAATTCCATACGCTAACACATACGAAAAACTGGCAAAATCGCATAATTCCTGTTGCGTCGCCAATAACAAGCTCTTAAACCCCTCTAAAGCGGCGCCGGGGCTGTTGTAGTCATTCCCCTAGTCGTTACAGACGCTAATACGGAACACTCTAAGAAAATTTGACTTGGACCCTTTGCACCTAAAAAATCCATGGGCTAACACACACGAAAAACTAACAAAAGCACCTAATTCAGGTTGCGTCACCAATAAAATACTCCTAAACCCATATAAAGCGCCACATGGGAACTGGAATCGTTCACCATATCGTTACGGACTTTACTATGAAAGAATGCTAGAAAATTTGACCCGAACTGCTGGCACCTAAAAAATCTTTGGGCTAACACATATGAAAAATCTGGCAAAATCACCTAATTCATATTGTATCGCCAATAAATTAATCTTAAACTCCTCTAAAGCACCATCGCGACTGCTGTAGTCATTTTCTAGGTATTTACGGATGCTTTTATGAAAGAGTCTAAGAAAATTCGACCCGAACCTCGGAACCTAAACAATCCGTGGGCTAACATACATGAAAAAATGGCAAAATCGCCTAATTCCTATTGCGTCGCCAATAAAATGCTCCTAAACTTATCTAAAGCACCACCGGGGCTACTGGACTCATTACCCATGTCGTTACAGGCGCTACTATAGACGATTCCAAGAAAATTCGACCTAAACCCCTGATACCTAAAAAATCTGTGGGCTAACACACACAAAAAATTAGCAAAATCGCCTAATTCCAGTTGCATCGCAAATAAAATGCTATTAAACCCCTCTAAAGAGCCCTTCAGGGCTATTGAAGTCATTTTACAGGTTGTTACGGGCGCTAATATGGAATAATCCACAAAAAATTGACTCAGACCCCCGACACCTAAAAAATCTATGAGCTACCACACACGAAAAACTGACAAAATCACCTAATTAATGTTGCGTCGCTAATAAAATGCTTTTAAATTCTTCTAAAGCACCGTCGAGGCTATTAGAGTAGTTCTCCAGGTCCTTACAGGCGGTACTATAGAAAAATCCAAGAAAATTCGACCCGAACCCCCGAAACCTAAATAATCCGTGGGCTAACACACACAAAAAATTGGCAAAATCTTCTATTTCCTGTTGCATCGCCAATAAAATACTCCTCAACCCCTTTAAAGTATCGCTTGGATACTAGAGTCGTTCCCCATGTCGTTATGGGCGATACTATAAAAGATTCCAAGAAAATATGATACGGTTCCCCAAAATCTAAAAATTCCATGGGCTAACACAAACAAAAAACTAGAAAAGTCGCCTAATTCCTATTGCGTCACCAATAAAATGCTCCTAAACCCCTCTAAAGCGACGCCGAGGCTAATAGAGTTATTCTCTAGGTCGTTACGGACGCAGACATGGAAGAATCCAAGAAAATTCGACCTAGACCCCCGGCACTCAAAAAATCTGTGGGCTAACATATATGAAAAACTGGCAAAATTGCCTAATTCTTGTTGCATCATCAATAAAATGCTCGTAAACCCCTCTAAAGGGCCACTAAAGCTACTGGAATGGTTCCCAGGTCGTTACGAGAGATACTATGAAAGAATCCAAGAAAATTTGATGGGACCCCCGGCACCTAAAAAATTCATGGGCTAACACACACGAAAACTGGCAAAATTGTTTAATTTCTGTTGCGCTGCCAATAAAATGCTCCTAAACCCTTTAAAGCACCACCGGGGCTACTGAAGTCATTTTCCAGGTTACGGGCGCTACAATTCAAGAATCTAAAAAAATTTAACTCGAACCCCCGACAACCAAAAAATCAGTGGCGTAACACACACGAAAAATTGGAATAATCGCCTAATTACTGTTGCATCGCCAATAACATGCTCTTAAACCCTTCTAAATTGCCACTAGGGCTACCAGAGTCGCTCCCCAATTCGTTGAAGATGCTACTATGGAAGAATCCAAGAAAATTCAACTCGAACCCCGGCGCCTAAAAAATATGTGGGCTAACAGACGAAAAACTGGCAAAATCGCCCAATTCCGATTCTGTCGCTAATAAAATGCTCTTAAACCCCTCTAAAGCATCGCCAGGGCTACTGAAGTCATTTTTTAGGTTATTACGTATGCGACTACGAAAGAATCCAAGAAAATTAGACCCAAACCCCTGACACCTAAAAAATCCGTGGGCTAACACACACGAAAAACTGACAAAATTGTCTAATTCCTGATGCGTCGCCAATAAAATTCTTCTAAACTCCTCTAAAGTGCTGCCAGGGCTACTGTACTAATTTCCTAAGTCGTTACGGATGTTATTATGAAAGAATTCAAGAAAATTCAACCCGAACCCCGGCACCTAAAAAATCTGTGCGCTAACACATATGTAAAATTGGCAAAATCGTCTAATTACTATTGCGTCGCCAAAAAAAGGCACCTAAACCTCTCTAAAGTACCGTCGGGGCTACTGGAGTCATTCTTTAGGTTATTACAGATGCTACTATGGAAGAATCTAAGAAAATTTGACTCATATCCCCGGCACTGAAAAATTCTGAGGGCTAACACACATGAAAAACTGGCAAAATCATTTAATTCCTATTACATCGCCTATAAAATGCTCCTAAACTCCTCTAAAGCACCGCCAGGTCTACTAGAGTCTTTCTCCATGTCGTTACGGACGCTACTATGGAGGAATCCAAGAAGATTCAACCTGGACTCCTTGCGCCTAAAAAACTTGTAGGCTAACACACACGAAAAACTTGTGGGCTCTCAAAAGTGCTATCGGGACTTCTAGAGTCGTTCCCCACATAGTTACACACGCTACTATCGAAAAATCTAAGAAAATTTGACCCGAACCCCCGACACCTAAAAAATCTGTGGGCTAACACATACAAAACGCTAAAAGAATTGCCTAATTTTTGTTGCGTCGCCATTAAAATGCTGCTACACCCCTCTAAATGTCGCTGGGGATACTGGAGTCGTTCCCCATATCGTTATGGGCGCTACTATGGAAGATTCCAAGAAATATTGACCCATACACCCGACACCTAAAAATTATGTGGACTAATACACACGAAAAACTGGCAAAATCACCTAATTTCTGTTGTGTCAAAAATAAAATGCTCTTTAACCCCTCTAAAGTGTTGTTAGGGCTACTGGAGTCATTTCCCAAGTTGTTATAGACGCTAATATCAAAGAATCCAAGAAAATTCAACCTGGACCCCCGATATCAAAAAAATCTATGGGCTAACACACACGAAAAACTGGCAAAATCGCCTATTTCCTGTTGCGTCGCCAATAAAGTGCTCCTACTACCCTCTAAAGTATTGCTGGGTATATTGGAGTCATTCCCCAGGTTGTTACGAATGCTACTATAGAAGAATTCAAGAAAATTTGATTCGGACTTCCGGCACCTAAAAAATCTATAGGCTAATACACACCAAAAACTGGCAAAATCGCCTATTACTTTTTGCATTGCAAATAAAATGCATCTAAAGCCTAGGTCATTACGAATGCTACTATTGAAGAATCTAAGAAAATTTGATCGAACCCCGACACCTAAAATTTTTGTGGGCTACACACACCAAAAACTGATAAAATTACCTAATTTTTGTTGCATTGCTAATAAAATACTCTTAAACCCCTCTAAAGAGTCGTTGGGGCTATTGAAGTCATTTTCCATGTTATTACGGACATTAATATAGAAGAATCTAAGAAAATACGACCTAGACCTTCAACACCTAAAAAAATCTTGAGCTAACACACACGAAAAACTGGCAAAATCGCCTAATTCCTATTACGTAGCCAATAAAATGCTCTTAAACCCCTCTAAAACGTTGTCGGGGCTTCTGGAGTTGTTCCCTAGGTTGTTACGGATGCTAGTATGAAAGAGTCTAAGAAATTTTAACCCGGACATCCGGCACCTAAAAAATCTGTGGGCTAACACAGACAAAAAGCAAGAAAAATTGCCTAATTCCTATTGCGTCACCAGTAAAATGCTCCTAAACTCCTTTAAAGCGTCGGTGGGGGATACTAGAGTCGTTTCCTAGATTGTTACGGGTGCTATTATGGATGATTCCAAGAAAATTTTACTCGAACCCCCGGCACCTAAAAAATTTGTAGGCTAACATACATGAAAAGCTAGCAAAATCGTCAAATTCCTATTGCATTGCAAATAAAATAATCATAAACCCTTCTATAATGCCGCCAGGGCTACTGGAATTGTTTCCAGGTTGTTACGGTTGCTAATATAGAATAATCCAAGAAAATTTTACCCGGACCCCCGGCACCTAAAAAATCCGTGGGTTAACACACACGAAAAACTGGCAAAATCGCCTAATCCTATTACATCGCCAATAAAATGCTCCTAAATACCACCAAAACACCACTGGGGCAACTAAAATTGTTCCTCAGGTCGTTACAGGCTCCACTATGGAGGAATTCAATAAAATTCAACCCAAACCTAGGCACCTAAAAAATCTGTGGCCTAACACACACGAAAAATTTGCAAAATCGCCTAATTCTTATTGCGTCGCCAATAAAATGCTCCTAAACCCCTATAAAGCACCGTCGGGGATACTTGAGTCATTTCCTAGATCGTTACGGATGCTACTATAAAAGAATCTAAGAAACGTTGACCCAGACACCCGGTACCTTAAAAATCTGTGGGCTAACATACACAAAAAACTGGCAAAATTGCCTAATTACTGTTGCGTCGCAAATAAAATGCTCCAAAACCCCTCAAAAGCGCCGCTAGGGCTATCTGAATGGTTCCCCAGAATCGTTACGAACACTACTATGGAAGAATCTAAGAAAAGTCGACCCGGACCCCTGGCACCTAAAAAATCTGTAGGCTAATACATTTGAAAACTAGCAATATCGCCTAATTTCACTTGCGTTGCAAATAAAATGCTCCTAAACCCCTCTAAAGCATCGCCGGGGAAATTGGTGTTATTCCCCATGTCATTACAAATTCTAATATAGAAGAATCTAACAAATTCGACCAGAACCCCTAGCTCCTAAAAAATCTGTTGGCTAACACACACGAATAATTGGCAAAATCGCCTAATTCTTATTGCGTCGCCAATAAAATGCTCTTAAATCTCTCTAAAGCGCCGTCGAGGCTACTTGAATAGTTCCCTAGGTCGTTACAGACACAATTATGGAAGAATCTAAAAAAAGTCGACCCGGACCCCTGGCATCGAAAAGATATGTGGGCCAACACACATGAAAACTAGCAATATCGCCTAATTCCACTTGTATTACAAATAAAATGCTTCTAAACCCCTCTAAAGCATCATCGGGGATACTTGTGTTATTCCCCAGGTCTTTACAAATGCTAATATGGAAGAATCCAAAAATATTCGACCAGAACCCCTGGCACCTAAAAAATCTGTAGGCTAACACACATGAAAAATTGGCAAAATCGCCTAATTACGGATGCATCGCCAATAAAATGCTCCTAAACCCCTCTAAATTGCCGTCGGGGCTACTAGAGTCATTTTCTAGGTAGTTACGGGTGCTACTATAGAATAATCCAAGAAAATTCAACCCGAACCCCCGGTACCTACAAAATTCATGGGCAAACACACGAAAAACTAGCAAAATTGTATAATTTCTTTTGCCTCGCCAATAAAATGCTCCTAAACACCTCAAAATCATCGCCAGAGCTACTAAAATCGTTACCCAGGTTGTTACGGACACTACTATGGAAGAATCCAAGAATATTTGACCTGGACCCCCGGCACCTAAAAAATCCGTGGTCTAACACAGTCGAAAAAAATAAAAATATTACCTAATTCCTATTGCGTCGCTAATAAAATGCTCCTAAACCCCTCTAAAAGCACCGCTAGGGCTATTTGAGTCATTCTTCAGGTCATTACGGATTCTACTCTAGATGAATCCAAGAAAATTAAACCCGGACCCCGACACCTAAAAAATTAGTGGTCTAAGTTCACAAAAAACTGGCAAAATCACCTAATTAATGTTGCATCGCTAATAAAATACTTCTAAAGAGGCACCGAGGCTACTGGTGTAGTTCCTAGGTAGTTACAAGGGTTAATATGGAAGAATCCAAAAAAATTCAACCCAGACCTCCAGCACCTAAATAATCTGTCGGCAAACACACACGAAAAACTGGTAAAATCGCCTAATGTTCGTTGCGTCGCCAATAAAATGCTCCTAAACTTCTTTAAAGTTGTTACAACCCATATTTTTTGCATTTGGACATGTTAGGGATAATGGTAACAAGTCAAGGGCAAGGTTATGTTTGATCTTGTTGGATACAAGATTCTTATGACTAAATTTTTGATATTTTGGCCGAGTTAAATTCTCGGGGATGTTGAATTTATAGGGGAGGTGCTGCCCAAATTTCTGTAGACAAATGAGGATTAAAATTGAACTCTTAAAGGCTTATAATTTACATTTGATAATCGTGACCATTTGTAGATTTTGGAGAAAACGGGAGTTGAGTTGAAGTGAGCGTAAGAAGCGGATAAGGTATGTAAAGCTCTTCCATTTCTTCTTTTGGCATATCCTAAGTGTAGTAGGTTGTAATTTGAGTCTCGAAAAAAATTCTGCTCATAGGAATCCGAGCTTGAATTTCCTATAAATCTATTCAGTGAAATTGAGTTAAAAACTCATGTATGTTGAAAAGAAATGTGCAAATATCCATAACTTCTACTTATGTGACCGAATCATCCTATACCCTTGATAGATGACTCCGTAAAGTCAAATGTTTGAAATTCACGTACGCCACCTCATTTGGTCGAGGTGGGCTCCACCATTCCCGAACTTTACTTTGTTATTCCATTTGGCCTATTTTGAGTAGAATTTAAAGAAAACTCATGGCTACTCTTCCAAATATTATACGACTATTATTTTAATTATTCCGTTCAGTCTCATAATATATATTTTGAAATATGAAGACGATTTCAACAAGAATATTTTGACATAGACTATCGTAACATCGGAAAGTCACGCACTCTGATTATGATTTGTCATCAAGATTATGCTATTGAGTCTCTATAAGTGTTTTGTATTTTAAATTGTATTTAGATTCTCACTACTCCACTTGTGCCTACTATTATGATATCATCCACCGGAACCCGGGCCGGCTTTGCAATCGTGCGCCCTATAATGAATTCGGCAGTATGATGTGTTACAGGTCTCGAGACCTCGCCATAGGGCCGGGTATCGTTTACGGTGTTATGATGTGATATGGCATATGATATGTTCTGATGATATGACATGTTGTGATGATATGATGTGTTCGAAGTTTGTACAGAGATTTGAAATCTTCTAGAGTATGATGTGTTGTGGTACCAGCGTCAGGATGGTTACCACGTTCCCGAGCCTTATGCATGATTTTTATTTGCATTATGTACATATATTTTCAGTACAAATTTTGATGTCCTGGTTTGGTATGTGCTCCTTGTACCTTTCCTTTCAGTTACGATCTATACTCTTTATGTTTGTGCTTTACATACTCAGTACAAAGTTCGTACTGACCCCCTTTCTTTGGGGGGCTGCGTTTATGGCCGCAGGTACAGATGTTCAGGATCCATCAGCGTAGGCTACACACGTTCTGCTACCACAGAGTGCTCCTTTGACTCAGAGCCTACATTTCGGTATATGGATTTCCTCTGTACATGCTTCTGTATATTTGACCATTTGGGTATGATGGGGCCCTATCCCGTTATATGCTTCTGTTATGTTCTGGTAGAGGCCTGTAGACATCAGTGTGGGTCATTGGTCGTGTATGTTCATCTGTGTGTGACATGTATCTTAATGCGGTCCCTTTTGTTATAACGGCCAAAATGGCCCATATGTTTGTATATATGCCTATGTCTAGCGATGTGCGTTTCGTCGCCCCTTTTGGTTTGATATGTTATTTTCTACGAGTGCGACCGCTTAAAAAAAATAATTGCCTTCTGTTATAATTAAATACGATGATTTAGTATGTAAGATCATTTGGGTGTCCAAACAGGACGCCAGTCGCGGCCCACAGGGCTGGGTTGTGACAAAAGTTTCACTAGGCTACTAAAGTTGTTCCTTAGTTCGTTACGAACTCTACTATAGAAGAATCCAAGAAAATTCAACCTAGACCTTCGGGACCTAAAAAATTCATTGGCAAACACACAAAAAAACTGATAAAATCGTTCAATTCCTGTTGTGTCGTTAATAAAATGCTCGTAAATCCCTCTAAAGTGCCATTGGGGCTACTAAAGTTAATCCTTAGGTTGTTACAAACTCTACTATAGATGAATCCAAGAAATTCGATCCCCGACACCCAAATAATTCGTGGCAAACACACATAAAATTCTGGCAAAATCGCCTAATTCTTGTTGCATCGCTAGTAAAATGCTCCTAAACCCCTCTAAAGTATTGGAAGGGCTACTGTAGTTGTTCCCCAAGTCTTTAAGGACGCTACTATGGTAGAATCTACGAAAATTCTACTCGAATCATCGGCACCTAAAAAATTCGTGGGCTAATACAAACATTAAAATCGGCAAAATCGCATAATTCAACCTGCGTCGCAAATAAAATGCTACTATACCTCTCTAAAGCACCATCGGGCTACTAGAGTCATTCTCTGGGTTATTTCGGACGCTACTATAAATAAATCTAAGAAAATTCAACCCGGATCCACGACACTTAAAAAATTTGTGGGCTAACACACATGAAAAACTAGAAAAATTGTCTAATTCTATTGTGTCGCCAATAAAATACTCCAAAACCCATCTAAAGCACCGATGGAGCTACTGGACTCGTTCCCATGTCATTACAGATGCTACTATAAAAGATTACATGACAATACGATCCGATTCCCCAGCAGCTAAAAATTTTATGAACTAACACACACGAAAAATTGGAAAAATCACCTAATTTATGTTGCATCACCAATAAAATGCTCCTAAACCCCTCTAAACTGACGCCGAGGCTACTAGAATTATTCTCTAGGTCGGTATGGATGCAGAAATTGAAGAATCCAAGAAAATTCGACCCGGACCCCTGACACCCAAAAAATCTATGCGTAACACACACGAAAAACTAGCAAAATTGTCTAATTCCTGTTGCATCGCTAATAAAATGCACCTAAACCCCTCTAAAGCACCGCTAGGGCTACTGAAATCGTTCTCCAGCTCGTTACGGGAGCTACTATGGAAGAATATAAGAAAATTTGACTTGGACCCCCGATATCTAAAAATTTTATGGGCTAACACACACGAATAATTGGCAAAATCGCCTAATTCCTGTTGCGTCGGTAATAAAATGCTCCTGAACCCTTCCAAAGCACCGCCGGGGCTACTAAAGTCGTTCCTCTGGTTACGAACGCTACTATGCAAGAATCTAAGAAAAGTTGACATGGAACCCCGACACCCAAAATATTCGTGGGTTAAAACACACAAAAAATTGGCAAAACAGCCTAATTTCTATTGCGTCGCCAATAAAATATTTCTAAACTCCTCTAAAGTGTTGTCGGGGCATCTGGAGTCATTCCCATGTCGTTACACGCGCTACTATAGAAGAATCTAAAAATTTTAACCTGAACTCCGACACCAAAAAAATCTGGGGGCTAACTCACATAAAAAGCTAGAAAAATTGTCTAATTCCTGTTGCGTCGCCAATAAAATGCCACTAAACTCCTCTAATGCACCACTGGGGGATACTAAAGTCGTTTCCTAGGTTGTTTTGGGCGCTACTATTGAATATTCCAAGAAAATTCGATTCGGACCCCCGACACCTAAAAATTATGTGGGCTAATACATATGAAAAACTAACAAAATCACCTAATTCCTGTTGCGTCACAAATAAAATGTTATTTAACCTTCAAAAGTTCCATCAGGGCTACTAGAGTCGTTCACCAGGTCGTTACGTATGTTAATATAGATGAATCCAAGAAAATTCAACCCGAACCCCCGACACCTAGAAAATTCGTGGGCAAATACACACGAAAAACTAGTAAAATCGCCTAATTCATATTTCGTCGCTAATAAAATGCTCATAAACCCTTCTAATTTTCTGTCAGATATACTGGAGTCATTTTGCGTGTCGTTACGAACGTTACTATGGAAATATTTAGGAAAATTTGACCCGAACCCCCGATACCTAAAAATCTTTGGGCTAACACATACGAAAAACTAGCAAAATCGCCTATTTCATTTTGTATCGCAAATAAAATGTATCTATACCCTAGGTCATTACGGATTCTACTATTGAAGAATCCAAGAAAATTTGACCCGAACCCTTGGCACATAAAAAATCTGTGTGCTAACACACACAAAAAATTACAAAAATCACCTAATTCCCGTTGTATCGCTAATAAAATACTCCTAAACTCTTCTAAAGCACCTCTAGAGCTACTAGAGTCGTCTTCAAGTTGTTACGGGTGGTACTGTGGAAGAATCCAAGAAAATTCGATCTGGACCCTGACATTTAAAATTTTGTGGGCTTACACACATGAAAAACTGGCAAAATTGACTAATTTCTGTAGCGTCACAAATTAAATACTCCTAAACCCCTCTAAAGCATCGTTAGGGATACTAGAATCATTCCTCAGGTTGATAGGGACTCTACTATATAAGAATCCAAGAAAATTCATCTGGAACAACGACACCTAAAAATCTGTGGGCCAACACCACAAAAAACTGGCAAAATTGCCTAATTACTATTGCGTTGCTAATAAAATACTCCTTAACCCCTCTAAAGCTCCGTCGAGGCTATTGAAATCATTCTCTAGGTTGTTATGGACATTAATATGTAGGAATTTAAGAAAATATGACCCGACACCTAAAAAATTCTTGAGCTAACACACCCAAAAAATTGGCAAAATTGCCTAAACCCCTCGAAAGCATTGTCGGGGTTTTGGAGTCATTCTCCAAGTTGTTACGGATGCTACTATAGAAGAATCTAAGAAAATTCGACCCAGACAACCAACGCCTAAAAAATTCATGGGCTAACATAGACGAAATGCAAGAAAAAATGCCTATTCTCTGTTGCGTCACCAATAAAATACTCCTAAACCCCTCTAAAGCGCCACTGGGGATGCTGGAATTTTCCCCAGGTTGTTATGGGTGCTACTATGGAAAATTTCAAGAAAATTCTACTACCTGTAGCACCTAAAAAATCCGTGGGCTAACATACACAAAAAACTAGCAAAATCACCTAATTTCTGTTGCGTCGCAAATAAAATGCTCTCAAACCCTCAAGAGCGCTGCTAGGGCTATTAGAGTCATTTTCCCAGGTTATTACGGGCGCTAATATAAAATAATCCCAAAAAAATTGACCTGGACCTCCAGCACCTAAAATATTTATGGGCTAATACATATTAAAAACTGTCAAAATTGCCTAATTTCTTTTACGTTGTAAATAAAATTCTCCTAAACCCCCTTAAAGTGCCGCTGGGTCTATTGGAGTCATTTCCTAGATCGTTACGGATGCCACTATGGAAAAATCTAAGAAAAATTGACCCCTAACCCCCGATACCAAAAAAATACGTGGGCTAACACACACGAAAAACTATCAAAATTGCTTAAATGTTGTTGCATTGTAAATAAAATACTCCTAAATCTCTCTAATGCGACGCCGAGACTACTGCAATAGTACCCCATGTCGTTACAGACACTACTATGAAATAATCTAAGAATGGTGGACTCGGACTCCTAGCGTCTAAAAAATCCGTAGGATAACACACACGAAAACGAGCAATATCGCCTAATTCCACTTGCGTCGCAAATAAAATGCTCTTAAACCCCTTCTAAATCATCATCAGGGAAACCGGTGTCCTTTCCTAGGTCGTTACGGACGCTAATATGGAAGAATACATGAAAATTCGATCAAAACCCCAGGCACCTAAAATATCTGTAGGCTAACATACACAAAAATTGGCAAAATCGCCTAATTAGTGTTGCATCGCTAATAAAATAGTCCTAAACCCTCTAAAGCGCTGTCGGGGCTACTAGAGTCGTTCCCCAAGTCGTTGCGGGTGCTACTATAGAATAATTCAAGAAAATTTAATCTGTACCCCTGGCTCCTATAAAATTCGTGGGTAAACACACACAAAAAACTAGAAATATTGCCTAAAATCTTTTTGCATTGCCAATAAAATGCTCATAAACCCCTCAAAAGCATCGCCAGAGCTACTGAAGTCGTAACCTAGGTCGTTACGAATACTACTATGGAAAAATCCAAGAAAATTCGACCCGGACCCCCAGTACCCAAAAAATCTTTGGGCTAACACATTCAAAAAAATGGAAAAATAGCCTAATTCCCGTTGTGTCGCTAATAAAATGCTTCTAAAGCACCAACGGAGCTACTAGAGTCATTCTCTAAGTCATTACGGATGTTACTATAGAAGAATCCAAGAAAATTTAACCCAGACCTACGGCACCTAAAATATTCGAGGCAAACATACACGAAAAATGGGTAAAATTGTTTAATTCTCATTGTGTCGCCAATAAAATGCTCCTAAACCCCTCTAAAGCGTCGCTGGGCTACTAAAATCAACCTCTAGGTCATTATGAACTCTATTATAGATGAATCAAACAAAATTCGATTTGGACCCTCGGCACCTAAAAAATTCATGGGCTAACACAAACGAAAAACTGGCAAAATCGCCTAATTCCTGTTGCGCCGCGAAAAAAATGCTCCTAAACCCTTCTAAAGCGCCGTCGGGCAACTAGAGTCATTCCCCAGGTAATTATGGGTGCTACTATGAAAGAATCTTAGAAAATTCGACAATTCGACCCAAATCCCCGACACCTAAAAAATCTGTAGGCTAACACACACGAAAAACTTATAAAATCGCCTAATTCCGGGTACGTCGCAAATAAAATGCCCCTAAATTACTCTAAAGCATTGCCGATGCTACTGGAGTAGTTCGAAGGTCATTATGGGCACTACTATGAAAGAATCTAAGAAACTTTGACTCAGACCTCCGTCATCTAAAAAATCCGGGGTTAACACTCATGAAAAATTGGCAAAATCACCTAATTCCTATTGTGTCGCCAATAAAATGATCCTAAATCCAACTAAAGCACCACCAGGGCTACTAGAGTCATTTCACAAGTCATTATAGACGCTAATATGAAAGAATCCAAGAAAATTTGGCCTGGACCTCCGGCACCTAATAAATATATGGGCTAAATTACACGAAAACTGAAAAATTGCCTAATTTCTATTGCGTCGCCAATAAAATGCTCCTAAACCCCTCTAAAGCACCGTTGGGGCTACTGGAGTCGTTCTCTAGGTTGTTTCGGATGATACAATAAAAAAATCTAAAAATTGTCAACCCGAAACCTCGGCATCTAAAAAATCTATAGGCTAATACACACAAAAAATTGGGAAAATTGTCTAATTTCTGTTGCGTCGCCAATAAAATACTCTTAAACCCCTCTAAAACGCTGCCGAGGTTATTGGAGTCTTTCCCAGATCGTTAAGGACGCTCAGACCCCCAACACCTAAAAAATTCGTGGCTAATACACACAAAAAATTGGCAAAATTATCTAATTCTTGTTGAGTCGCCAATAAAATCCTCGTAAATCCCTCTAAATCACTGTTGCTGCTATGGAAGACGTTCTCTAGGTAGTTATAAACACTACTATGAAATAATCCAAGAAATTTCGATCCGGGACTTCTACACCTAAAAAATCTATGAGCTAACAAATGCGAAAAATTGACAAAATCACCTAATTTCTGTAGTGTCGCCAATAAAATGCTACTAAGCCCTCTAAAACGCCACTAGGGCTACTGAAGGCATTCTCCTGGTCGTTACGAACGCTAATATGGATGAATGAGAGAAAATTTGACTCGAACCCTCGGCACCTAAAAAGTCTGTGGGCTAACAGACAAAAAACTGGCAAACTGGCCTAATTTCTATTGTGTCGCCAATAAAATACTCCTAAACCCCTCTAAATTGCTGTCAGATTACTGGAGTTTTTCCCCAAGTGGTTACGAACTCTTTTATAAAAGAATTCAAGAAAATTTGACCCAGATCTCCGGCACCTAAAAAATCTGTAGGCTAGCTAACACACAAGAAAATCTGGCAAAAATGCCTAATTTCTATTGTGTTGCAAATAAAATAATCATAAACCCCTCTATAGCACCATTGGAGCTACTAGAGTCATTCTCCATATCGTTACGGATGCTACGATAAAAGAATCTAAGAAAATTCAATTCGAACCCCTGACACCTAAAACGTCTGTGGGCTAACACATATGAAAAACTGACAAAATCGCCTAATCCTATTGCGTTGCCAATAAAATGATCCTAAATCCTTGTAAAGCACCACTGGGGCTACTGGATTCATTCCTTAAGTGGTTACGGATGCTACTATGGAAGAATTCAAGAAAAATTACATCCGAACCCCCAGCACCTAAAATATCTGTTGGCTAGTAACACAAAAAACAGATAAAATCGATCAATTTCAATTGCGTCGCTAATAAAATGCTCCTAAAGTCTTCTAAAGTGATGCTAAGGTTATTAGAGTCGTTTTCAGGTCTTTACGGATGCTAATATGGAAGAATGCAAGAAAATTTGACCTAGACCCTAACACCTAAAAAATTCGTGGGTTAATAGACACGAAAAAACTGGCAAAATTGCCAAATTCTTGTTGAGTCATAAATAAAATGCTCCTAATCCATTTAAATCACCGTCGTGGCTACTGAAATCGTTCTCCAGGTCGTTACAAATGCTAATATGAAAGAATCTGAGAAAATTCAATCTGGATCCCCGACATCTAAAAAATCCGTGGGATAATAAACAAAAAAAATTGGCAAAAATCACCTAATTTCTATTGTGTCACCAATAAAATTCTTCTAAACCCTCTAAAGCGCTGCTGGGGCTACTAGAGTCACTCTCCAGATCGTTACGGATGCTACTATGAAAGAATACAAGAAAATTCGATTCAAACCCTCGACAACTAAAAAATCTGTGGGCTAATATACAAAAAGAAAAATCGCCTAATTTCTGTTGTGTCGCTAATCAAATGCACTTAAACCTTTGTAAAGCGCCACCAGGGCTACTGGAGTCTTTTCATAGGTCATTACAGATGCTACTATGAAATAATCCAAGAAACTTCGACCCGGACCTTTAACACCTAAAAAATCTACGAACTAACATACATAAAAAATTGGCAAAATCGCCTAATTACTATTGCATTGCCAATAAAATACTTCTAAATGCTTCTAAAGCGCCTTTGGGGCTACTAGTGTTGTTCTCTAGATCCTTACTAATACTACTATGGAAGAATCCAAAAAAATTTGACCCGGACCTCTGCCAATCAAAAATTTCGTGGGCTAATACACACGAAAAATTGACAAAATTGCCTTATATCTATTGTGTCGCTAATAATATGCTCCTAAACCCCTCTAAAGTGCTGACGGGACTACTGGAGTTGTTTTCCAGATTATTACGGATGCTACTATGAAATAATCCAAGAAAATTTGACCCGAACTCCGACACCTAAAAAGTCCGAGGGCTAACACATACAAAAAACTGGCAAAATCAATTTATTTCTATTGCGTCGCAAATAAACTACTCCTAAACCCCTCTAAAGCACCGCTAGAGCTACTGGAGCCATTCACTAGGTTGTTATGGACACTACTATGGAAGAATCGAAGAAAATCGATCCAAACTCGCGATACCTAAAAATTACTTGGACTAACACACATGAAAAACTGACAAAATCAATTTATCCCTATTCCATAGCCAATAAAATGCTTCTGAACTCCTATAAAGTGTCACTGGGGCTACTAGAGTCATTCTGCAGGTCGTTATGGATACTACTATGGAAGAATCCAGAAAATTTGATCCAAATCCCCAGCTCCAAAAAAATCTATGGCTAACGCACACGAAAAACTGGTGAAATCGCCTAATTCCTATTGCGTTTCCAATAAATTGCTCTTACATGCCTCTAAAGCACTACTGGGCTACTTGAGTTATTCCTTAGATTGTTACGGATGCTACTATGGAATAATCCATGAGAACTCGACCCGGACACCCGACCCCTAAAAAATCTGTGGGCTAACAAAAAACTTGTAAAATCGCCTAATTCTTGTTGCGTAGCAAATAAATTACTCCTAAACCCCTCTAAGGTGCCGCTAGGGATACTGGAGTCATTCATCAAGTCGTTACAGTCACTACTATGAAGAATCCAAAAAAATTTGACCTGAACACCCTACACCTAAAAAATTTGTAGGCTAACACATGAAAAACTGGTAAAATCGCATAATTCCTCTTGCGTCGCCAATAAAATAATGCTAAACACTTCAAAAGCGCTGTAAGGGCTACTGGAGTTGTTCTCCAGGTCGTAACGGACGCTAATATTAAAGAATCCAAGAAAATTTGACCTGAACCCCCGGCAACTAAAAAATCTATGGGCTAATACACACGAAAATCTAGCAAAATCGCTTAATTCCTATTTCGTCGCCACTAAAATGATCCTAAACCCCACTAAAGCACCATCGGGGCTGCTGGATTCATTTTCCAAGTCATTTCGAACACTACTATAAAAGAATCTAAGAAAATTCAACTCGAACCCCCGACACCTAAAAAATCTATGAGCTAATACACACAAAAAACTGACAAAATTGCCTAATTCCTATTGCATCGCCAATGAAATGCTTCCAAACCCCTTTAAAGTGCTATCGAGGTTACTAGAATTGTTCCCAAGGTCGTTACGAATGCTCCTACAGAAGAATCCAAGAAAATTCAACTCGGACCTCCAGCACCAAAAAAAACCATGGGTAATACACACGAAAAAATGGGTAAAATTGTTTAATTCCTATTGAGTTGCCAAGAAAATACTCCTAAATTCCTCTAAATCACCGCCACGACTAATTAAGTCATTACCAGGTTGTTACGAACCCTACTATAAAATAATCCAAGAAAATTCAATCCGAACACCCGACACTTAAAAAATTCGTAAGCTAACAGATACGAAAAACTTGCAAAATTAGCGAATCGTGTTGCGTCGCCAATAAAATGCTCATAAAACCCTCTAAAGCACCGCCAAAACTACTGGATTGATTCTCAGGACGTTACAGACCCTACTATGGAATAATCTAAGAAAATTCGACCCGTACCTCCGCTGCCTACAAAATCAATGGGCTAACACACACGAAAAACTAGAAAAATCGCATAATTTCTATTGCGTGGCCAATAAAATGCTCCTAAATCTCTTTAAAGTGCCATTGGGGCTACTGGAGTCGTTTTCCATGTCGTTACGGATTCTACTATGGAGAAACCTAAGAAAATTCAAAACGGAACCCTGACACCTATAAAATTCGTGCGCTAATACACACAAAAAACTAGAAAATTGCCTAATTCCTGTTGCATCGGCAATAAATGCTTCTAAAGCTTGCAAAAGTGCCGCTGCGACTAATGGACTCATTCATTAGGTCATTACGGATGCTGCTATAGAAGAATCTAAGAAAATACAACTCGGAACCCCGGCATCTAAAATATTCGCGGGCTAACACACACGAAAAACTGGAAAAAATCTCCTAATTCCTTTTGCGTCACCAATAAAATGCTTCTAAACCCCTCTAAAGCATCGCCGGGGCTAGTAGAGTTGTTCACAGGTCGTTACAGACGCTACTATGGAAGAATCCTAAAAAATTCGAACTGAACCCCCGGCTTCTAAAAATTACTTGGGCTAACATACACGAAAAACTAGCCAAATTGCCAAATTCCTATTCCATCGCTAATAAAATGCACCTAAACCCCTTCAAAGCGTTGCTGGAGATATTAGATTCATTCCACAAGTCGTTACGGATGCTACTATGGAAGAATCCTAGAAAATTTAACCCAAACCCCCGACACCCAAAAAATCTGTGGTAACACTCACGAAAACCAGGCAAAATCACCTAATTCCTGTTGTATCACCAATAAAATACTCTTAAACCCTCTAAAGCGCTGTCAGAGTTATTAGACTCGTTCCCCAGCTCATTATAGATGCTACTATAGAAGAATACAAAAAAATTCGCCCCGAACCCCCAACATTTCAAAAAAGCGTGGCTATCACTCATGAAAACCTGGTAAAATCGCCTAATTTCTGTTGTGTCGCTAATAAAATGCTCCTAAACCCCTCTAAAGCACTGTCGAAGTTATTAGAGTCGTTCTCCAACTCATTACAGATGCTACTATGTAAGAATCCAAGAAAATTCGACCCGAACTCCCAACACTTAAAAAAAGCGTGGCTAACACACAAGAAAAACCAAAAAAATCGCCTAATTTCTGTTGCATCGCTAATAAAATGCTCCTGACCCCTTTAAAGTGTCGCTGAGGCTAAATGAGTCATTGCCCAGGTCATTACGGATGCTACTATGGAAAAATCCAAAAAAATTTTACCTGAACCACCGGCATCTAAAAAATCCGTGGGCTAACACAATACGTAAAAGTAGAAATCGCATAATTCCTATTGCATCATCAATAAAATGCTCCTAAATCCCTTTAAAGCACCACCGGAGCTACTGAAGACGTTCCCAGGTCGTTACAGACGCTACTTTGAAAGAGTTAAAGGAAATTCAACCCAGACACCCGGCATATAAAAAAATTGTGGGCTAATACACGAAAATTTGGACAAATCACCTAATTTCAGTTGCGTTGCCAATAATATGCTTCTAAACCACTTTAAAACACCGCTGGATTTACTGGAGTCGTTCCTCAGGTCGTTACAGATGTAACTATGGAAAAAGCTAAGTACAGTCGACTCGGACTTCGGTACCTAAAAAATCCGTGGGCTAACACACACGAAAAACTAAAAAAATCGCTTAATTCCTGTTGTGTCGCCAATAACATGCTTCTAAATGCCTCTAAATCACCGTCGGGGCTACTAAAATCATTCCCTAGGTCGTTATGGACAGTACTATGTAATAATCCAAGAAAATTCAACCCGTACCTCGGTACCTAAAAAATTCGTGGGCTAACACACACGAAAAATTGACAAAAATGCGTAATTCCAATTGCATCGCCAATAAAATGCATCTAAATTCCTCTAAAGTACATTCGGGGTTACTGGAGTCGTTCTTCAGGTCAATATGGATGCTACTATGGAAGAATCCAAGAAAATTCGACCCGTACCTTTGCATCTAAAAAATCCGTGGGCAAACACATATGAAAAACTTGCTAACTCGCCTAATTCCAGTTGCATTGCAATTAAAATTCTTCTAAACCCCTCTAAAGCATTGTCAGAGTTATTGGAGTTATTCCCCATCTCGTTATGGATTCTACTATGGAAGTATCAAAGAAAATTCGACTCTAAACCCAAGCACCTAAAAAATTCGTAGCTAACACAAATGAAAAATTGGCAAAATTGTCTAATTTCTATTGCATCGCCAATAAAATACTCCTGAACCCCTCTAAAGCACCGTCGAGGCTACTGGAGTCGTTGACCAGGTTGTTACGGATGCTAATATGAAAGAATCTAAAAAAATTTGATCCAAACCACCGACACCTAAAAAATTCGTGGACTAACATAATACATAAAACTAGAAAAATAGCCTAATTCCTATTGCGTCCCCAATAAAATGCTTTTAAATCCCTATAATGAGCCGCCAGGACTACTAGAATCATTTACAGATTGATACGGACTCTACTATAAAAGAATCTAAGAAAATTTGATCTGGACCCCCAACGCCTAAAAATACGTAGGCTAACACACACGAAAAACTGGCAAAATTACCTAATTCCTTTTTTGTCACCAGTAAAATGCTCCTAAATCTCTCTAAAGCGCTGCCGAGGCCACTGGAGTTGTTCCTTATGTCATTACACAGGCTACTATTAAATAATCCAAGAAAATTCGAACTGGACACCCGGCACCTAAAAAATCTATGGGTTTACACACATGAAAATCTAGCAAAATCGCCTAATTTCTATTGCGTCTCCAATAAGATAATCCTAAATCCCTCCAAAGCACCACCGAGGATACTACAGTCGATCCCTAGGTTGTTACGGATGCTATTATTTAAGAATCTAAGAAAATTCGACCCGCCCCCTGCACCTAAAAAATCTGTGGGCTAACACACATGTAAAATTGACAAAATCGCCTAATTCTTGTTGCATCGCCAATAAAATGCTCTTAAACCCTTCTAAAGTACCACCGGGGCTACTGGAGTCATTCCTAAGTCATTACAGATGCTACTAGGGAAGAATCATAGAAAATTTGACTCGTACCCCAGCACCTAAAAAATCTGTAGGCTACACAAATAAAAAACTGGCAAAATCGCCTAATTTATGTTGCATCACAAATAAAATGCTCTTAAACCCCTCTAAAGCACAGTTGGGGCTACTGGAGTCGTTCCCAGGTCGTTATAAACGTTACTATGGAAGAATCTAAGAAAATTTGATCCAGACCCTTGGCACCTTAAAAATTTGTGGGCTAACACATGAAAAATTGGGAAAATCATTTATTTCCTCTTGCATTGCAAATAAAATGCATCTAAACCCTTCAAAAGCATCTTTGGGGCAATTGGTGTTATTTCTTAGGTCGTTACAGACTCTACAATGGAATAATCCAAGAGAATTGCCAAAATCGCCTAATTTCTTTTGCATCGCCAATAAAATGCTCCTAAACCCCTCTAAATCACCGGCGGAGCTACTTGAGTTGTTCCACAAGTTGTTACAGACACTACTATGGAAGAATCCAAGAAATTCTACTCGGCCCCCGCCACAAAAAAAATACATGCGCTAACATACACGAAAAATTAGCAAAATTGCCTGATTCCAGTTGCGTCGCCAATAAAACTCTTCTAAACCCCTCTAAAGCATTGTCGGATTATTGAAGTCATTCTCCATCTCGTTACGCATGCTACTATAGAAGAATCAAAGAAAATTTGACCAGAACCTACAACATCTAAAAATTCGTGGCTAATACATACGAAAAACTAGCAAAATTGCCTAATTTCTGTTGCATTGCCAATAAAATACTCCTGAACCTCTATAAAGCATTGCCGAAGCTACTGGAGTCATTTCCTAGGTCGTTACGGATGCTATTATACAAGAATACAAAATAAGTCGACTCGAACCACCAACACCTAAAATTCATGGGCTAACACAATATGTAAAACTAGAAAAACTGTCTAATTCCTGTTGCGTCGCTAATAAAATACTCCTAAACTCAACTAAAGTACCGTTGGAGAAACTGGAGTCGTTTCCTCGGTTTTCACGGATGCTACTATAGAAAAAATCCAAAAAAATTCAACCCGAACCCCAGCACCTAAAAAATCCCTGCGCTAACTTACACGAAAAACTGAAAAACAATTACCTAATTTCTGTTGTATCACAAATAAAATGCTACTATACCCCTCTAAAGCATCGTCGGGGCTATATGAGACATTCCCAGATCGTTACAAATGCTACTATGGAAAAATCCAAGAAAATTCAACCCAAACTCCCGACATCTAAAACTTACGTGGGCTAAAACACATAAAAAACTGGAAAAATCACTAATTCCTATTCTATGGCCAATGAAATGCTCCTGAACCCCTTTAAAGAGTCGCGGGGGCTACTGGAGTTATTCTGAAGGTCGTTAGGGATGCTACTATGGAAGAATAATAGCAAATTCCACCCAAACCCTCGACACCTAAATAGTCCGTAGCTAACACACGAAAAATTAGCAAAATCGCCTAAATTCTGTTGAGCCGCCATTAAAATGCTCCAAAACCCCTCTAAAGCACCACTGGGGCTACTGAAGTCATTTACTAGGTCATTACGGATACTACTAAGGGAGAATCGAAGAAAATTCGATCTGGACCCCTAGCACCTAAAAAATCCGTGGGCTAACACACACGAAAAATTGGCAAAATCGCCTAATTCCAGTTACATCACGAATAAAACTCTCCCAAAACCCCTCTAAAGCACCACCAGAGTTACTGGAGTCGTTACTCAGGTCATTACTGACATTATTATGGAAGAATCTAAGAAAATTCAATTTGAACCCCCAGCACTTAAAAGTTCTATTGGCTAAGCCACACGAAAACTAGCAAAATCTTCTAATTTTTGTTGCATGGCAATTAAAATTCTCCTAAACCCCACTAAAGTGACGGCGGGGCTACTGGAGTAATTACCATGTCTTTACGGGCGCTACTATGAAAGATTCTAATAAAATTCGATCCGGACCCCAGCATCAAAAAAATTAGTTGGCTAACACACATAAAAAACTAGCAAAATATTCTAATTCCTATTGTATCGCGAAGAACATGCTCCTAAACCACTCTAAAGCGCCGTCGGGGCTGCTGGAGTCATTCCCTAGGTTGTTAAGAACGCTACTATGGAAGATCCTATTAAAATTCAACCCGAACCCCCATGACTAAAAAATCTGTAGGCTAACACATGAAAAATTGGCAAAATCGTCTAATTCCTGTTGCGTCGCTAATAATATGCTCCTAAACCCTCTAAAGCATTGCTGGGGAAACTAGAGTCCAGGTCGTTATGGATGCTATTATGGAAGAATCCAAGAAAATTCGATCCAAACCCTCGGCACCTAAGAAGTCCACGGGCTAACATATATGAAAACCTAGAAATATCGCTAAATTCATGTTGTGTCGCTAATTATATGCTCCTAAACCCCTCTAAACTGCCACCACAGCTACTAGAGTCATTTCTTAAGTCGATACGGACGCTAATATGGAAGAATTCAAGAAAATTCAACTCGAACCCTCAGCACCTAAAAATACGTGGGCGAACACACATAAAAAACTAGCAAAATTGCCTAATTTATGTTGCATCGCCAATAAAATGGTCCTAAACCCCTCTAAAGAATCGCCGGGTCTATTGGAGTCATTCTGCATGTCGTTACAGATGATACTAAGGAAAAATCCACAAAATTTCAACCCAGACATCCGTTGCTTAAAAAATCTGTGGGTTAACAAATGAAAAATAGGCAAAAATTGCCTAATTACTGTTGCGTCGCTAATAAAATGCTCCTAAACCCCTCTAAAGCATCATCGGGACTGCAGGAGTCATTCCCCAGATCGTTATGGATGCTCTTATAGAAGAATCTAACAAAATTCAAGTGAGGTCCCCGGCACCTAAAAAATCTATGGGCTAACACACATGAAAAATTGGCAAAATAGCTTAATTTCTCTTGCATTGCTAATAAAATGCTCCCAAACCCTCCAAAGCACCGCCGATTCTATTAGAGTCATTCCCCAAGTCATTACGAATGCTAATATGGAAGAATCTAAGAAATTTTGACCCGAACCACGGTACCTAAAAAATCTGTGGGCAAACACACACAAAAAATTGGTAAAAATTGCCTAAATCATGTTACATCACTAATAAAATCCCCCTAAACCCTATAAAGTGATGCCGGGGCTACTAGAATCATTCTCCATGTTGTTACGGATGCTACTATGAAAGAATTCAATAAACTTCGACCCGGACCCCCGGCATCTAAAAAAACTATGGGCTAACATACTCGAAAAACATGCACTACCGGGGCTACTAGAGTTATTCTCTAGGTCTTTACGATCGCTACTATAGAAGAATCCAAGAAAATTTGACTCATACCGCCGTCACCTAAGAATTCCATAGGCTAACACATAAAAAACTAACAAAATCGCATAATTGTCATTGCGTCGTCAATGAAAATGCTACTAAACTCATCTAAAGCATCGCTGGGCCTACAAGAGTCATCACCAGGTCGTTAAGGAAGCTACTATGGAAGAATCCAAGAATATTCGACCCAGACCTTCGGCATCTAAATAATCTATGGGTTAACACACAAAAAAAACTGGCAAAATCCCCTAATTCCTATTGAGTCGCCAATAAGATACTCCTAAACCCTCTAAAGCACCACTGGGGCTACTAAAGTCATCTCTAGGTCGTTACGGACACTAATATAGAAGAATCCAAGAAAAACTGGAAATATTGCCTAATTTTTGTTGCATCGCCAATAAAATACTTCTAAACTTCTCTAAAGCACTACCGGGACTACTGGAGTTGTTCCCCAAGTTGTTATGGATGTTAATGTTGAAGAATCTAAGAAAATTTAACTCGGACCCCTGGCACCTAAAAAATTCGTGGGCTAACACATGTGAAAAAATGGAAATATCGCCTAATTTCGGTTGCATCACTAATAAAATGCTACTAAACCCCACTAAAGTGCCTTCGAGGCAACTAGAGTCGTTCCCCAGGTCGTTACCAACGCTACTATAGAAGAATCCAAGTAATTTCAACCCGGACCCCCTGTACCTTATAAAATTGAGGCTAAGATACATAAAAAATTGGCAAAATCATCTAAATCCTGTTGCAACGTCAATAAAAATGCTCCTAAACCCCCTAAAGTACCACCAGACTCCCAACAACAAAAAAATCTGTGAGCTAACACACACGAAAATATGGCAAAATCACCTAATTCCTATTGTGTCACCAATAAAATGCTCCTAAGCCCTCTAAAGTGCCGCTAGTTCTATTGGAGTCGTTCCTCAAGTCGTCACAGATGCTAATATAGAATAATCCAAGAAATTTCAACTCAAAACCTCGGTACCTAAAAAATCTATGGGCTAACATACACGAAAAACTAGCAAAATTGCCTAATTCTTGTTGCGTCACCAATAACATGCTCCTAAACCCCTCTAAAGTGCCGCCTGGGCTACTGGAGTCCTTCTTCAGCTTGTTACGAATGCTACTATGGAAGAATCCAAGAAAATTGAATCTGGACCCCCAACGCCTAAAAATTATGTGGGCTACACACAAAAAAAAACTGGAAATATCGCCTAATTCTTATTGCGTCGCCAATAAAATGCTTCTAAACCCCTCTAAATTGCCATTGGGGAGACTGGAGTCATTTACCATGTCGTTATGGATGCTACTATGAAGAATCCAAGAAAATTTAACCCGGAGCTCAAAATCTAAAAAATCTGTGGGCTAACACACAAAAAAAATTGACAAATTCGCCTAATTGCTATTGCGTTGCATATAAAATTATCCTAAACACCTCTAAAGCACTGCCGGGGCTACTAGAGTCGTTCTCCAGTCGTTACAGATGCTAATATTGAAGAATCCAAGAAAATTCGACCAAGACCATCGGTACTTAAAAAACTCGTAGGCCAACACACAAAAAAAACTTGCAAAATCGCCTAATTCCGGTTGTGTAGTCAATAAAACACTGCAAAGCCCCTATAAAGCACCGTCGGGGCTACTAAGATCATTCTCAAGCCGTTATAGACGCTGATATAGAAGAATCTAAGAAATATTTGACCCGAACACTCGGTACTTAAAAATTTGTAGGCTAACACATACGAAAGACTAGAAAAATCACTTAATTTTTGTTACATTGCCAATGAAATTCTCCTAAACTCCTTTAAAACACCGTCGAAGCTACTAGAGTCGTTCCCCAGGTAGTTACGGACGCTAGAATGGAAAAACCTAAGAAAATTTGATCTGGACCACCGGCACCTAATACATATGTGGGCTAACACACACGAAAATTTGGATAAATCATCTAATTTCTGTTGCGTCGCCAATAAAATGCTCCTAAGCCCATCCAAAGCACCACCGATTCTATTGGAGTCTTTCCTCAGGTCGTTATGAACGCTACTATAGAAGAATCCAAGAAAATTTAATTGGGACCCCCGGCACCTAAAAAATCCGTGAGATAACATACACGAAAAATCACCTAATTCCTATTGCGCCACCAATAAAATGCTCCAAAACTCCTCTAAAGAATCGCTGGGGGTACTAGAATCTTTCTCCAAGTTGTTACGGATGCTACTGTTGAAGAATCTAAGAAAATTCAACCCGGATCTCCAGCACCTAAAAAATCTGTAGGCTAATACATACAAAATATTAGAAAAATTACCGAATTTCTATTGCGTCGTCGATTAAACTGCTCTAAACTCCTTTAAAGGGCCGTCAGAGCTATTGGAATCGTTTCCCAAGTAAAACTATGCCTAACATACACAAAAAACTGACAAAATCGTTTAATTCCTGTAGCAACGTCAATAAAATACTCCTAAACCCTCTAAAACGCCACCAGAGCTACTACAATCATTCCCAGGAAATTACGGACTCTAGTATAGAAGAATCCAAGATAATTCGACCCGGAGCCCCGACACCAAAAAAATCTATGGGCTAACACACACAAAAATTTGGCAAATTTGCCTAAATCCTGTTGCATCGCCAATAAAATACTCCTAAGCCCCTCCAAAGCAACACCGATTTTATTGGAGTCATTCCCGAGGTTGTTATGAAATTTACTACGGAAGTATCCAAGAAAATTAAACCCAGGATTTTGGCACCTAAAAAATCTGTGTGCTAACACACACGAAAAAACTGGCAATATCGCCTAATTTTTGTTGCGTCGCCAATAAAATACTACCAAACCCTTCTAAAGCACCATCAGGGTTACTAAAGTCATTCTCTAGATCTTTAAGGATGCTATTATAGAATATTATAAGAAAATTCAACCCGGACCTCCGGCACTTAAAATTCGTGGCTAAAATACACAAAAAACTAGAAAAATCACCTAATTTATCTTGCGTCGCCAATAAAATACTCCTAAACTCCTCTAAAGGGATGCTGAAGCTACTGGAGTCATTTCCCAAGTCGTTACGGTTGCTACTGGGGAAGAATTCAAGAAAGTTCGACTCGGACCCGGGCACCTAAAAAATTTATAGGCTAAAATACTCAAAAACTGGCAAAATCGCCTAATTCCTGTTGCATCGCCAATAAAATGCTCCCAAACCTTGCTAAAGCACCGATGAGGCTACTGGAGTTGTTCCCCAAAGCACCAATGAGGCTACTGGAGTTGTTCCCCAAGTCGTTATGGACACTACTATTGAAGAATCAAAAAAAATTCGACCCGGACTCCCGACACCTAAAAATTCCACAAAAAATTGGCAAAATTACCTAATTTCTGTTGCATCGCTAATAAAATATTCTTAAACCCCTCTAAAGCACCGTCGAGGCTACTAGAATCAAACCCCAAGTCAGATGCTACTATGGAAGAATCCAAGAAAAATTCGATCCGGACCCTCGGCACCCAAAAAATCTGTGGGATAACACAAAAAAAACTAGCAAAATTGCCTAATTTCTGTTGCGACGCCAATAAAATGCTCCTAAACCACTCTAAAGAGTTGTTAGGGCTATTGGAGTTGTTCCCAGGTTGTTGCAGACGCTACTATTAAAGAATCCAAGAATATTCGACTCGAACCCCCGGCACCTAAAAAATTTGTGAGCTAACACACATGAAGAAATAGAAAAATCACCTAATATTTATTGCGTCGCCAATAAAATGCTCCTAAACCCTTTTAAAGCACCGCAATGGCTATTAGAGTTGTTTCTCACCGCATTGGCTAAATCGCCTAATTCATGTTGTGTCACAAATAAAATGCTCCTACACCCCTCTAAAGCGCTGCTGGGGCTATTGGAGTCATTCCCCAAGTCGTAACGGATACTACTATGGAAAAATATAAGAAAATTCGACCCTGACCCACCAGTACCTAAAAATCCATTGTCTAACACACACTAAAAACTTGAAATATCGCCTAATTTCTATTGTGTCGCCAATAATATGCTCCTAAACCCCTGTAAAGCACCGACATGGCTACTGGAATCGTTCCCAGGTCAATACGAACGCTACTATTGAAGAATCCAAAAAAATTTGACCTGGATCCTCGGCACCTAAAAAATACGTGGGCGAACACATACGAAAACTGGTAAAATTGCCTAATTTCTGTTGCATCGCTAGTAAAATGCTCCTAATCCCCTCCAAAGCACCGCCGATCCTATTGGAGTCTTTCCCCAAGTCTTTATGGACGTTAATATGGAAAAATCCAAAAATATTTGACCCAAACCTTCGGTACCCAAAAAATCTATGGGCTAATACATACAATAAGTTGACAAAATTGCCTAACTCATGTTGCGTCACCAATAAAGTGCTCCTAAATCCCTCTAAAGCGCCGCCGGGGCTACTGGAGTCGTTCCCCAAGTTGTTATGAATGCTACTATAGATGAATCCAAAAAAAGTCAAACCGGACCTCTAAAGCACCGCCGGGGTTATATAAGTCGTTCTCTGGGTCGTTATGGATGCTACCATAGAAGAATGCAAGAAAATTCGACCCAGACCTCTGACACCTAAAAATTTTATTGGCTAACACACATGAAAAACTAGAAAAATAGCATAATTCCTATTGCATCATCAATAAAATATTCCTAAACCCCTCTAAAGCATCGTCGGGGCTACTAGAGTCATCCTCTAAGTTGTTACGGATGCTACTATCGAAAAATTCAGAAAATTCGACCTAGACCTCCGATACCAAAAAAATCATGGGCTAACACACACGAAAAAAACTGGCAAAATCGCTTAATTTCTATTGCGTCGCCAATAAAATACTTCTAAACCCATCTAAAGCATCACAGGGGCTACTAAAATCATTCTTCAGGTCACTACGGACGGTAATATAGAAGAATCTAAGAAAATTTGACCCAAACTCTCGACACCTAAAAAATTGTTGGGGTAACACCTATTAAAAACTGGAAAAATTGCCTAATTTCTGTTGTGTCGTCAATAAAATGCTCCTAAAACCCTATAAAGTGCCCCCGAGGCTACTGGAGTCATCCCCCATGGTTGTTACGGACACTAATATGGAAATATTCAAGAAAATTTGACCTGAACCTCCGGCACCATAAAAATCCGTGGGCTAACACACACGAAAAAATTGACAAAATCTCCTAATTCCTTTTGCTTCGCCAATAAAATGCTCTTAAACCCCTCTAAAGCACCGCCGGGTTCTCCAAGTCATTACGGACGCTAATTTAGAAGAATCCAAGAAAATTTGACCCGGACTTCCGGCACCTTAAAATTTGTGGGATAACATACAAGAAAAATTAGAAAATTGCCTAATTTCTATTGCGTCGCCAATAAAATGCTCTTAAACTTCTCTAAAGAGCCGCCGGTGCTACTGAAGTCATCTCCCAATTTGTTACCGATGGTACTATGGAAGAATCTAAATAAATTTGATCCGGATCTCCGGCACCTAAAAAACTATGGCTAACATACCCGAAAAACTGAAAAAATCACCTAATTTTTGTTGCAACGCTAATAAAATGCTCCTAAACCCTTTAAAGCGCCTCTGGGCTACTGTAGTCATTTCCAAGGTCGTTACGGACGCTAGTGTGGAAGAATCCAACAAAATTTGATCCGCACCCCGATACTTAAAAAATATGTGGGCTAACATACACAAAAATTTGGCAAAATAACCTAATTCTTGTCGCCAATAAAATACTTCTAAGCCCTTCGAAAGCACCACCGATTCTATTGGAGTTGTTCCCAGGTCGTTACGAGTGCTACTATAGAATAATTTAAGAAAATTCAACCCAAACCCCCAAAACGTAAAAAATCCGAGGGCTAACATGCATGAAAAACTGGCAAAATCACCTAATTCCTATAATATCAGCAATAAAATGCTCCTAAGCCCCTCTAAAATGCCATCGGGGCTGCTGAAATCACCCCCGAAGTTATTACGAATACTATTATTGAAGAATCTAAGAAAATTCAACCCGAACCCTCGGCACCTAAAAAATTTGTGGTCTAACACACACGGAAAACTAGAAAAATTAACTAATTCATATTGTGTCGCTTATAAATTACTCCTAAACCCCTCTAAAGTATCATCGGGGCTACTAGATTCATTTTCCAAGACGTTACGGACGCTACTATGAAAGAATTCAAAAAAATTCGACCTGGACCCCAGCACCTAAAAAATACGTGAGCTAACACAAATGAAAAACTAACACAATAACCTAATTTCCTATTGCGTCGCCAATAAAATGCCCCTAAGCCCTTCTAAGTGCCGCCGGGTCTACTGGAGTTGGTTCCCAAGTTACTGCGGATGCTACTATGGACGAATCCAGGAAATTTTGACCCAAATCTCAATCACCTAAAACATCCATAAGCTAAAACATACAAAAAACTTGCAAAATCGCCTAATTCTTGTTGTGTCGCCAATAAAATGATCCTAAGCCTCTCTAAAGCATTGTCGGAGCTACTAGAATCTTCCCCAAGTCGTTACGGATGCTACTATGGAATAATCCAAGAAAATTCAGCCTAAACCCCCGGCACCTAAAAAATATGTGGGCTAACACTAGCGGAAAACTAGCAAAATCGCCTAATTCCTGTTACATCGCCAATAAAATGCTCATAAATCATTATAAAGCACCGTTGGGGCTACTAGAGTTGTTCTCCAAGTCTTTACAGATGCTAGTATAGAAGAATATAATAAAAATCAACCTGAAACCCCGGCACCTAAAAAATCCGTGAGCTAATACACATGAAAAACTAAAAAAAATATCTAATTCTTGTTGCGTCGCCAATAAAATACTGCTAAACCCTCTAAAGCGTCACTGGGCTATTGGAGTCATTCCCCATATTGTTATGGACTCTACTATGAAATAATCTAAAAAAATTCAACCTAGACCCCCGACACTTAAAAAATCTGCGGACAAACACACACAAAAAACTGACAAAATCGCATAATTCATATTGCATCATCAATAAAATGCTCCTAAACTCCTCTAAAGTGGCCCCAGGGTTATTAAAGTCATTTCCTAGGTCGTTACTAACGCTATTGTGGAAGAATCCAAGAAAATTTGATTCAGACCCTCGGCACCTAAAACATTCGTGGGCTAACACATATGAAAAATTGGAAAAATTGCCAAATTTCTGTTGCATCGCCAAAAAAATGCTCTTAAACCCTCTAAAGCGCCACCGGGGCTACTAGAGTCTTCTCCTAGGTCGTTACAGATGCTATTATAGAAAAATACAAGTAAATTTGAGTCGGTACCCTCGTCACCTTAAAAATTCCTTGCTAACACACACGAAAAATTAGCAAAATTGCCTAATCTTGTTGTAACTCCAATAAAATGCTCCTAAACCCCTCTAAAGTGAAGTCTGGGCCACTGATTAGTTCCCAGACCCCTGGCACCTAAACGATCTGAGGGCTAACTCACACGAAAATTTGGAAAAATTACCTAATTTCTGTTGCGTCTCCAATAAAATGCTCCTAAGCCCATCTAAAGCACCACCGATTCTATTAAAGTCATTCCCTAGGTCTTTACGAATGCTACTATCATATAATACAAGAAAATTTGACCCGAACCCCCGACACCTAAAACATCTGTGGGCATAACACACATGAAAATTGGGAAAATCACCAAATTTTGTTGCATCGCCAATAAAATACTCCTAAATCCTCTAAAGCACCGCCGAGGCTACTGGAGTCATTCCCATGTAGTTACGGAAGTTACTATCGAAGAATCCAAGAAAATTCAATTCGGACCCCCGGCACCTAAAAAATCTGCAGGCTAACATACGAAAAAATGGCAAAATTGCCTCATTGCTGCTGCGTCGCATATAAAATGATCCTAAACACTTCTAATGCACCGTCAGAGCTACTAGAGTCGTTCCTAGGTCGTTATGGACGCTATCATAGAAGAATCTAAGAAAATTTGACCCGGACCCCTGACACCTAAAAATTATGTGGGCTAACACACACGAAAAACTAGCAAAATCGCTTAATTCTTGTTGCGTCGTTAATAAAATGCTCTTAAACCCCTCTAAAGTGCCACTGAGGCTACTGGAATTGTCCTCAGGTCGTTACAGACACTATTATGAAAGAATCCAAGAATCTTTGACCCAGACCGTCGGCATCTAAAAAATATGTGGGCTAATACACATGAAAAACTGGTAAAATCGCCTAATTCTGATTGCATCGCCAATAAAATGCTCCTAAACCCCTCTAAAGTGTTGTCGAGGCTACTAAAGTCGTTCCTCAAGTATTTATGGACACTAATATAGAAGAATCCAAGAAAATTTAACTCGGACCCTCGGTACCTAAAAAATCTATGGCCTAACATCACGAAAAATTGGAAAAATCTCTTGATTATAGTTGCGTACCCAATAAAAAGCTCCTAAACCCCAGTAAGTGCCTTCGGAACTACTGGAGTCTTTCTCCAGATCATTACAGATGGTACTGTGGATGAATCCAAGAAAATTGGACCTAGACCCCCGAACCTAAAAAATACTTGGGTTAACACACATGAAAAACTGACAAAATCGCCTAATTTATATTGCATCGCCAACAAAATACTTCTAAACCCCTTTAAAGCTCCGCCAGGGCTACTATAGTCGATCCCCAAGTTGTTACGAATGCTATTATGGTAGTATTCAAGAAAATTCAACCCGGACCACCGGTACCTAAAAATTTCGCGGGCTAACAAGTACAAAAATTGGCAAAATTGCCTAATTCATGTTGCGTCACAAATAAAATGCTCTTAAACCTCTTTAAAGCACTACCGTAGCTATTGGAGTCGTTCCCCAAGTTATTACGGACGCTACTATAGAGAAATCTAAGAAAATTCGATGCAGACCCCCGACACCAAAAAAATAAGTGGGCAAACACACAAACAATTAGCAAAATCGATAAATTGCTATTGGCCCTATAACGCGCCTTTGGGGATACTGGAATTGGTCCCCAGGTCGTTACAGATGCTACTATAGAAGAATCCAGGAAATTGTGACTTGGACCCCGAGCACCTAAAAAATTTGTGGAGCTAACACAAACGAAAAACTTGCAAAATCGCCTAATTCCTATTGCGTCGCTAAAAAATGCTTCTAAACCCCTCTAAAGTGCCGTCGAGCTACTTTAGTCTTCCCCAGGTTGTTGAGGATTCTACTATGAAACAATCCAAGAAAATTTGACCTCGACCCCGGCACCTAAAGAATCTATAGGCTAGCACACACGGAAAACTGGGCTACTGGAGTTTTTCGTCAGATTGTTACGGATGCTATTATGGAAGAATCCAAGAAAATTCGACCAAGACCCCCTGCAACTAAATAATCTGAGGGCTAACCCAAACGAAAAATTGGAAAAATATGCCTAATTCCTATTTCATAACCAATAAAATACTCCTAAACTTCTCTAAAGGGCCACCGGAGCTATTGCAGTCATTCTTAGGTCGTTATAGAAGCTACTATAGAATAATTTAAGAAAATTCAACCCGAACCCCATCACCTAAAACATCTGTGGTATAACAAACACGAAAAACTGCAAAAATTGCATAATTCTGTTGCGTCACCAATAAAATACTCCTAAATCCCTCTAAAGCGCCGCTGTGGCTACTAGGATCGTTCTCTAGGCTATTAAGGATGATACTATAGAAGAATCCAAGAAAATTCAACCCAGACCTTCGGCATTTAAAAAATTTGCAGGCTAACACATAAAAAAAATTGGAAAAGTTACCTAATTTCTGTTACATCGCCAATAAAATGCTCCATAACTCTTATAAAGCACCACTGGTTCTATTGGAGTCATTCCCAGGACATTACAGACACTATTATTGAAGAATCGTAGAAATATTTGACACAAACCCCCGGCACCTAAATATTCTAAGGATAAACACACAAAAAAATTGAGAAAATCATATAATTTCTGTTGCATCGCCAATAAAATGCACCTAAGCTCCTCTAAAGTACCGCCGGTGCTACTGGAGTCGTTCTACAAGTCAATACGGATGCTATTATGGAAGAATCCAAGAAAATTCGAGCCGTACCTTCGTCACCTAAAACATTTGTGGTTAACACACATGAAAAACTAGAAAACTGGCCTAATTCCTGTTGCATCGGTAATAAAATGCTCTTAAGATCCTCTAAAGCACCGTCGAGGCTACTAAAGTCATTTTCCAGATCGTTACGGATGCTACTGTGGAAGAATCCAAGAAAATTTCACCCGGACCCCCGGCACCTAAAAAATCCGTGGGCTAACAAATATGAAAAACTGGAAAAATTGCTTAATTCATGTTACGTCACCAATAAAATGCTCATAAGCCCCTCTAAAGCACCGCTTAGGCTACTAGACCCATTCTCCAAATCGTTACGAACGCTATCATGGAAGAATTCAAGAAATTTCGATACGGACACCAACACCTAACAAATCCATGTTTTATCATAGGAAAAAAATAGGCAAAATTGCCTAATTCCTATTGTGTCGCTAAAAGTACCATCAAGGTACTAGAGTCATTCTCCAGGTCTTTACGACTACTTATATCAAAGAATCCAAAAAACTTCGACCAGAACCTTGACACTTAAAAAATTTGTGAGCTAACACACACAAAAAACTGGTAAAATCACTTAATTCTTGTTGCGTAGCCTATAAAATGCTCCTAAACCCCTCTAAAGTGCCGCCGGAACTACTAAAATCGTTCCCCAGGTCATTATGGGTGCTACTGTGGAAGAATTCAAGAAAATTTGATCCGGACCCCCGACACCTAAAAAATATATGGGCTAACACACACGATAAACTGGCAAAATTATCTAGTTTCTGTTGCATCGAGAATAAAATACTTTTAAACCTCTCTAAAGCACCACCGTGGCTACTGAAGACATTTTCGAAGTCGTTACGAATTCTACTATGAAAGAATACAGAAACATTCGATTCGAACCCCTCTAAAGTGCCGCTAGGGCTATTGGAATCGTTCTCTAGTTCGTTACGGGCGATATTATGGAAGAATCCAAGAAAATTCAACCAGACCATTGGTACCTAAAAAATCTGTGGGTTAACATACACGAAAAACTAGAAAAATTGCCTAATTCCTATTGCGTAGCCTATAAAATCCTCCTAAACCCCTTTAAAATGCTTCCGGAGCTACTGGAGTCATTCCTAGGTCATTACAGATTCTACTGTGGAAGAGTTAATGAAAATTTGACCCAGATCATTGGCACCTAAAAAATACGCGGGCTAACACACACGAAAAACTAGCAAAATTACCTAATTTATGTTGCGTCGCCAATAAAATGCTTATAAACCCCTCTAAAGCACCAGCATGGCTACTGAAGTCATTCCCCAAGACATTACGAATGCTACTATGAAGGAATCCAAGAAAATTGGGGTCAAACCCTCGGCACCTAAAGAATCTATGGGTTAATAAATATGAAAAACTAGCAAAATCATCTAATTTCTGTTACATCAGTAATAAAATGCTCTTAAACTCCTCTAAAGTACCGCCGGGGCTACTACAGTCATTTTTCAAGTCGTTACAGATGCTATTGTGGAAGAATCCAAGAAAATTTCACCCGGACCCCTAGCACTTAAAAAATTCATGGGATAACACATAGGAAAAACTGGAAAAATTGCCTAATTCATGTTGCATCACCAATAAAATGCTCCTGAGTCCCTCTAAAGCACCTCCAGAGTACTGGAGTCATTCCCCAAGTCGTTACGGACGCTATCATAGAAGAATCCAAGAAATTTTGACCCAAACCCCATGCACCTAAAAATTCCATGTTTTAACACAGGCGTAAAACTAGCAAAATCATCTAATTCATTTTGCGTCGCTAATAAAATACTCTTAAACCCCTCTAAAGCATCGCCGATGCTACTAGAGTCATTCTCCAGGTCTTTATGGACACTAATATAAAAGAATCCAAGAAAATTCAACACAAACCCCAGCACTTAAAAATGCGGTAGGCTAACATATACGAAAAATAGGCAAAACCGCCTGATTTCTGTTGCGTAGCCTATAAAATGCATCTAAGCCCTATAAAGTGTCGTTGGAGATACTGGAATCGTTCCCTATGTCATTACATACACTACTGTGGAAGAATTCAAGAAAATTTAACCCGAACCTCAGCACCTAAAAAATATGCGGGCTAACACATATTAAAAACTGCCAAAATTGCCTAATTTCTGTTGCGTCGCCAAAAAAATGCTTCTAAACCCCTCTAAAGAGCAACCGTGGCTACTAAAGTCGTTTCCTAGGTTGTTACAGATCTTAATATTGGAGAATCCAAGAAAATTCTATTCGAACCCCTGACACCTAAAAAATATGTGGGCTAACATATACGAAAAACTGACAAAATTGCCTAATTCTCATTGCGTCGCTAATAAAATACTGCTAAACCCGTTTAAAGCGCCGACAGGGATACAAGTGTCATTCCAAGGTCTTTAAGGATGCTACTATAGAAATATCCAAGAAAATTCAACTCGAACCCCCGGTACCTAAAAAATCCGTAGGCTAAAACAAACGAAAAACTGGCAAAATCGCCTAATTCCTATTGCATCGCAAATAAAATGCTCCTAAATCCCTCTAAAGCGCCGTCGGGGCTACTTGAGTCGTTCCCCAGGTGTTTATGTATGCTGATAATGAAGAATCCATGAAAATTCGACCCTAGCCCTCGACACCTAAAAAATCTGTGGGCTAACACACACAAAAAATTAGACAAATCACCTAATTCATGTTGTGTTGCTAGTAAAATGACCCTAATCCCCTTGAAAGTGCCACCAGAGCTACTTCTGTTGTTCTTAGGTCCTTACGGATGCTACTATTGCAAAATCCAAGAAAGTTCGACTCGGACCTCCGGCACTTAAAAAATAAGTGGTCTAAAACAAAACAAAAACTGGCAAAATTGTCCAATTCCAGTTGTTTCGCCAATAAAATGCTCCTAAACCCCTATAAAGCGTCGTCAGGACTACTGAAGTCGTTTCTAGGTCATTTCGGATACTATTACAGAAGAATCCAAGAAATTTCAATCCAGACCCCCGACACTTA
This sequence comes from Solanum dulcamara, assembly GCF_947179165.1. Lineage (NCBI taxonomy): Eukaryota > Viridiplantae > Streptophyta > Magnoliopsida > Solanales > Solanaceae > Solanum > Solanum dulcamara. Next base: position 75,129,348 of record NC_077245.1, read on the forward strand.
AAAAATCTTTAGGCTAAAACACATGAAAAACTGACAAAATTGCCTAATTCATATTGTGTCGCCAATAAAATGTTACTAAACCCTTCTAAACTATCGTCGGAGCTACTGGAGTCATTCCCCAGGTTTACGGTTGCTACTATAGAATAATTCAAGAAAATTTATCCCAGACCCCGGCACATAATAAATTTGTGGGCTAAAATACATGAAAACTTGGCAAAATTGCCTAATTTCTGTTGCATCGCTAATAAAATACTCCTAAATCCTCTTAAGTGCCGTCGGGTCTACTAGAGTCTCTCCCCAGGTAGTTATGGATACTACTACACAAGAATCCAAGAAAATTCGAGCCGGACCTCCGACACCTAAAAAATCCGTGTGAAAACACACATGAAATGCTAGCAAAATCTCCTAATTCCTATTTTGTCGCTAATAAAATTGTCCTAAACACCTCTAAAGCGCTGCCAAGGCTACTGGATTCGTTCCCAAGGTCTTTACAGACGCTAATATTAAATAATACAAAATATTCAACCAGGACCCCCGGCACCTAAAAATTCATCGGCTAACACACACGAAAAACTGGCAAAATTGTCTAATTCCTATTGCATCACCAATAAAATGCTCTTAAACTCCTCTAAAGCACCACGGGGCTACTAAAGTCGTTCCCCAGGTCGTTAGAGATGCTACTATAGAAATATCCAAGAAAATTCAACTCGGACCCCTAGCACCTAAAAAATCTTTGGGCTAACACACACGAAAAATTTGCAAAACTGTCTAGTTCCTGTTGCGTCGCCAATAAAATGCTCCTAAACTCCTCTAAAATGCTACAAGAGCTACTAGATCATTCCCTAAGTAGTTACAAATGCAACTACGAAAGAATCTAAGAGAATGCGACCCAAACCCCTGATACCTAAAAAATTTATGAGCTAACACACACGAAAAACTGGCAAAATCGTCCGATTTCTGATGGATTGCCAATAAAATGCTCCTAAACCCCTCTAAAATGTCGTTGGGGCTACTGGAGTCATTTCTTAGGTTGTTACGGACTCTATTCTAGAAGAGTATAATAAAATTCGATCTGAACCCCAGACGCCCAAAATATCTGTGTGCATTAATACACCAAAAACTATCAAAATTTCTTAATTACTATTGCGCCCCAATAAAATTCTTTAAACCCCTCAAAACTGCTGCCAGGGCTACTAGAGTCATTCTCAGGTCATTACGGATGCTACTATTGAAGAATCAAAGAAAGTTTGACCTAGACCCCGGCACTTAAAAAATTTGTATAGTTTAACACATGAAAAACTAGCAAAATTTTCTAGTTTCTGTTTCGTCGCTAATAAAATACTCTTAAACCCCTTTAAAACGCAGCGAGAATACTAGAGTCGCTCCGTAGGTAGTTGCAGATGCTACTATGCAAGAATCCAAAAAAATTTGACCTGGACCCCGGCACCTAAAAATCTGTGGGCTAAACACATACAAACAACTGTCAACAACGTCTAATTCTTGTTGTGTCGCTAATAATATACTCCTAAACCCCTCAAAAGTGCCTCCAAGGCTACTAAAGACGCTCCCCAGGTCATTACAAATGCTAATATGGAATAATCTAAGAAAATTTGACCCAAACACCCAGCACTTAAAAAATCCGTAGCTAACACACACGAAAAGCTAGAAAAAAATGCCTAATTCCTAGTGCGTCACCAATAAAATGCTCCTAAACGCCACTAAAGAACCGCTGCGATACTAGACTCGTTACCCAAGTCGTTAAAGATGATACTATGGAAGAATCCAAGAAAATTCAACTCAAACCCCCGGCACCTAAAAAGTCTGTGGGCTAACATACAAGATAACCTGGCAATATCATCTAATGTCTGTTGCATCGCCAATAAAATGCTTCTAAATCCTATAAAGCATCATCGAGGATATTGGAGTTATTTCCCACGTTTTTACAAATGCTAATATAGTAGAATCCAATAAAATTCGACCTAGACAATCGGCACCTAAAAAATCTATGGGCTAACAAAAATGAAAAAGTAGCGAAATCGCCTAATTCCTATTGCATCGCCAATAAAATATTTGTAAACCCTTTTAAAGCACTACCTGGGCTATTGGAGCCATTTCCCAGATCGTTACAGATGCTATTATTGAAGAATCCAAGAAAAATTGACCCGATCCCCTGATACCTAAAAAACCTGTGGGCAAACACACACGAAAAACTATCAGAATCGCCTAATTCTTATTGCATTGCTAATAAAATACTTGTAAAACCATCTAAAGAACCATCGGGGCTACTAGAGTCGTTCTCTAGGTAGTTACGGATGCTACTATTAAAGAATCCAAGAAAATTCAACCCGGACCCTGGCACATAAAAATCCATTAGCTAAGACACAAAAAACTTGAAAAATCACCTAATTCCTGTTGCATTGCCAATAAATTTCTCTTAAACCACTCTCAATCATGTTCGGGCTACTATAATCATTTTCTAGGTCGTTACAGATGCTATTATGGAAAAATCCTAAAAATTCAATCCGGACCCCCGACACCTATAAAATCCGTGGGCAAATACATAAAAAAACTTGCAAAATCTCCTAATTTTTGTTATGTCGCCTATAAAATGCTACTAAACCCCTTTAAGGTTCCACCTGGGCTACTAAAGTCATACCCCAGGTCATTACGGATACTATTATTGAAGAATCCAAGAAATTCGATCCTGACCCCATTACCTAAAAAATTCGTGGGCTAACACACAAGAAAGACTAGCAAAAAAATGTCTAATTTCTATTGCATCGCGAATAAAATACTCTTAAACCCTTGTAAAGCACCGCTGGGGCTACTGTAGTCATTTCCCAGTATTTAGGAATCCTAATATGGAAAAATCTAAGAAACTTCAATCGGAACATCAGCACCTAAAAAGTCCTTAGATAAACACACACGAAAAAATAGAAAATTATCTAATTTCTATTGCGTAGCCAATAAAATACTCCTAAACCCCTCTAAAGAGACACTAGGCTACTAGATTCATTTCCCATGTCGTTACGAAAACTACTATGAAAGAATCAATGAAAAATTGGCACGGACCCCCGACACCTAAAAAATCAGTGGAAAACACAAATGAAAACTGGCAAATTCTTTTAATTCCTGTTGCATCGATAATAAAATGCTCTCAAGCGCCTCTACTACAAAAGTACCCAAGAAAATTTGACCCGAACTCTGGCACCTAAACAATTCATGGGCTAACGCACACGAAAAACTGACAAAATTGCCTAATTTCTGTTGCGTCGCTAATAAAATGCTCTTAAACCTCTCTAAAGCGCCGGCGGGCCTACTGGAGTCATTCCCCAAGTCGTTACGGATGCTACTATAGAAGTATCCAAGAAAATTTGATCCATAACCCTGGCAAATAAAAAATTCGTGGGCTAACACACATGAAAAACTAGCAAAATCGCCTAATTCCTGTTGTTTCGCCAATAAAATGCTCTTAAACACCTCTAAAGAACTGCCGGAGCTACTAGAGTCATTTCTTAAGTCGTTACGGACTCTATTCTAGAAGAATATAATAAAATTTAATCTGAACCCCCGATACCCAAAAAAATTGTGTGATAAAACACACGAAAAACTGTCTAAATTGCTTAATTACTATTGCATCCTAATAAAATTCTCTTAAACCCTCAAAAGAACTGTTGGCACTTAAAAATTCTGTATGCTTTAACACATAAAAAACTGACAAAATTATCTAATTTATGTTGCATCACTAATAAAATGATCATAAACCCCTCTAAAGCGCAGTCGGGGCTACTGGAGTCGCTCTGCAGGTAGTTGCAGACGCTACTATGAAAGAATTAAAAAAAATTCGGCCAAGACCCCGGCACCTAAAAACCTGTGGGCTAACACATACTAACAACTATCAACATCATCTAATTCTTGTTGCGTCGCCAATAAAATGCTACTAAACCCCTCAAAAGTGCCGCCAGGGCTATTAAAGTTGCTCTCTAAGTCATTACGAATGCTAATATGGAAGAATCTAAGAATCTTCGACCCGGACCCTCAGCACCTAAAAAATCCGTGGATAAGCATGCACGAAAAAATAGCAAAATGGCCGAATTTATGTTGCGTCCTCAATAAAATGCTCCTAAACCCTATAAAGCATCGTCGGAGCTACTAGAGTCACTCCCAGGTCGTTACGGATGCTACTATAAAAGAATATATGAAATTTTGACCCGTACCCTCAACACCTAAGAAATCCGTGGGTAAACACACATGAAAAAATTAAAACAATTACCTAATTCTTGTTGCGTTGCAAATAAAATGCTCCTAAACCCCTCTAAACTGACATCGGGCTACTAAAGTTTTTCTCCAAGTTGTTACGGATGCTATTATGGAAGTATTCAAGAAAATTCGACCTGAACCCCTGGTACCTAAAAAATTTGTTGGCAAACACACACGAAAAACTTGTAAAATTGCCTAATTCGTATTGCGTCATTAGCAAAATGCCCTTAAACCCCTCTAAAGCTCCACCGAGATTACTGAAGTCGTTTCACAAGTCGTTATGGATGCTACTATGGAAGAATCCATAAAAATTTGACCCGGACCCATGACACCTAAAAAATCCATGGGCAAACGCACACGAAAAACTGATAAAATATCCTAATTCCTATTGCGTTCCTAATAAAATTCTCTTAAATCCCTCTAAATCATCGCCGGGGCTACTGGAGTTGTTTCTCAGGTCGTTAAGGATGCTACTACGGCAGAATTAAAGAAAATTCGACCCGTACCCTTGGCACTGAAAAAATATGTAGGCTAACACACAAAAAAAACTAGCAAAAATAATCAAATTACTGGTGTGTCGCTAATAAAATGCTTCTAAAAGATACTAAAGCACCGCTGAGTATACTGGAGTCATTCTTCAAATCATTACAGATGCTACTATGGAAAAATCCAAGAAAATTCTACCCAGACCTCTAGCACCTAAAAAATATATGGGCTAACACATACAAAAAACTAGCAAAATCACCTAATTCTTGTTGCGTCGCTAATAAAATACTTCTAAACCCCACGAAAGCATCGCCTGGATGAGTAAAGTTGTTTCCCAGATCTTTATGGATGCTACTATGGAAGGATCAAAGAAAATTTGACCTGTGCCCCCAGCATCTAAAACTTTTGTTGCTAACACATACGAAAAACTAGCAAAATTGTTTAATTCCTGTTGCGTAACCAATAAAATGCTCCTAAACCCCTATAATTCACCGCCAGGGCTACTAGAGTCATTCCCCAGATCTTTACGGTCGCTTCTATTAAAGAATCCAAGAAAATTCGACTCGGACCACCAACACTTAAAAAATTTGTAGGCTAACACACACGAAAAATTAGCAAAATAGCCTAGTTCCTATTGAGTCGCCAATAAAATACTTCTAAACCCCTTAAAGTACTGACGGGGTTGTTGGAGTCATTCCCCAAATAGTTACGAACACAACTATTGAAGCATCTAGGAAAATTTGATATGGACCTTCGATACTTAAAAAATATGTGGGCTAACACACACAAAAAACTAAAAAAAATTGCCTAATCCTGTTGCATTGCATATAAAATGCTCCTAAATCCAACTAAAGCGCCGCTGGGTTACTAGAGTCGTTCCCCAGGTCGCCAATAAAATTCTCCTAAATCTCTCTAAAGTGTTGTCGGGGCTACTGGAGTCATTCTCAGTTCGTTATGAATTCTACTATGGAAGAATCTAAGAAAGTTCGACCCAGAACCTCAGCACTTAAAAGATCCCTGGCTAAAACATACGAAAAACTGGCAAATTGCTTAGTTCCTATTGTATCGACAATAAAATGCTCTTAAACCCCTCTAAAGAGTTGCCGAGGCTACTGGAGTTTTTCTATAAATTGTTATAGATGCTACTATTAAAGAATCCAAAAAAATTCGACCCAGACCCCCTATACCCAAAAAATCTGTGGTCTAACCCACATGAAAAACTGGCAAAATCTCCAAATTCATGTTGCATCGCGAATAAAATGCTTCTAAACCCCTCTAAAGTACTGTCGAAGCTGCTGTAGTAATTCTCCAGGTCGTTACAGATGCTAATATTAAAGAATCCAAGAAAATTCAACACAAACCCCAACACCTAATAATTCGTGGGCTAACACACACGAAAAATTGGCAAAATCACCTAATTTTTGTGACATCGCCAATAAAATGCTCCTGAATCTCTTAAAAGCACCATCGGAGCTACTACAATCGTTACGCATGTCACAATGTAACCTACTATGGAAGAATCTAAGAAAATTCGACCTGAACCCCCTACACCTAAAAAATTCGTTGTTAAAACAAATAAAAAATTGGCCAAATCGCCTAGTTCCTGTAGCGTCATCAATAAAATATTCCTAATTCCCTCTAAAGTGTTACTGAGGTGACTGGAGTTATTCACCAATTCGTTACAAATGCAAATAAGGACGCATCCAATAAAATTCGATCTGGACCCCCGCCACCTAAAAAAATTGTGGCCTAACAAACACGAAAAACTTGCAAAATCGCCTATTTTCTGTTGCATTGCCAATAAAATGCTCCTAATCCCATCTCAAGTGTCGCTGGGGTCACTAGAGTCATTCCCCAGGTTGTTACGGACGCTAATATGGAAGAATCTAAGAAAATTTGATTTGAACCCCTGCCACCTAAAAAATCTGTGGGCTAACAGGTACGAAAAATTGGCAAAATTGCCTAATTCATGTTGCGTCGCCAATAAAATGTTTCTAAACACCTTTAAAGCACCGCCGGTGCTATAAGTGTCATTTTCCAGATCGTTACAGCTATTACTATAGAAAAATTTAAGAAAATTTGACTCGAATCCCCGGCACTTAAAAAATCTGTGGGCTAACACACATGAAAAACTGGCAAAATTGACTAACTCTTGTTGTGTCGCCAATAAAATGCTAATAAACCCCTCCAAAGCGCCATCTGGGCTACTAGAGTCATTCTTAGGTGTTTACGGACTCTACTAATGAAGAATCCAAGAAAATTCGACCCTAACCCCGGCACCTAAAAAATTTGTGGGCTAACACACATAAAAAACTAGCAAAATCACCAAATTCCTGTTGTATTGCAAATAAAATGCAACTAAACCCCTCTAAAGTGCCATCGAAACTACTGGAGTTGTTTCCCATGTTGTCACGGAAGCTACTATAGAAGAATCCAAAAACGTTCAACCCGAATCCCCGGCACTTAAAAAAATATTGGACTAAAACACAAGAAAAATTGACAAAATTTTCTAATTCCTATTGCGTCGCCCATAAAATGCTTTTAAACCCCTCTAAAACGTCGCTGAGGCTACTAAAGTCGTTCCATAGGTCTTTACGGACGCTACTATGGAAGAATCTAAGAAAGTTCAACCTGGACCACCAGCACTTAAAAAATCTGTGGGCTAAAACACATGAAAAACTGACAAAATTGATTAATTCCTATTGCGTCACCAATGAAATGCTCCTAAACCACTCTAAAGCGCCGTCGGGGATACTGAAGTCGTTCTCCGGGTTAGTACGGATGCTGCAAGGGAATAATCCAAGAAAATTCTACCCAGACCCCGGCACCTAAAAATCTATGGAATAACACACACAAAAAGATGGCAAAATCACTTAATTCCTGTTGTGTTTCTAATAAAATGCTCCTAAATCCCTCGAAAACACTACCCGAGCTACTGTAGTCGTTCCCCAGGTCATTAAAACACTACTACGGAAGAATGCAAGAGAATTTGACTCGAACCCCAGCACCTAAAAATTCGTGGGCTAACACACAAAAATTGGCAAAATCGCCTAATTTGTGTTGCTTCATCAATAAAATGCTCCTTAACCCCTATAAAGCGCTTCCAGGGCTACTGGAGTCGTTTCCCAGATTGTTACAAATGCTACTATGTAATAACTGAAGAACATTTGACCCGGACCCTCGGAACCAAAAAAATCCGTAGTCTAATACACATGAAAAAATTGGCAAATATTGCTTAATTTCTATTGCGTCGCCAATAAAATACTCTTAAACCCCTTTAAAACGCCGTCGGATCTGTTGAAGTCGTTCCCTAAGTCATTACGATTGCTACTATGGAATAACCCAAGAAAATTCGAACCTGACCCCCGAAACCTAAAAAATCTGTGGCTAACACACACGAAAAACTGGCAAAATTTCTTAATTCCTGTTGCATCGCGAATAAAATATTCCTAAATCCCACTAAAACATAGCCAGGGCTACTGGAGTTATTCCTCTGGTCATTACGGATGCTACTACAAAGAATTCAAGAAAATCTACCCGTGCACCCGGCACTTAAAAAATTAGTGGCTAACACACACGAAAAACTAGCAAAATCGCCTAAATCCTGTTGTGTTGCCAATAAAATACTCCTAAACCCCTCTAAAGTGCCGATGGGGCTACTGGAGTTGTTCCACAGGTCGTTACGGATGCTATTATGAAAGAATCAAAGAAAGTTCGATCCGTACCCCCTACAACTAAAAAACCGTAAGCTAACACACACGAAAAACTGGTAAATTCTCCTAATTCCTGTTGCGTTGCGAATAAAATGCTCCTAAACCCCTTGAAAGCGCCATCGGGCTATTGAAGTCATTCTCCAGGTTGTTACGGATGCTACAGCACCTAAAAATTCATGGGCTAACACACGAAAAACTAACAAAATTTTCTAATTCTTGTTGCGTCACAAATGAAATGCTCGGTAACCCTTCTAAAGTGCCGTCGGGGCTACTGGAGTCGTTCTCCAAGTCATTACGGATGTAACTATGGAATAATCCAAAAAAAATCAACCTAGTCCCCTGGCACATAAAAACTACGTGGGCTAACCTATACAAAAAACTGACAAAATTACGTAATTCCTATTGCATCGCTAATAAAATGCTCATAAACTGCTCTAAAGTGCCATCGGGGCTAGTGAAGTCGTTCCCTATGTCGTTACAGATGCCACTATTAAGGAATGCAGAAAAATTTGACTTGTACCCTACACTTAAAAAATTTGTAGGCTAACACACATGAAAAACAAGAAAAATCTCCTAATTCCTTTTGCATCGCGAATAAAATTCTCCTAAACCCCTCTAAAGTATCGGCAGGGCTACTAGAGTCATTCCCCAGGTCGTTACGGACATTACTATGAAAGAACCAAAGAGAATTGTGACCCAAACCCCCAGTACCTAAACATCATGGGCTAACACATATGAAAAACTGGTAAAATTGCCTAATTCCTGTTGCATCGCCAATGAAATGCTCCTAAACCCATCTAAACCGATGTGGGGGATACTGGAGTCATTTCTTAAATCGTTACGGATGCTACAATGGAATAATCTAAGAAAAGTCAACCCAGACCCCCGACATGTAAAAAATCTGTGCGCTAACATACACAAAAAATTGGCACAATCGCCTAATTCTTATTGTACCGCCAATAAAATGCTCTTAAACTGCTCTAAAGTGCCGTTGAGGATATTGGAGTAATTTTTCAGGTTGTAATGGATGCTTCTATTGAAGAATCCAACAAAATTTGACCCATACCCCCTTCACCTAACTAATCTGTGGGCTAACACACACGAAAAACTAGCAAAATCTCTTAATTCTTGTTGCATCGCGAATAAAATGCTTCTAAACCCCTCTAAAGCGCCGTCAGGGCTACTGGAATCATTTCCTAAGTCGTTACTGACGCTACTATAGAAGAATCAATGAAAATTTGACCTAGACTCCCGACACCTAAACCATCCCTGGGCTAACACATACGAAAAACTGACAAAATCTCTGAATTTCTATTGCGTCGCTACTAAAATATTCCTAAACCCCTTTAAAGCGTCATCGGGGATACTAGAGTCATTCCTATGATTGTTACGGATGCTACTATGTAATAATCCATTAAAATTCTACCTTAATCCCCGACAACTAAAAAATTTGTGGGCTAACACACATGAAACAGTGGCAAAATCGCCTACTTTCAATTGCATCACCAATAAAATGCTTCTAAAACACTTTAAAATACCATCCAGGCTACTGGAGTCATTTCCCAAGTCGTTACGGACGCTACTGTAAAATAATCTAATAAAATTCATCCAGCACCCCCGGCACCTAAAAAATCTATGGCTAACACACACGAAAAACTGATAAAATTACCTAATTCATGTTGTATCGCTAATAAAATACTCTTAAAATACTCTAAAGTGTCGTCAGAGCTACTGAAGTCATTATCCAAGTCATTACGGATGCTACTATGGAAGAATCTATGAAATTCGACCCAAACCCCCGGCACCTAAATAATCTGCATGCTAACATACACGAAAAACTGGCAAAATCGCTTAATTCCTGTTGCGTCACCAATAAAATGCTCCTAAACCCCTCTAAAGCGCCATTGAGTCTACTGGAGTCGTTCCCCAGGTCTTATAGATGCTACTATTAAAGAATCTAAGAAAATTTAACCCGGACCCCCGACACCTAAAAAGTCTGTGGGCTAATACACACAAAAAACTGACAAAATTGCTTAATTCCTGTTGTGTCGCCAATAAAATGCTCCTAAACCCCTCTAAAGTACCGTCGGGGCTATTGGAGTCGTTCTCAGGTCGTTACAGATGCTACTATTAAAAAAATCTAAGAAATATTAACCCGAAACCTCAATACCTAAAAAAATTGTGGTTAACACACACAAAAAACTAGCAAAATCGCCTAATTCTTGTTGTATCGCCAATAAAACACTCATAAACTCTCTAAAGCCTTGTCGGGGCTACTGAGTTATTCACTAGGTCATTACGGATGCTACTATGGAATAATCCACGAAAATTCGACATGGACCCTTACAACCTAAAAATATTGGGCGCAAACACACAAAAAACTAGCAAAATAGCCTAATTCATGTTGCGTCGCAAATAAAATGCTCCTAAACCCCTCAAAAATACCGTCAAAGCTACTGAAGTCATTTCCAAGGTCGTTACGAACTCTTCTATGGAATAATCCTAGAAAATTCGATCAAAACCCCCGACACATAGAAAAATCTGTGGACTAACACACACGAAAAACTAGAAAAATCGTCTAATTCCTATTGTTCGCCAATAAAATGCTCCTAAACCCCTCTAAAGCACCGTCGGGGCTACTGAAGTCATTCCCCTGGTTATTACGGATGCCACTATTGAAGAATATAACAAAATTCGACCTGTACCCCTACACCTAAAAAATCTATTAGCTAACACACACGAAAAACTAAAAAAATCTCCTAATTCTAGTTGCATGGCGAATAAAATTCTCCTAAACCCCTCTAAAGTGCCGCCGGGGCTATTACTGTAGTTACCTAGGTCATTATGGATGCTACTACAGAAAAATTCAATAAGATTCGACCCGGACCCCCGTCTTCAAAAAACTCTGTGGGCTAACACACACGAAAAATTGGAAAAATCATCTAATTCCTATTGCGTCGCCAATAATATATTTTTTAACCCATCTAAAGTGTCGTCGGATCTACTGGAGTTATTTTCTAAGTCGTTATGGACACTACTATAGAAGAATCTAAGAAAATTCGATCAAAACCTCCGGCAACTAAAAAATCTGTACGCAAACACACAAAAAAGTGGAAACATTACCTAATTCTCGTTGTGTCGGCAATAAAATGCTCCTAAACCCTTTTAAGGCATCACCAGGACTATTGGAGTCTTTCTGCAAATCTTTACGGATGCTACTATGTAATAATTCAAGAAAATTCAATTCGGACCCCCGACACCTAAAAATTCACAGGATAACACACGCGAAAAATTGGAAAAATCGTTTAATTCTTGTTGCGTCGCCAATAAAATGGTCCTAAACCACTTTAAAGCACCTCAGGGTCTACTGTAGTTATTAGTCAGGTCTTTACGGACGCTATTATGGAAGAATCCAATAAAATATGACCCGGACCCCCGGCACCTAAAAAATACGTGGGCTAACACACACAAAAAACTGGAAAAATTACCTAAATCCTATTGCGTTAAAAATAAAACACTTTTACACCTCTCTAAAGCTCCATTGGGTTATTGGAGTCGTTCTCCAAGTCGTTACGGATGCTACTGTAGAAGAATCCAAGAAAATTCAACCCAGAACCCCAGCACCTAAAAAAACCGTGGGCTAACAAACACAAAAAACTAGCAAAATCGCCTAATTCTTATTGCGTTGCTAATTAAATGATCCAAAACCCCTCTAAAGCACCCCGGGGACCCGGCACTTAAATAATCTCTGTACTAACAAACACGAAAAACTGGCAAAATTGCCTAAATTCTATTGCGTTGCCAATAAAATTATCCTAAACCTCTCTAAAGCACAGTCGAGGCTACTAGAGTCATTCCCCAAGTCGTTACAGATGTTATAATGGAACAATCCAAGAAAATTCAACCTGAACCCCCAGCATCTATAAAATCTGTGGGTTACACACGCAAGAAAAACTAGCAAAATCGCTTAATTCCTGTTGCGTTGGTAATAAAATAATCCAAAACTCCTCTAAAGCAACCCAGGGCTACTAGAGTCATTCCCAAGTTGTTACGGATGCTACTATTAAAAAATCCAAGAAAATTCGACCCAGACCCCCGAAACCCAAAAACTCGTGCGCTAACACACACGAAAAAATGGCAAAATTACCTAATTCCTTTTGCGTCGCCAATAAAATGCTCTTAAACTCCTCTAAAGCATAGTTGGGGTTACTTGATTCCTTTCTCAGGTCGTTACGGATGCTACTACGTAAGAATCTAAGAAAATTCAATATGGACCCCGGCAACTAAAAAATCTGTAGGCTAACACAAAAGAAAAACAAAAAAAATCATCCAATTCTTATTGCGTAGCCAATAAAATGATCTTAAACCCTTCTAAAGTGTCACCGGAGCTACTGGAGTCACTTTTTAGGTCATTACGGATGCTACTATGGAAGAATCTAATAAAATTCAATCCGAACCCCGGCACCTAAAATGTCTGTGGGCTAACACAAACGAAAAACTGGCAAATTTGCCTAAAACCTATTGCATTGCCAATAAAATGCTCCTAAATCTCTCTAAAGTGCCGCTGGGGGCGACAGAAGTCGTTCCTCAAGTCTTTACGGATGTTACTATGGAAGAATACAAGAAAATTCAACCCAGGACCCCGGCATCTAAAATATTTATGAGCTAAAACACACTAAAAACTAGCAAAATCGCCTAATTCCTGTTGCGTTGCTAATAAATTTATCCAAAACCCCTCAAAAGCACCCCGGGGCTACTAAAGTCATTCCCCAAGTCGTTACGGATGCTACTACTCAAGAATTCAAGAAAATTCGACCAGGACCCCTGGCACTTAAAAAATCTGTGGGCTAACACACACGAAAAACTGGCAAAATTATCTAATTCCTGTTGCGTCGCCAATAAAATGCTCTTAAACCCCTTTAAAGCATAGCGGGGATACTTGAGTCCTTTCCCAGGTCGTTACGGATGTTACTAGTAAGAATCTAAGAAAATTCGACCAGGACCCCGACACCTAAAAAATCTGTGGGCTAACACAAATGAAAACTTGAAAAATCATCTAATTCTTGTTGCGTCGCCAATAAAATGCTTCTAAACCCCTCTAAAGCGCCACCGGTGCTACTAGAGTCATTTTTCAGGTCGTTACGGATATTACTATGGAAGAGTCCAAGCACACAAAAGGTGAGTTTGCATTAGTGAATTGAGCCATAATAGTATGACCTGCAAGTTCATCACGGATACATAGTTAGAACTCTGTGGGAATGCATACAAACTGGGTTAGAAGAAGGGATAGGGGGAAAATCTCGCTGAAACGAAGCGATTGTCTGGTGAAATCCCGCCAGAACGGGATAGAGGCTGCCAGAGCTTCCTTCATTTGGGTCAAAAATTCCAGGCGCGATCATGGCGCCTCTCCGCCTAAAAAAAACTCATCAAATAAATATATATCTCAATCACAATATCTTTTTAATATTTTTATGTACCATATGAGTTCATCACATGTATTAGCTTTCGCACTTTCTTTCGGTTTGAGTTTGTATGTTTCATGTCAGGCCAAGGGTTATTTTGAGACCACTTATGGTTCCAAGTACCATTTTACGTCCAGGGTATACATTTAGGAAGTGACATTTACTGACCTTGGCTTTTGTATCAGGCAGATAAATGTTGAACAAACCAAATAATTCACTGAACTAACTAATTATATTAGCTTTAAATGAATGTAATTACAAGCCACTAATAACAATGAAACAATAAAACAAAGAGATGAGTTGAGGAGAGAAATACTATAGAAAGTAAGATGAGAGCAGAAAACCAATACTCAAGAATAGCCTACTTCCTTATGACTCCTAATAGACGCTTATAACAAAATTCACTATATTTTGAACATTCTGCGCAAGGTAAATGAAACTTAAATTGTAAAACTAACTTCAATTCCGCTCTATAAAAGCTAATAAGTTGGCTACCCTCGTAGCCTCTTAACCTTTTATGATCATTTTAACATCCTCCACAACTCAAGCAAGGGCATATAATCCCTTGCATGATTAATTTGTAGGCTAGAGGCAAAGTCAACCAACCTTTGAAACTGTTATACTCGGTTGTAATCGGCTTGCAAACGATTGTTGATTCTCTCTTAACATTTTTAGGGTGTGAATCTGAGTAGGCTCATTACCATTTGTAGTTAGGTTAAGTCGTTGATGAGTATATACATGAGATCATTTATGTTATTAACTTACAGATTGGCTGCGGAATCAATCAGCGCTTCTGTCCATGAAATATTGTTGCCTGTCAACCCTCTAAGTCCTTTCAGTCATGTCAACATCTTGGTTTATCTCCTAAAAGAAAAAAGAAAAAAGTTTAAAACACAAGTGGAAATAACTAGTATTGGGATTGAAGGGAGAATACACTTTAAGGAGAGACTTTAACAACTCAAGCATTGGTTCATTTCGCATCTAGACCCCAAGTGAGTCACGCACATGCCTTGCTAACTAGTTAGCATTTATAGAAAAGGATCAAAATTGAATTTTATTTTATATTGCCTTATTTAGATTGTAATTGCAATTCAAGTAAAGAGAGTCAATATTGTGTTGTACTAATGTCAATAATCAAATCTCATCATATGAAAGAAATATTAGTAAACTGTATTATAAAACATTAAAACAGTAACAATAACTTCTGAAAATAAAAGATAGAAACTGGACAGAAACTAAAAATGAGAACGGTATCTGAAAAACTATGTAAGAACAAAAATCGAGCACACTAAATGCATACTGTGTCCTTAAGGATATTATTTCCCTCAACGTACCCGAGGTTTTAGAATCTTTCCTACCAGGATAGAATGATTTATTCACCAAAATAGCGGTACAAAAAATTATGGTGACTGCGAACCACTCAAAGACAGTAAATCACACAAATTTTTAGTAAGTGCAGAAAAAAAGAAGAAAAAAATTGTTTATCTGAAACTTTTGTGAGGAATAATTCTAGGATCAACAGAAATTTATAGCCTGTTTGCAACTTTTCAGAAAAGGTGTATGTTGGGAAAAGGTCGCAACTTTAAGGTTTGCAACTTTTCAAAAAAAATTGCAACCTTTCAAAAAAAATTTGTTGGAAAAAAGTGATAGAAAATGTTTTAAATTAATCCGGAAAAGAAAGAAACGGGTCGGGTCATGGGTCAGAATTATTCAATTAATTAATTAATTAAATAATATTAATTAATTAAATAATTAAAGGAAATTTTGTCCAAAAAAATTATCAATCAATCAGATTATTTGACCAAATCCAAATCCAAATCCGAAGCCGTAGCCGAAGCCAAAGCCGAGCCGAGCGCGCGAAGATGATGGCGTGAGGGGAGACCTTTTTATTAACCCTTTAACAGCATGAAGGAGTGTTTCTACTTTTAAGTAGGAGATTTTTTGTTTCCACCACCTATGTGGTACAAATGCTTATTTCATAAAGCAAGAGGAAATAACTCATTTTTTCCTCCACTTCGTTTCTCTCCATTTCTCATTCAACCTATAAATTAAATCCAATAATCCCCCACATGAATAGAAAATGGCTATAAGATAAAGGAATGCATGGATAAGTGTGTGATATATAAGTAAATATTAATTGCATCTGGATAAGTAGGTTTTTTTTTGAACTTTTCATAGTGAACTTATATAGGATATACTCGATCAATTGGTAGATGCGATATCTTTGAACCGTCGAACTTTGTTCTATAACTAGACAATATAAGTCACACAATTAACTCTCAACCATTTATGGTTCTCACGGTTGTATTCATTTTAGCCATGAACACTGCCTGATTTTGTGAATGCTGGGCCTTTACCGTTATTCCCCTTGAAGCGACTTATACTTCACATTCACATAGGTGATTTCTAATCGTGTAGTCTTATAGACACACTATCTAGTCATTTTCTGCCAAACTTAGATAATCATTAAAAAAACTTTAATGCTTTATTAACTCATTAAAAAGCCTTAAGGTTTTATCCTTGTTTTTGAACATTGTCATCATCACGATAATGGATTGAGTTATTTGATAATGTTGAACCGCCATTCATAACTTTGTTTGATCTCTTTGAACCTATTTCTTGGGATCTCTAGTCTACTAGGTAGAGTTATCACCATGATGACTTATCCTAGGCCTTAACCCCATTCCCCTCGATGATCTTTCAACAACCTATCTAGATAGGCCTTTTGTTAGTGGATCTAATACATTATCTATTAACTTTACGTAGTCAATAGTGATAACCCCACTAGAGAGTAGTTGTCTAACAGTATTGAGTCGCCATCAAATATGACGCGATTTTCCGTTATATATAATGCTCCCTACCCTATCTATTGTCGCTTGGCTATCACAGTATATACAAATAGGTGCCAAAGGTTTGGGCCAAAATGGAATATCTTTCAAAAAAAATTGGAGCCATTCAGCTTCTTCACCGGCCTTGTCTAAAGCTATAAATTCAGATTCCATTGTAGAACGGGCGATGCATGTCTGTTTTGATGATTTTCAAGACACTTTTCCTCCACCAATGGTGAAAATATATCCACTCATGGATTTAACTTCATATGATCCGGTGATCCAGTTTGCATCACTATATCCCTCAATTACTGCGGGATATTTATTATAATGCAAAACATAGTTTTGGGTGGGTTTTAAATACCTCAAGACTCATTTCATTGCCATCCAATGAGTTTGATTGAGATTACTCGTGAATCGACTCAGCTTGCTAATAGCACATGCTATAGCTGATCGTGTACAATAGATAATATATATCAAACTTCCCAAAACTCATGCATAATCCAATTGTGAGTCACTTTCACTTTCATTCTTTTGAAGTGCAAAACTTACATCAATTGGAGTTTTTGCAATATTGAAATTTAAATACTTGAACTTATCAAGTATCTTTTCAATATAATGTGACTGTGATAATGCTAGACCTTATAGAGTTTTATGGATCCTAATTCCTAAGATCAAATCAACAACCCCTAAACCTTTCATGTCAAAATTGCTAGCAAGCATACGCTTCGTAGCATTCACATCGGCAATATCTCTACTCATTATCAATATGTCATCAACAAATAAACAAATAATGACTTTATGACTTGGAGTAGTTTTAATGTAAACACATTTATCACACTCATTAATCTTAAATCTATTTGCCAACATTGTTTGGTCAAATTTTGCATGTCATTGTTTAGGTGCTTGTTTAAGTTCATAAAGTAACTTAACAAGTTTGCACACTTTCCTTTCTTTACCAGGAACTACGAAACCCTCAGATTGTTTCATGTAATTTTTTTCCTCCAATTCTCCATTTAAGAAAATTGTCTTAACATCCATTTGATAGATTTCAAGACCATATATGGCTGTCAGTGCCACTAACATCCGAATTATCCTTGTTACTAGCGAATATGTGTCAAAGTAATCACAGTTTTTTTACTGTCTATATCCTTTGACCACAACTCTTGCCTTATATTTTTCAAAAGTGTCATCAGTTTTTATTTTCCTTTTAAAAATCTATTTTGATCCTAAAGGTTTATTTCCTGAACGAAGATCAACAAATTCTCATGTATGGTTATTCAAAATTGATTGAATCTTACTATTGACTCCCTCTTTACAAAATGCTGAATCAAAAGAAGACATTGTTGCTTTAAATGTTTGAGGCTCATTTTCAAGCAAGAGTGTCACAAAATCTGGTCCAAAGTAAGTAGATATCCTTCGACATTTGTTATGCCTTGGATCCTCTTTGGTTGGTTTACTTTGCTTTGGTTCTTCTTGCGGATGTTTAGATCTTTCACGTAACGACTCACATTCTGTTTTATATGGATAAATATTTTCAAAGAATTTAGCATTATCTGATTCAATTACCATATTAACATAATTGTCGGGATTGTCTGCTTTGTGAACCAAAAAGCCGACAAGCTTTGTTGTTTATAGCATAACCAATAAAAACACAATCCACGATTTTTAGTCCAATTTTTACCCTTTTGGGCAAAGGAACTTGGACTTTTGCTAAACACCCCCACACTTTGAAATATTTCAAGTTGAATTTTCTTCCTTTTCATAGTTCATATGGAATATATTGTATTTTGTTGTGGGGCACCATGTTGAGTATTCGATTGGCTGTAAGGATAGCTTCCCCCCACAAGTTCTACAGTAAATCAGAACTTATTAATAAAGCATTCATCATTTCTTTTAATGTTCGATTTTTCCTTTCCGCAATTATATTTGATTGTGGTGTGTAGGGGGCAGTAGTTTGATAAATAATTCCATATTCTAAACATATCTCTGCAAAAGAAGATTCGTATTCTCCACCCCTATCACTTCTAATCATTTTTATCTTTTTGTTCAATTGATTTTCCACTTCGTTCTTGTATTGCTTAAATGCATCAATTGCCTCATCCTTACTATTAAGCAAATACACATAACAAAATCGAGTGCAATCGTCAATAAAAGTTATAAAATACTTTTTTCCACCACGAGTTGGTGTTGACTTTATATCACAAATGTCTGTGTGAATCAATTCTAAAGGACTGGAATTCCCTTTAATAGATTTATAAGGATGCTAGGCATACTTAAATTCAACACATACTTCACATTTTGATTTATTACAATTAAAGTTAGGCAATACATTTAAGTTAATCAATTTTCGCAAGGTTTTATGATTGACATGTCCTAAACGTGAATGCCATAAATTATTTGACTCAAGTAAGTAAGAAGAAGCTTGAACTTTATTATCATCAACAACCATTACATTTAGTTTGAAAAGACCCTCAGTGAGGTAGCCTTTTTCTAAATACATTTCATTCTTACTGATAACTACTTTGTATGAAACTAGAACACACTTGAATCCATTCTTGATAAGAAGACCGGCAGAAACAAATTCTTTTGCATTTCTGGAATATGATAAATTTTGTTCAGCTTCACCACCTTGCCGGATGTCATTTTCAGAAATACTCTACCATATCTTTCAACCTTAGTCGTTGCAGAATTTCCCATATAGATAGTCGCATCAGGTACATCAGGGGAATAAGTAGCGAAGGCTTCTCGGACCGCACAAACATGCGACGTAGCTCCTGAATCAAGCCATCATTCTTTAAGATTTCCTACCAGGTTGCATTCCAATAGCATTGCACACAGATCATCCATGCCTTCTTTATTCTCCACCATATTAGTTTGTCCCTTTCCCTTGTCCTTTTTCGGGAGACGATAATCTGGGGCTTTGTGGCCAGCTTTCCCACAATTATAACAATTGCCCTTGAATTTTTTCTTGTTCTGCTCCTTATTCTTTCCAAAAGGTTTCTTGCTTTTCCTATTCTTTGGAGGAGCATCTTCAACGATGTTTGCTCCCATAATCATTGAATTTCCACGCGACTTCTTTTCAACTTTTTTGTTATCTTCCTCAATCTTGAGACGAATCACAAGATCTTCCAACTTCATTTCCTTGCGCTTGTGCTTTAGATAATTTTTGAAATCTCTCCACGAAGGATACAACTTTTCTATCATTGTAGCTTCTTAAAATGCTTCATTAACTACCATACCTTCAGCAATAAGGTCATGAAAAATAAGTTGTAGTTCTTGAACTTGGGTTCCAATGGTTCTGCTATCTATCATTTTATAGTCTAGAAACTTAGCAACCACAAATTTTTTCAAGCGTGCATCTTCAATCTTATACTTCTTCTCAAGTGCATCCCACAATTCTTTAGAAGTTTTCACAGCACTATAGACATTGTACAAATCATCATTCAAAGCACTTAGGATGTAGCCCTTGCATAAAAAATCCTCATGTGTCCATGCCTCAATAATCATAAATTTTCCATTGGCCGGCATATCAATAGCAAGCACACGAGGGTCTTCATTGGTGAACTTCTACATACCAAGAGTGATAAGCTAAAAGAACACCCTTTGTTGCCATCCTTTGAAGTTGGCTCCAGAAAATTTCCCTAGTTTTTTCGTTGGTGGCACAGAAGTGCGGCTTGTTGCAGCAACAGTCGCAGAAGTAGTAGCAATTTCACTTGCCATTTCTTTTCATTGTCAAAATAGACAAACTGTTTTAATACTTCAGAATGTAAAACTTTTTACAGTAGCAACGATGAAGTTTTTATATTCTTCAAATCGTTGTACAAGTATGAACTTTAATATTCCAATGAAGTTTTATACTTTTCAAGTCAGAATACCAAATTTCATACGGAGTAGAAAACCACACAGGTTTTAATCTCCAAAACATAATACAGTTTAATTAGAAACACAAAAACGATAATAATTTTCTTAAGATTGTTAGTAAACTGTATTGTAAAATGTTAAAATAGTAACAATAACTCTGAAAATAAAAGATAGCAACTGGACAGAAACTGAAAATGAGAACAGTATCTGAAAAATTATGTAAAACAAAAATCAAGCCCACTGAATGCACGGTGTCCTTAAGGAAATTATTCCCCTCAACATACCCGAGGTTTTTGAATCTTTCCTCCTAAGATAGAATGATTTACTCACCAGAATAGCGATACAATAAATTATGGTGACTACGAACCATTCAAATGCAGTATATCACACGAGTTTTTAGTAAGTGCAGAAAAGAAGAAGAAGAAAATTGTTTATCAGAAATTTTCATAAGGAACAATTCTGAGGATCAACAGAAATTTATAGCTTGTTTGCAACTTTTCAGAAAAGGTATTTGTTGGGAAAAGGTCACAACTTTAAGATTTGCAACTTTTCAGAAAAAATTACAACCTTTCAGAAAAAATCCGTTGAAAAAAATGGTAAGAAATGTTTTAAATTAATTCGGTAAAGAAAAAAATGGATCGGGTCACGGGTCAGGATTTTTCAAATAATTGATTAATTAAAAGAAAGAAATGGGTTGGGTTACGAGTCAAGATTTTTCAATTAATTAATTAATTAAATAATAATAATTAATTAAAAAAATTAAAGGAAATTTGGTCCAAGCCGAAGCCGAGCGAGCGAGCTACGACGACGGCGCAAGGGAAGACCCTCTTCTTGACCCTTTAGCAACATGAATGAGTGCTTCTACTTTGAAATAGGAGATTTTTTCTTTCCACCACCTAAATGTTTATTTCATAAATCAAGAGGGAACAATTCATTTTTTCCTCCACTTCTTTTCACTTCATTTTCCATTCAACCTATCAATTAAACCCAACAAGAGAATAAAGTTTTTTTATTAACCTCTTTCAAAATGCTCAACTTTATCTCATATTTTGGTGCGTAAATGTTAAGTTTGATAAATGATTCGGTTTTACTTGACGGTTTAACTTGTTCACCTTTTTTTATAAGAGACAAACTTTTAAGTTAACAACAAAAACCTTATAGTTATGTTATTATATTTATATTAAAGAGGGCAAGGAAGGTTGATTCAAATTAATAAAATGTTAAACACTAATTTGTAAATAGAATACCAGCCACCTTATCACTATTGAGCCGCCTTTAATGACATGTGTATTGGTATATAGAATACTTTCTTCTTTTTTTTTTTATTTATCGCATTTGCTTTTTTGAAAGTCAAATTATATGAATTTTGATCAATATTTTTTAAATAATATATTTTTTTTATCATATAAATAGAAGAAGGATTACAACTTATAATATTTTTTATATAATTTTTAAATATTTAAATTTTTAAATATTAAATTATTTTAATTTAATTTAGCTTCGAAAATTCTCTTTTATTTCGTTTCTTTCCAGTTTCCCTTTAGGATTAGGAGAAATTCATAAGAGACTGTAAATAGGGATAGAGTTTAAGAGGAATCAATTAATGAATTGTTTTTTTTTTCTTTTTATGATGGGAAATTGGTCAGATGCTCCATTAGAGCTTTTAGTTGTAATTGCTGAAAAATTAAAATTGATTGAAGATTTGTTGCCTTTAGGGGTGTGTTGGAGATCTGCTAAGGAAAAATTCACTAATGAGAAAAGGATCTATTACAAAAAATGTTCATATAGAAGAGTTGTTGGTCTTTCATCAACAGTTACGCCCTAGCCTTTTTCCAATCCTAGTAAAGGAGTTGCTGGTTTTAGTGCCCTCGAAATGTATTATTGAATAGAAAAAAATAAATTAAGATTATTAATGACAAATGGAGATTAAGAGTAGAACATGTTTGATGCCTCCCCCCTTGTCTACTTTATTATAGACTAAAAATAATAAAAATTCTATTGATAAAAACATTGTCTCTCGATCAAATCCATATTCCTTGGTCTAACACCTAACTTTTCAAGCATTGAGACAAATAACCCCATTATCCCAAAATCATTACTTTGTGCTCTAAACTGTTTGAGTAACAACACTAGAAAAAAAGAGAGCATATTACTATGTAGTATTATCCCAATGCTCCCCTTTGAAACAAAGAAATAGATTTCTCAAGGAAAACATTTTCTTTAATTATTTTGTAATTTATGATTGTTTGGCTTGTTGTTTGTTTACGAATGTATCATTCATCGACCACATTATTTAGTAGGAAAAACGTATGAGGAACCTTGTGGGTATTTTTTGTCAATCACATTATTTTATTTTGGACTGACTATTTTCGATACTATTATTTCATCTTTTGACAGCAGTAACTTATTCTGGTATAACTTGTCACATGATTTAGTAACCAAACAACTTATAAGACAATACATTTTTTTTTATCCAGAGACTATATATCTTTGTCCAATATACCAACCATGAAAGTATAGCATCTACCATTGAATGTGATATCTAGATTTTTTATTTTTTTATTTTTTTTATCAGCACAAATAAAATTTCTACCTTATTCCTTATTTATTTGAGCAAATGATGGAGTGTTTTCTGCTATATCTCAATACAAGATAAGATATATTATCTATTGAAAGAGGGAGGGATAGAGAAAGAGAGAAAGACACAGAGAGAGGAGAACGAGATCGAGGAGAGAGGCGAAAGTTTTTTTTAAGTATCTCAAACAATAATTGTAAATTATAAATATTCACATTATAACTATAGATTTCTAATTACGTTCAAGTGATAGTCAACTCGAGAATTTTCCAAATATAATAAGCATCCTATTATTTTGTTGGGCAAAATAAAGAAAAAAATAGAAAAAGAAAAAGTGAGAAGCAACATAATTATGAGGTCTACACAAATAATTCCCCATCATTAATCAATCTGAATAGTGAATTCTCTTGATGCCACCAGCAATGTTCAGATCAAACCACTAAATTAAAAATTATAGCAATTATAAAAATTTAGTAGAAATCCAAAATTAGTGGCTTGATCCAAATTACAAATAATTATTATATAAATTATAAAGAGTCTACCATGATTTATAAGACATAATACAAATTTACGTAATATATGTGTTTTTTTGCGCTATAATGGCATAGTCCAAAGAGTCAAATTTGTGAGGAGACAAAGTGAGTATTGTGTGTGAAGGATTTGGTGACGAATATAATATTGACGATTTTTTAGTATAGTAATAGGATAAATCACAATAAGGACATTGAGTTCTTATGGAGGTGTATCTGACATCCATAATAAAGGGTGGGTTGAAAAAAAAGTTTGGGGGATTTTTATATTGACAAACTTCTAAAAAATGCATATTACGTCTTAGATAAACTCCACATCAAAATAAGAAAATAAAGTAAAGTATTTTATAAGACATAACACAAATTCAAATGATCGGTGAGCTTTTGAACTCTATAATAATACAACCTATATAAAATATCCATGAAATTTACTTTGTAAAAAATGAAAAGCGGAGAGAATATTCTTCTTTGAAAAGAAGAAAACGAAAAAGAAAAAAGAGAACCTTTTTTCCATATAACTAAAAGGAATAAATGGGTGATTAAGATGGTATCCAAATTGGGTTCCTGATCATGAAGCAACTAAAGAAAGAACAACTTAAACTTTAAACTGCTAGAAAATAATGTATGTTTTTTTCTTTCTTTTTCTTTTCCCCTGCCCCACGTTTTCCTCACCTCTTTTTTCTTTTGTCAATTTTGGCCATTGATCTTGGCTATAAATTGTCAAAGATTTGGCAATGAAAAATATACATAGATACATACAAAATACACTGCAATTTCTTCTCTTTCTCTCTTTCTTTCACTAACTTTCTCTTTTTTAATTTGCCAAGTTAGTTTATTTTATAACACGTTATCAGCACGAGGCTCTAATTTTTTTCCAGAAAATTAACTTCTATATCATGTATAGTTATTGAAGAAATTTAATTTTAATTGTCTTTGTTATTTTTAAATTAATTTTTATCTCAGTTTTTATCATGTCAAACTTGTCAAAATTGGAGTTTATGGCACTTGATATTTCTGGCAAAAATTATTTGTCATGGTACTTGATGTTGAAATCCACCTTACCGCTAAGGGTCTTGGTGATACTATAATCGAAGGAAATAAAACATCAAGTCAAGATAAAGCGAAGGCTATATTTTTCTTCGTCATCATCTAGATGAAAGCCTGAAGGTTGAATACTTGACAGTGAAAGATCCACTTGAACTGTGAAAAGGTTTAAAAGGGAGGTATGATCACCTCAGGGCAACGGTATTGCCAAGGGTTCATTATGAGTGGATGCACTTACGGTTTCAAGATTTTAAAACCGTAATTGAATATAATTCTGTTGTATTTAGAATAACTTCTCAATTAAAATTATGTGGGGAAACTATAAATGATGAAGACATGTTGGAAAAGACACTAACTACTTTCCATACCTCTAATGTGATATTACAGTATCAATACCGTGAAAAAAGTTCTCAAAAATACTCTGAATTGATCTCATGTCTTCCGGTGGCTGAGCAACATAATGTTCTTTTAATAAAAAATCATGAAGTCCGTCTCACTGAAACTGCTCCGTTACCGGAAGCAAATGTGGTAGAAGCATATGGTCAATCTGAAAGAAGACAAAATAAAAATCAATGCCACAATAATGTGCGTGGACGTGGCAATGACAGAAGGCGATATAATAATCATCATGGTGGTGGTCAACATAAAAGGGAGAACAATATGAGTTCTCAAAGAGGCCCTTCAATAAGTAACTATCATCGTTGTGGCATGAAAGACCACTGAAAAAATGAATATCAGACGCCTGAGCATTTTATAAGGCTTTATCAAAATTACTTCAAAAGAAAGGCAAAGAAAGGTGGTGCCTCTTCTTCTAATGCACGGATAGAGTCACACTTGGTGTTTGAAAATAATGTTGAGGCAAGACCTTCCCATAATGATAATATTGAAGCAAATCTGGCTTTGAACGATGACGATTTTAATGACCTCAATGACATTACTCACTTGGAGGTGGAAGACTTCTTTAGGGATTGTAATTGATGTTTAATTTCATTATATGATTTACAATATATTGTCGTTTTTATGTACTTTTGGATATCATGTTTTTACGTTTATCTATTTAAAAGAAAAAAAGATGACTTATGTTTTTCTAGCAATATTGTTACTTATTTTATCTCTTATAATGTATTTTTATTTTATGAAAATAAATAAAGTTTCCAGTCTTCAATTGGATCCAAGATGAGTAATGGAAATATATGACTTTTGGATAGTGCCATAACTCATACGATATTAAAAGAAAATTTTTTTTTATGTCATTTAATTATAAAAAAGGCTCATGTCAATACAATATCCGATAGTACAAAATTGATTGAAGGCTCTAGAAGAATGGTCTTATTACTACCTGGAGGAACGATATTAATAATTGATAATGCATTGTATTGTAGTAAGTCTTAAAGAAACTTGTTAAGTTTCAAGGTTATTCGTCAAAATGACTATCATATTGAGACTGCAAATGGAGGAAAGGTTGAATACTTTTATATTACTATAATAAATGCGGAGAAGAAAATGTTGCACGAAAAATTACTTTCACTTGCTTCTAAATTGTACCATACAAAAATTGGTACTGTTGAATCACATGCCATAGTAAACAAAAGATTTACTGATTCTAATGATTTTATCATCTGGCATGACCTGTTGGGCCATCCCAGTTATAATATGATGCGCAGAATTATTGAGAATTCACATGGACACACTTTGAAGAATCAAAAAATTCTTTAATCTAAGGAATTCTCTTGTGTTGCGTGTTCCCAAGGAAAACTAATTATTAAACCATCAGCAATTAAGGTTGGAATTGAATCCACTGCGTTTCTAAAACGTATACAGGGTGATATATGTGGGCCAATTAATCCTTCATGTGGATCATTTAAATATTATATGGTCTTGATAGATGCATCTACAAGATGGTCACATGTGTTCTTATTATCAACTAACAACATGGCTTTTGCGAGATTGTTAGCTCAAATTATAAGGTTAAAAGCACAATTTTCAGATTATGCAATAAAGACAATTCGTCTTGATAATGTTGATGAATTTACATCTCAATCCTTTAATGATATTATATGTCGGTTGAAATAAAAGTTGAGCATCCGGTCGCTCATATTCATACTCAAAATGGTCTAGTAGAATCATTGATTAAACGCCTTCAATTGATACCTAGACCATTGCTAATGAGGACAAAACTTTCTCTTTCGGTATAGGGGCATGCTATTTTGCATGCAGCAGCACTTGTACGTATAAGGCCAACATATTTTCATTAATTTTCCCCATTACAGTTGACTTTTGGAAGAGCGCCAAATATATCCCATCTTAGAATTTTTGGATTTGCGGTATATGTCTCAATTGCTCCACCGCACCGCACAAAGATGGGTCCCCAAAGAAGGTTGGGAATATATGTTGAGTATGAATCTCCTTCGATTATAAAATATTTGGAACCTATGACTGGAAATTTATTTGCGGCAAGATTCGCTGATTGTCATTTTGATGAATCAGTATACCCAATATTAGGGGGAGAACACAAGCAATTGAAAAATGAGATAGGTTGAAACTCATTATCACTATAGCATTTAGATCATCGAACAAATCAATGTTAGCAAGAAGTTCAAAAGTTGATTTATTTGTAGAATATTGCAAATCAACTGCCGGATGCATTTACTAACCTTCCACGGGTTACTAAATCGCATATCCCAGCCGTCCCGATAGGACAACTTGTTCAGGCAAATGTGTCTAGGCCACGCTTAAAATGTGGAAGACCAATTAGTTCCAAATATAAAAATCCTCGAAAAAGGAAAGAAATAAATGATCAAGATGACCATAATTTGGAGGCAATTGTTCAAGAATAACCTAGAGACACAACAAATGGTGATACCACCAAGGAGGTCCAAGTACCTGAAAATAATGAGAATGAAGAAATCTCAATAAGTTATGTCTCGACAGAAAAAAAGTATAACCAAAATGATATTGTGATCAATAATATTTTTGCTTATAATGTTGCCATTGAAATAATGCAACAAGATAAGAATCTTGAATCAAAATTTGTCGATGATTGTAGATGGAGAAATGATTGGCCAAAATGGAAGGATGCAATTCAAGCAGAGTTAACTTCACTTGAAAAATGTGAAGTTTTCGGATCAATAATCCAAACACCGAAAGGTGTAAGCCAGTAGGGTACAAATGAGTTTTTGTGCGTAAACAAAATGAATACGGTGAAGTCGTAAGATATAAAGTATTTCTTGTAGTCCAAGATTTTTCGCAAAGGCCTGTCATTGACTATATGGAAACATATTTTCCCTGTGGTGGATGCAATTATGTCACGACCCAAGCCTAGGGCCTAGACGTGACATGGCGAATGAGGAACCCGAAAGTACCTCAAACAAGCCTCTTAGCATTCTTTTAGCCTTTCATAGGTAATGATGATAAATAAACAAGCGGAAATCATAATAAATCTTCAACTTACATATGTCCAACAATACCTCTAACTATTAGATTTAACGGGGCTAAGACAAGTCCCTAGCTCACCCTCAATCATAATAGAAGAAATGTCATAGTAAAATATCTTAACATATCATAAACTAGAAAGATAAAGGAGTATTGTTCCCGGAACATGAGAACTCACCAAAAGTAGTCTCCAATGGAATATCAACTAGCCACGTGGAGAAGAACGAGGAGGAGCACCGATCCCTACATGGTGATATCATGTAGGCAAAAGAGTATGCGTTAGTACTTTGAATGTACTAAGTATGTAAGGATGCATGAACATTGAGGAAACATTAAAACATTTATGTAATATGGAACATAATTTAATGTATGCATAATAAATCATATAGATATCCTTTAAAACATTCATTTTGTGGGAAATTAACCATAACCGACATTTAAGACCATGCGAGCTATTACATGGAATCCAACATAACCCCCTACGTTGGCCGGGGAGACTACTTGCCGGGTAGAACTCCGTCAACTTCATTTGTTTCTTTAACTTTAACTTTAAGGGCTATTTATGGATCCATTAGCCTAAACCTACAAGGGCTCCTATGTTGGCACATAGTTAATGAGACAAGGGGTTGCTACTAGGATTCCCTTACCGAATCCCACCTCAATGCCTCATTCGGTGCTAAGTCAATCCCACGGAATAGTTTAATACTTCAAAATATTCATAGCATATACTTGAGAATTCAAACATCATATTCGGTAGAATAGCTCATTAAAACATTTGATAATTCAAATATGCAAGAATTGTTCTTATTGCATAAAGAATCCATCATTCATATCATTTCATCATTCTTTCATTTCATAAGACTCCCTTTTTGATCATAGATATTGCTTTCATAAACATTTATTTGGAGTCAAAGCTTTCAAGTCAAACTTTATTAAAAACATAGTAAAACTAGGTGGGTTCAAATCATTTCAACTTGCAAATATGTATGTAAATAAATATACATAAATACTTTGAAATCCATTAATTAAAAATCATGCTTTAAACAACCCACCATGAATTTCAAGAACCTTTAAATAGATAAATAAAAGAATTACTTGTAAACCATCAATTCATACATATGAAATTATGTTGCATCAAAATAGAGCAATAATCATTAGTTTAACCATGATTCATACTATTAAGTAAAATTAAGAATTAACATAAAAAAAATATTACTTGAAATCAAGATATTTAATTGAAAGAGTTTTTGGACTACATGGGTGGAAGAACCCATGGATAAACACCCACATAACTTAGAGTAAAGCTTAAAAAAAAATATAATTTATCATATAATCAAAATAATTTAGACATGAGAGTGAAAGGAATACTCTCATTGAAACCTTACATACCTGGAAACCGAAGCTTTAGTTAGTACCGGAAGACTTAATGACCACTCTTGAGTCCTAGCTTCTCTTCTTGCCGGAACGTTTTGTGTACTACCCGGAATATATGAATTACCGGAATAGTATTTCTTCACTACTAAGAACTAAAACTATATTTGAGAATGTGTAAAGAAGTATATAGAGAGAAGATTTGCTTGAGAAAACTTGATGAATAAAATGAGGAAATAAGATGGTATTTATAGGTGGGAAAGAGGATCTAACAATAAATAAAATAATTATAAATAAAAATCTGAAAATTTAGTGGAATATATTGATGTCATGGATGATGTTAAATGGAGGATAATTTATGTCATGAGTGATGTCAAATGTATCTAGATCTTTCTATGGTAGGTGAAATGAGTTATCTTTGACAGAATACTCTTTTTGGGAGCTACGTTTGAATAAGATAAATTCCTTATTAGGATTTGGTGTCTTCATAAGAATTGTAGATATGGAAGTCTAGTTTCATATCGTTTAAGAATCAACCAATTTGGATAAACCTACAGTGAGATATGATTTTTCTTCTATAAACACTCATTTCCGTCATAGCATCCTACCTTACAAAGATTAATTTATTTGACCTACTTAACCTCCGAATCTTAAAATATGGTCTTCATAAAAGTTGTAAGTAATGATCTTGTGGTTACGCAGAAATTTTAATCACTCAATTTGGATATTCCTATGAAAAGTTATGACCAACATACAGAGGCTATATCATGTTTAGGCAAAAATTGAAACATCGTATACAACGTTTTTAGGGGATGTTACAAATTACCTTCAACTATCTAATGAATTTGGCAGTTCATGAAAAGCTTGAAATGCACCTAATTGACGAGGTCACTGCCTATTTATATGGCTCATTGGACCACGATATTTTAATTAAAATTCTCAAAGAATTCAAAATGTCTGAAGCATACAAAGAATCTCGAGAAACTTGCTTAATAAAACTTCAGAAATCCTTATACGGGTTGAAACAATCAGGGTGAATGTGACACAATCGTCTTAGCAAATATTTGCTAAAAGAAAGATATAAAAATACTCCAATTTGCCCTTGTGTCTTTATGAAAAGATCTGGATCTGAATTTGTTATAATAGTCGTATATATTGATGATTTGAATATTATTAGAACTCCGAAAAAACTTTCAAAGGCAGTAAAATGTCTGAAAAAAGAGTTTGAAATGAAAGACCTTGGAAAAACAAAATTTTGTCTTGGTCTACAAATTGAATAATTTGCAAATGAGATATTTGTCCACCAATCAACATATATTGAAAATATTTTAAAGATGTTTTATATGGATAAAACACATCCATTGAGTACCCAATGGTTGTGAGTTCTCTTGATATTAATAAAGATCCGTTTCGACCTCATGAAAATGATGAAAAGCTTATTGGTGCTGACATACCGTATCTTAGTGCAATTGGTGCATTAATGTATCTTTCCAATAATTCTAGACCAAATATAGCTTTCTCTGTAAGTTTGTTATCAAGATTTAGTTCTTCTCCAACACGAAGATACTAGAATGGAATTAAACATATATTTAAATACCTCCGAAGGACCATTGATATGGGATTGTTTTACTCAAATAAATTCATGTCGGAATTGATTGGTTATGCAGATGCAGGATATTTGTCTGATTCCCATAAAGGTCGATCACAGACAAGCTACTTATTTACATATGGTGGTACAGCTATATCATAGCGTTCAACAAAGCAAACTATGGTTGTCACTTCTTCAAATCATGCAGAGATAATAGCATTCATGAAGCAAGTCGAGAATGCGCTTGGTTAAGATCAATAACTCAACACATTTAACAAACATGTGGCATTTCTTTGACAAGAGACGCTCAAACAATATTGTATGAATACAATACTGCATGTATAGCTCAATTAAAGGGAGGATACATCAAAGGAGACAGAACAAAACATACTTCACCAAAATTCTTCTTTACCCATGATCTTCGAAAGAAAGGTGAAATACATGTTCAACAAGTTCGTTCAAGTGATAATTTAGCAGATATGTTCACCAAGGCATTGCCAACTTCAACCTTTGAGAAATTGAGATACAAGATTGGAATGCGTCATCTTTGAGATATTAAATGATGTCTTCATCAGGAGGAATATAATACGCGCTGCACTCTTTTTTTCTTAGTCTAGGTTTTGTCCCACTAGGTTTTCCTAACAAGGTTTTTAATGAGGTAGCACTTAAGGCGTATTATCAGATGTGTGTACTTTTTTCCTTCATTAGGCTTTTTTCCACTAGGTTTTTTCTAGTAAGGTTTTAATGAGGCACAACATATATGGGCGTTCAGGATAACTGTATATATTTATTCTTTCACTAGAATTTGTTCTTCTTTTCATGGACATCCAAGGGGGAGTGTTAGAAAATAATTGATGTCTTTTTCTTTCCTTTTCTTTTCCCCTAGCCCCACTTTTCCCTCACCCCCTTTTTCTTTTGTCAACTTTGGTAACTGATCTTTGGCTATAAATTGCCAAAGATTTGACAATGAAAAATGTACACAAATACATACGAAATACACTGCAATTTCCTCTCTTTCTCTCTTTCCCTCACTAACTCTCTCCTTTTTAATTTGTCAAGTTAGTTTATTTTATAACACAAACACATTATTTGTAATTTATTAAATTAATAAATATTTATTAAAAATTGAATAATATTAAAAAGATGAAGTATAAGGTGATAATTGAAAAAAACATATTGCTCCCTCCGTTCACTTTTACTCGTTACTTATTCCTAAATATATTTTCATTTTTACTTGTCACTTTTGACATATCAAGAAAAAATAATTTATTTATTTTCATATTTTACCTTTAACATTAAATATCATTTTGAAGACCAAATACTAAACATTAATTAGTAGGAATAGTGTGGTAAAATACTATATCATTAATTATTTTCTTAATGAGTATGTCAAGTCAAACAGTGACAAATAAAAATGAACTAAGGGAGTCATATTTGTTTTGAATTCCTTAAATAACACTGATTTTAGAATAATTTATTTTTTACTAAAATGATATTTATTTTAAGACGGGCGGAATACAATTATTAATTAGTTAGTCAATTACTTAATCAACCACTGACTGAGTCAGCTACTTTGTTATTGAAGTGGACAAGAATATTAGTGTGTCTTTTGTCAGTTTCTATTCTTTATTACTCTATTATACATTTGTTTATGTACCAACAATCTTACAGCACACTGAGCTACCAACTCTAGATTAAGTAAAATTAATATTTAATATGACTGTCATTTTAGCACCTTCTTATATAGAGTAGTGTTAATAATTCTTGAAATGAAGGTTTCAAATTCAAAATTCATGGAGGTTTGTTGATAGAATTAATTAATTGAAATATGTTATATTTATTTAAAATCAATAAAGATCGGCACTTTATATCTATATATTATATGATTAAAAATCTTGTAATTGCAAGTAAAATTAATGATATATGACGAGGAGGTCACGAGTTTAAATAGCTTTCTATAAAAGATATAAAATAAAATTGAATACAATAAATTCTTATGATTCAACTCTTTATCAAATTTCATACAAAGCAAAAATATTATGTACTGAGCTACCTTTTATCGATTTCATTATATTCAATTCATACATTATTAAGTGGGTGTGTCCCATCTAATTTAATATTTAAAGTTATCATAGTTAGATTACCTTTACATAATTATCAACCTACTCCTCCCTTTCAACTTTTAAAAACAAAAAGTTTATGACGCTTACATAAGTAGATTATATTTTTCTTATTAATAAAATTAAAATTATTTTGACTTTGATTAAGTAAATAGTCTAAAGTTATTTACTAGAATAGAACTGTCACCTAATCTACTATTCTTCTTTCCTTTCCTCTAAGAAAGTCTTACATTCCTTTTTGACTCCAATGTTTTAATTTATCTGTTGTATTTACAAGTAAATTAAATAATTAAGAATGTAGAGGTTTTGCATTGAATAGAGAAATTTATGATAGAGAGAGCTTTCACCTTTAAATTTTTTGGCCAAACCCATCGGTGACCACTTAAACTTGACACCAACTTTTACTTAGACACTTCAACCGGGCGATATTTACTTTAAACACCTCATGTAGGGGCCCGCTGTGTCATTTTGACATGACAAAGTGAGTGTGATACACTCAACAATAACGCGTGAAAGGCTTTATTTAGCTATTTTTTATTTTATTTTCTCTTCTTCTTCTCCATTTCTCAAGGCATCACCTTCCACCATTTTTCCAAGCTTAAACTCCCTCAATGGAGGTCGAATTTTTTATTCAAATCCGTTTTCAAGCCATTTTTTTCTTCTTCATTGTATTGCTTTTCTAAATCTACCATCACCTCCCTCCACCTTTTTCGCCGAAAAAATGGATATCAACACCCATATTTCATATTTCTTCTCTCTTTATTTCTTCCTCTCACTCTTTTCTTCCCACAAAACAATACTAAAAGAAAGAAAAGGAATAGCTATAAAAAATAAAAGAAAAGAAGAAATTTTTAAAAAAGCACAAAAGAGATTTTTGAGTGTAATAAAAAAAATGATTTCCGATGGAAAAGGAGGGTAAGGTACCATCACTGCTCTCCACCTTTTCGTCGGAAAAAATGAACACCAATACTCATATTTTATATTTTTTCTTTCTTTCTCTCCCTCCCTCCTCCCCCTCTCTTTTTCTCTCTAAACAACATCAAAATAGAAAGAAAAAAAAAGCTCTGAAACAACTTTAAAAAGAAGATTAAGAAAAAAATAAAGAAAATTGTTGGGTGTAGTGGAGAAGACAACTACCATTAGGGCGGAGGGGGGGGATTGCAATTGATTTTTTTAGAATAATGTTTTTATTTTATTTACTAAGTGAATTTTAAAATAATTTTTAACTTAAAATAACACATGTAATCATTTAATTGGTTGTTTGCCTTGTCATCAACGAGTGTATTACACTCTCATTCAGTTTTTTGCTTATTGTCAAAAAAGTGTCAAAATGACACAGCGGACCCCTAAATGAGGTGTCTAAAGTGAACATCGCCCGGTTGAAGTGTCTAAGTGAAAGTTGGTGCCAACTTTAAGGGGTCACCGATGTATTTGGCCAAAATTTTTTAACACAATTATAAATTTTTTGAATCAGTAGATTTCAGCTAATCATATCAAGAAAAATATAAGAATTATGAAACGAGAAGGGTGAAAACTTTCCTTTTAATAGATCCAAACACAAATTTAAATCAATCGGACAAATTAAATATTGATACTTGATAATTATATTAAAACCATACAAGTAAATTGTGAAGGGCCCTCGTCCCTCACTCTCCTCCCCACCCCCTCCCTTCCAAAATTAAAAAAAAAGTAAATTATGAAGAGGGATGCACTTTCCCATTAAATTGGTTTTGATACTAAACTAATAAATTTCAGATATCAAATAATTATGTCTAAAAAATATAAAATAATAAAAAAGGAGGTTAGTGAATTTTGAATATCTAATAACTATACCAAAACAATCCAAGTAAAATGTGAAAAGGAAAGCATTTTCTTCTTTAATTAGTTTGAACATGCATTTAGATTAATCGAATTAACAAATATCTGATTTCAATTAAATTGTGAAGGAGCTTTAGGTAGTTTTTTCTACGTTCGAGTTGGAGAAAGGTAAACGATAAAGATAATTATAAAGTGCATAATCAAATTCTCAACTAATCAAATAAAATTTAAATAACTAATCAACTGAAGTATTAAAATTTTTGACAGAGATCGGCGGGATTGGAAATCAGAAACATTACAAAGAGGGGAAGAAGATAACAAAATGTACCAGAAAAGGGACCAAAAAACCAAAACCAAAACAAAACAAAACAATTCCAATCAGAAGAAAAAGCCAGAGAAAAGAAAGTAAAGCAGAAACCCCCATTATAATACTATCTCACAAGCAAGCATAATCAGAGTAAAATGAGGAAAAAGCCATAGTTAAAGTTGGAAGAAAAAGCGAAAGAGAAGAAAAACCCTCAAACAACTCACAATCACACAGTCAGTCACACAGTACTACTAACACTATAGTTCAAGAAAAGCTCGTATCTTACCAGTCCCTTTCATTTCTTCTCTGTCTTTTCGATAAATCATTCTGTTCTTTTACCTGTCAGTTCAGCTCCAACCCCATTCATTTTCCCTCCCATTGCTACCCAATATGGTCCCCTTTGTCATGCATTAAACACTATCCATGTTACCTCTCAGGTTGGGAAAAAAATGGTGCTCTTTGTCTTTCATTATTTCTGTGCAAAAGTTGGGTGTTTTAACACATTTCTGTATGTGGGTAGTTATCAAGATTTCATTTTTTGATCTTTGTTTTCCATATCTGTGCTAAAATTGGTTGTTTTCAACGCATTTCTGTATGTGGGTACTTATCAAGATTCCATTTTTTGATCTTTGTTTTCCATATCTGTGCTAAAATTGGTTGTTTTCAATGTTTTCAACACATTTCTGTATGTGGGTACTTATCAAGATTCCATTTTTTGATCTTTGTCTTTCATAATTTCTGTGCAAAAATTGGGTGTTTTAACACATTTCTGTATGTGAGTACTTATCAAGATTCCATTTTTTGATCTCTGTCTTTCATAATGTATGCTAAAGTTGGTTGTTTTAACACATTTCTGTTTGTCGGTTCTTCTCTAGATTCCATTTTTTTATCTTTCTGTGCAAGAATTGGTTGTTCTGAGACATTTGTGTATGTAGGTACTTGTCAAGATTCCATTTTTTGATCTTTGTCTTTCATAATGTATGCTAAAGTTGGTTGTTTCAACACATTTCTGTTTGTGGGTACTTATCAAGATTCCATTTTTTGATCTTGTCTTTCATAATCTGTGCAAAAATTGGTTGTTTTGAGACATTTGTGTATGTGGGTACTTGTCAAGATTCCACTTTTTGATCTTTGTCTTCCATGTGTGTGCAAAAATTGGTTGTTTTAACACATTTCTGTATGTGGGTACTTATTAAGATTCCATTTTTTGATCTGTCTTTCAGAATTTATGTGCAAAAAATGTTTGTTTTAATACATTTCTGTTTATGCGTACTTATCAAGATTCCATTTTTTGATCTCTGTCTTTTTTAATTTCTGTGCAAAAAATGTTTGTTTTAATACATTTCTGTATATGGACATTTATCAAGATTCCATTTTTTGATCTTATTGAGCTAATTTTACTCTCTTTTTTGACTAAATAAGCTAATGGGTGTTCAGTATTTGTCGTGTCTGAAAATGGAAATGGTGAATGGTGGTTTCTTGTCTGTTTCTACCTGTGATTTTTGTGTTTTTTGGGGTGTTCAATCTTCAGATCTAATTGTAGCTTATTAGAGGTAATTTCAATGGAATTGTTTGGTGCTGAGTTGATTGATGATTTGATTGTTGAACTGATTCACTAGGTATTTGTTGAGATCGAGTTGAGCAAGATGGTTTACTTGTGAGTTAGGGTTTGTTTGTTGGTGTGAAATTAATTTTTTCAATGGATGGGCGCATGAAGAAATATGGGCAATTGAGTCCAGAGAGAGCAAAAGTTTGGACTGAGAAATCCCCTAAGTATCAGCAGCAGCAGCCTGCACGGTTGAGTAGTGGCAAAGTGCATGTAGTATACTATCTCTGTAGAAATCGACAACTCGAACATCCTCATTTCATTGAAGTACCCCTGTCTTCCTCCGATGGTCTCTACTTGAGGGGTAAACAAATGTTTGATTGTAGAA
This sequence comes from Solanum dulcamara, assembly GCF_947179165.1. Taxonomy (NCBI): domain Eukaryota; kingdom Viridiplantae; phylum Streptophyta; class Magnoliopsida; order Solanales; family Solanaceae; genus Solanum; species Solanum dulcamara. The sequence continues at coordinate 75,166,680 of NC_077245.1, forward strand.
TCTAAGGTACAGATTGATTTTATTTTGCTTTGGAATTTACTTGTGTTGTTGTACTTTTTGAAGATGTAATTGAGAGGCTTAACTTTTTGAGAGGTCGTGGAATGGCTTCGTTGTACTCATGGTCTTGCAAGAGGTATGAATTGTTCAACAATTTTGGTTTGTTGTCAAATTTTGCTTTAAATGAAAGATGTAAATGTAGTCTGTGTGCTTAATGTTTTGTTTGATTATGAAAACAGAAGCTACAAGAATGGTTTCGTGTGGCATGATCTTTGTGAAGATGACCTCATTCTTCCTGCTCATGGTAATGAATATGTTCTTAAAGGCTCAGAGCTTTTCGATGAATCCGATGCAGGTATATTAGACCTTCTTTATAGAAATGTAAAATTTGAACCACATGATTTTTAGTGTTATACAATCAGGCCTCTCTATAACAACATTTCACTATAACAACCATATTTTTCAGTAGAACTGATCTTTCATGTTATGTTATATTATATGTTCTCTATAACAACATTTTGCTATAGCAGCCAAAAAAATATCGAGACAAACGATGTTACAGAGAGGTTAGACTGTAGTTGTGAGTGATAATGCAACAAATTAGAACAATGGATGAGTTTGGCTGCACGTCTCTTGCTACTGGAGTTCCCTTTTACTGTGGAGGGTTACAATTTTGAGATCATTAGTGCTTTTAAACCAACTATAAGTAAACTGTCCTTTTGCTTCCAGGCCGCTTCAGTCCTGCTGGAAATGTGAGATTGTCAAACCCAAAGCTGCTGCCGGAACCACAATCCTCTAGAAGCCAAGATGATACTTCGTCTTCTTCTAGCATGAATGAAAAAGGTACAAAAAATTCTCAAGATGATGAATCATCACCTCCTGTTCAACAATCGGGTTCTTCAGCAGTATCTCCTCAATCGTCCAGTGCTGATAAAAGCTCTTTATGGAATGGTTCATTAAGCTTGGCAGAGTACAAGATCTATAAGAATGAAGGCCTTGCCGATGCTTCAACTCAGACTGATGAAAATGCTAGCAAAGTTACACCTCCAGAGACTTGCACGAGAGGTGTTTCGACAGATGATGGTTCTGTAGAGCCTGAAAATAATGAAATTCATGAGGTTCAGGTTCAACCGACAAATGAATCTGCACAGATATGCCGGGAGACAGTATCGCCTGCTCCGTCTTCGTCAAGTGCATCTTCATCAGGTGGTAGAACAGATACCTTGGAATCCCTCATCAGAGCTGATATAAATAAGCTCAATAGCTTTAGAATAATCGAAGGAGAGGAATTTCGGGTTCCAAAAACTAAGCTAAAGCCCTCAAATGTGCTGATGCAACTAATTTCTTGTGGATCGATTTCAGTGAAGGATCATAGTTTTGGCCTTATTCCTACCTACAGGCCGAGATTTTCACATTCAAAGTTCCCATCTCCTCTGTTCTCAACCTCGTTAACTTTAGGAGACTTTGATTGCCTGGCAGAGAATCCTAGGTTTCTGAGTTTGAGGTTGGAAGATAAGGAATACTTTAGCGGCAGCCTTCTCGAGACGAATATGCCCAAGGAGCCTACTCTTCTAAAGCGGTCGTCGTCCTACAATGCTGACAGGTTTCTGTCTTGCTATTCTTCTACACTAAACCAGTAGAATCACTTACTACATATTTAATAGATGCCTTACCAATATGATATTTCAGACTTCTTACCAATTGGAAAATACTTTGGATTTGTAAAACCAAAGTATTTTGCAATAGTTTCACAATATGTAGCTGCTAAACTTTGCTTATTTGATTTCCTTCAGTTTTAGTTATGTCAGCATTCATAGTGCAAATCATAGGTTGTTTCTCATGTTTAATTTTGTGTTTTTCCTCATGGTGATTGTCGTAAAGCATCTTTGCATTATAGGAAAAAAGTCAGTATTTTTGACAATGGTTAAGAAGAAAACCATCTTCTTGATTGATTTAACCTTGAAAGATTGCCGAGATTTTAAATACTGTTCACTGATTTGCATAATTGCAAGATATATAAACTCTGTGTGAGCCTGAGTTATGGTGGTAATTCGACGTTATTACTCAATGCCTCCTAGTTATGAGTGATAGAACTAGCTTGAGTAATTATGTGGATAGCTGATAGACCAGGGCAGGAGCCAGTTAAGGCCAAGGGGGTTCGTGCAAACCCCTTTCGGCGAAAAATTGCACTGTTTATACATGATTAAAATTATTTTTTACGTATATATATATATATAGATGTTGAATCCCTTTGGCTTCTTCCCGTGTATACTTAGCTTAATCATAGTTTGAATCCTCTTAATGAAAATCCGGGCTCCGCCACTACGATTGACCAAGAATTCTTTGTTTGATTTTGCATAATGCTAAATGTTGAGTTGGAAACTGAATTTGTTGATGCAGGACAAATAAAGAACATGCAGATTCAGTTGAAGATAAAGAGGAGAAAAGTTCAATCATAAAGTGCATTCCGCGTTCCATCAAGGCTTCCCTGAATAAGCAGCAAGCAAGAAGCGAGTCAATGAAATCTCCTCTTTCTGAAGGTCCTAGAATCTCATCAGATGGAATAGGCAGTTCACGAACCATTATATCCGACACATCCTGTGGAGGAAGCAAGCGAATTACACAGCCGTCTGACAAGAGACACTCAGATAGAATAGACTCTTTCAGAGAGGAGAAAGACAATGTGATCAAAATTGAAGAAAGTTAAGTGTTACTGACTAAAGCTATGCTATTTTCCTTGTTATCGAATTACGTTGGTTGAAATATCCTCTTTGCTTCTTTTAACAGGCTTGCTTCAGGAGCTCGGGTTATAATACAGTCGAAAGGAGCTTTTGACAACTATGAACATTAGGCGAACCAGAAGCTTTCGGTTGACTAAGTGGGGACGTTTGTTAATCTTGTAACTACTTGTCCTACTTTTAACTGTCCAGACATGTTTTGTAAATGCCAAATAGGGAAAAACATGGAGCAAATTGAGTATTTGCTGATAGGGACAAGTAGTTAAAGTTTTGAGCTGGTTCTATTGTACCTACCATTGAATTTTTTGATCTTTTTTTTCTCTTCAGTTTTCTGGTGTATAATTGCCACTGAAATGATCAAGTGTTCCACCTTCAATTCAATCAATTCAGTATGTCTGAACAATCATTTGTCTAGCTGTCATTTTTTGATTTGTATGTGTCAAAAAAATGTAGGGATGACACAACTCAAAAGCTTAAAAGGACAGCTCGGTGCACAAAATATTTCACGCTAGCAAAGTTCAGGAGGGGCCATAACTCAAGAAGTGTGGTGTAGATAGCCTAATATAATACAAATATTAATAATTGTGATTTATAGGTCACACACAATCAATTTTGTCCTTGTTAATTAATAAGCATTTTTAATATTATGCCTTAGAAAACGATTTGAACTCCATCGCTTGTTTATAATATCAATGCAAATACATTTTCAAAGTGAATCGTATTTCATTCGTATTGATTGTTTCGATTTGGTATATTTATCTGGTGTGATGTATTATGAAATATATGATAGATGAATATATATATATATATATATATATATATATATATATATATATATATATTCATGTCATATAGGCCAATTAAAATATGAAGCCATGAGAACTTTTATATATTGAAAAAAAAATTCTCTTGTCTTGATGCAATTAAATAAGGCCAATAAGAAGTTAAAAACACTTTGAATTTTGAAATGGGATTTTGAAGAGTAAAAAGACAAAAACAGTGAGCAAGAAACATGGGATTCCACTGCCCAATTAACTTTTTTAGTCAGATGGTTTGACTTTTTTACTGTTGACTCACTCACTGACTTTTTAAAAAGGTCAAAATAAAACTTTTTACTTTTGGTTTTTCAACAATTTTTATATAAAAAGACAAAACATAGAGCCATTTTAAACTTGAATTCACTTATAATTACTCATGAAATTATATCAATTATTATATTTGAGAAGAAAAAGTTTCATTTGAGAAGAAAAAGTTTCAATTCAAACGACGCTATTACAAAAAAGTTTAAAAAGTTGAAATAGCAATAAGTTAGTACTATAAAGTTGTTTGTGTTTAAATTAAAGTGCAGTTACTCACGTGTAAACTAAAAACAACTTTAAGACACAAATTAATGAAATCTTTTCTTCGATCCCATTTGTTTAATTTCTTTCGATCAAGAGTATACTTTTTTCGTCTCAAATTATCTGTTGTTATTTTTTTAAAATAGTTATTTTAAATTATTATTATTTTAAATAGTTATCTCAAATTATTAATATTTGGAAATAATCAAAGATATGGGTTATAGAAAACATTAATTTTAATTTAATTTACCTAGAAAGATCTACATACAATTTTTATTGACTTAAAAAAATATACTCCCTCCATTTCATATTAAGTGATTTTTTGATGAATTTTTCATTGTTCAAAATAATTGAATTGTTCAAAGTTCAAGATAGATGTTTGGAACTTTTTCCATAATGACCCTTAAATTATCAAAGTTTTATATTTTCTAGGAGATAAATCACACTACTTGCAAAGTTATATTTATGATTTTACAAAAGACAATAATGAAAAGTATGGTTCAAATTATGTCCTTAAATGTTTTTCTTAATATGTGTGCATTGCCTCACAAATTCACTTAATATGGAATGGAAGGAGTATTATAAAATACTAAGAAAAAAAGGGAATTCACATTATATATATATGGGAAACTACCTTATTAGACATACATTTATACCATATATACTAATTCTACTTATACCTTCAAATAATTACGTATTTTACCACTAATTAAGAGTTTTCTATCATATATTGAGGAAAATTCATTTAGATACATATATTTTTGCTACCAGATACACTAAAATAGGGAGAGAGGTGATCGAGATGGGAGGGAGGCGAGCAAGATAGTCATGTATCGCATATACATATGAATCACACTAGATACGTGCATTTATATATATCTAATGTAATTCACATGTATATGGGATACTAGATATATAAGAGTGCGGCGAACGAGATAGGAGGGAGACGAGTGAGATTTGTCTATGTATTCTAGATACATTTGATACCACTTGGATACAGTGTATCTAAAATAAATTATACCTAATACATGTATCTAGACGCATCAAAATCTGGTTTGATTTATAATTTGACAAATTAAAGTGTATCTAAGTAATTAGCTCCTAAACTAGTAAAATTTGCGCAAATTTCTCATGATACGTAGGATCCTCGACCAAAATGGGCCAACAATATACTTGTTTTGTAAGCTTTTGTGTCACGAGAGAAACAATATGCAATGTTCAACTTCTACAAAATATATAAGATAAATATGATCTAAATATATGAATTATATTGATAACTGAAACTAAACTTTATTAATGATAATCAATTTTTTTGTTTTAGTTATACATCAACAAAGCTCCCAACATAAAGTTCATAAATGCTTATTGAGAAGAAAAAAACATAATGATTGTGATAAATAAATAAATAAATAAATATATCCTACTAATTCATTCATCATTTTTATAAATTATTTCATTTCCTAAAATATCTTTTCCTTTTCCTTTTACTACTAATCTCATTAATATCTTTTAATCTATTTTTCCTAATTAATTGCAAGGTGTATTTTAGTTTTGGATGCAAAACTAAATAAATGTGTGTTTGTATATATGTGTTTTAATTTTTTTCCTTTTTTAAATCTATTAATTAGCGAATAATGTAAATTATACAAAAAAAAAGTTGAAGAACTTTCAAAAATAGAAAAGATTTGAAATATAATTAGGTTCATTAGCTACAGTTTGCCTAATTACATTCCATAGTTATAGTTCCATGGTTATGCCAATTTCTATTTGTATATCGCGCTGCATTACATAAATTGGGCTTTTTCGTTTGTATATTTCACTGTATTATACAAATTGAACTTTCAAATAAATTGTATATACAAATACAAATATTGCTTTAGAGATTTGTATATAACCCCCTAAATCGCTTTGTATACATATACAGACCTTTAGAGATTTGTATATGACCTTCCACGGAGTTGTATATGAGGCTCGAAATATACAAACACAAAAGAAAATACAAATTTGCTTTAGAGATTCCTATGTGAGCATCTAAATTTGCTTTCAGATTTTTATATGAGTCTCCAGATTTGTACAATAACAAATTTCATTAAACTGTAGCCGTGATTCACAATTATGTTAAACTATATCTATATTAAATAATACACTAATAATATTTGTCAATTCACGTAATTTTTCCAAAAAAGGGGAATTTTCGCATATAACTACTCAAAAATACTTTAATTATGCTCCACAACTATAGTTTGCTAATTACAATTCGTAGCTATAGTTATAGCAGCGTTTGTATAATTAGCACTACATTTGTATAATTCGCAATACAATTCACAATTTTTGTATAACGTTTGTATATTTCACTATACAATTCATGTAAAATGTTTGTATAATTCACTATACAATTTGTAGTGTTTGTATATTTCACTATACAATTTGATTCGCGCACAGCGTTTGTATAAATCGCGCGAATTATACAAAACTCAAACTGTAATTACATCTAAATGTTTATCGCGAGCCATAATTAATTCAAACTATAGCTATGTTAGCTAATTAACTAGTATATATTTGCTTATCCATATAATTTTTCCATCTTTTAATGATAGAGATCTATTTCACGCCTACAAAATTGCGAAAAGATTAAATATATCCTACTAATTCATTACTCATCATTATAATTTATTTTATTTCCTAAAATACTCTTCCGTCTTAGTGTCTGCTTGAATTGATTTTTGGATTTTTGCTATTAGTCAAAAGTTATGAGTAAAAAATTTTAAGTTTTGAATTTTGGCTAATAAATCAAAAGTCATAAAGAAATTCTAATTTGTGGCTTTTGGCTTATTTTTATTATTTTAGCTTTAAAATATTTTTTAAATTTATCCAAATACTAAAGGGTTTAAGCTGAGTAGGACCAAGACAGAGTACTTAGAGTGTAAGTTCAGTGGGACACCTCAGGAGGTTGGAGCGGAAGTTAGGCTTGGTGACCAGGCCATCCAAAAGAAAAGTAGATGTAATTATGAGATTTCACTGGATTGTTGTTGTTATTGTATCCAAATACTAAAAAGTGTTTAAAATTATTTTAACTTAAAATCACTAAAAAAAAATCAATTCAAATCGGCTAGTCATCATTAATATCATTTAATCTATTTCCTTGAATTTATTTTCTATTTTGTTCTACTTGGTGATGAGTGAGAGTGTATAACCTGATTAATTGCAAGGTGTATTTTAATTTGGGGATGCAAGAATAAATAAGCATGTGTTTGCATATGTTAATTAAAATGAAGTGGGTAATACGAAAAAAATAAGTTCAGGAGGTTCATAAAATCCCACATAGTTTAGATATATATAACAATTCCGTCACAGTTTAGGTGCGTTTGTATAACTTATCCCTAGTTCTTATGAAGCTTCAATTCAATTAAAATCTTAATTTTTTCAATTTGCATTGTTCAAAGGCAAATTTGACACTAACTAATAACAACGAGGATATATTAGACCTTAACTATTAATGTAGGGCAAATACATTCCATTTTGTATAGTTCAGAAGCAAATTGGACTTATATTTGATCCGGATTATTAATTGAGGGCAAATCTAGCTCATTTCGCATAATTCAACAACAAATTTGACCCTTTACCTTATTTCTTAATAGAATCAGAGTAGCAAGTTGGTGTTGATGGCACTTGCGTTGAACGTAGCAAATAGTTCGTTTGAAAAGTTATATATGTGTGCAATATAGTTTATGAATAATAAAAATATACGAGATCAACTTCATATTTCGAAATCTTTACACAAATAGTCAGTCGAATAAACTATTTATTTGTCGGCTTAAAGTAAATTGAATCAAATTGAAGCAGCAATTTATTTTGGCACTATCTTATATGCCCCGATGGATAAAAGGTTAGCACTACCTTAGGATGGTAACATTTTTTTATTCTAATTTGCTGAAACGAAGAGGTAAAGTGACAAGAAATAATGATTAATGAACTTTTCATCGGAGGCTATATATATATTCGCGCTAAAAAGATTTATTGACAATTACCTCTAAAAAAGAGGAAGAAGAAAGACCTACACACGATTTTTATTAACCTAAAAGAAAAACAAATGATAGAATATCACGAAAATAAAAAAAAGAAGGAATTCACATCAAATATGTAGGATTCTCGACCAAACATATGATAGAGTACCCTAATTTTATGACCAAACACCTGCTAGAAATGTATTTGGTCCTTCTATTCAACTTGTTTTTTTTATGTATCTTTTTTTGTGTGTGTGGGCCTGATTGTCAATAATTACCTCACTTCTAAGTTGAAGAAAATTTTGCACTATTAATCTGAAGATTTAATTAAGAGATTACATAGTTTTTAGTTATTGCACTATCTCCCTTCAACCCTTTGAGCGAAATGCGGCAAAAGAAAAAGAAGGAAAATCCATGGACCGACCCCATCATCTCCACCCCGTAGGAACTACGAGATCACCCCAAGGACGCCTTCGGCATCCAGGGGTCACGGACCGACCATAGAACCCTGTTCAATAAGTGGAACGCATTAGCTGTCCGCTTTCAACACATGTAAAAGAATTATACATAATTTAAATACGTTGTTCACACCATAAATTCGATAACTATGATGTATCGAGATCATTATGCGTCTGGTGGCCACATTAAGAGCATGTATTTAGATGAAGAAGATGCATAATTTTCTTCCATTGTTGGAGCATTTGACTAATCTTTATAATGCAACTGATCATATTGAATCTTTTACTCCGGACAATGCATTCAAATAGGGAAATCAAATATAAAAAAAGATGGAATTGTCCTTGCTAGTTGCCATTGATGACCCTATTTTACAACTAACGAGTTTATCAGACGAATCTTTATGAATTTTGATTTTCATTTATTGAAATTCATTTTTTATTTATTAGTTTTGTACTTTTTAATAGGTTGAGATTCCTTTTTTTTGAAAATCGTTGAAATGTGAGATTAGATGGATGTTATACAGAATCTACTGATCAGAGATTACATAAAAAAAATTAAGAATAGAATGCAAAAAGAATTTAATCACAAAAAAGTAACTAAGAACATATGAAGCATTTTAGTGTCTACTCAATTTATTTTTACAGATTATATTTGAATGTTAATACTATTTTTTTCATTTTGTGACACCTTAAATTGTATCTTAATAATATTAAATTAGTTGGTGTTGGTGGCACTTGCGCTTGAACGAAGTGGTCAATTTAGTAAGCTATAAATATCATGTTCAGCTCTGCTTGAATGTTCAATTTGATTTACAAGAAGATATTCTTTGTAATATCTCTTCTGCATATCTTGACAAATATGATTAGGCATATATACTAGTACCTCACAAGGTCCGTGGAGTTGTGTGTTGCTTTTGCCACTATGAATACTTTTCCATCTATTGATTTCGTGAGTAATGTGAGCCAAGAATCAATATTGAATGATATGTGATCGACACACAGTAATTTTATAACTGATTGCATACAGATAAATTTATAATTTAAAATTTATAAAACCCAACAATCTCAAATTAAAAAAAAAAAATGCTAGTAGAAAAGTGTCCAAGAAATTCAAACCCAAATTAGGAGGGGCAACATAGCTTTAACAACTTCAATTTCTGCCGCTAGACCAAGAACTTACTTTGTTAGTGGGTTCTCAACAATATATAATTAAAGAATTTCTCAATATAAATACAGTATTTGTGCAAACGTCACTCCCACCTAATTGTACGATAGGGACATCGTTAACCTTCGTGTCCCAAACCACAATAGTGCCAACGTCGTCCAATGTATAAACATGAATCAGCCCAAGGAGGAGTTTACATATGATTAGTTAGTTTGTGAAGCAATTGTTTATCAGATTCTTCTGTTTAAATAGATTATTTTTAAATAAGAAAGTAGTCGACTCCATCAATAATAAAAAAACGACTTCTTTATAAGAAATTATAATTTCAGTATGATATATATTAGATTATACGGGATTTTGAATCCAAAACTAGATAAAGTAAAAAAGTTTCTTGTTAAATAAAACAAACAAATAAAGATCATTTCGATACCGTGTTTGCAAGACTATATTCTAACTCATCTACTTATTAACTATTAGCGATCACAATTTGAATACATATTTATATTTCCGCCAATAGAAAAATATGGCCAATGCTTCTCATTTCCAGTCTAAATTAAGATTTTGTCATTCGATACGTGGAATGTGATAAGCAAAAATACTTCACTTATAATATAAGATAGTAATACCATAGTTTTAATATAAATAGTAGAATAAAATAATCTCAAAATGCTAGAAATTGACATTTTTTCCAAAGTTTAATCCATAAACAACAACAGGTTGTTGTTTAGACATGAAACATGTGCAACTTCCTTCTCAATGTATAAACAACAATATGTTGTTTAATAAAAATACAATTGCTTACACATCAACACTGTCATTCTTTGATGCAATTAGTTCGCAAGATACTAATATTTATATCAAACTAAATCTAGGAGATATAAGAATGTAGAAGCTTAATAAAAACTCAATTCTCTTAAAAAATTTATCAAACACCTACGGCACAAACAACTTCTCTTAAAGAGTTAATAATATTCAATTCTCATCTAACAAAAATTGAAGGCAAAAAGAATTGAAAAGTGAGAACAATCAATCATATACCCAACACAATTCAAATACAAATATAACCATGCCAACTTTTATTATTAATTCCACATACAACTATGTCTCACATAATACAATATTTCACTGATTCAAGAGGAGGAAAACATGAAGAGGAAAAAAAATGAGATTACCTTAAAATTAAAATTGTCTTCAAGGTGAACTTGAAGGCTGACAAAATAATGATGATCTACCTTCGATTTTCGAATAAAGGAGAAAGAATAAGGGAAAAGAAAAGAGAAGAGAAGAGAGAAGAGGATAACAGAGAAAGAGGAAGAACTGCGTTTAAAAAATGGAAAAAATGGATGAAATTTTGGATTTTATTAAAAAAATTTGATCTTTTAATTTTTTACCCTAAATTTATAAATATCTTAAATAAACTCATCTCTTCATAATTAACCCCTAATTAAATATTTATAACAAAAGAAAAAAAAATCCCGTATACTACGTTTCACTCTCAAATAACCATTTTAGCTCATTCCTCCTAGAAACTATATACAAAATATGATAAATCACCATTTTATATTTTTAAAATATATATATATATATATATATATATTTAAGAATATCATAAACTTGTCCAATAACCATTATGTCCAATATTTTAATCCAAAATTTAACATTAAAATGTCATATAGATCTTGCAAACAGACAAAAATCTCAAGAAGCTAATAAGAAAAAAAACCAGAAAAGATAAAATCTTGTTTCTCTGCTATCTAAACATTATCAGTTTATCAATTCACCAGTGGCAGCAGCCATGGCCGCCCAATCAATCTTCACCAGCACTACCAATTCTTTCTTATTCCCAATTTCTTCTTCTTCCTCCCCTAACATTAACTCTTCTTTCCATGGTGTTTCCCTCAATGTTAAGTCAAATTTTCGCCAATCTTTGACCCTTTATGCTGTTACTACTCCCAAACCTCTCATTGTTTTTGCTGCTACTAAGAAAGCTGTTGCTGTCCTTAAGGGAAATTCTAATGTTGAGGGTGTTGTCACTCTATCTCAAGATGATGATGGTTGTTTACTTTTCCTTTGTTTATGCTTTAATTTACTGTTTTTGGGTTATATTTGTGGATTGTGACTTAAAGATGTAATCTTTATTACTAATGTTTCAGACCCTTTTATTTGAATCTTTATCTGCTTGCATTTCCACCCTTTTGTGCTCTAATTTGCTGTTTTTTTCTTGTCATATTTGTGGATTGTGACTTAAAGATGTAATCTTTATTACTATTGTTTCATACCCTTTTATCTGAATCTTTATCTGTTTGCATTTCCACCCTTTTGTGCTTTAATTCTTTTTACTGATTTTTGTTATGCTTTACTTGAGCTGAGTGTCCATTCGAAGCAGCCTCTTTATCTTCACAAGGTACGGATAAGGTCTGCCTATACACTACCCTCCCAAGACCGCACTTGTGGGATTATGATGGGTTTGTTGTTGTTGTTGGATTGTGACCTAAAGATGTAATCTTTATGACTAATGTTTCATACCCTTTTATCTAAATCTTTATCTGTTTATTTTTCCACCATTTTGTGTTCTTATTTGCTGGTTTTAGTTATTTCATGTTCGCGGATTGTGACCTAAAGAAGTAATCTTTATTACAAATGTTTCATACCCTTTTATCTGAATCTTTATTTGTTCGCCTTTCCACCCTTTATGCTCTAATTTTCTCTTTTGTTATCACATTTGTGATTGTGACCCAAAGATGTAAGCCTTTTTGAGTATGTTTCTTATCTCAATCTTTATCTGTTTATTTGTCCATCCTTTATGCTCTAATTTTCTCTCGTGTTGTCACATTTGTGATTGTGAATTAAAGATGTAAGCCTTTCTGAGTATATTTCATACCCTTTTATCTGAATCTTTATCTGTTTGCATTTCACCATTTATGCTCTAATTTACTCTTCTGTTATCACATTTGTGATTGTTACCTAAAGATGTAAGCCTTTCTGAGTATAATTCGTACCCTTTTTATCCGAATCTTTATCTGTTGGCATTTCCACCCTTTATGGTCTAAGTTGTTTTCTGTTGTCATATTTGGATTGTCACCTAAGATGTAATATTGATTAAGAACTTTTGTGCCCTTTTATCTGAATCTTTATCCGTTTGCATTTACACCCCCTTATGCTCTAATTTGTTTTTCTGTTGTCATATTGGTGGATTCTGACCTAAAGATATATGCTTTTCTACGAATATTTCAAAGCCATTTATCCGAATCTTTATCTGTTACCTTGTGATTATGTCCTTATTTGGTTTGTATAACTATATTAGTTATTTGTGGCCTAAAGATGTAAGCTTTTATAGGAATATTTTGATACCCTTTTGTATTGAGTATTTATTTCTTTATTCTTCTCTTTGTATAGGTCCAACTAAGGTTAACGTTCGTATAACGGGACTTACTCCTGGACTCCATGGGTTTCATTTGGTGAGTAATAGTTGCTATAATTTGAATTGTACTGCTTTTCTCATGTACTTGTCCTTATTGCAATTACTGGTGAATTATGGTTAATGTTATGCTTTGTCTGTGTTGCATCATGTTGTAGCATGAATACGGTGACACTACAAACGGGTGTATGTCTACAGGTTAGCTTCTGATCCTGTTTGAACTTTGTGTTAATCGGAATGTTGGTCAATTAGAACTCCTCTAGTAAAATACCAATTTTTTCTTTTGGAATTCTTCTAGTAGCTAGTTGGAAGCAACGTTTTTAGTTCTAGTTTCGCTGGTACTAGTTTGAAATTTGTTCCCTTTTGTTTTACTGTAGGAGCCCATTTCAATCCTAATAAATTGACACATGGAGCTCCTGGAGATGAAATCCGTCATGCGGGTGACCTGGGAAACATAGTGGCCAATGCCGATGGTAAAGTACATGTTTTCTATTCTTTCATAGCGCTTTAATTCTGTTTTTGTTTGTTAAGATGGATGATGACTTTCTGGATTCTTGATTGTGCTTACTGTATGCAGGCGTGGCTGAAGTAACAATTGCAGATAATCAGGTCGTTACATCTCGCTTTTGTGCTCTATGTTCGTTATTGTTATAGTTTCAGGATAATTTACTGACTCTTACCTTTTGTGTACCAATTAGATATCATTGACCGGTCCAAACTCAGTTGTTGGACGAGCACTTGTAGTTCATGAACTTGAGGATGACCTCGGAAAGGGTAAGTTTCTACATTTTGTATATTGATCCATTTAATCTGTGAATTTGAAAAGGATATTTCCGCGAGTGTATCAAATTTATTTGGTGCACTGCTATGCTACCTTTTTGGGAGGTCTCTGACACTCTGTGGTGCCTTCATGAGCTAACCCTCATTTTGTTGTCTGTCTGTAGGTGGCCATGAACTCAGCCTTACCACTGGAAATGCTGGTGGACGATTGGCATGTGGTAAGAAGAAGCACTCTTTTCTCCCCCTTCCCTTGCTGCTCTCTCTTCCTTCTTGTATAATTTCTAATATGATATTATTCCTGCTAAATGATAATAACATACCCAATGTAGTCCCACAAAGTGGAGTCTTTGGGAGGGTAGAGTGTACGCAGACCTTACCCCTACCTCGTAGAGATGTTTTCAATAGACTCTTGCCTCAAGGAAAAAGGGTCTAGAAAAGAAGTAATGGAAGTACAAGAAACAACAAATAAACAAAACAACATAGAGTACAAAACAGAAACTACAACAAAATAATAAGATAATTGAGGTACAAGGAATCAACAAATAGTAACAGAATTTGAAGGACAAGAAACTATGGGAGCAATACTACGACTACTAATATGAACGAACTGCAAGACAACGCATTGCTACCTACTAACCTACTAAATGAAAAGGCAAGCTAAAATTAGTAGAACTTAGCCTGGTATTGCTTTAGCCCCTTGTTGCATGGTGTTTATAATGGTTAAAGATACTCTTAAGAGTTTGTTTGCAAGTGTTCCATGACTAGAACTTGGAGAGTGTTCAATGTCTCGAACTTTATTGAGATAGGAAACAAATGTTCACTTTACGAAAAGAAAAGGAGATGCATGGTCAAGACTTTCTTTTGAGGAGGCAGCCTGTTTTGAGCTGCTTTGGGTGATTATGACTGCAACAACAACAACAACAACAACTAAAAAAAACCAGTGTACTCCCAAAAGCGGGATCTGGGGAGAGTAGAGTGTACGCAGACCTTATCTCTACCTCGAGTAATATGCTTCTTTGTTTTTCCTTCCTTGAAATGCTGATTGTGCAAAGCTCATATGTGCTTCAGTCTTAGGGGTTGTTTGGATTGACTTTTATAAATTATCTTATAGCTAAAAGCCATAGGTTTTGGCATTTTAGCTTCTTTTTTTTACTTTTTTGGCCTAAAAGAAATTGCTTAAAATCACTTCTTGTCTTTCCCAAACACCTCCAAAAATAAAAAAGAGCTTAAAAGTCAAAAGCTACTTAAAATAAGTCATCCAAACACCCTCTTATTGCTCTTCCTTGTGCTTCTACTCTGCATGTTAAACCTTCGTTTTGGCTGTCTTCTTCATTTTGTCCTTATCTGATTCCCCCAGGTGGTGTTAGAAACACTTTATGATAACTTGCAGTATCAGTTTATGTTAAGCGTTCCCAAGTATTAAAAATCTGGTTTCTGAATAACACTTACCAGAGTTACTGAGTGTCTATTCGTCAGCTGTCTATTCTACATGTGTGACCAATCTAGCTTTTGATTTGGGTTGTTATAACTGTATTGTGTGACAATTTCAGCTATTAACTAGTACTACTACACAACAACAACATTTCCAGTGTAATCCCTCAAGTGGGGCCTGGGGATGGTGGTGTGTACGCAACCTTACCCTTACCCCTACCTTGTGAAGGTAGAGAGACTGTTTTCGGTAGACCATCCGCTCAAGTAAAGCATATCAAAATGTAGCTATGAACTAGTAAGATGATTGAAATAACTCCAACAATTGTACTTATCAAAGAAAAGAAACAAACTCCAAATACTGTAGAAAGACTCCTCTATCTTTCTCATTGTCAAGACCTCATTTATTGTTAGTTGCTACTCCCTCTGTCTAATATGTGATGAAGTTTGACTAGTATGGAGTAAGAAATAAAGAAAATCTTTTGAAATTTATGATCTAAAACAAACCATAGATATTTGTGCGGGTCACAAATCATCTCATTAAGGGTGAAATACAACAGCTACAACATATCCAATATAATTCAACCAGGTGCGGTTTGGGGAGGGTGGTGTGTACGCAGCCTTACCCCTACCTTATGAATGTAGAGAAGTTGTTTCCGATAGACCGTCAGCTCAAGTAAAGCATATCCAAATCAATAAGGGAAGGAAATACAATAGTGAAGAAACCATATAGAAACTAATGAAGAAAAAGAAACAGTAGCAACAATAAACAATATGATAACCGAAGAAAAAAGAAAGAACATGTAATAATAAAATCAAAGAATAAGATAGTAATGGGAAGTTTAAAATCAAATTATTTTTACAAGTATGGCATTCCTTCTGGGACAGATTAAAAAGACATGTGAATTGGGACAGAGGAAGTATTTGATTTTAATATTTCACTATGTTTTTCTAAATCAATCGGACTACTAAAAACTCTTTGATGTATAAGATAACCAAAAGTAAAATGGACCCTCCTTTTGGTGCTAATCTTTACATTGAATATGTGGTGCATTTTGTTTGGTTGATGTTCTTCTGCGTATAGCTAGTTTATATGACAGCATTTTCTCTCTCTCTTCTTTTTTAGCTTAGCAGCAATTATGCAGATATAACTTATATAAATAATCAGATATACAACAAAAACAAACTCAGTGTGATTCCATACGTGGAGTCTGGGGATATATAAAGCTATACAGTATACTGACCGAAATTCCTAAATGCTAATCTGATTAAGCAATTACTAGGCACATGATTATGATACCACTCCGGAGTATAGTTTACTCTAGATTCAAGATTGAATACTTATATGCAGCATGATGCTTGAGATAATTTCTTTGTCCTGCACATGAAGTTTACAACAACATACCTAGTGTAATCGAACAACACAAAGTATGTAAACTTAAAATTTTAAGTGGAAAATTTAATAGATGAACTCCAATTGTGTCATTAACATGTGCACTTCCCTGTGGAACCAATTTAATCCTTGTCCTCTTCTTCCCTCCAGATACACAAACAATATCTGTTTTTATGTATTTGTAGTTTTGTGGGAGAGTATTCTTCATTCCTAGTTAATAGTTGGCAGAATCAGAGTATACCTGTTTTTATGAAGAAACTACTACTTCTATGACCTCTTAAGTTGCTTCCCTGTCTTTAATATTTTATTTTTATTTATACATATGTTGTGTGTGCTTGTGCATGTGTCTTTGAATAGACTTTAAGTCTTGGCACCCATAATATCTGCAAATAAAACAAAGTTGGTCACTACAGATGCAGCTCGTAAAAGTTGTTTCAGGAGCTAATCTGGTTGATCTCAAGGTGGAAGAGAAGGAAAACGAAACCTCAGAAGAAGGAAACTATGACTAATTAGACCTCTGGTGTGACTATATGACAATGTCTCTTAAGAAAGGAATGTGAGATACAGTATAGAGGTAGGTTTTGCCAACAGATCCTCTGCGGCTCTTTTGATTCTTCCAGAGAGCTTCAAATCAACCGTTGACAGCTAGGATATTTTTTGCACACACACACACACACATATATAGTGGTTGCTTTCGCTGTGAAATGTTATTCACCCTATATTAGATCATGCACATTGTGAGGCTAACTATAGTAGACCGGGACTTCACAATTCATGTTTCAATTTCCAGAGAGTGTGTATACAATATTGGAAGAATGTCTTGATTGCACCACTTGTGAGATCTGTTTTTCATCTACTAGTTGTGCTATTAGTGAAGGTTTCAAAATTCATGTGCCGTTTATGTGAAGTTTAACAAAAGCACTCAAAAGAGAGGCCTTTTGAAGCTTGATATAAAAAAGAGTGACGTTTGAACCTAGCTCCAACTCCAACATCCTACACCATTCTGCCCGCCATCCACCAGGTGCCAGCTGCCGAAAACACGCTTTTCTTTTTTCACGGAGTAATTAATCGCCACCCCTCTCCTTTACCCGAGACAGATTTATTTAGACTGAGTTTTAAACAATTGAAAAGTCTCTAGTTCAATCATTAACATGCAGAGGGTTTTCTTTTTATTGGTCTATGTATAGACTTCTTAACATCATTGCTTTAACATTGATAACTGTTAGAAGTGGACTCTGAAGTTATATAGTTTGTCTGACTTTGATATGTTGAGAGGAAGACTCGATTTTAAGTACATTAGAAGTATTATCATAGATCGTGTGACCTCCACTTTGCCTGGTAATTTCGTTCAAGTTGAGATCTTTCCTCCACTTTGGATTTCTTAAATGCTGGACATGTTTCTCTTCATACTTTCAGACGAGGGGCTTCTCGTCTACCTCTCTTTTGCTACTTTACATTGATCCTTGGTTAGATTTCTTACATGCTATTTACAAAACTACATTTTAACTTATGTTCATCGCGAATTTTTCCTATGCAGGTGTGGTTGGTTTGACTCCAATATGAAGTAAATGCAGCAGCAGCAACGAACTCTTTGTCGAAATCATAAGGAGTGAATATATTTACCTCTTTCCCCAGTCGCCAATAAAGCTCTACATGAATGTGTACTGAGAAATTCTTGATGGACTAAATTTGAACTTGTATGTACACTTGCCAAATGTAGTGCAACACTTTTTTCTTCAAAACTGTAATTGGAGTCATCTATTTTACCATCCTTTGTGTTTTGGCTATCAAAAGTGACTCTCAATTAACTAAGTTTTGGCTTTACTGTTCCTTATTAGTGGCAAAGTTTGTGCTTTATAATGAACTGTCATGAATAGTTATAGTTTTCCTTGAGCTGAGGGTCTATTGGAAACCAACAATCTGTCATTATTAAGATTCAGTTCATCACTTTTTTTGAGCCAATGGTTTTTTAGAAACAATCTCACTATCCTGTAAAGATAGGGTAAGGTTCTGCGTATATTTTTGGCAAACTATACTCGGGCACGTATAGTTTTCCTCGAGGTGAGGGTCTTATCGGAAACCAACAACCTGTCATGATTAAGATTTAATTCATCACTTTTTTTTGAGTCTAGGATGTTTTAGAAGCAATCTCACTATCTTGTAAAGATAGGTTTAAGGTTTGTGTATATTTCATCCTACACAATATCATTCAAGTCAAGTTGTTCTTTTACATCTTCAATAGTCATGAGCTAACCAATGTTTTATTTAATTTTCCACTTAGTTGTGTTGTAGCTGCTTTACGATTAATATGGATTCGTATCATGTAAGATTGATTCATCAAAGAAGAAGTGTTTTCTAACTAGATTTTTTTTTTTATTTTTAAGGTTCAAACCTGAAATGTCTGATCAATTTTCGACAAGTTATATATATTTGATAGAAGTTTAGATATTTTGTAAAGTATACCAAATTATTTTGATCTATATATTAATTTTGATATGAAAGATTTGGGTGAAATAAGAAGTACCAAATCATTTTTGTATCAAAAAAGTAGGGAAGTTAAATGGTTACCTAATATTTTGTTTTTAAAAAATTAGTGATTAAGGATTGGTTAGTTATATATTCCTAGTCAACTATGGACCAACCATAATAATCTGTCAATATCATTGTTACTTTGCTTATGGAGTACTACTACTATATTAATAAAATCTACCCGCTAGTCAACAATAGTATATTAAATTTCTATTTTAGGTGATATTTTTAATTTTAGAACCAAAAATGAAAAATTAAGCCTCAAAAAGAAGAAGCTATCTTTTAACTATTGGATCAAACAACAAAAATATCTTTGAAGGAAATTTTGCTTTTTTCAGATGAAATCATATAACAAGATAAAGATAAAGATTTATTTTTTTACCCCAAAAGATACGTGGTCGTGAAAGAAGAATTAAGCGGAATATAATTACTATGTGATAAAGTCGTGATACTATCGAAATAAAAAAGAATTGAAATCTTATATCAAAATCCTATATATAAATAGTATAAACTATGTACCTAAACATAAATTCTTGAGTAACCCGTTCAAATATTCATAAATTTAGATAAATTAATTTGAATAGAAAAAGATAAGTTTAAAATGTAACAAAAATTGATTTTATTTTATTTTTTAAAAAAAAGAAGATACAATTGACAGTTACATAAAATACTACACTTTGAAGCATTCCCTTTCTTGCAATTTTTTTTTTAATATTAATGGTTATATACTTTTCTTGATGATGTCCTATAGCTTGATCACAATCAACCCAAGTGGAAAAAAGTACTTTACTTGGCAACTAGACTAGAAAGAGTCCTATATGTTTGTTTTAGTATTTGATTTGCTTGCTTTTTACAACTAGTAAAGGAAAAAAAAATACTTGCTTCAATTTCAATTAAACTCAGAATTTAAACGTTTGTGAATTCAACGTTAAAAATATCAAAAAAAATTAAAATTATCTATATTAATTTTTTGTATGCATGGTCTATAAATTTGAGTAGAAAACGATTATGAATTTAATAAACTCACAGTCCGAAATGGATTTGGGATTTAATATTCTACGTTTTTAAATATGATTACTCTGTGCTTATTTCCTTTTCAAATCAAAGAGACGATAGGTTGCTTCTAGGGTACTAATGTAGCCTAAAATTATTATAGCAAAGTGATTTGGTTGTTGTATCTAATATAATATAAGTATAATAATTATTAAATGACATCATTGCATAATTTTAAGAAATAAAAAAATATCCAAGTCTGCGCTAGTTATAGTTGGTTTGGCTCTCACTAAGAATATAGTCACAATATATAATGAGTTTGGTTTTTAATTATATGAAACAAAATATTTAAGAGTGAATAACAATAATATTGAAATTCATGACTTGAATATACATATAAGTATTTTTTTAAAAAAAAATTAATCAAATTTCTCTGAATATGAAATCATTTTCTTAAATTATAAAGTGAATTCAAATTAATGAAATATTGGACACCAAACAAAAAATTATGTATATGACAACAAGAAAAAAATTAGTATCTTTCATTCCTTTACTTGCCCTAACCAATCAACGTGCTCTTTTATTCTTAAATAAAAGGTTTTGATTCGAGTTTTGAATAAAAAATTGCCTTAGAACTCGAGAATAATTCTCAATCGCTATAACTTTTGTCACCGTCTCTGTTCTTTGGGTGAGCATTCTGTGGTGAGCACTTTGTGCGCACTAGGTAAATACCTCACTGTGTACGTAATTGCGTGCAAACCACACAAAGGACATAAATCATACTAGACAAGCCCTATGCGACAAATTTGACTAAGAGGTTATTAAAGGGGAATCGATCTCGGGTCATTCGTGTAGATGACTACCTTTTAAATCAATTGAGTCATCCCGAAGGACAAAAATCGCCTTTTAATAAGGCTTTATTTTTAAACTGAAATTTCTGAACGTAAATCTGAATTAATCGAATCTCAAAAAGTAGATATGAAAGAAATCAAAAATACTATACTTCACATAACCAACAAACCACACATTAATTTCCTACGCCAAGAATCTGCAGTCAGCAACCCTCACCCTATTATCCTCTGCACCTTGCAACTTTCTTGATTTTTCCGCCCATTCTAGAAACTACTTTACTTTATTTTTACCTTCACTTTTTTTTTTCTTTCCTTTTCATTGTGTTTGTATTATCTAGCATATTCTCTCCGTCTCATTTTTGGGTAGCCGTCCTTCCATGTCAAGCCAGCACGATGGGGTTCCCCTTCCTCCCAACCGCCTCTGATCCCAGAGCTCCACCCTCCGCTTCTCGATGACGACACCCGTCGAGTGGAGCTCGCGAGTCGGTTATCAAGGACTTTCGATAGACTTCTTTCATTTCCGAATTCCGAATTAGGTTGAAATTTAGGTAAATATAAATGAACTTCAAGTAAATTGATTTCTCTCATGTGAGAGAATCAGAACTGCACGCTCTCGAGCTCTACGTTGTGCCTATTCTACGCATGGTTCATATGACTGAAGTTCCTGCAAACATAGTTTAACTTTAGTCATATATATCCGAAATTCAAATAAAAATAATTGAATTTCAACTATATATGAAACTTTAGTTTAACGATATCAAATCTAATTTCAGACGCTGCATATCTGAAACTATTTTAAAGTGGGGTAATTTTTTAAATTCTTATGCACTGCGAATATGACATAAAAATGTAGGGATAAGGTGTTGGAGCCCCATTCAGATAACAGAAGGAAGAACCTTTAACGTTTGTTTGTGTTTAGTTATCCAGGCCCAACTTGCACTCCGGGTCATACTCTCGCCGTCATAATTTATGTGATGCTCTTTTTATTTTATTCAATTAATTTTTTTAATTATTAATGAAATGATTTAAATTCACATAAGTTATTATGACTTGTTTTAGACTATAAGTTTTAGTTTTAAATTTCATGTTCGATTAAAAGCTTCACATATAGTAGGACGGAGTATTTATACTAAACCAATGAATATAAGATTCTAGAAAAATCGTTGTGATGTTATGTGCTCAGCACCGAGTATTTACATAAAGCCAATGAATATAAGACACGTGTTTTGTATATACACTTTTTAATACTTAAGTATTGTTAAATGATAAGCATTTCCGATTCAATTGTTAATTTTTAAGATTATTTGTTTAGTTAGATGTAAACACTCGATGCATTATTGTTTATTATAGCAAATATATATTACCTAGCAGAGAGTTGACTTCCATTTTTGTTAATTACAAATCTAATTGTTTTTTTTTGTAAATAATTAATTAGATTATGATTGAAATAACAAGGTCACAATTGGAGTGGGAATAAAGAAATATACAACATAGTGATGGCTAATTTAAAGAATAAAATGGCATGTAAAGAGGTGCTGAATTTGGATTCTTTTTAATCATTTCGATTCGTTTTTATGACTTTTTTATTTTTGTTCTTTCTTTCCTCATATTTCATCGTGGAGAAGACTTACAATTAATACGACAATAATAATAAGTACATTTAGTGTAATTCCACAAATTGATTTGATATACAGAGTAGTGAGTACACAGTTTTATTTCTATCTTGTGAATGTAGAAAGACTATTTCCGATGGACCCTAGCTCAGCTTACGCAACACATATAAAAAAATACAACGATGAAGAAGTAATGTTGAAAATAATGAAAAAAGAACAGTGACAAAACAAAGAATAATACGATAACCAAAGCAAAAAGAAATAATAAATAATTTTAAAAAATGAAGACTAAGATATAATAGGAAGATGACTTACTACTATTCCCATAGATCATTAAGTCATTTTTTTAAAACTTAACTAAAATACTATTAGTCAAATTTAAATTTTCAAAGTACAATTGTTTAATAAATTAATACACACTTCATAGTGTTTTCTTAAAAAAAGTGTATAACTAATTAATATTTAGTATTGGACTAGTAAAAAAGAAGAAATGAGTAATATATTATTAAAACACTAAACTAATGGTGAATAATAAAAATAAACTAGACAACACATATAAAAAGACATTATGATTAAACGTGTGAATTAATAAAAACAAAATAAAGCATTATACCAAACGGGGATCAATTTAATGATCATCTGTTAGTTATAGATCGGATTATCAATTAATTCAATATAAAAAAACGAATGCAAAGAAAGATTTATGTATACTCCACCAATGACTTCTCATTCATTGATGCATTCATTGGAAAATATTGTTGGGGTGAGAGCGGTGAATGGAGTATTAACATGTTATCAGTTTATTTATCTAACAAAAAATTGTAGATAATCTGTTTTCAAATCGATAACTCATTATTTATAAAATTTTAAACCACTTCCAAATTAATTG
Organism: Solanum dulcamara; assembly: GCF_947179165.1. Lineage (NCBI taxonomy): Eukaryota > Viridiplantae > Streptophyta > Magnoliopsida > Solanales > Solanaceae > Solanum > Solanum dulcamara. The sequence goes on from NC_077245.1 coordinate 75,190,276, forward strand.
TTAATCTAATATATAACCTAATATCAATAATATAATAATAGTTTTTAAATTTAAATTGTCCATTATGATTATTAATTACTACTACTAATTTTCTTCCACCCCCCTCTTTTGTAGGAGAATTAAAAGCTATTTTACCTACGCTATATGATGTTGGGAAAGTCATTAAAAGGGGAAAAAATTAATTAAAATGAATTTATGACAATGTAAATGAACTTTTACACTAAAAATGATATTTAGCATGTTCTAGAAGATTATATATTTCATTTTCTAGGTAACTAGTTTCACGTACTGATATGACTATTACATCTTAATTTAATTGCTTTTGAGGTGATCAATCTCACAATAAATAATTATTAGACCTCTGCTACCTTAGGACGGTAAAGAGACTGTTTTTGATAGATCTCGGCTCAACGCGCATATCCAAAACTAGTTAAAAAGAAAGTAGAGTAAAAACACCAATAATAAAAAAAAATAACAATAATAACAAAAAACAGTACAATAAATAAAATAAAAGAAACAATAGGTAAAAAAAAATCGAAGAATAAAGTAATATGAGTACTTATAATAATAATACTAATATATAGGGAACTCACTAACATCCATGCCTACTAGCATTTCACCTTAATCTTCAATTTTCATATCTTTCAATTTAAAATTATGTCATTGATAAATTATAAATATGCCATGTTTTGACTATAATAATTTTTTTATTTTTTTGAAACTTTAATTCATTTATTATGAATAATTCTGTTAGAGAAAGTTGGAGATCAAATCAAAGATAATCATGGAAATTAAATTCTTGAATTTGTCATACTTAGAAGAGTGGCCTAAAAGTGGAGGACCACTATTAATTTAGTGAATTTGTTGACATAGGAAAAAAGCAAAAGGTTTGCTTGAAAGCCAAAAGAATCTTGGTGGTTTGCTTACTTGCATCTCTTGATTAAAAATATTACTTTCGGAGTCTTAATTTATGTGATATATTTTTCTTTTTTAATTTATATCAAAATAAATTATATTTTACTAAAAAAATTACTAAAATCAACTTCGAACTTTGTAGAAAATATGTCGCTAAATCGCTTGTATCTAACATAACTCTTGATAATTTATCGTTAATCCATCGTTAAATATATTTAGCGATAAATTTTGTTGTTTGACTACATAATTCGTCTATCTTTAGTTTCTATTTTATGCTTCATAAGCTGATTTATAGTCATAAAAATATCTATCATATATAACAAATCATTAATTTATTTTTTTAAAAGACTTTTCTTTTCAAAATTTTATATCGTATCAAGTACGCACATCAGATAAATTGAGACGAAAGGAGTAAGTAATACTAATAATCAAGAATAATAGTTCTTTTCTTTGAGTCTAAGAAGTGATGGAGTGAGTGAGGTGGAGCATGCCTTTAACGTGCAATGCTTTATTTGCTTGATGAGTGTTTATTATTCATGAGATTTGCTGACAAATTACTTTACTCTAATTAAAATTTTAACAATAACAAACCAACAAATTAAACAAAGACAAAAAAAAAAAGTGTGAAACCAATACTTCAAAGTCACCAACAAATTAACACACTTTTTTATTTTTTATTTTTCAGTTATAACACTCCCTTTGGCCTTTGTAACACTCATTCATTTCACCTTTACTACTTAAGTCAAAAAAAATTCCAAAATTAGTACATTAAATTTTTCAATGTATATACTCATAAAGAAACTTTTACCATGCAATGTCCAAAGCCTATATACATTACCCCTTAATAAATAACTTGGTAAAAAGGATAATCTATATACATTGCATTTCACTTATTAATGCTTAATGTGAAATTTATGGCCATTTAATTCCACGGTTCGACCTTCAAATCATCTGCTCTTTAATTTTTATTCTTAATAATTGAACTGATGCCTAGTGTAACATAAGTTTTTTAAGGGTCGCAAGACATAACTTGTAGAATATTATGATGCGAAAATATAAATTTATGCCCCAAAATTTATTTCTTTTACATTCAAAATTAGGACAAAAATGCAAATGATCCACAAAATCATGAAAAGTTACTTGTCATACTACGCTATAAGCTAAGTGTAGGTAAAGGGAGTACAAGAAGTGCCAAAGTAGAGTTCTACTATTTACTTAAAGACACTTTTCTTTAGTCTAAAAATAATATAAATGGTAAAGAAATAATATTGTTCATTCACTTAGTTAAAAGTTGGGTAGAATATAATTTTGACTCTCTCCAACCATGTTCTTACCATTCATTTACAAAAAATATATATATACATAACAGAAGACTCTAGCTATAACATCACTCTCTCTTTCTCTCTCTATATATATTCTTTCTTTCATCACTCTTCTTGTTCTTCACTTTGTCACTTCCTTTGCCTTCTTTTCTTGTTTTTTGTATTCATGGAAGTTTGTCAAAACTTCACCGATCGTTCGTGCGCTTTCAAAGGAAAGCGCACTAAGCGATCGCGACCATCTTCCCCGCTGTGTCCAACGGGGAGAACGACGACCGTCGCTACCAGCAGCTCATCGATAGCTGGTGGTAGCGATGACGATGGTGGGGGTGATTTTTACAATTCAACAATTCAATATTCATCACCAACCACTTCTACTACTCAATTTTCAACAACTAGCACATCTGAGGAAGATGAAGATATGGCTAATTGTTTAATTCTATTAGCACAAAGTGGATGTGGCCAGAAAGTACAAGATGTAAGTGAAGTTAAAAAGGAGAAAATCAGCAGCAGGAAATTTACAGAAATGGCCACTTGTACAAATGGAAAAGCTGGTTTTTATGTCTATGAATGCAAAACTTGCAATAGAACTTTCCCTTCATTTCAAGCACTTGGTGGACACAGAGCAAGTCACAAAAAGCCCAAAACCATAGTGGAAGAGAAAAAATCTGTCACTATCAATACTGACACTGCTGCTACTCCTACAACTCATGATTCACATGATCATCATCTGGAGAATGATCACGAACAAGGGCGTCTCAATAGAATTAGTACAACTCATTCAAACCAAATAACTGTCAACAACAAAACCAAAATCCACGAGTGTTCAATATGTGGATCGGAGTTTTCATCAGGACAAGCTTTAGGCGGTCATATGAGAAGACACAGACCACCTCCTACGACGATGATAACTGCAAGCAATGTTTCAGAATCATCGTCATGCTATCATGACGAAAAAACTACAAGAAATGTTTTGTCTCTTGATCTTAATTTGCCAGCACCACCAGAAGATGATCACAAATTTGAACAAAGTCTAGTTTTCTCTGCAGCCCCTTTGGTTGATTGCTATTACTAATAATTTAAAAGAGAAGAGAATCCATATTTTTTTTAAAGTTTTTCATTTCTATTTTTTTTTACACTTATTGATCAATTAATGTGAATTAATTTGTGATAAACTTAGAAATTTTATTATTATTATTATTATTATTATTATTATTGTTGTTGTTGTTCATAAATATACATAAATTCGTTATTCTAATTAATATTTTTTTTAATGTTTTCATGAAGTATATTGTTGGTAGTTTACTTTCTTTGAAATTCAATACTTTGAGTGAGTAAGTGGTTAGTGCTCATGGTTGCCTTCCATTCACGAAAAGGGAGTGATGATGTATACTTTTTTTCTAGTTTACTTTTGTTTTAAGTATTTCTTTAGAATTTGATTTTGGGTCAGGTTCAGCGGTGAAATCAGAATATTTGTTATATTATTCAAAAGTTAATTTTACGGCGAAAGGTGTTCAGCTGATCAAAACCTTGAACGCTCCACCACTGCTTGACAGGAAGTTGGAGCACTTTATTCTTGTTAGTAAATTTATTTGATGTATCCTTCTTTTTGGGGGGTTTATTTTTGCTTTTTAAGTATTTGTTTACGAGTGGAGTTTACTGGTGAAATCAGGAAACTTATTATAAAATTTAAAATTTAATTTTACGACGAATGAGGTTCAACCGATCAATCCTAAACCATTATGTCTCAACCACTGCTTGAGTGTCATGAGAATAATGAGTAACACATTGATTGGAGGTCGGAGCACTTTATTCTTGTTAGTGAATTTAGTCGATCTGAATTTAAATTAGTCGGATCAATACGTTTCGGATGTCAAGTAAGATGATGCGGTAGACAAAAAAAAAGAAAGGAGCATGGAGTGTGGGGGGGATTGCTTTATGGAATTGTTAGGGTTTGGCATCACCAGCACCACAACCTAAAAGTCTGTGGATTAGGTTCTGATCTCTATTTGTATTTAATTTTTTTTTTCTTGATTATTAGTAGAAAAAAGAAAGAATAAGAGGGTGTTGTTTCATTAAATGACAAATAATAAATGGATAGGAAAGATATATGGATGGGCTGGTAACAGCCAAAACCATGTGTATCCAACTGTATTTATACATATACACTCTTCTTGTCCATTTTTCCTTCACTTAAAACCTACTACTTATCTCTAACTTAACTTTGTTTCATTTCGAGACGAATTTAAAATTTAAAGTTTATGAATTCTATTATTTTTGCAATTGTTCGCTTGTCACCAAATTTGTACTCTCGATTCACGGTTTATTATTTTCTTTGTTCCAATTTATGTAAGATGGTTCGGAGCACGAGGATTAAACTATCTAATTTTTTGTGTGAATTCAGATGTAGAATCTTTACATATTTACTAATATCACAATAATGAACAATTTAAGATATTTAAAAAGTAAGAAGAAAAAAAAACTATTTTGACTCTCCAAATAATAACTACATTACATGAGGTGGAGATAGAGAGAGTATACGAATATGCTTTAGAGCATTCTTAATACACGTATCGATCATTTGAATCAAAACTATTCAGTTCTACTAAATCCATACCATTTATTGCATCATCTCAAGTGACCAATATTTTTGGGAGTCGATTGTGTGAGTTCTACTGAAATCATTGCTCTCAACATGAACTATATCTACCGTAAATTTTTGTTGATATATACATATAAAATAAAATTATGACTATGTTGGAAGTTGTTGTTTTATAGTTAAGAAAATATGAGTATAATTAATTATTTACTTATTTTTGATTATTTTTTTTATACCTAAAAGTTGGGATGGTTCTTACAGCCATCAGCCCACCCATCACACCTAATTGTTAAACTGACCATACCTTACTTTTCAAGTTTCTTAACTAATTAATTAACCTTTTATTTCAGCCTGAAATAGGCACTGCAAATCACACGTCACAAGCAGTTGGGTATGAGGTCTAAAGTTTTATGTTTTTTGTTTTATTATTGTCTTTGGTGGAATTGATAAAGTTGATTTCATGTAATTAGGAGGTCAAGTGTTCGCAGTGACAGAGTTAGAATTTTTAGTAAGGGGTTCAAAATATGAAATAAACACATTAAGAAGTCGAAGGAGATTCAACATCTACTATATATACATATAAAATAATTTTAGTCATGTATAAAATGTGTATTTTTCTGCCAAAAGGAGTTCGGATGAATTCATGGACCCTTACTACCTTCGCCCTTGTGTGTTCGAGCTGTGGAAATAACTTCTTGCAGAAATGCAGGATAAGACTGCATACAATATATTTTTGTGGTCCGGCTCTTGTCTTGGACCCCACGCATAACACAAGCTTAGTGTACTATCGAGCTGCTCTTTTTTTCCATTCAGTATTGGGGCTGACTAAATTCAATATTTTACCGAGAAACCTCATGTTGAGGGTAAAGCTTTATATTGAAAACTCATACCTAATAGTAGGGGTGTACATGGACCGGGTTGGTTCGAATTTTTTACAAACCAAACCAAACTATTTGTGTCGGGTTATTAAATCTATAAACCAAACCAAATCAATAAAAGTCGGGTTTTTCGATATCAATTTTTCTCGGATTTTTCGGGTTTTTTTGGATTTTTCGGGTTTCTCGAGTTTTTCATAGTATCTAATAAAAAGCACAGAGCAGTGCTTCTTAAAAAGAGTTCTAGTACAAAATATCAACATATAAGATGGAGGCAGAACACTGTTTGAAGTTTTAACTTTATAATATAGCTTTATAAGATGGGCTTTTTTGTATATTATTTAGATGGGCTTCTCAAGTACAAATCTAAATGTAAGAAAGAAAACAAAAATTATGAAAAAATTTAAAAATATATTTATAAATTATATTTTAATAAATATTTTTATGTACAACTCTACCTGATACCTTTGATTAAGAATTAAGGAATACATATCGCTTCATTACAACCCTAGATTTAAAGATTTATAGTTAGAAGTTAGAACTATCTAATTAGGTTCCACTCTTTCAATCAAGAATCTACTTTTTCATTAAGGGTTCTCTTCTAATGAATTAAGACTTTCATTGTAAGTTAATCTCACTTTCACACTCTATAACATTGGTTCTTAATCCAAACTAATATATATATTAAATATTGAATATCCTCAACGAAATTCCAAACTTTATCATTTGTTTTTTTTTCTTTTTTTTTTTTGGGGGGGGGGGGGGGGGTGAGAGTTGATGTAGTCACTTACTTATGTTTCACAAATTCTAATTAAGTTGTTTGGTATGTGCACGTTTTGGTCATAATTTTGTAATCTTAGCATGTGGATATATTGCTTGACATGTCCAAATACAACGTGTGTGTGTATGTGTGGAAGAAAGTGGGAAAGACAAAATATAAGAGAGATTCATTTAGATTTAATTTGCACATGTAGTGGGGGACTAGTTTGTGTCAATCTAGCTAATTGCCTAATGTCCTCTCTTAATTAGCTTGCTAGTATTAATTCAATTCAATTATTATTTGTTATTATAATAACAATCATGAGTTCGAATCATAGAAACAGTCACTAATATTTATATTAGGGTAAGTTGTTTATATCACGCCCCTTAAGGTATATAGTCCTTTTCCAAATCCTGCGCAATAGGCAAGATACTTTGTACACTGAATGTTGTAATTTGGACCAATTTCCTTCTATAATGTTAGATATCAATTATCTAAGCAAGAAGAAAAACTTTAGTATAAAAAAAAAAAGGAACAAAGAATATAAATTATTATGTTGCACTGTCTAAGAAATACTTCCTATAAAACATTATTCCAAAGTCAATGAAGCTTAATAGCTTATCTCTTACTCTAACTAACTACAGTTCAAACACGTAATTAAGTAGCAATAATTGAGAACTAATTAAGTCTAATACGTTTACTTTAAATTAAAGTAATTAAGTTGTATAACTTAATTGATGAGAGTCATGAAAGTTGCAGTTACCTGAACCTTAAGTGGTCGTTTGTTATCTATATGCGTATTATTTTATGTAAATATTAATTATGCAGAATTAATTATTCATATATTAGTTATTCTACGAAAAATGAATTGACATAGTTGACATGGCATGTGTATGCAAAATGAATTTCATTGGGGACATCATGTGGACAACTTTGCTAAAAAAATATATTGTTGAGGTGGCATGCTTGTCAACTTGACACCTAGTTGGTTTTCTAAAATTCTCTTAGACTTTCAATCTTATATAACACGAATTTAAATTAATCAAGTTTGTACGTATCGAATATCAAGTGATAGTGAGAGTATAAATAGTGGTCAATTTGATGTGTCTAAAGGGCCTAAATACACGAAGAAACTGAAGAAAGGTCAATATATATATTATATATAAATAAATAATTAATTTTAATTATGTATAAACATTTTAATTTTCCTCTGAATTTTTGACCCTACCTAGCTCTGCCACTACCGCCGAATTCAAAATTTGAAGTTGTTGATATGAAGTTAGATGGACTACTTTACCATTCATCACAATTTATGAGTATTATTCACAAAGTTCATTCTTTTCGGCCAAAAGGTGGCAATAAGCTCAAATTCGAAACCTCTGATTAAGGATGAAATGGTACTTACCGCTCAAACGCAATCATTGATGATAGTCAATCATCATTTAAGATAAAAATTAGGTGATCATGCTAATCCATTTTGTCAGATATATACACTTCTATCATTTTTTGCATTTATTTTAAGTATTGCATAATTTCCCAAGTCTTTGAATATTCAGTTTAGTTGCTTCTCTGTATTAGGGCCCCAGATGATGACCAAGAAGAATTAGAGGATTAACATTGGCAAAAAGGGACACTCAGAAATAATTATTCTTGTTATCCAATCAGAACTTTTCAGCTCTTCCAACTTGGACAATAGATAATGCCAAAGCAATTTTCATCAACTCAGTTAATTCTACGGGTACGTGCTACTTCCCACTAGCACAAGTACCATGTAACCCTGTTCACCAAGACTTGGACAAACGGAAAGAAGCCACCTAGTGTTTTTGTTTGCACTGGGGTCTAAACTCGAAACGTCATGGCTCTGAACTCTCGAGTTATAAACTTGACTTAGCAACACCATGTATGGACAAATGGGAATGGAGAACCTCATTCCCGTAACATCAAGCAGCTTAAAATAATCCCTAACAAGAGACTCGAGAGAAAAAAATAGCTATCTTAAAGACAGGCAAATTCAGATATAGAGTGAGTGGATTCAGAATGAGTGTGATCTTATCAAAATATGTATGCATTTAATATCTATTTTGCATAAACACTCATACTTCGAACCAAAATTATGAATTCATTTGAACCCACAGAACCCGCCCTAGATCCATGTCTGCTTAAAGATGATTATGAATCACTTAGGTGAATGATCTTACTGGATATCACTGGAAACAAATAATTGAAAAGATAGGTACAGATTTGTATATAGTGATAATAGTTGAAATAAGAAGGCTTAGGATGAGAAGGTTGACGTTACAGGTCAGGAGAAATGATCTCAAAATAAGAAAATTGATTTACAAACTTGGGGTCCATATGTGGAGTCTGAATCTGATGTTCTACATTGTTTATTAGCATCCTCCCTACCTGACAAGAAAAACGGAATTAAAAAGAAAACAAAACAGCAGTTATGGATAAGAATTCATTCTCAAATTTAGTCACAAGTACGAGCCCTGCGCCAAGAAACTAAGTCTAGTATATAAGTGCAGAAGGGGAGAGGGTCGTGCCCATCATCCTCAAGTTTTGAAGGTGCTCCAGACTGATTTCTCGGTCATCAAGAAAAAAAAAAGAAAAAGACTTTATTGAGTTTATTGACTATTCTTATCTTAAGAACTTAAAAGTTGCAATTTTATCGTTGCTCAGGGATCATTCAGGCATTTCTTCATATTACAAAGAAGCACCTAATCATATGCAGGAACATACATGAAAATAATATACTCATGCATATAAACTGGTAATATCCCCAAGAAAAGTGCTAGTACATATCAAATCAAAAATGTCAGCCAAACTTGATGCTATCAGGGTTGGAACAGTATGAGGAGAAAGAGTAAATACAAGCATATCACATTATTCAAATTCGGACTCGTGAAGTTGAGGTTTGTTTTGAAGAGAGTTGTATCTAAATTTGGACTCGTGAAACTTCATATGGATTTGACTTATTTTACCCTCGTCTTTTGTTGTATTTACTAATCCTTTTTTTCCAGAATGTTTTGTCATGCTTTCTATAGTATTTTGTCATGATTTTTTCACTATCGTTGTTTCTTTTTTCGACCTGCTTTAATATGCTTTTCCTTGAGCCAAGGGTCTATCGAAAACAACATATCTACCTCTTAAAGTAGGGGTAAGGTCTGCATACAATCTACGCTCCCCAGACCCCACTTGTGGAATTACACTGGGTATGTCATCGTTTTTTACATAAATTTTATACTTGTCATTACTTTGGCAACTCAAGCTTGTGAACTAAAGCCAAAAACTTTGACGGGCCACGTAGCCACGTAGTTGGTGTTCTGTAAATGTAAGGTTTGATTAATATAGATTTAATGTATTATTCACTTTGCTTGAATAATAGTCACTGGAATCAACAAAAGATTGTACCTTGGCCCAGCGAGCCGATACAGAAAAATCCTGACTTGGCATCAACTGCACCAGAAAGCCACTATGCTCAATTGGCGTACACCGTCAACCTTACTCGAGCTGTAACTTCTGGATGCAGCTTCAATTCAGCAATATATTCTCCGGTTTCTCGAATCTCAGGCAGAGTGACAATTTTCTTGTCCACGTCCCTACAAGTAGATTGTATGTGAATATACAGTGAAATAGGAACTCAATTAGTACATATGATTTCCATCAAGACTTTATATGACAATTTTTTTAATCCGGAATCCCCGTCACGTTTCTTCCTATTAAAAGAATTAGATAGCAGATTTTCAATCCTTTCTTCTCTTTCTTTTTTTGGGGGACAGAGGGATAGAAGCAAGCTACAGTGCGATCATAGATTCAGACATCACATTGCTTCAAAAAACAACAGTCTTTGCTCTAGCAATAGACGAAAAACAGAGTCAGTATAGTCCACTGTCCTAGACAACGAAGGTTAACGAGTAAAACCGCAGCACTGCATGAAAAATATCAGAAGACTATTGAGTCTGTTTCCCCAAATATTGGATGACTTAACAAACCAGAAGAATCAGAGAAAACATCGGTTTTCAACTTAATGCAAATTCATAGTACAGGATCAACCATATGAAGGACAATATACTTTAACAGTCTTCAATGAACTTAAACGTAGTGATTAGTTTGCATACTACTAATATCAACATGCTATGGCAGAAAAGATTGGAAAATAGTACCTCTGTATCTGCGCTTTTATAATATCAACAAGATCCTGGGCAGTGACACTGCAAGAGAGATGACGTCAAAAGATAGATCAAATATTCACCAAGTTGCTCATCACAATTTAGTATTTCACTGACCTTCCAAAGATTTGCTTTCCTTTCCCACCCTTACGCTTCACCTTGAAGGCTCCAACAGTTTCAAAAATTCGAGCAAGCTGTTGTGCCTCATCTTTCACCTGAAATCAATTAAACGTTTAACTAAACCCACATTCATTACGAAACAAATTATAGTGGTGTAGGCCGACTCTTTTAGACTTTTAGCAAGTTGAATTTTTCTCAATAGATTGGATTGATGAGAAATATCTAGCTACCCGTTGTTTTTCAGCCTCAATTTTCTCATCTTCCATCTTCATTTCCCTGAGAAGAAAAGTATGTAATGTTATAAAACAAAATTCATCCATGAAGTTACATACTACCACTCATCAACAACCAAGCAAAGTATTGTGTGTGGCATATTACACAGTTGAAGCAAAGAATCCTGACATCAATTATGAGGCCCGAAAATAAGATAATGGACAGAAAAACCAAAGTCTTGAGTTCAATAATAAGGTTAAGTCGATAATTTAAACTAGTCATAATACATAAACAGACACTCAAACTTAGCCTCAACTGGTGAAAAAACACTCCAGTTTTGAATATGCACATCTAGACACCTCCAAAATTTATGTACAACGTACGCATCGTGTGTCCACAAGACACAATGAAAACGAGTTGGGATATTTAGTTCCCAGTTGACATCAAATTGAGGTTAGATGTGCACTCTCAAAATTGGAGTGCTTACTTGCCAATGTAATATGCCTTTAACCTAGATGTGAATATTCAATTCTTAAAATCATCAACTAACAGGCTCCAAAAGGAACACTTAAAAATCCATCTAACACAAGTAGAGCCAATATTAGCAAACATTAAGGGGACGTTAGTAGCTAGTAAAGAAGCAACTAATTGATATGACGTTTGGAATCCAAAAGGGACACTTAAAAATCCATCTAACACAAGTAGAACCAATATTAGCAAACATTAAGGAGACGTTTGGTAGCTAGTAAAGAAGCAACTAATTGATACGACGTTTGGATTGTAATTCAGAAACCCCCATAATTAATACATATATAAGTTATAAGAGAATCGGTGTATTATCTTATGAAGGGTAGACTATGTAATAACTAATACTCGCATAACCAATAGTTGCATTACTAATACCTGCATTACTAATACATGAATGATTCTAACTAGCTACCAAACAACCCCTAACTCCACAAAATGTAGATAACAATGAAAGCAAATGGGCAAAAATTTAGTTCCAAGTAGAATTAACAAGTTAAATACTTGATAAGTGCAGGTGTCACAATTTGAGCTTTGCCTAATGGTAGCAAATAATTCCTAAAGAATCCAGCTTTAACATCCAAAAGCTCTCCCTTTTTCCCCAACTGTGTAATATCCTCTTTCAGTATTATCTGCTCCATCAAAACAAAATAAAACAAAACAAAAAAACCCAATTTAGCTAAAACCCAGAAATAGACAAAAAAAAATAAAGACTTTGACAAAAAAAAATTGAACCCATTGTCACATTTTTCAAGAATTAGCTCACCTTTCGTACTTTCTTGGTTTTTTTCTGAGACACAATTGTTAAAATTGAAGTTCTTTCTGATAATTTCACTGCTTCTGAAGTTGGGATTTTGGTTAAGCTGTAATTGTGGAGGCAAGAAGATGAACCCCATGACGCCATTTTCAATTTGCTCAGTTTTCTCTGTATTTTACAGTGTATAGCGTTATCTTATCTGTAATGGCGACCTGAAGAAGATAATGGTTTTCTTAATGGGCCCAAAGTATTATTGGGTCCATTCATGTTAGACCCAATGTTTGATAGTTTGGGCCATTTTTATAGGCCCATAAAGATATCTTTGGGCTTTTTCTAAAAATATACAGCCCAACATAATACTCCTCCTGTCTTAATTTATGTGATGTACTTTGACTGAATACGAATTTTAAAAAATATGAGAAAACATTTACTTTTTGCCAATAAATGAGATCCAACATAGGTAAATCTTGATAGTGTCGTTAAACACTTGTATAATAAGAAAATTTGTCATTTTTTTTAGAATTGACTAAAAAGAATAATATATGCACATCTAAATAATATATGCATTTATCTTGTATTAAGGTGCATTTATTTTGTATATATATATATATATATATATATATATATATACACACCCCTTGTAGTAAGCAGAACCATCTCAACAAGTTTGGGGGTCTAAAGCCAAACTTTATATAGGGGCCTTATTTTTTTAGGTGACATATATAAATTGAATAATTATAACATATTCAATGTAATTCTACAAATAAGATCTGGAGAGGTAGGATATAAGCGTACATTATGAAATAAGAATATTACAAATAATGTAAACTTTTAATGAAAAAAATATATCATAGAAAGTTAGAACGATAAAACCTGATTGAGAAAATTAAAAAGTTTATATAATGATATCGAAATAGTGTTGCGTTGAATTTGATAAGTTGATATAATGATATTAAAATAGTGTTGATTAGTTTTAGTGCTTGAAATTTGAAGAAGACAACAAAACAAATTTGATCTTTTTGTAAACACACAACACTAAGTTTTACATAATATAGAAGGTTTGACGGTTTGAGAGACTTTGGAACACTCAATAATGAGAGAATAAAAATATTGAAAGGGAATAAAAAAAGTAAATGTACGAATAATAATATTGGTTCATGATAATCGTCAAAATATAAATGGGATAACAAAATAGATAGCCACATAAGAAATGATGTTATAATTAATTAAAGACTATTTCATTTCTCAATTATTACAATGATTTTTATATTAAATGAGATAAAAATTTATTATATTTTGCATCCAATTTTTTTTAAGTTATCAATACATTAGATTTTTTTAACAATATATTACATATATATATCTTTAGGAGAAAGTGGCGGCCCAAAAAAATTGAGGCCCCAAATAATTGCTTTAGTGGCCTTATGATCGGGACGGCCTTGGTAGTAAGCTTGGATCGAGATGAGTGAGTGTTTCAAATGCCCTTTTTAATAATAGTATATATATCTTGTATCAAAATAACATTGGAGTTGTACGATCGGAAAAATTACCTTTGTTTAATTGTTTAATTAGTGCTCCTAATTTGATATTATCTTCCTGATTTTACCTATCTTGTTAAATTGTTTGACAAATTTTCTAGATGAACAAATCTAGCTTGTGTTGTTCATTTGTTCATCACAAATTCTATGAATGACCAAAACTTGATATTGTCTTGTTGGATTGTTACAAGTTTTTTCATGGATGGGAAATTTTTGCCTTATATACTTTATTTGTTCCATTTTATTTGGCAAAGTTAAAAGTAAATGGGTTCAATTGACAATTTAAGGTAAGTATAATAGTCTCTCAGGCTATTTCATCAAATAATAATAATAATAAGTGTACGTAATTGATATTTAACATTATTGTGACGTTCATGACATGGGATGGGTTAAATAGAAGGATTGATAGGGAGACTTCTAGGAAGCAAGTTTTTGAAGATGTAAATTATGGTGCATGTGATATTTTAGGCGAATCTCATACTGAAATAAGAGACAAATTAACGTAAAAACTTTATAAAATATAACACAAGTTCACATAACATATACGTGCTTTTGAAGTCTATAATGAAATAATCTAACTATAAAGTTGTGAGACTTATTAAGTCAGAATGGACTAAACCTATCATAAATTTGGATCATGACAATTATATTCTAAGTTGGACAATTGTATAAGATATGAAAAGTTTTATATCGACGTGCATGATAACGGTACTCATGTTTCATGTAGTTAGTGAATGCATTAAACATGCAATTCTCCCCTAATTATAGACTTAACTTTTTTAACATAAATAAATCATATAGAAAAGGATAAATTGGTTCATTAATTAAATTCCCGTTATGACTACTAGGATAAATTTAGGGAGTGTTTGGCACGATGAAAAATGTTCTTCATGAAAAATAGTTATTTAATATTTTTTTTTAATGATTAATAAGTAAGTAAGTAAGAAAGTATTATTTCAAGAGTATTTGTATGTAATATAGAAAAATGCAAGTGGAGAGGGGGGTCGAGGGTGACATGGTTGGGGTAGAAAAGGAGTACGGGTGGGGTGTCTAGGGGCATTCGGGTGGATAAGACATACTGAGCTTGAAATGTCATTTATGAAACTTTTTGAATTAAACATGAAAAACTTCAAAACTATGTTCTAAAAAAAAAAATCCACCTCCATACCAAAGACACAATTACATTTTTACCTTAAATTACTGCAAAAGACCATTTTCAAGATCTGAACTCATAACCTCTTGATTACACGACGATAACTCTTATAACTATTCATCGTAGATAGAATGATGGGGTAAAATACTTATCCATATCAATTATATGTGTCAAATCAATAAATACATGATATATACACACATATCTTTATTACTGAATCATAAATTGATAATTAATGTATATGATCACTTCATGAAATCACTTATAACCATAATAAGTTGTATAAATTTAACGTAAACAGTCGATACAAATAAATATTTACAGAATATTGTTATGGAATAAAATATTACTAAGATAAAAAGAAGAAAACGTCAGTAGTCCCTACCTAATAAAATGACATTTTGTGGTTAGATTCTCAATTCTCAAAAGATTGACTTAAATTTAACCAAATATATGACAGCTCCAAAAACTCCAATAAATTAATACAAATGTGGAAATGGTCAGTACATTATCTCTTAAAATAAATAAATTTAACCAAATATATTACAACAAATTCATGCGTGAAGCTAAGGTTGACACTACTAAACCAACAAAAATCTATCTATCTATCTATATCTATATCTCTATATATATATAACACCAAGCATATAATTGATGTTCAAACATGTTATAAAATTTACAATAATTTAAACCTAATATATAGAAGTCTGTATCTCTACCAACGTAGTTATGATGGGATAGTTGAGATCCCTCCACTCTTAACTAGCAGGTTTAAATCTGAAAATGAAAAAAAATTCGGTGAAAGCATTACCATCAGAAATAAATCCTTAATCGGACTTCAATACGAATAGACACCGTAAGTTATTTTATGTTAATATGTTTGATTATTAAATTTCTCTTTCACAAGAATTTTGTCTGAATGTAAGATTATGGTAGTATTTGAGGGAGGTTTTAAGTGGTACTTCTATGATTTGAATCTCAAAGTTGACTTACATTTGTATCACTATTTCTCTCTGACTTATTATTTTCTTAATTACCAAAACGTCACAAAAAACAACAACAACAATATTATTTTCTTCCCCTTCTTATATGATTAAATTCTTGAAGAAAAAAATGTGTGTATTTTTTTCAAGAAAAAAATTAAGGGTTTCTTGAAAATGATTCAAGGGACAAATAGTACTACTCAATATTTCCCTAATAGTACTAATAATCCACAAAACTTACCTTTATATTCATCAATTCATCATCATAATATTCAAGAAGATATGTTTTCTTCTTCTTCTTTTTTAGTCCATAATGCTCATCAACAAAATTCTTTTTTATTCAACTTATCTCTTCTCAAAGAGAAAGTTCATCAAGTTCAATCACTTGCCACCATGTTTATTTCTCCTACTAATCAAACTATAATCCATCAACCTCCTGAGTCAACGTCTATGGCTATCGCGAGTATTGGAACTTTGATCCAAGAAATCATTACGATTTCTTCTTCTCTCATGTTTTCTTGCCAAAAGATTGCACTTGACCCTAGTTCAGTCAGTCAGAATTCAAATAGATTTCGCGAACCATCTCAAATGATCAAGATTCAAGATGATGGTCTAGTTGATCATTTGCTTCAAGATTATAATTGGTATGAAGAGAATTACAATTCTTGTAACACTCATGAAGATAACAAAAATCATGTTACTAATAATAGCACTATTATAGCTAGTACTATTATTAGTCATGATGATGATCATAGTAAAGAATTTGGAAAAAGGGAATTATTATTGAGTACTTCAAAAGGGAAAGTTGTGAATGAAGATACTTATGATATTATTGAGTTGAATGCATCTGATTTATTGGCAAAGTATACACACTATTGTCAAATTTGTGGAAAAGGGTTTAAAAGGGATGCTAATTTGAGAATGCATATGAGGGCTCATGGAGATGAATATAAGTCTAGTGCTGCATTGAGTAATCCTTTGAAGAAAAACAATGATTCAACGAACGATGGATTAATGTCTAATTCCATTAGTAACAAGATTAAATATTCGTGTCCACAAGAAGGATGTAGGTGGAACAAGAAACACGCCAAGTTTCAACCATTGAAATCAATGGTGTGTGTTAAGAATCACTACAAGAGAAGTCATTGTCCTAAAATGTATGTGTGCAAGAGATGCAACAAGAAGAATTTTTCTGTGTTGTCTGATCTTAGAACTCATGAGAAACATTGTGGTGATTTGAAATGGCAATGTTCATGTGGTACTACTTTTTCAAGAAAAGATAAACTTATGGGGCATGTTTCTTTATTTGTTGGACACACTCCACTTATAAAACAAAGTGCAAGCTAGCTAGTACTACAACAACAACGACGACAACATATTCAGTACTGTATTCTCACACGTACTGGAAGGATAAAATGTACGCATGCCTTAATTGCTCCTACCTCATGGAGGTAAAGATGATTGTTTACAACTATCCCTGGCTCATATGAGCTAGCTAGCTAGTAGATTTTATAATTTACTTAGTTGGTTTATTTGTAAGGTAATGCACCTATTTTTTGTTGCAAAATGTTGATGTGCTTGTAATTTGATAAATCAATGTGAAAATTAGTTATCCTAGCTTGAAAGATATATTATGCCCTTGTGAAATATGATAAATAGTACTAACTAGTTATAGCATAGCTTTGTAACCTTATATAGTTTATTTTCAATGTCATTAAGATGGTGGTGAGATTTGAATTCAGATTAATATATATATCTCACCATATATATATATCTATCTCACCATATATATATATATATATATATATATATATATGTGACCACCTAATGATGAAAAAACTTAAACAAGATATAAAAATGACTCATATATTAACTTAATAATTAGTTGTGTTGTAAGTCACCTTTTTTTGGTTACAAAATGTGATGTACTTTGATGAATATATAAATCATCCTTGGCATGTATATGTTGTAATGCACCTTTTTTTTCCTCCAAAAATCTACTCTCGAAATCATTAATTCATTGCTTAATTGGCCATAGATAACACAATTTTTTGATAGTATACGTACATTCATAATCCATCATTAAATATATTTAGCGATGAATTTTATTATAAATTTAGCTAGAATTTGTTGATCGCTAATTTATATTTTTTTAGTGATACCTGTGCTTTTGGAGACATAACGAATGAGCAAAAGAACTATTCCCTCTACTCCAAGTAAATTGATATTTTAGCCTTTAAAAGTTTATCCTCTAGGGGTATTTTAGTGATAAATTCTATAGGAACGTGAAATGCTCAAATAGTATGAAATTCAATTTGCATTAAAGCCACATTTTCCCTTTCCCACCTAATTGCAAATATGGATTTCAATGATAACATATTTGGTGTAATTTCACACGTGGTGTTTGAGGAGAGTAGAGTTTACGTAGATACATTTTCCCGTTCCCATCCAATTGAAAATATAGATTTCAACAACATATTCAGTGTAATTCCACACGTAGTGTTTGAAGAAAACAGATCTTACTCCTACCTCGTGCAGAGATAGAGAAAATCTTTTCGATTGACCGTCGGCTTAAAATATGGATTTTACTAAATCCGAAATTCCAAATTTTTCTTACATCTCACAGAGCCTTAATCTACCGTTAATTCCTCCTTTCAATCAAACGGCAAATATCCACGATCCGCGCAAACTACATCCAACCAATAAAACACCTCCACGTGGATCCCATAGCTCAAAGGTAACAAAATCTTAACCGTCCGTTTTACATTCACATCAACGGCCCAAATTCACGATCTGCGTCACTCTAAACCAACCAATAAAAACTCACACCCCCAAAAAATCAAACTCTATATAAATCTCCGCCTTTTCTTCTTCTTCCCTCCATTCACAAACTCAAATTCCTCAATTCAAAACTCATTTTTACTCAAAACCCATTTTCAGATTCTGAATTTTAGTTCCAATGGCACCAAAAGCAGAGAAGAAGCCAGCAGAGAAGAAGCCAACAGAGGAGAAAAAGGCAGAAAAAACACCAAAAGCGGGGAAGAAATTACCAAAAGAAACGGGTTCTTCTGGTGCTGATAAGAAGAAGAAGAGATCAAAAAAGAGTGTTGAAACTTACAAGATCTATATCTTCAAAGTTCTGAAACAAGTTCACCCAGATATTGGGATATCAAGCAAAGCTATGGGGATTATGAACAGTTTTATTAATGATATATTTGAGAAGCTTGCTCAGGAGTCATCAAGATTGGCTAGGATTAATAAGAAGCCTACTATTACTTCAAGGGAAATTCAAACTGCTGTTAGGCTTGTTTTGCCTGGTGAGTTGGCTAAACATGCTGTTTCTGAAGGAACTAAGGCTGTTACTAAGTTTACTAGTTCTTAAATGATACGAGTGTTTGGAGTTGTTGGTTTTTTTTTTGTGGAATGTAAAGGGTAGTGCTTTTGTTTGGTTGGAAAAAATGGTAGATTTGTAGCATTTGGTACCTGAATGATTCTGTAATGAATATGAATGAATGGTTTTTTTAAACTTCATGTTATACTCTCTCCGTCCCTTTTTACCTAGTCAATTTTCCAAATTTCTTAAAGTTCTAGTTTGACTATAGATTTTGAAGTTGAAATTTTGAAAAAGAATCTTCAATACAGAGAGAAATTGAACAAAACTTTCTAGCATGTATTGCTACAAATATCTGTTAACTATACATGCATAGGAATAATACACTGTAATATTCTATTTTTATACAACTATAATTCTAATTTCTAGAGAGAAAAAGAGTGTATAGGTGCTAAAAGGGGAATACCCTATATGGCTTTTAGTCAATTTCAGCATGTATGTAATCAACAAAGGCGAAATTCTTCTGTAGTTCGTGTAGAATGTATGCCAATCCAGCACTTAGAATTGCTAACGAACCCAATATAATGCGTAGGTTGACATCTGCAGGAATGCCTGCAGTTGCACAGCACAACACTACTGCGCCAATTAGAAACTTCTGCAGTTTCTCGAATGTGTAGTAAGCATTTTTGCAAGATGAACACTTAAGTGTATGTTGCTCGAATCTGTCCATCATCTGTAAAGTTATGAAGTATTAGAATCAGGAAGAAAAAGTTGGTCAAAACATTCAATTGTTTGAAATTTTGAATGATTTTGGTTAAGCCATAGCCAACTTATTTGGGATTGAGGCATAGTAGTAGTTGTTGTTTGCTTTTGGTGCCATGAGAATTTGTCTTTAGTCACTAATCACAATGGATCGGAGGAAGAGTAGCGATAGGAGTCCAAGAATCAGTACCTGGCGTTTGGATAAGATGGTAGATGGCAGTGGTTGGTTGTCTGTGCTACCAAACCATTCAGGTTGACTATTGCCATGCCGTCTAAGCCAATTTCGGAATGCCAAGACGAAACGATCAGCTTGAGTGGGTGTAAATGTGAGTTTTGTATACTCCTTGTTGACATCAGTACCATCCTTTGACTTTGAAAGAAAGATCTTTTCTTGACCTTGAAGAACAATCATATCTCCATCATACACCTTATTTGAAGTCCAGTGTTCTTGCCATCTTGGAAAAACCTATTGCAGCACATCATAAAAATTCCCGGTCAATATGATAAATTATTACCATTGAACTCTGAAAACATCATCATACTTCTAACACCCAAAATAATAGTAAAATTGATAATGCTACAGCGATAAATCTACTTTGAAGTCACAAAAAGAGATGAATATTAGGTTTTTGCAGAAAACTAGAGGCAGACGCAGTAAGTAGTTCACCATCTCTACTTTTATGTGACCTTGATCTCACAACAAGTACGGTTGCAAGATACCCAAAGAAAGCGTAGATCTTTCTGATCCAAGATATACAGTTTTCCCACCATAAATATGAGCTTCTATCCAATTCATTTGCAGTTTCTCTTGGATAAAAGTATCAGCAATCAAGTCGACATACAACTTCTCTAGTGTACAGGACATACATATATGAACACCTTTTTTCTTTTGTTCCCAAAGACCTCTTCCCATTTGTGTGCATAAAGTTAAATTTAAGGAAAAGCTGTACACCCCATGACAAAAGCTGATCTTTAGATAAACATCTATAGTAGTAGTATTTTCATTCAACCTCCATTTTGATTTCAGAAGGGTGTGCAATACAAGTAGAGGAGAGATGGTCTACGGATGAAAGCCCGGTGTAATGCATGTAGTACCAGAATTTTGATTTATGGCCTCAGATATTTAATAAACAATCACCAGACAAAGTGTCACTGAAGTACCCAATGGTGTGGCCTAGTGCTCAATGATATGGGTTGAGAACTACGAGGTTTGAGGTTCAAATCTCAACAGAGACAAAACATAAGGTGATACTTATTGCTAGTGGGAGGCGGCAGGTATCCTGTGGAATTAGTCGAGGTACGCGCAAGCTAGCCCAGACACCACACATATATATAAGCTAAGAGACGCTAGGAAAATATAGCACACACATAGATGAGTAGATTTTTCTGAGATAATTGTCACATTATTACCTGCCACCAAGCAGGCCCGGGCACTGTAAATTGGAAGAAGTTTCGAGCACTACAAACAATTGACCGGGTCTTTCCTGGTGCCATGGGTACATTAAATGAACAAATCCATATCACCCACTTCTGATCACCCACGATTGGAAGCTTTGTGTCAATCTCTATTCTGGAAATAATTCCAACAAGATCTTAGTCATACAGGTGTGCGAATACTTGCAGAATGAATGGAGCTAACGTTTACATAGAACAAGTAATTCATACAAAGATATAAAGACATGTACACCAAACACCAAGGACATATTGAACTGCCTACAAAGCCTCGGACAAACAGGATCATGCACCAGGTTTGGAAAGCTATCAACCCATGTTTATATATATGAAAATCCTTTACACTAAATGATTAAAACATCAATAGCATTTATTAACCTTACAGAACCTAAAGTCTTAAACAGGATATAATGCCCACGACCATAGATACATAATGCTACTAATGTCTCATTTTGTTGGGAGATAACAGACTTTGTGAAGTAGGAGAAAGGGAAAAGTGAGGCAAGCATATATAGCTAAAGATGATTAAACACTATTGATTAATACATGATTGCTTTCCTTGAAAGTCAAGAAGGATGATCTACTTTAGGATGATAACTTACTTATTCATTGAGTAACAAGGTGCGATAAATTTTGCAGTAATTTTTGGTTTATCATTGTTGGCACCAGCAAAACCCCAAGGTCCAGACACCTCCATCTTGAATGGCAAGGGCTTCGCTCTGTCTCGCCTTCCAGTAACCTGTAAAATATCAATAAGTAAGCCAAAAGACTTGCACTGCTGGACACTAGGCAAGCTGCAGCAGTATCACTCATAGTAAATGCACATCTATTTGTACACTGTATTCTATTGTCTTAGTACATACGTGAACAACTCAGGTATTTAATTCTACATCTGCATTAAGCTTTTTGAGAAACAAACTAGTACCTGAAGCCCTCGGGTAACATTTAAAGTCATTTAGCCACAGAAAAGACGAAAGTTCTACTTCAGAGCTTCTGAAATTATATTTACAACTACACACAACATCTTCTGCTTAGGTATTTTTAAGGACTGTCTAGCATGCATTATATCTACTGCATTTAATATGCATACAATGATTTTGAAACTTGAAATCTCATTAATGTCGTCTAATTCTGCAACTGTACTGAAGCTGAATAGGAAACAACATCCAAGTCATAGCATGCTGTTCAGTATCCAGACTCCAGAGAGCCCTAATCCTGTCAGCTTCATCTTTTAAGATGGTAAGATCGAAAAACTATCCGTTAATTGATAAAAGTAGCACTGAAGTCATAAACTGATACTTAAGATTCCAGTGGCACATACTTCCATCTATTGCTCTGAAGTATGGCTTTACCTAATAATTGCACAGAAAGGTTTAGAAAATTAGTATAAAGTAATGAGCAACACCGTCATACCGTTTCAGATAAAGAGAAAATCTTCCGAGGAATGACCTTAAATGCATCATATATGTTTCGGCCAAGCAAAATGAGGTTCTTCTCTTAGAAGCTCAAAAAGATCACATTCTTCACATCTTAAAACAGGTTGAGCTCAAGTTAATATGGAACTCAAAAACCAAACAACCCCTAGCTCATGAGAACTCAGAACTAACCCCGAAATCTATTCATTTTTAGCGTGAATGGATAGATCTTAAACTAGAAATCTCTGTGTGAGCATATATGTAAAATATAAGTTTTTTAGTTGTTCATATAAGTATATGAGTAAGAATAAATGTAAAATTCAAACAATCTTAGTTTCTGGATAACTCCTCATTGGTTTTAAAAGAATAGTGGAATGGATAGAAGATTCATATTGCAGGCAACAACTAGCTTGAGATACATAATCTTTGTTCATTTAATGTAAGTTTCTAATAATATAAATTAAAAGAGAGGATAATAGCTTGGAAGAAGGAAGTAGAGCATAGTAAAGGACAATCTCAAACTTTGATCTGTGCTTGAAAAGTAGTCAAGCTGAGTTCGAGTAGCTAATACTTGGCTTAGACAACTCGATAATGCATTAGGGAAGAAGTAGATAAAACTCTGGGTTCCAAAGTGGATTTTTAAATTAGAAGCCAAAAGGGAACAAATATGTTGCATAAAGTACCTTGTGATGTGCAAAATCAATGTGAGAAGGATCAGAGACATTCTCCATGAGAGTGTCATAGCCATAAAACAAATCACGCTGAATTGTCACTGTTGCAAACTCAGGCTTATCAAAATCTTCAGGCAACCTAGAAAAATCCCATTAAACAACTAATGAGATTATCTTAAATCCACTAAAAGTATAGTCAAGGTTACGAATTATAATATAAACCAACTCAGCTTCATTATCTTGATCAATGCGTTCTCCTTTTTTTTCTTTTGGGGAAGGGGAGGGGAATGGGATTCGATCCTTCAACCACACATGAAGGGCCTCAACTAACTGAGCTACCCTCTGAGCTCACCAAATCAGTATCATTATCGAACAATAGCTTAATAAAATAAGAAGAATATTTTAAACAAATCACTATAGTAAAGATAACCGATTAGGATAAATATAAACTAAGTCACTACAGTAAAGATAACTGATTAGTGTAAATATAAATTAAGTCACTATAGTAAAGATAATTGATTAGTATACTATAAACTAAGTTGCTATAGTAAAGAAAACCGATTAGTATTAATATAAACTAAGTCACTATAGTAAAGATAACGGTACGAGCCGTGGAAGCAACCACTAATGCTTGGTAGGTTGTCTACATCACACCCCTTAGGGTGCGGTCCTTCCCCAAGCCCTGCATAAATACATGATGCTTTGTGCACTGGGCTTCCCCCTTTTTACTATAGTAAGGATAACCGATTAGTATAAACATAAAGTAAGTCACTATACTAACAATAACCGATTAGTATAAACATAAACTAAGTCACTATACTAACAATACCCGATTAGTATAAACATAAACTAAGTCACTATACTAAAGATAACCGATTAGCATTATATAAACTAAGTCACTATAGTAAAGATAACTGATTAGTATAATATAAACCAAGTCACTATAGTAAAGATAACATAACCAATTATTATAATAAAAACTAAGTCACTATAGTAAAGATAACAGATTAGTATAATATAGATTAATCACTATAGTTAAGATAATCGATTAGTATAATATAAACTAACTTCACATGATTACTAAACAATTAGAGTATTAGTTTAACAAGCAAATCAAGAATCAACAGAAACTTACATAGGTGGCTTTGTTGCATGAGCTCTCTCCCAACCATTCTCATCAGGCCAAACAAAGAGTAATCCTTGAGAAACCATTGTAGGAAATCTAGTAGCACATGCCCTTGGAGACTGAAAAGCTTTAGCTTCAGGTCCTTCAGATGCAGCTTGAGGAATCCTTGTACAAGAACCACATCCATTAAATGACCATCCATGATATGAGCACTGCAAATCCCCATTTTCATCTAATCTCCCTTCCTACAAACAAAAACAAAAACAAAAACACCCATATATCAAAACCCTGTCTTTAAATATCTTGGTTTTTTCGAGTTTCAGAACTACACTTTAGGGTGTATGAGCTCCCAACTTAAAAACTATGACCAATTATTTATCAAAACACTCTTTAACTATCCATTGTGGGTAGCAAAAGTGTGAACAATTGATAATATTTTGATAAATAGTTTGTGATAAAAAAAACTCACACCTGATAGTTTAGTCAGATATGAAACTTGATCTCAGTTTTCCGAGTTTCATACTATTAAACTATTACAATTATTTATCAAAAACGCACCTTTTAACTGTTAATTGATAGTTGTATTTTGATAAATAGTTGACGATTGTAACAGTAAACTCGCACATCTGATAGTTCTAGTTTAGGTATCAAACTTAAAAAATCTGAGATTTTTACCGATACTCTTATTTTAAAGCAAAATTGAGAAATGGGTGGATTGGATATTTACAGATAAAGGAGCAAGACGATGAGGACATTTGTCATCTAAAGCAATCCATTGAGATCCAGATTTATCAAACCAGATAACTATATCTCGATTAAGTAGCTGAAATGGTGTGGGTAAACTTGGGTCAAGATCTTCAATTAATGAAACTGGGTACCAATGATCTCTCCAAGAGAATTTTGATGATAAATCTTGTGAATCTACTTCAATATCACTAGATTCTGAATCTGGGTTTTGTTGTTGTTCTTCTTCTTCTTCTTCAAAAGATGTTGTTGTTGTTGGGGGTGCAGCTACTCTTAGAGGAGATGAAATTGACCTATTTTTTCTTCTTCTAATTTGAAGAAAATTGTGGGTTTTAGAAGGTAGAGAAGAATGGAAGGAAGATGAAATTGAAAGAATTTGAGGAGTTGATGGTGGACACAGTACTAACAGAGAAGAAACCATTATGAAAATTGAGCTAACCAATTTATTTTTTTTGAGTATATATATATATATTAAATCTAAATTTTGACGCAACAGATAAAATTGTTATCACGTAAAAATCACAACTTCAAAATAGAGGTGGAGCAACCTTGAGTGAGTTCAAAGGTAGTTATACTATCTCTTCCGATTTTAAATATCCTTAATAAAAATTTTGACTTTATTACTGCGAGAGATAGAAAATAACCAATTACAAAAATACTTGATATAAACTGCCCAATATGTATATTCGAGATTTCAATCAAGTGAAGAAGAAGAAAGGAGAAGGATTTGCGTGCAAGATATGAACAATGTGTTAGAATTGAATTTGGTGACTTTTCTGGAAGTATGTTTGTGAATAGGGGCCAAAAAATGAAAGATGTGGTGGGCCTATTGGAAGAAGAAGAAAAAAAAAGAGTAAAAAGTGTGAAAACCGTTAAAAAATATATGTTTTTATTAGATATTTTCGATACAAAATTTCAAAGAAACTTCTACTTCCTCTGTCTTTGATCTTCTAATTTGTGTAATACTAGTTTAAAAAGTACGTGTATTGCACGTATATTGCATCAATAATAATAGGATAAATAAATTGCTCAAAAAATATAGTTACTTACTAATTTAATAATTTATGAAAAGGTATTAAATTTAATGAGTGTGTGTATGTACGTTAATTTAAACATTCTTTATATTAATTATGTTCTTCCAAACTCTCAACACACCTCTCATATTCACTTTCAACCCTGAATTCATCCCTATTGCCCTCATCCCCACCATCTAGCATCTCTACCTCCAAATTTCTCTTCAATAGTAATTATCTAAATTTGCTAGAACTTAGTCCAATTATTTTCTGAAAAATATTCTTCAAGAGATAGGCAAAGTCCCCTAAAATATGAGTGTATTAGTGTAAATTCGATTATAGTTTAGGAATCATTTTAGCCATTTACAAAGAAAGGCGTTAAATCTCATGTTTCATTGTCGAATTCAAAGAAAAAATTATATTTTATTTAAAGTCAAAATTGCTATTTTTCAATAATTTGTTTTTTTAATTCATTTTATAGTGATTGATGTCTTGACGTGATGCACACGTGCAATACACTCGGAACCATAAGATGACAACTTTTCAAGGTGAAACTTCGAAACACAAATAAGAGCAACATGAATAGAGTCCAACACTAAGTTTGAAATAGAACAATTGAGTGCACCCACAAAGTCATCAAGTCTAACGGAACTCGATGAAACAATTGGATTTTCATAAATTTGTATCCGAACTTCTGGATCTGCCCCTTTATAGACATACAAATTATGAGCAAAAGATAAACAAATAGTCTTAATAATTTAGTATTCAAATATCAATGCAACGTCTTAATATTCAAATGTGTATTCAGATCCAGAGATCTCTAAATCTTAATGAACATCTTAATATTAAGATGTGTATTTACATTCAGACGTCTTAATCTTAATGAAAATAAATGGGGTCTTAATATCGTAAAGATGTGTATTTAAGAATTTCTACAAAGATGACAGTTCACAGCTTTTCCTTCTACTTTCACCCACCACTTACAACGATCATTTCAACCACAACTACCACCACCGTCAATCATTACCACCTACCATCCACAGCCACCACTACCATAAATCACGAAAATCAACACCAAAATCAACCACCATCATCATTAGCCATCATTTGCAATAATCACCACCGACCACTATTATATCCACTTGTTAATATCAATAATTACCGCCATTAGTCAATATTATACATCACTAACCACCATCATCATAATCACCACCACTTTTAGTAATCAGTATCATTCCATTACTAATTATCAGTCGCCACCAACAATAACCATGATTGATCACTGCTGCCAACCACTATATTATAACGATATTACCACAACCATCATTATCAGTCAACAATAGTACAAATCGATACACCCAATCACCATTGTTAGTTATCACCACAACTAATTGTCAAATAAAAGATCTGAAATATTTTATTGGTATAATATTAGATCAAAATTTTATATTTATTATTTTTTAAATAAAGACAAAAGTTATACATTCAGATCTTGATTGAAAAAACAGTCTTAATTATTTAGTATTCCGATCTCTATGCAATATCTTAATATTCAGATGTGTATTTAGATTCATAAATCTTAATGTGCATCTTAATATTCAGATATGTATTCAGATTTAGATATTTTAATCTGAATGAAAATATATGAGGTCTTATTCTATTGTCAAAATCCTTTCTCCTAACCTACGAAAATGTTAACTATTAACCCACTTGTCTTTCTTTTTTCTTTTTATGTCGTGTGAAATTTTATTTTACTAAATAATTAAGTAATTATATTAGGAAAATAACAAATGACAAATTTGTCTATAAATTCTTTTAATGAAAAACAAAAGAATCAATCAATATTTCTAAGGACCTTTATGTTTATAAAGTACTACAAATATAAATATAGTTAACAATATAAATTAATATATATAAAAGAATTCAATATTTTTAATTTTTATTTAACATCTTTAAAAATTCTATCTAAAATATATTAAAAATTCAATAAAAGGAGTTATCATGATTTTTTAAGCTTATTTTAAAATCTAATAATGCCAAATGAATGTCACTACTTTCTTGTATCAATTAAAAATACTCTATTAGTCAAAATATGACTGGAAACAAAAAGTCCTATAGTGATTAAATTTTTCTTTTTTAAAAGAAAAACTTCCGTAAGTTTTTGTTAATCAAGAGGAATGGAAAGTGATCAATTTACTTGAGGAAAAAGAACAACTTTAAATAGTATTTATAGTTTAAATAAGAAAGAATTTAATACATATAACCTAGTTAATTTTAAAATTATATTCTTCCCATATACTGTAGGAGTTTGTAAAAAAAATTAACTTAATTTTAGAGGGTCATAAACTTAAAAGGACATTAATTAATTAATGTTATATGAAGTCATGCAAAATTACGGACATAAGCAAAAACTTGCCATATTTAAGAGTTTCCCATATATTTAGGACTCATGTATATGTATAAAGCAATATTAAATATATAATAAAAATAATGAAATAATAATTGAAGGAAAATAATAAAAAGACGATATTGTCTAAATGAAAGTCTTTTAATGAAGGGTAAAAAAATCAATCAATATTTTAAGGGTCTTCGTGTTTTTAATATAGTATAGATTATTTTGACTTAATAAAATAAATATTTTAAAGTTAATTGTTACTAAATACTTTCTCCATTCTATATTAGTTGGTTATTTTACTAAAAATAGTTGTTTTATATTAATTGTCACATTACCCCTGCAATTAATTCTTTTTGAAAGTGTTCACATTTATTTATAAAATTTTCAAGGATTTTTTTAAGAGGTGAATAAGTAAATTTACCTTCTTATTTATGATTTCTTAACATGAGTGTAAAAAAGAAAATGACCAACTAATATAGAAGAGGGAGTATATAAATAAATGTGTCATTATTTCTTGAAACTAACTAAAAAGTAAAGTTTGTCACATAAATCGAAATGGAGGGATTAATATGTTTTGGAGTATCGATAAAAGAAAATGAGCTTGAAATATCACATCACTATGTTTGGATGAATTGTTAAGAGTTACTATATATAAAAAGATAAGGTAAAAGATAAATAAGAATTACTCCATTAAATAACAAGTAAAGATAACATGAGAAAGAAAAAAAGAAGTTACACGATCATAATAAATCCATCGTTACACAAAATGAAAGATTTCTTCATTACCTAATGATGAATTTTAAGATACAGTACAGTAAAATTTAAGTAATAATTAAAATAAATATTATATTTAAACTAACAACACAATACAATATGATAGGTGCCATAAAGAATAAACTTAATTTCCTTACTTTCACTAATAAGAAAGTCATTTTCTTCGTTTCGGAACTTATTTTCTTAAAAAAATTAAGCAACCAAGTATGGAAAATATGAACACACACCCTTAGTAGTAACAATTTTATACTTTGATTTTCTATTAAGAAAATAAATTTAGCTTCAACTTAAGGCTGTTGTATATCACCTGTGTTATGAGTAGCTTTTCTTTTCTTTTTGGATCTTCATTCTCCTTTTAGTTCAATTTGGTATGAAAGTAAGTGGGAAAGAAGGAAAACATTTGGTCATTTTTTGTTTTATCTAAAAGAGAGAAAAAGAATGCCTCCTTCCATTTAAATCAAACAATAAAAAAGAGGGAAAAAATGAATCAATTTTTCCTTTCTTTTTACCCTCATTTCCATACCTCTTAGTAAAAATGTTAATTCCGCCGCCATGCAGCATATTACATATAGTTGTTTCTGAACAAAAAATTCACTGATAAAACAACATCACAGCTATATGTCTGAAAGAACATGCCATTTTCTTATAACAGTAGTGTCCAAGCCAGATAGAACGCTCCCAAACATTTAACACAGTTTCAATAACAATGGTATCCAGGCCAGCTAGGGCACTCCTTGATCACTCTCAAACATGCTAATTTCTCCTGAGGGTAACGCAGTTTCAACAAACTCTCATTATTATCTCTTTTCATTAAATAGAAAGGGGAAATCTAAAGTGACTTCAATAACTGGCAAACTAATTTCTAACCAACAAGTTATTTCTTAGGGTATGTTTGATGATCAGGTCCAATATCACGCGATCCTGTGTTGATGTAAGGGCCACGAAAGGTCGCCTGGGGTGGCAATGGCTTTGATGAATCGATGACTGGAGTTGCCCTTGATGATCTTGACCTGAATTGAAACAATGATAACTTTCAATCAAGCAAATACTATGAAAGATCACCTCTTTATTTTTGACAAGAGATGAAGATTTGCTTACGCCATGTAAAACGGAAAGGATAAGCCAGCAGATGCAAACACTAGCAAGCCTGTGGCAACAATGACATTGCGCTTCCGAGACATCAAGTGAGATAAAATAGGATGTTCAAAGTATCTAACGACTGAGAGAAAGAAAAAGATGAGAAATAAGCGAGAGCCAAAGAAATTTTCCAGGAAATAAAAACCATTAAAACTTCAGCTACAACTCCTATAAAAAAAAAACTACAAAGGAACTATAATTTTGAGTCAAAAGACTATTTTCCAGATAACCAAAAAAAGTCAAAGTTTGCTTGAACAATATTCACACTGGTTAAGAGACATCAAAGACGGCATGAATAATAGGATTAAGTTCAGGCACACCTTCAACATATCTTTCTGCTATACATAACAGTTCAAAAGTCACTCGAACAATATTTATACAGGTTAAGAGACATCCAAGATGGTACGAATGATAAGATTACACTCAGGAACACTTACCATGATATATTATGCTGCTCAGTGATGCACGGAAGTTTTATCAATTAATCGAATTCAAATTACAGCTTAAAAGAACGATTTCCAAATGCCATATCTAGGAGACTAGGACTGATATCAGAAGATAAGACAGAAAAATCCTTTGATTGTACTCTTTTCACCTACAGCTATGGCCTATGGGTACAAGTACTAAAATAAATGATGTCCTTTGTCCTTTAGAATTGATTTTGTAGGATAAAGCAAAAAATATAACAGAGAGAAAACACTGCCTTTCATTTTTTTGTGAAGGAAAGACAAAATACTGCCTTTTTAGGTGAAACATAGTGAAATATAAGTATTTAGCAGTACAGGCACAAAGTTAGTAATAGAATTCCGTCTTGAGGTTGATGCACATAGAGAAGTCATTAGTAGGTTGATAACAATTCTTAACAACTTGAGTCACCTAATACCACCTCACAAGCAAGATCCATCATGATTGAAAACTCCCAATTTTAGATCCACTATCCCCACTATAACTCCTATTTATGATGGAATTATTACCTAAGCTATTAAAAAAATTCTTCCGAAGCACCCAAGGATGTGGCCAAGTGGTCAATGAAGTTGGTGTGAACTTTGGAGACTAGTGTTCAAATCCTAGCAGAGACGAAAAACTCTAGGTGTTTTTTCCATCTACTAAGCCCAGCTTAGCAAAGATAACCGGTACCTATGTTGGTGGGAAATAGCGAGTAGTGTACCTGTAGAATAGTCGAGATGCATACAAGCTGACCCAGACACCGTTCTTATAAGAATTTTGAAAGAAGAAGCCATCTGATGCAATTGTTTGAGAGGCTTTGGAAGAAGCGGTATGTCAAGAGAAGAGGTACACATTACACATTTGTTTTTTGCTAATGACACATTATTTTCCAGTGAATCTCAATCTCAACAAATCATAGCATGGTTTCAAATGCTAATACAGTTTGAGGCAGTATCTGGGTTGAGCATTAACATGAGAAAGCCAGAATTGGTTTGGAAGGTGCACAATAAACACACTATTGTCAAGGTGGGAGAATGCACAAGGTAGTTGAACTTTTCACAAATATTGGTATTGTTAGGAAGAGTTCAAGGATGGTTAACTTCCGAAACTAGTTATATAGGAGAAGTGGCTGGAACAATTCCTCTCTAAGGAAGGAGAACGACTAAAGCAACAAAAGGAAGGAGGACGATTAAAGCAACACTGTCAAGTATATCACGTGGTCATAGTAGCTGAGGGATGAAGAGGAGCATATTCAATCATCTGGATACGTATCCTTCAAAATAGCTTTACAGAATTCGAAGTTGAACGAAGTGAGGTCATTATATTGTATGTACTTTTTATACACAGTTATCCTCAAAATGCTTCTTAATAAAACCTTTTGTAGGAGAGTTTACAAGGGTTGGAGGACCTAGAACAATGTGCAAAGTTTTGTGGCGATCTAAAGCTCCCAAGAAGGTGGAATTCTTCATGCAACATGTTGCGTGCAGAGCTGTTTTGACTGTCGACAATTTGGGGAGTGAAAGATGCATTTTCTTTAGCTGGTGTTAATTATGCTAGAAGCACGAGGGAGACATGAAACCCCTTCTATGGCATTGAAGTTTGCCTCCAAGTATGGAGTATGTTATTCATAAAGTTCAACATTAATGGGGTGATACCTAATTCTGTGGCGGATACAATGGCAAGGTGGACATTAAGTAAATAGGACACAAGTAAAAAGTTGCAGACTGCTCCATTTTGTATCTTTTGGTTGTTATGGAAAGAGAAGTAGGAGAAAATTTGTAGGTTCCCAGAGCACGACATCGAGGTATCAAAAGTTCTCTCTTGTTTATTCCATCTTTCATGCAAATATAACACACACACGCACACCATTTTGGTGCTGTATTAATAGTATTGGAAAAAAAGAACTTACCTCAAATGTTATGACAAGCAAACCCATTGTGTAAAGGGGTTTGCTTGTCATAACAGTGCAACTATCAATATCTCAAACATACGACGCGTGACATAAAAGATCCACTAAGACTCAGATAGTATCTAATGTTTATGTTTAACTAGTTTCAACTATCTCCCCTTAAACTACCTAAATACAATAATCAAGATCAGTACTCAGAATTCACAGCAACCTAATCTTAGATTTGATTTTGTGGTCTATCTACTGCTTGTCAGTATCAAGCCACAAAATGAATCCAAAATATTAACCTCTAGACTCGGCAATACTTACTAACTCTACCTACCAATGCCATTGAACAGAAAGCTCATCTTGAAGGTCAGAAAATGTTGTAGTGGACACTACAGTCAATATTCATTCTTAGGTATCTACAACAACAACATACCAAGTGTAGTCTCACGTGGGAGGTCTAGAGAGGGTAGGAAGTACACAGACCTTACATATAAGACAAATGAAGCAACAAGACAATACGACATATTGGAAAATAAGAAACTACACCACAGCTAAATACTACTAATACTAATGAGTTGAGGAGATGAAGCCTCTCCCATATAAAGTACAACAACAATCGACTAGCTACTAATCGTCTATCCTGATTTTCAACCTTCAAACCTTCATATCTAGGAATCATATCTTGTCCTTCTTAGGTATCTCATTCATAATAATAATAAGAAGAAAAAGATTGCATCTTGGCACCAAACCTAATGAATCATTTCAGCAATGGCCTATGTGACAAACACTTAAACTTTACCAAATAAAATATTTTTAACTCAAAAATTTCAGAAGTACAATAAATTCAGCTCTATAAACTTAACAAATCGAGTTTAAATCCGCTTCTGCATTTCAATTAAATTCAAAAAGCCCACAAAAGTTCCATCAATCATTCCACAAATATAATGAATTTTAACTAAAAATTAAAACGTTACCAGGAAGAATCTGTGCGGTCCTCCGACTGACGATCGCCGGCAAACTGAAGTTTTTCTGCTCCGGTGGTCTCTTCTCTATTGGCTGTACCCGACCCGCTTGATGATTTTGGTGTTGTTTGCTAAATGGACCACAATCTGTTCCCCTAGTTTTTTCTTTTCTTAAACTATTTGTTCAATTTTATTCCTCAAAATAATTTTTTTTTCCAATATAGTTTAAGAATTTAGGAAAAAGCTAAAGGTAAATTAATGATCTAAGTAATACATAACATATTATTTGTATATGACTTTAAAAAAATAAATTTTATCGCTTTAAATATGTTATAAAATTTGTATGACTGTGAAAGCTTCTTAGTAAGAACTAGTATGATAAAGTTGTGCAAGATTAATTTTGGGTGAATTTAAAAATATAGTACTTTGTTTAAGCTAACTAAAAAAATATGTGTCAAATGGACTAAAATGGAAGAAGTATTATTCTTGCAATTAAATATGATATGATTAATATTAATTATTTTCTTTCATTTTACTCTTTATATCACAAGTTTTAATTATTTTAAAAAAAAAAAAATTATCTCAAACTAAAGTATGTCTCGTAAATTAAGATGATTGTGAAAATATAATTTATTACTATAGATTAGATATGTAGTAATCGTAGAAATGAGGATGGTAAAAAAAAGGAAATAAGATAGAAATGAAGATATCTGGAATAATATGTTGCTCTTGATGGAGAACAAGATATAAGAAATTTGTTGGAGATGATTCAGACGTGTAAAAACGAAATGCACAATTATCCTAATGCAGAATTGTAAAAAATCGGCTACGGATGATTCAAGAGAGTCATAAATAGGGCGAAAAGTATAGGAGAGAGGATGACATTAGATAAGAGATTACTGAAACTATAAATTTTATGATAGAAAGTAATAGGTAATTGAGCATAGTTCCACTAATCCTTCTATGCTAGTAGTTATAGTATTACTTCTCCACTATGCTTCGTCATGCCTTATCTGATATTTTATCTTAATTTTTTTATTTTTATTATTTTCTTGAACTGAGGATCTATTAAAAATGAATTCTCTATATTTTAAAATAAAAGAAAAATTTATGTACATACTATTATTTTCGAATGATCAAACTCTACTTATAAAACTACACGACACGAAATATATTGTTGTTGCCGCTTTAAAGTTAACGGTGTCACAACAGCTCAACTGTTTCCAAATTTCAACTCTCATTTCGAAACACATCGCCAGAAAAAAAATGACCCACCCACGCCATCGGAAAAAATCCACCTCCGCCGTGAACCACCGTACAAATTCCCCCAAATCACCGGAAAATCCAACGCCACCGATCACCAAAACAATCTCAAAATCTCCAGAAACTCACAGAGTCTTCACCGAAACCGACGAAATTCAACTCCTCAAAACCCTTTCACAATCCCCAAACGTATCTTCTCCTTCACTCTCCGGTCTCTATACCGGCAATTTCACCGACACTCAGATCGCGAAAAAGCTGAAGAGACTCAAAGAGAAGTATCACAAGTTCGCTAGATCCAAATCCCTAATCAAAACTCCACACGACGTTGAGATTTATGAAATTGGGCGAAAGATTTGGGGTCGAAATTCCGCTAAGGAAAAGGAATTGTTGGTTGTAGAAGATCACGATAACGATGAAGATGTGAATTTGGATGATTTTACGTTTTTGATGAGTGAAATGACGACGGTTTTTCAGAGAAATGAGTATTGTAAAGAAGGGTTAAGGAGATTGGGGAAGATGAAATTGAAGGAGATGAATGAGAGATGGATGGAGCTGAAATTAGAAGAATCTGAGCTTATGATGAACAAAGCTCAGTTGTATCATGAAAATTTGAAATTTGTTGTTGAAGGTTTCAAAGGTTCTAGTAGTAGCAATTAAAGTATTTGATGGACGCTCTATGGAAAACAGTCTCTCAACTTTGAAGCATTTTACCAGCCTGAGGCCTTATTTATCTCATCAATCTATCAGAAACCATCTCTCTATCTCATCCAATATAAGGATAAGGGTAAGGGTATAAGGTCCACATATATTCCACAATTTTGAGTAACACTAATTTGAATTTCCTAGTGTAGCTCTGTTGTAGAATTATTGACGTAAAAAAAACAAAATTTCAAGTGGTATTGTAACGTACTATGTTGTTCTAATGGTGAACTTTCATTTCTTTATATTTGAGTATGTTCTTCATCTTTTGATGTATGTTCATATCTGTTTGTAGTTTCGATTTATCATAATTGAGTACTACTCTTTGGATTTCGATTTCCATACCAATCGATAATCACAGTTTATTTGGTTTTGGTATGATAGTTCAGTATTTATCATCGAAGTATGCACTCTACTTTTTAATTCTCAGAGTAAACTATAAGTTATTCAATTTTAAGTTGGAAGTATTTTACACATGCATTTCACGCGATTTTTCATGTAGGACATGTGTTTACTCCTCTAAAGGATGAGGAAAGAAGGGTGAAGGGAGTTTAAAGTTCTAGATTGACAAAGTAAATCCAATTCTAATATAACCATACAACTTTATAACGAGTAAAAGAATAACACACATTTTTTCTTCCACTGTCTTTGCTCTAACACAAACTGAGGAATGCATAGTCAACTCTGCTCAGGGAAAAAACAGCAGAAGGTCATTCAACTAGAGGAGCCCCTTCACAATAGGCTAGTTATAACAGAATGACATTATTGGTGAATATAGACCAACGAACTTAGATAGAATATAGTAAAAGGACACCTCAGTACACACACTTCTATGTGCTTTACTGCAAAGACTCAAGTTCCTCTTTGATAAAAAGTCAACAGGAGAACACGGTAATATGGTAAAATAAACAAGATATGGCATGTTAAGAGTAGTAGTATCACAAAAAGAAGTAGGAAGTCAAAATCACAAGAATTAAGCATCTCGACCAATGTATGACAAACCAAATTGATCCAACATTGTATGATGCCAAAGTAAAGAAAAGCAAACAGGTCCAGTGACACTTTCATAGAGCATCAATTCCAAGCACGCAGATATAAAATCTGATTGTTTAGAATACGGTAATTCAATACCTAAACTCCACAATATGAAGAGAACTAAGCAATACAGTACTTTTAACATCTTTAAAATCCAGACATTTAACTAGACATCCATAAACTATCATATCATTTCTAGATGAAATGAACAGTTACTATCTGTATATGATTTAATTCATTAGGAAAAAGAAACGAGAGACATGTTTCTTCACTTGGCAAGCAGAACTTGCTGAGCCTGGTTCTCTTGTTGCTGCTGATAGTTCAGTGGCCTCCTGAAGAGCATGATATGAGGCTCTGGTCGATGAATAGCATAGTGCACCCATCCTCTGCTCTGCTGAACTCCAATAGCCCGCCACTCATTCTAACAATCAATCAAATAAGACGAACAACATAAACAACATGCACTACTGTACATCACAATCAGTCGAAACGAAGCAGCACAAAGCCACATTTCTGATGAGTTTTCATTTACTGTAAAATGACAATCTAACTTAAGATAGTAGGCACTAGGCACTTATTTTGATTCGCACATTCTACTAATTATTTCAATAGAAGAAATTCCAAAATGAAAGCACAAATTATCACTGATTTTCATTTGCTAGGCACGACTATCACTTATTTTAATTAGCACATTCAACCAATCATTTCAGTTGAAGAAATTCCAAAATGAAAGCAAAAACTGTCAATGATTATCATTTGCTAGCACGATTATCACTTATTTTGATCAGCACATTCAACTAATCATTTCAATCAAAGAAATTCTGAATAACAGCACAATATATCACTAATTATCATTTTCTAGGCACGATTATCACTTATTTTGGTTAGCACATTCAACTAATCATTATTTCAATCGAAGAAATTCCAAAATGAAACCACAAAACATCAATGTTTATCATTTGCTAGTAAAGGCTATCAATTATTTCCAAGCAGCACAAAGATACATTCCTGACGAGCATCTGAAATGCAGTAGAAGAAATTATCACTTATTTTCCGTACATTGGATACTAATCATTTCAGTAGAAGAAATTCCGAAACGGAAGTACAAAATATCACTGATTATCAGTTACTAGGCACGAATCTCTTATATTGATTAGCACATTTGACTAATCACTTCAATCAAAGAAATTCCGAAATGAAAGCACAAAATGTCACTGATTATCACTTGCTAAGCACGATATTATTTATTTTGATTAGCACATTGAACTTATCATTTCAATTGAAGAAATTCCGAAATGAAAGCACAAAATATTACTGGTTATCATTTGCTAGGCAAATATCATTTATTCTGATTAGCACGTTCGACTAATCAGTTCAATTGAACAAATTCCAAAATGAAAGCACAAAATATCACCGATATCACTTGCTTTGATTAGCACATTCAATAAATCATTTCAATTGAAGAAATTCCAAAATGAAAGCACAAAATGTCACTAATTATCATTTTCTAAGCACTGATAAAATTGAATAAGGAAGAGGCTAAAAAGGAAAACTTTCTGTGTGTTTATTCATCATCTGTACATATGGTTATATAGAGATACATAATAGTTGTAATAGAGACAAGAAAGCATGGATCTCATTTGTCTTATTTGTACAAGTTTTTATTTTACTTGCCCATAATTATATGGGCATAACTATATTTAATTGGATGAGTACAAATTCCAACTGTGGGAATTTATGTGGATGGGGAGCTGCCACCTGTAAGTGTCAAAATGAAAGGCTGAAGAGTTAAAACTCTTCAGCTTCCTTGTTCTTCTTTATTCTTCTTCTTCTTTCTTCATTTTCTTCTTCTTTCTTTTTGTTCTCTGTCGCTGCTTCTTCTCTATTGCAGGGTTGTTTTCCAACATCCCCCCTCAAGTTGGAGGGAGAAGTCATGACCCCCAACTTGTGTAGAATCGCCCGGTGAGGGACCCCAGAAAGGGGCTTAGTGAAGAGGTCGGCAAGTTGTTCTTTGGAAGGAACAAACGAGAGGGTAATCAAACCTGACTGAAATTGTTGGCGCACGAAGTGACAATCTAACTCAACGTGTTTGGTGCGCTCGTGGAAGACCGGATTGCGAGCTATATGGATGGCAGCTTGACTATCTGAGTGGAGCGGAATTGGAAGTGAAATTGGAGCAGAAAGATCTTCAAGAAGGCGGACTAACCAAGTAAGCTCAGCGGTAACACGTCGCATGGATCTATATTCTGCTTCTGCGGAGGACAAAGAGATCGAAGTTTGTTTCTTCGATTTCCAAGAGATCGGAGCTCCTCCGAGTGTGATGAAAAAACCACTGACCGATCTACGAGAGTCTTTACAAGATCCCCAGTCTGCATCGCAAAATGCCAACAAAGAAAAGGATGGGTTGGAAGACAGCAGTATACCTTGACCTGGATCGGAGCTCAGGTAGCGTAAAACGTGTAGGGCGGCCGAGAAATGTGACAAACATGGTCGTTGCATGTATTGACTCAAAGCAAGGACAGCAAAAGATAGATCTGGGCGTGTGTTGGTCAAATAGTTCAATTTACCTATCAAGTGACGATAGAGGGTGGGATTATCCAAGCGAGGACTGTCATCAGCTCGAATCTTGAAGGAAGGATCCAGTGGAGAATTAACTGTGGGCAGATGAGAAACGTTGAATTCATGAAGGAGGTCCATGGTAAATTTGCGTTGATTCACAATAAATCCATGATCTTCTCGCAAAATTTCCATGCCAAGAAAATGGTGAATTTCTCCCAGGTTCTTAACTCTGAACTCTGTATTGAGGAAGCATTTGATGTTCTCAATTTCATACAAATCGTTTCCTGTGAGGAGAATGTCGTCGACATAAACTGCTAAGATGGAAATAAGTGTGCCATTGTGTTTAAAAAAAAAAGAGTAATCGTTTAAAGAGGAGGAATATCCTTTGAAAGCTAAGGCCCCTGCAAGTCGAGCATACCATTGCCGGGAAGCTTGCTTTAAACCATATAAGGACTTCCTCAGAAGACAAACATGATTAGAGCTAGGAGGTGTCAGTCCTGCGGGAAACTTCATAAAAACCTCTTCTTGGAGGTCACCATGCAAGAAGGCATTGTTGACATCCAATTGTGAAACAGACCAGTGCTTCTTAGCTGCAATGGTGAGGAGGCAACGGATAGTGGTCAATTTCACAACAGGGGAAAAGGTTTCTCCATAGTCTATACCTTCTCTTTGTATATCCCCCCTCACGACTAGTCTGGCCTTTAATCGTTCAATGCTACCATTGGAGAGATGCTTTATTTTGTATACCCATTTGCAAGGTAAAGCTCTCTTCCCTTTAGGCAACAAGACAACATCCCAGGTGCGATTGGTTTCCAAAGCCTGAATTTCTGAGTCCATGGCCTCTCTCCATTCTGGATGTTGGGAAGCCTGGCTATAGCAACTAGGCTCAGTGAGATTAGAAAGTGAGTGTAGTAGTTGTTGATTGTGGGGGGATAGTG
This sequence comes from Solanum dulcamara, assembly GCF_947179165.1. Classification (NCBI taxonomy): domain Eukaryota; kingdom Viridiplantae; phylum Streptophyta; class Magnoliopsida; order Solanales; family Solanaceae; genus Solanum; species Solanum dulcamara. The sequence continues at coordinate 75,230,825 of NC_077245.1, forward strand.
AAGAGAAAGCATAGCTTTTAGGCTTAAGGGAGTGACCAAAACAAGTGTTCCATGGATTAGTGAATATCACACTATTGCAAATGTAATCTTTTAGGTAGCCAGGTTCATGAGACATTCTGCTAGACCTCCTTGGTAAATCTATTAGAGGCACAGGGGTAGAAGTATCTGATGAAGCAGGTTGAGCTGTAGTATCTGATGATGTAGGCTGAGGAAGTGTGAATTCAGATTGTGAACTGTGATCAAAAGTATTAAGTGAAGGTACTGAGGGTGCAGCTGGGTAAGAGGGATTATTAACAGGTGGTGCTGAGTGATTGTAGAAATCAAGGACATGATCTGAAGGAGAAGGGGAGGTGAAAAAGATAGGTGTGTGTGAGGTATCAGATGAGTTGAAAGGAAAATGTGATTCATGAAATCTGACATCCCTGGATACAAACACCTTTTGTGTATCAAGAGACAACAGTTTATACCCTTTCTGTTGTAGAGGGTATCCTAGTAAAACACAAGCAGTAGCCTTTTCATCAAATTTGTTTCTTCCTTGGCCTAGGGTGGAAGCATAGCACAAACAGCCAAAATTCCTCAAATGTTCATAGGCAGGTTTCTGTTTAAGTAATACCTCATAAGGTGTCTTTCCCTTTAGAACACTAGATGGCAGTCTATTAATGATATGAGTAGCAGTTAAAACAGATTCTCCCCAGTAGGACTTAGGCAATTTGGATTGAAACATCAATCCTCTGGCAATTTCTAAGAGGTGTCTATGCTTTCTCTCAACAGTTCCATTTTGTTGGGGTGTAGCAACACAAGACAATTGATGTAAGATCCCTTGAGAAGCAAGAAATGCTGATTCTTGTGTCCCTTTTCCTAATTCCAAGGCATTGTCAGATCTGATCACTTTGACCCTTACATTGAATTGTCTTTCTACCATAGATAGAAAATCCTTTAGTACAGAAAAGGCATTACTTTTGGTACTTAGTAAGAATGTCCATGTTCCTCTACTGTAATCATCTACTATGGTGAGAAAGAACCTGAAGCCATTGTAAGTATTACACTTGTAGGGACCCCAAGTGTCTATATGAATTAAATCAAAAATCTGTCTGGACTGTATGCTACTAGTAGGAAAAGGTTGTCTAGTTTGTCTAGCTCTGGGACAGATGTCACAAATAAAATCAGAATTGGATTCACATGAAAGAAAACTTAAATGTTTCATTGCTGAAAATGGAAGGTGTCCCAACCTGACATGCCAAAGTTTTACATTAGGAGCAGCATTAGCATGTACTGAATGAAAAATTGAAAATGGTTGTGAGATGGGATCTGAAGATACATGATTTGAATTGAAAATACTTCTAGACTTGTCACTATTGGAATCCAATAAATAGAGTCCCTCTCTAACTTCACCAAAAGCTTGAGGACTCTTCATTGAAAGGTCCTGCAAGAAACATCCACTAGCAGTGAATAGGACATCATACTGAAACTGAACACAAAACTTGTGAATTGAAAGTAAATTATACTTAAAATCTGGCACAAGTAGTACATCAGTGATGACCTGTCCTGAAGAAATGGAGATACTCCCTGTATGAGTTACTCTTACCTTGAAGGAATTAGGCAAGTTAATGTTCAAAGGCATAGGGAGAGGATTTAAAAACAAGAAGGAATTGGGATCAAAACACATGTGTTCTGAGGCTCCTGAATCAATTATCCAAGTATTTTGTTGAAGATTAGTGGGTACAGAGTTTGAGTATTTAAGAATGGTACCAGCTACTGCATTTGCATTGATTCCTGTTTTTCCTGCTTGTGTTGATTTGCTTTGCTTGTACATTTGCATCATTTCTTCAAGTTGCTGTTTGCTGAACTGTTCCTTAAAATTTCCTTCATTAATTCCAATGTCTTCATCTGTTTGTTGAGTCAAACTTGTGTTTGCCTTGATCTGTGGCTGATAGTTCCTGGAGTTGGTGAACTCAAAATCTGCAGGGAATCCATGCAATCTGTAGCAATCATCTTGCACATGCCCTGTTTTCCCACAATAACTGCATGATAGATTTGGATCATATCTTTTTCTACCCTTAAACTTGTTCTGTGCCTTGTCATATCTCTGATTCTGACTTGGATTTGCATACTTCTGATATGTGTTTGTACCTCTTATTGCTTGGTGTTTGAATCTCTGTGCATTTCTCCCCTGTCCACTAGCCATAAATGCTGCAAACTCAGCAATTAGTTTGTTGTTTTGCTGTTTTGCTTGACCTACTGCCATAAATGATCCAGAATCAGAGATACAATTTGTGTTTGCATATACTTCCCTCTGATTCTCATCCTGCAAAAGTAAGGAATATGCAACATCTATTCCAGGTAAGGGATTCATCATAAGTATGTTTCCCCTTGCCTGAGCATATACATCATTTAATCCCATTAGGAATTGAATCAACCTTTGATCTTCTAGTGACTTTGTTAACTTTGCTTTCCCATTACAAATGCATTCACATGAGCAACACACAGTTACATTTATCCCATCTAACTCATCCCATAATTTTTTAAGCTTGGTGAAGTAAGCTGCAATGTCACTGTTCCCTTGTGTCATACCTGTTAATTCCTTTTGCAGGTGGTAGAGTTTGGCACCATTTGATTTGCCAAATCTCTGTTCCAAGCTGTCCCAGAGTTCTTTTGCAGTCTTGGAATTCATCACACTATCTGCAATATCCTTAGATAGAGCATTTGATATCCAACATATGATCATATCATTGACACAACTCCATTGTTCAAAGTCTGCAGATTCCATTTCTGGAGCCTTGCAGGTTCCATTGATAAAGCCAAGTTTCCTTTTGGCTGATAGAGATAAGAGGATGGATCTCCTCCAACCTGGATATCCTCTTCCATCAAAAACACTGTTGACCAGAATCATACCAGGTGAGTCTGAGTTGTTTAAGTAATATGGATGGCTGCTTTCATATGTGGTTCCTTTCTCACCACTTCCTAACTTGACTTGAGTTGTTTCAGGCATTCTGTCTAACTGGAGATGATATTGATATCTAGAGATTTTGAAGGTGGTATTGATGTTTCTTACACAGATTCGGATTGAGCTTAGAAGTGCTCTGATACCATGATAAAATTGAATAAGGAAGAGGCTAAAAAGGAAAACTTTCTGTGTGTTTATTCATCATCTGTACATATGGTTATATAGAGATACATAATAGTTGTAATAGAGACAAGAAAGCATGGATCTCATTTGTCTTATTTGTACAAGTTTTTATTTTACTTGCCCATAATTATATGGGCATAACTATATTTAATTGGATGAGTACAAATTCCAACTGTGGGAATTTATGTGGATGGGGAGCTGCCACCTGTAAGTGTCAAAATGAAAGGCTGAAGAGTTAAAACTCTTCAGCTTCCTTGTTCTTCTTTATTCTTCTTCTTCTTTCTTCATTTTCTTCTTCTTTCTTTTTGTTCTCTGTCGCTGCTTCTTCTCTATTGCAGGGTTGTTTTCCAACAAGCACAATTATTACTTATTTTGGTTAGCACATTGACTAATCAGTTCAATTGAACAAATTCAAAAATGAAAGCACAAAATATCACTGATTATCACTTGCTAGGCACAGGATATCACTTATTTTGATTCACACATTAGACTAATCATTTCAATCGAAGAAATTCCAAAATGAAAGCACAAAACATCACTGATTATCATTTGCTACTTCAACTACTCCACACAAATTTAACTAGGAGTAAAACCGATCACTCACTTCAGAGAGAAGACGATTCTTAGGAAGCAATTTCGCTACATCAGGAGGAAGAACAACATGCCTGCAAAATCAAAAATCCAGAAAACACTGCCAATTAGTAAAAAAAAAAAAAACGAATACCACAAACTCACAATTTCCAAAACACTACAACAACAACAAAAATTACTTAAAATTCAAACCGATTAAACAAACAGAATACCTGTACTCATAGGTATCATCAAAATACTTCTCAGAATACTGGATCTGCCCCATTTTTCAGTCCAAAAACAACTGGAAAAAAACAAATTCATCAAAAAAAAACTGAACTAAACAGATCTGTAATGACTGGAGAAAGCAGATTCATCAAAATTGATGAATTTTGCAGAAACTTTTACCTTTGTGTTGTGCCGATGGAGAATTGGAGACAAAAAAAATGAGGAATGAATGGGGAAAAAAAGGAAGAATATTTAATGCTTTATATATGAAGTTTGGGCGAATTTGTTTGAATTAATAAATAAACAAAATTGTTATACCTCATTTAGAAGTTTTTAAATGATTAAAAAGGGAATAACGGTACCTATTTTAAATTTTGAAATTTGAATGATTTTCCCGCTTAGTTGCAAAAGTTCTTGATGTTTCTATTACATGTGGAATTTCTAGTTTTTTTTTTTTTTTTCAATAGAGAAAGTATAGTTACCAAAAATATAAATTAATAATTAATAATTTCCCTAAAACAAATTTATAAATGAAAACTTACCCACTTACTTTAGTGATGATTCGAGTAAATTGTATTTGCAAATAGTTTAGTAAGTGTTTTCTTTTATGCTTTATATATCGAATTAGGTCAAGTGATTGCTTTTTTTTTCGGCGCTTGACATATTTGGCTCGCGTAAGAATAGAATCAAAGGGGTCTTTCCGTTAAAATTAAGAGTAAGTATTTCTTATTATCAATTAAATCGAAAGAAATCTTTCCTTTACTAATGAGGTTTAGTTCAACTAGCCTAGACAGATCACTGACATTCAATGGGAGTAACCTTTTCTCTTTCTTTTTTTTCAAAAAAAAATTGGTTTTCAACTTAGTTTAATGGTCAATTTTAGAAGAATCGACTTAAATTTTGTTTTTAGAGAAACAAAATAAATGTTTAAATCAATTTTGAAAGATACTTTTTGTTGTTTGGGGGGCGGGGAGTGTAGATACCCTATGTAGTTGTCTAGCAGCTATGAAAGAGGAGAAAAAAAAAAGAAGGTAGGGTGGCAACACATCCAATGAAGCAAACAGTACGACAGACAAGCCTGTCAAGGCATAACATTAGATAATAGACAATCAGCATCACAAGGAACAGTTGTGACTTGTGAGATATAGGCATTCTAGAACAATCATTTGATTTGGTTCATTCTTTGATTGCTCTGTTCCCCGCTTCTGCCCCTCCCAAGAAAAGAAGAGATTGAATTCCTTCTACCTTTCTTGTAAAATTATATTAAGAAAAGTTACTCCTACTCAAGCTCTAAAACATCTTATTCGTTTTTACAAATAGAATAACAAAACCCATCATCCTCTCGATTTAGCTCAATTAACAAAGGTTGAGAGAATTATGTCTTAAATTACAACTTTGAGCCCTACACCAAGCAAACTAAGCATATTTAAGTGAAGAAGTTAGAGTAGGACCCATCACTCCTCAAGTTTCGAAGGCTGCAATTGGACCTGTCTGCTTGGCTAGTCAAGCATGGGCTAATTCATAGATCTTTGGGTTTTGATTACCAAGGAATAGAGACTTTACAAATAAAGCCTGAGGATTGGCATTCCATTGCTGTCATTTTTTATGTATATGGGTACAACTATCTACGAAGGATATTTTGATTAGCCAAAGGTCAATCGAAAAAGTTCCTCCACGGTACAAGAGTAAAGGTAAGATTTATGTACACCCACCCCTCCCCAAACTCCATTTGTGAGATCTCACTGAGATTCTACCCCACAAAGATAGGAGTAAAATCTATACACGTCTATCCTTCCCAAACCCCACCTATGGGATATCATGGGTATGTTGTTGAAAAAGGAAAGTGTGTTGATAATGATTAAAATAACAAAGCAAATGTAGTACGATAAGCCAAGGCGACTTTTCAATTGTTAAATGTAGCAAAAATGGAGCCATTTACAGCAGCACTGAACCATCTCATATAAGATATACACGACAGCACCCTATATCTAAATCTGCTGAACTTCACAGTTTGCCAACTTCCAAAACTGAGATAATCCAATGTTTCTGAACCATAGCTCCTACTAACAACTGAAGTAACATTAACAGGCGTTAACATATGATGTCTACGCTATTCCCTATATATACCACCAAACTGATACTAGAGCACTGTACATCCGTTGTCTTAAGACAGAAAGATCGAAACCATTTTCCACAAAATATGTGCACAACAGATCATGCATCTTCTAAAATTAAATTGTTTTCAGCACATTGAGAACCCCCGACTTGCTTCTGTAGCATGGATGTTCCAGAGAAAACCATCATCTGGTAATTTTTCCGATAGTGTTTCATCTGCAAAGAGAATGATGCATGAATTAACAACAAAAAGCCCTAGAAAAGGGATCGATGGAAAGGTAAGCACTTATTCTTATATCAATATCAAGATACCTGTTCTTCAGGGATCTTCGTAAAGCTAAATCTATTTGTCCAGATTGACTCTGCTTCTTCTGCTGAGGGAAGTACAAGGTTTTCTACATTCAGGGACTGCAAAAGGTTCTCCATACAAGAAAACAGAGATTGAAAGTAGCCCTGTGCAGGAAAAACAAAAATGTTTAGTTACAAAACGGAAAAGACTAGGTACTGAAATCAGACTTATTGTAAGCTTAAAATTAAGTGACCCACCTGTCCTTGACAATTAGTACTAGTCGCAACTAAAGGGAGTTCCGCCACTTCCTTCCCAAAAATACGGATAATACCAGCAGAAACAACCAATGAACTGCAAAGTGGAAAGAGAATCAGTATGGGTTACCATCTTACCAAAGACTTATCTGGAGTACTGGTGAAGTGGTTTCTTACTTGACCAATAATATTGCACAGAACATCCCTCCATAGTCTTGGTCCTTGAAATTCCTTCTGAACATCATGATATGTAAAATAGAGTGATTGAGGTTATGTGCACCAAACTAGGGAGTATTCACGAGAAATGAGAGATCAAATGAAAAGCGAAGAGTTATTACTTACCCATAGACCATGTGTGGGATCAAATCAAGACGGCTAGTACTTGCATCAGCAATTGGGTCAAATCGTTCCTACGCCACAAGGCAAAGAACAGATTATCAAACTCACATGTATATACACAATAAGAATCACTAATTAGCATGACAATTATCTACCATTTAAACTGTATTAGCAGATAGGTAACAAGATTACAATACAAGTGGGGTTTGTTTAACTGAACTGCAAATGCAGCTATACACAAAGGCAGTGTTGTTCGCGGATATGATAATCTGGGATTCTAATACCATCAGACTTTAGTCAAGGCATTGTGAATAGGATTTATAACATTTCATTTGCTTTATGAATTAGGAGTTAGATAGTAGCTATTAGTGGGAGGTAGCAAGTACCTAGTGCAATAGTCATGCACACAAAAATGGTCCGAACACAACCGTTATAAAAAAAAATGATTGTAGTTGTGATAATGGTTCTTTCGAAAATCATCACCAAACTTGACTTAATCCATATACAAAATAAATAAGGGGAACTCTTGAAACACAAAACAACTAATAATCAAGTTGGGAAATGACGGCAGTGGCTGACTGAGTAGTGAGTTAGCTGGTTAGAATTTTGTACCAGAAAGAGAAACAGATGTAACAAAATCCCAGACTAAGGGATGTAAATGCACCCTCATCTAAACCATCACTTGTGAGCCGTGACGCTCCTATTCCAACCCCCAACCCCAAAAAGGTTCCAATTTGATTAAGGCAATGGACCAACATTGTACCAAATTGCGACGAGAAACCGGTATTGGTATAAGCTGAGAGCTTGAAAAGTATTTGCGGGTGTCAAAACTAATACTTACTAAGAAGAAAGATGACCTCTTCTCACTAACCTAACAGGATATTTGAATTAATCATAAAAACACCTCCTTTTTTTTTTTTGGGGGGGGGGGGGTGTACAGGGGGGGCAGGGAGCAAAAGCTTCGTAAAGCTTAGAGTGGGTAAGGGAAAAGAAAACAGATTATTACTTAGTATGACCAGAAATGTACTAATATTAGAATACAGGCACACCAAAGCAAAGCATGGACCCTAAGAACAGGAATGGTCTCTATTTATATCTGATTTCAAAAAAGTTAGAGATGCAAAAATCGCTTGGTTTGCCTTCTAAGGAGGGAGGAACAAACAAAAAGCACACAAAAGTATAATAACCTAGGAGTATTCATGTAAATGCCTGAACGCATATAGAAAAGAGAAGAGGAATGCAATGGGAAAATATAGTTAAGCTGTCTCCAATTTCATAGGCAAAATGAGTTCTTAAAGAAACTAGTAAAAGAAACTTACATGGAAAATTGAAACAGCACTAGAAAGCCAGACCCTTGTTTCTTCGGATGACATTTTCCCACTTAGCAGACGCCATTTAATGTCAAGACTGGAGTTATTCTCTGAATCTTTTCCTTCGCTCTTTTCCTTCAAGACTTTCAACAGAGACTCGGGAATGTTCTGTTCTCCATCTGACACCAGCTTTTCCAGAGCAAAATGAATTCTACTGCAATCTGTGCAGCAAAACCATTTATCTTTTGGCAATTCCTGAAGTGAAGAGGGTTTCAAACGTTGACTAGAGATCAGTATGTGTGAATATGTTCAAGGTTAAAAATCTATTTATAAAACACAAAGGACATATAAGATATACTAGAAATAGAAAAATATGCAATAGAACAGGAAACTGTGCAAACCTGTAAGTCATCTATGTTGTGCTCCTTCAAACATCCAACATGATACTCCTTTTCACACTACAACAAGCAAGGGAAAATTTCTTCAATGCTTGACCTCACTGAGAACTCACAAAAGAGTAAAAACATAAGATATTATATTACTCAATGCTAATAAAATAATACCTGATCACAAATAATTACTGTCCGTGGGCCAAATCCTGATTTGCTGAAATCCTGATCCCTGCAACATCAGCGAAAGATATGAAACTACTGAATAGCACAGCAACAGTGGGAAATTTTCAAATTTTATATAGTTCTAATATATTTGACTTTGCAACTGAAGGAAAATACACATCTAATAATTTCCAAAAAAAAACCTCAATACATATCTGATGATGCAGCAGCATGATAACAAAATGGAACACCCAAAGACATATTTTATATAGAGAACATGTGATGATCACTACCACATGAAAATATCTCACAAGAACGTGATTCATATTCCAGGCATTGTGCTTATCTGGAACACATGCCAACACTTCAGTACTGTCAAGTAGGTAATACAACTTCCACAACTCTCAAGAATTTAAATACATTAAACAATTCAACTTGTAGACTTTGATATGATTTTTCTCTAGCAAACTAACTTTTCAACCATTGCTTTAATATTATTCCTCCATCATTACTAATATAATATCATAATTCAAACTATTGTCTTAAACTACATGTAACCATGTCTAATGTGCATATTGCATAATACGAGAGATTTGGTTTTGTAGTCCTTTACAAACTTGTTTATGTTTTATGCCCTTTTTACAAGATATCTTCATTATCACGCATAAGAGATCTGAAAGGTCATTTTTTAAGGGGCTATAAGAGATCATTTCCTTGATACAGGCTACTGAAAATAAACAAAAAAGTTACCTGCAGAGCACACAAACACTAACTTCAGTCTCTAAAGTTTCCACCATACGAATGCATCGTTTTGTTATCTGCTCGATGGCATCAATTCCAGCAACCCTCCCAGCAGCTATAGCATTGGCATTAGTCTCAACGAATCTTTCTTTTGCAAACATATTTTCACAGTATTTACAATACCAGGTACCCGTGGGAATACTTGGCAAAAACACACACTCTGCAATAGAAACAAATTTGCAATGAGCACATAATGCTCACATGAAAATTAAAGTCTAGGTTGCTTGTCAAACATTCAAATTCACAGCTTGATGACTCACGAAAATTTAATTGCAGTTTCATCATTACACCAGAAAATCTATCTTCAGTATTTCAAAAAATAACTACGCCTTGTATACCAAATTATTGAAACTCTTCCCCTTTTCTAAATATCCCAAATTGTTTTTGACACTATTGTGTTAGTATTATTTAATCCAATTCTCAAAAATTAAAATCATTGGACTATTCAAATTTAAATTTTTCTCCCTATCAAACTAACTCAAAAACTAGATTGCTGTCTTTTTTAACCACCACTAATATATTACAAAAGTCAAATTAACAATTTTAAACCAGAGTCTAGTCAAATAGTGTTACGTAAAAAGGAATAAAGTGAGTAACCTAAATGATTGTAGCAATTAAAACCGTTGTTCTGAACACATAGTATAATTATTTAAACAAAGTGACAGCTGATAGACCAAATAGTGTCACTAATTGACTATAAAGTTAAAGAGAAATCTTCACAGACATCAATAGAATGTACTTCATCCTTCAATAAGAGGAGCATACAGGTCTATCTGTAAATTCCATGTTTTCCATGAGAATGCTACAGAAGAGACCCCATTGGACTCTGCTACTATCTTGTGGACAAAAACTAAGAGTAAAGTGAATCTTTTTTCGGCAGAGGATCCACAAAGAGCAAAAGAAGATGACCATTGATTGCAAACAAATTAGAATTTCATGTAATTCCATCACATTACTATCTGATGAGTTCATCACTTTAGCATCCAAGATGGTTAAGCCTCATTTGTTTTTCAATAAGATTAAGACGTTTAAATCTTAATCATTCAAATGTATTCAGGGAAGGCCCATTGAGTAGTTGAAGCATTAAAGAAAACACTTAATAATTAAGATTCAAATGTAAAAACAAATAGAAATTAATGATTAAGATTTGAATAATTAAGATTAAGACATTCATTAAGTGCAAGCAAATGAGGCCTTAGTAGGCTAATGATGATTTTTTTTGACAAGTAAATGGAGTAAACCAGTATATCAATAGTTATTTTGTATAGGCAGTACATGATGATGAGTAGCCTAATGATTCGGATGGTCTTCTTTAGTCCCAAGTTAAGAAGCTACCAATTATGCAAGAGAGAAGCACTCAGGCTGATAGTTGATGCAGCACAATCCTACGTAATGGACAATGGAAGGAGAACCAATTGACTATACGTATTCCAGAATGTGTATGCCACCTTTTGACTGTATAAGCAAATGTACCTTGCTGGACAATACTAAAGGGGCTACTCTGTACAATGTCTATTTATTTTTCCACTAGCCCTTCTAAAACAACCCGTGAAATTTACTCATATTGTTATATCATTATCTCACTTTTACTATGCTAACTGGAACTATAAATTGGATTTTGAGAAAAGATATGCATCGCTGAAACAATTAACATGGTGCATTATCCCAACTTACTAAGACAATTTGACACTGGATTATTAGAAGGAAACGCAGATAGACAGTAGATAAAGAATTCAACAATGTAAAACACACTAACCTGCATGAAAAGCTCTTGGACAATTGTCACAGCAGAGGAGGTCCCCTCCATCAGCACATATTGAGCAGAGATCATCATTTTCCTCAGCTGAGGACCTTCGTTCTTTCGAAAGTTTAATAGACAACTCATGCAGAGACACCCCGTTGGATGTATATATGTACAAATAACTGTCAAAGTAACACAAAAGGATTAAGGCAAACTAAATCTTTCAGCCAAAGAAATTGCACTAACGCCATTCATGCATTTGAAGAACATTATAGCAAATTGCTTATTGACTTCAACAGACGACATTCTAACCGTTGATTGAAAGAGAATAAGCACTATACATTGAGTAAAGAGAGGGTATGCTACAGTGATTCGGGCGGTTATTCATTAATATGTCGTATACACAACCCATCCAGAAAAGGAATGTAAAAACCACAAGTCAATCAAAAAAGGGGGTAAAACCGGGAAAATGACTTGAATATGTCCCTGATTCCCTGATACCTTACACAACTTATCCAGAATAAACCACATAAGAAACGGACACTTACGGCTTCCGACGTGAAGCGCAACCTGCATGAGCCTCAAACTGTGAAGGGCTGACCTGTATGAAAACGAAGACATTAGCATAGGACTGCTGATTTTAATACTTACGGAACACAGGAAATACATACCTCAGTATTGCAACAGTAGCAGTAAATTCCATGACCTTTCTTATAACCCTCGAGCAATTTCTGCCAGGAGACAGCAAACAAATTAAAATCCCAAAGAACGTATATAACAAAAAAATCTAGTGAACAATTCTTTGATAAGTGATTAATTTTTATTCCACCAAAAGAGCACCAAGTGAATGCTATGAATGTACAAATATAGTGAACAAACTTCTAGCATGTTTGCAACCTATGTTACTCGGACTCTTCAAAGATGTCAATGGGTGCGTGTCGGATTCTCCAAAAGTAGTATATTTTTGGAGAATCCGACACGAGTTTCGAAAGCCACTGAAAGACTCTAATGAGACAAAGATGGGCTGTCAAGAACGTAGAGGAGGTAGGATGGGCAGTTGGTCAGATCTAGTATGGATCAAGCAAATTGTTGATAAAACTCCAAAATGGAATTTTCTTTTGACCCAATTTTTTTCTCTCCTTATCATTTAGAAAAGGGCGATTCCCGAAATGCCTTTCTAGATATTCCTCAATGTCCCGGCTATTCACGGAACGTGAGAAGCAGATGATTAATCATCTGTTTCCGGAAGAAATCGAAGAATTTCTTGGGAATTCTACGAAGAGTCTGTGCAACTTAGTTTGCAACAACACATGTGATGAGCAATTAAAATTGAACAATGTAATGTTAGTTTGAATATTAACCAGTTACAACACAAAAGTGGAGCAATTTAAAATGGAACTATCCAACTGGGTTGAATATTAACCTGTCCACGGACATAATATGCCAATGCAGTTCCATCAGGAAGTGCATCATCCTCAAATACAAGTTTGTGCATGCGCAGGTCCCTGTAGAGACAGAAGAGCAAGAATGAAGTTAAAAAAAAAACACAAACCGATAAAAGTACGAAAAAAAATAATAAAAAGCTGAGATACCAGAGCAATGGCAAAAATAAATCATCAAAAAACAAGAAGAGAAGCTTTAACAAGAAAAAAGGCTTACTTTCTAGTTAACTTTCCGTGAACTTTGCTTTGAGTTCCACTGCCAGAGGGCATTCGATCGGTCAACTTTGTAGCAGGCACAGATGATGTGGACCTGAAACAAATGTAGGAAATAACATATCGACATAAAATGGTGAGGAATCATGAGACCATAAAACATATTCAAAGGAAAATACGAGGCAAATGTTTTAATTATCTAAAACATGGAAATAACATAATGGTGGTATACCCCTTGTATACTATACGGCCAGTTTTTTTGGCCTTGTAAATAAGTGTCCGTTTGGCCATGTGAGATGAAATCATGATACGAAATCATATGAGATGAAATACCAAATTCTCCAAAAGCTTGATTTGAGAATTTCATATCATGATTTCACATTTTTCAAATACAAAAGTTGACCACAAGTTTATATTTGTAAAAAAAAAACCTCATGGTCCAAATGTTTATTTCATCTCATAATTTCAAATCACGAGATGAAATCGCATGTCCAAATGCCTACTAAATGAAATACATTTACATAATCAAAAAAATGGAAAGAACATAATGGTAATGTTCCAGCATCCCATGGTAGAGAAAATGAAATATTACTGAAGTAGAATATATGACAATACCATTTCAATTATTTTACTTTTTTGGGGATAAGATTAATTATATGACACTACTATTTCAATTATTTGACTTTTTTGGGGATAAGAATGTGTATCCATTTATTTAATATCATTTTTCTATTTGTTGGTGAAGCGAAACTGTCTCACTCTTACCAGAATGATTTCCCTCCATAATAGACAACAGAAATAGATCTACATATAAAGTTGGCAGATGTTTAGCTCTGATAGTTATCAGTTCTTTAATGATGCAAGAAGTAGGGATGACAATTCTCGGGCTAAACTCCAACTTAAGGCGCTAGCTTCAGTTTTGAATACCCCAGGCAAGTCTTATTCAACATTGAAATTTTATATGCATAAGGCTAACACCCCCGACCAACCACAGCCAAAAGAAAGAATGAGAAGGGGAAAGGGGGAGACAAAATACACTTGTAAATGACCATCCATGTTCTAGATGATTAAAATAGAAATATCGGATCAAAATCATAAGCAATATGTAAGGTTTTAAAGATATAAAGTTTCCACATTATCTTGGAAAGTGAATAATATCAAAGTAATCAAAACAATGTCACAAAATCTTGATAATAATTATAGAATGATGTATAAGCTTACAAGCAGAAACTTTCCATGACCACGAAAACAGCTAGATGTTTATACCTGCTACTAGCTTCACTAGTTTGAACAGGGGTAGATTTAAACTCCTGGGCAGTCGTGCATGCTGAAGAAAATAATTTGGGGTCTGCAATCCCGATGGCATTTTTTATCACTGTTTCCACTTCATCAGAAGGAGCATCTTTACACATACTTAATACATCCCTCAGACTTTTTCCATTCTCCAAATAGATGTATTCTGGTGGACGTTTGTTTGCACTATTGGCATGCAGCTCAAATTGATTTGGTGTAACAACCTGTATCGAGCAAGGAAATATATCATATAAGGCATACTTCAGATAATCTACTGAAGAAAATCCAAAAAACTAAACTTACCGATGTCCCAAGACAGCTATCACAGAAGCACAATATTCCCGACCCTCTAATCTCTCCGCGAAGTCCTTTTGCAGGACGCCCTCTCCCCTAATTACAATTATTTGGTTAATCTCCAAATAGAATTGCCAAACGGAAACTCAATAAATGCTTCTTTAAAACTCACCTTTGTAATGCCACGAATGTAGCGAACAGGTAAACCCTCCAGCAAACCTGTTTCAAGAAGATCTTTCAACTTTGTGGGAATTTTAGTTAGTGCAACTTTCTTGGACATCTTCAACTCCAACTTTGCAGGAGCAGACATAGTTCCTACAGAATCAGTTTCATGACTCTCCCCAATCTTAATGCTATCGCACTGAAATACCTTTGCATCATCTTCTGTTTTCAAAGCAGACCTAGTAAACCGCCTCATAGGTGTCTGAAACAACACATTTTGCTCATCTTTACCATCACCCTGAGCAGTGACAGCTAATTCAGGAACAACTCCAGGCATTGCTTCAACAATGCGAACACTAGCCTTCACTGTTCTAGCCATTTCAGTCTTCGAATCATCTTGACAATTTTGCTCATTTTTACCATCAGCCTGAGCTACTACAGCTAATTCAGGAACAATTTCAGGCATTGCTCCAACAATGCAATCACTGGCCTTCCCTGTTTTAGGCATTTCACTCTTAGTATCATCTTCAGATTTTTGCTCATCTTTACTATCAGCCTGAGAAGTAACAGCTAATTCAGGAACAATTTCAGCCATCTCTTCATCAAAACCATCATCGGCTTTCGCTTTAGCATCATCTCCACAATTTTGCATGCTAGCATTCCCTTCTTCTCCAGACCCAACAATTTCTTCATCCATCTTACCTTTCTTCTCATCGTCACTATTACAATCCACCACATCGCTCTTCGGCTCCTCCTCTTCACTCAACAAAACCAAATTTTCATCCTTTTTCACAACTCCATCTCTCTCCAATTCCTCACCAACAACCTTCGAATTCGACAAATCATCACTCAACAAAACCACATTGTCATCCTTTTTCACAACTCCATCACTCTTCAATTCCTCACCAACAACAGCCTTAGAATTCGACAAATCTTCACTAACAATCACATTTTTCACCTCCCTTTTCCTCTTTTTCACATAAACCTTATCATTGCTAACGTTACCAGGACTATTCATACTCGATTGTGGTGTTCTTGTAACCCTCTTTTGACCTACATCAATGTCCCAATCTGCTTGAGCCTTCATCATCATTGCAAACTCCCGTTTCATTCCAGTCCTAATGGACGAAACAACAATCTCCCCTTTCTCTGAACCGTTTGCCATTACAAAAAAAAAAATCAAACACACATCAACCAATCAATCAACAGATACACAAAATCCAACTCAAAAAATCAACATCCAAGCCCCAGCAGATTAAAAAAAAAACTAAAATTTCCTTCTCCTGATGATTCTCAATCAATCAACAGATCCAACCAACCTCCAAACACAAGCAGATTCACACAAAAAAGAAGCTAAAATCTCCTTCTCATGATCATGATGATTCTCAATCATAAACAAACCTTAAAAATCCTTACACATGCATATTGGGTGCGATTTAGGGTTTGATTTTTTTATCGGAAAATTTTTAGGAGAGGAAAAACAAAATTGGGGGAAGATGAACAGTTAGGGTTTTCCAGTGAATTTTTGTTCAGATATGAAAAAGGATTTCTTTAAATTCCCCAAATTAGCCCCAATTTAGTCTAAACGGCGTTAAAGTAGTATTATTATGAGGAGGTCCTCGACTTTTTATGAAAATGTATTTTTTATATAGAAAGAGCAATTTGTAAATCATACATGTTTTCATGACTCTAGTTAATTAGATTTTTTTTAAAATCGATTGGAAGAAACGTTTTTAGGTTTACACACAAAGTTGCTCATCTAAATCCGTATACATGTTAGATTTTTCGAATTTTCAGGGATTTTATATAAAATTGATACTTGTTAAAACTTTTCTTCTTAATCTTCTGATGTTGAGGTTTTAAATTTTATCACACCAGATATAAAATTGAACACATTTTTATGATCGGTGAGGTTTTTTCAGTTTACTCTTTTATCAGAAATAGTAGAAATCAGTTATGAAGTATAAAAGGGGAAAGAATGCTCACCATTTTACAACAATTGAGGGTGGTCAAAGAAGAGTTTCAGGCACTTGAAGAGACGGATCTTTCGAAGTAAATCTCCTTTTTTGTGAGGTAAACACCTTGCTAAATAGATCTCTTAAGAACGGCTAAAACAACATGATCTAACTACCACATTGGGATGAAAACGTTTCAAATCAAGGAGAGCTGAACTAAGACGAATCAAATTTATCTAGAAAAAATAATCAATTTAAAGATGGAATTGAAGGAGAGCGGCAGAAGGTATTATCGAAAGTCACGCCTTATAATGATGTTGAAAACCCTAGTTACATCAACTAATTATAAAATTTATCTTTGGGGCTTTTTTTATAAAAGGTAATTGTTCAAGAAATGAAATAAATGTCAATAGTGAAAAAAGACTTATTAATGTTTTTGCAATTTTTTGAAAAAAGAAAGCAAAATAATGAGAAATAGATCAATATAGATAAATAATGGTGTCGCTCAATTGTACACAGTCTCGTTTTTCTGCCATATTAGTAGGCGCATTAGCGCATTATAATTTTCTTTGTGGAGGACGCAAATTAGGATGAAAGGCTAGGTGACTCATTCTTTACACAATAGTAGTTGTAGTTCTGCTCATTGCTCATTGTTTATTGCCATTTAATTTCTGCATTGTATTATTGTTTATAGTTGTGGCGCCATTATACCTTCATTATCTTATTTATTTATTTATCTATAGTAGTTAATGCCTCTTTCTTTTCGTATCATTTTACCATGACTTTCTCACTTTTGTTATTCCTTGTTTTCATCTTGTTTGTCCTTATCTGACCTTTTATCTTGTTTTCTTCTCTTGAAGCCGAGGGTCTTTCGGAAACAGCCGCCCTACCTTTCAAGGTGGGGGTTAGGTCTGCATACACTCTACCCTCCCAGACCCCACATTGTGGGATTATACTGGGTTTGTTGTTGTTGTTGTTAATGATGTCGCTCAATAAGACATGTCACGTCACCTTTGTCACACATTTGTCGGAGCTCATTAGCATTTCAATTAACCATAAAAAAATCAACGTTATTTCATCAGAGATCGCCATACATACAACATATACTTCACATATAATTGACTTCCCATAGTTGACTAGCATTGTGCATACACACTTTGAAAACACATACGTTGAATCAAATTGGACATACACACAATTGATGTCCACACATGCATATACATACATCGAGTTTCTGCTTTGAAAAAGGACAACACACATATATCTAATTTTTTGTTTTGAAAACACACATATATATATATATATACCGTTTGTCACGCATATATACACACAAAATTATAATTAGATATTATATATGTGCTATTTTAATTAGGATTATAATTTTGTATGTATATCAATACAATATATTTTGCTACATTTAAAAGAAAATGTTGCTACATTTTTAAAAATAAATATAAAATCTCGATGTATTTTACAAAATCAAACGCATTTATAATTTTTCTCATTTTTAATCACACAAAATCTAAAGTATTGGTGGACAAGTAGATATAAATATATGTAGCTAGAAAGTAAGAACTACGTAGGACGTATAAATTATTTTTGAGTAATTTAAAATTTTGCTCTAATATGAAAAAAAAAATCCTAATAAAAAATATTTTTCACTTTATTGGCTATTACATATATAACGCGAATTCAAATTGATTGAATTTTTACATAGTGCGAATTCAAATTAATTGGGTCACCTTCTGCAAATTTTTAGCAACACTTTTACGAATAATGGCAACTTTTAACTAGTTTCTTATCATTTTCTCTTTTTTTTTCTTTAGTTATTTTGAACAACTTTCTCTTCTAGTTCCTCTCACTACTCATCTTCGCAGAACCAAATCTGATATTCAGATTCAGGTAAAAGTTTTTCCGGCCACTATCACATTCAGGTAACACCGGCGACCTAGTAACGCCGGCGACTTTTCCGACTAGATTTACTTTTACTTTCTCTTTTTCCTTTTCTTCTTCTCCTCTTCATCTTTTTTTCTCCTTTTTCCTCCTTTTTTAGCTGCAGATCGCCGCTGCTCCATCGCCGACGAATTTTTCCGGCAGCTTTTTCCGGCCATTTCTCCTTTTTTCTTTCCTTTCCCCCTCTTCTCTTCTCCCTTTCAGGTCATTGTGAATAACATCTTGACAATCCAACGTGAACAGTAATTCTGACGTGAACAGTGGTTTTCGCGCGGTAACCAGGTTCATTTCAACTAGAGTTGGTACATCCAGTTTCCATATCTATTCTTTGTTCATACACTTGCAGTTATATTTTGCTGACTTTAGATCTTTAAATAATTTATTAGTTCATACACATTTTCGTGGATTTGGATAGTGATGGTAGACTAGGGTCATGTTCTCATTCAGAAATGAGGACGAATACGAGGGTAAGGAGGGGTAAGTGGGTTAAAGGAGCATCTAGACAGAGAGTAAGTTCTTGGTACATTGGGACGTTAACGGGAAAGTCCATAAGCTAGTTAAGATTCTTAAGAAGATGAGGATAAATATAGCTTGTATCCAAGAGACCAAATGGGTAGGTTTTAAAGCTAAGGAGGTAGACGGGTATAAGCTTTGGTTTTCTGGTAGATCGAAGTATAGGAATGGGGTAGGCATCTTAGTAGACAGTGATTTAAGGGATCAGATGGTGGAAGTTAGGAGAGTCACTGATAGGATGATTTAGATTAAGGTGGTTGTTGAAGGGATCACTTTGAACATTATTAGTGCTTATGCGCCGCAAACGAGCTTAGGCGAGGAGGAGAAGAGGCGCTTTTGGGAGGATTTAGACGAGTTAGTGGGAGGCATACCGCCTACTGAGAAGCTTTTCATGGGAGGGGATTTCAATGGGCACATCGGGTCTATTTCGGGAGGTTATGATGATGTGCATGGAGGCTTTGGCTTCGGGGACAGAAATGGAGGAGAAGTTTCACTTTTAGATTTCGCAAGAGCTTTTGGGTTGGTGATAGCCAATTCGAGTTTCCCAAAGAAGGAGAACCACTTGGTAACCTTCCATAGTTCGGTGGCTAAGACTCAGATAGATTTTTTATTCCTTAGAAAGGATGATAAAAATTTTTACAAAGACTGTAAGGTCATTTCGAGCGACAACCTTACAACCCGACATAAGCTCTTAGTGATGGATTTAGGGATCAAGATGACGAGAAAAAAGAGAGTCGGGGAGGATCGACCTAAAATCAGATGGGGGAGTTTGACCACGGCTAGTGCCTTGGAGATGGGAGAGAAATTGAAAGATATGGGGGCCTGGGATAGTAGTGAGGACGCGATCAGTATGTGGGATAGGACGGCTAGTTATATTAGGGTTATAGCAAAGAAAGTGTTGGGAGTCTCGATAGGTAGTCGTAGTCGGTATCGAGGGGACTGGCAGTGGAATGGAAAAGTGCAAGGGAAGGTGGAAGCAAAGAAGATGGCGTATGCGAAGTTGATAGAAAGCAAGGATGAGATGGAGAATTGGACGAATAGGGAATTTTATAAGATAGCGCGGAAAGAGGAGAAGTCGGCGATTTCAACGGCAAAAACGGCAGCTTTTGAACACTTTTATGCTGAAGTAGAAGAGAAAGGTCAAGGAGGTTAAGGGTGTTGTTCGTAGGATGCGCTGGAGAAGAGCGACCGGACCTGACGAGATTCTTAAGGAATTTTGGAAAAGCGCGAGCTCGGTAGGTTTGGAGTGTATAACTAGGTTATTTAATGTCATCTTTAAGACGATAATTGTAACACCCCTCAAAATTTTCCCTAAGATTCGGGCCTTATTTGTATACGTGTGGGGCCCATCATATTTATTTCGAAGTATGTGCTTGAGTTAAGATGAGTCCCTGAGAAATTAGGAGTATTGGAGGTGATGTGGGGTCATTGAGGACCCCTAGGACCGAGCTAAGTCCAAGAGATCCGTTGTGGCTAAGTTTAGGACGAGTTCATGTAAGGGTCGACTTTTAACGACCCTATCTTTTGAAAGGCGTCAATCTGGGTGGCCCACGACCTATCAAATTAAAGGTCATCGAGTCTTCTTTCCAACGCCACCAAGAACGTAAATTTTAGAGTTCGGAGTCAAAAGATATGACGATCCTAAGATGAACTAGCACGACAGGAATTTCATTTTTTGGCCTGAGTTGCAACTGCTGGGGAAATGGCCTTGGCACTGTAAGGGCGCGATGCGCCACTATCGCGCCAGAAACATGCCTCAGTAGTTTCGTCCCTGGCGCGACGCGCCACTAAAAGTTGTGCAGGGTTTTTCAGGCCAAATTCCCAGAATTCAGAACAATGGGCTTGGCGCTGTAAGGGCGCGACGCGCCACTATCGCGCCAGAAACATGCCTCAGTAGTTTGGTCCCTGGCGCGACGCGCCACTAAAAGTTGTGTAGGTTTTAGGAGTGATTGGCCTTGGCGCTGTAAGGGCGCGACGCGCCACTATCGCGCCAAGGGCGTTTTAGCCTATTTTCAAAACTTTTGAGGAGGGGCAATTTGGGAACTTACCCAAATTATATATATGTAACCCTTGGTCTTTTGGGAACCCATTTGGCAGCCCCCACTCTCTCTCTAAAAAGCCCTAGGAGCTTCTCTCTCTCTCTCTTCTTCATCTTCATCTTCTCCATTTCCAACAAAAAGAGTCCAAGAGCTTCAAGATTTGAGTCCCCCATTGAAGACCCAACATCAAGGTTTCTTCAAAGTCTTCAAACAAGGTATGTAAGGCTATCCAAAACATGGGCTAAGTTCACCCATGTGCCCTATTCTTGTTTGAGGTTAGATATTCATGAAAAATAGAGTTCTTGGTATGGTGTATGTCTATATGAACTTTGTCTCCTATTTATATAATGCTATATGTGTTGATGTTGTTGAGCCAAGAAGTCCTTAAATTCCTTCATGATTAGTATGAATTGATGGAGATGAATTGTTGTTATGTTTTGTTGACCTCTTTAGCCATGTGAATATGTTGTTTAAGTCAATTTCCTTAAATGCGCTATTCTATTTGAATGGTTGAGTTGAAGTCATAGAGTTGTGTTAAATCTTGAGGAGATGTCATAAATGTTCATATAGAGGAGGCTTGATTGAGTTGATATGAGGAAGGAATTGGCAAGTGGACAAGGTCCTAAATGAGACTTGTCATTGTGCCTCAATTGAATTGCAAATGAGAACCGAGTTGATGAAGTGGTATTGTACCACATGAAAACTAGCCGTGAGGGTTTGTTTGAGATGATTTAAGGAGTCTTATGAGCATAGAGTCATGGGAGGAGTATCGAGCACCGAAGCGGGTGAGAGTATAGTCCATACTCGAACCCCAAAAACTACGCCGCCAACGTAGGTAGGGATGGAACCGTTAAAGTCGGATGCTTCCCGTGGGATCGAACCGTTAAAGTCGGATGTTTCCCATTTGTATTGTCCTGAAATGATAGGACTTGACTAATCGATGGTACTCATGATTAGAGAGGCGTTCATACCCTGGCAAGGTATGGACGGACGTGGCAACAACGTCAGATTGTTGTACTATCACCGGCTCATAGGTGATAGTTGTCGGTTAAGAGAAACTCCCATTTAGGCCTTGTTAGTGCTCTGAGTCAGTTGAGTTAAGTGGCTTATGAGTTAGTCCTGTCTAAACTATTCTTGTTGGACTTAGGACATTGAGTGAGTTGTGATGTATACATGTATGAGTTGAGGTCCTGAGTTGATATTGATGTTTTCTTAATGTGGTTTCATCCGGCCATTTTACATACTCGTACATTCCATGTACTGACGCCATTTGGCCTGCATTGTTTCATGATGCAGAGACAGGTACTAGAGATCATCAATCGGCGCTCCGTTGAAGATCCACATACACTTCCAGCCTGTCGGTGAGTCCTCCTAGTTCCCGGAGGATATTGGGCCTTCTTGTACAGTTTTGTTGTCTCTTTTTTTATTTAGATTGTTGGTAGCCATGGGCTTGTCATTGGCACCTTTTAGACTTGAATAGAGGCTTCGTAGACTGGAGTGTGGGGAGTATTAAACTGTTATCTTGAGGAGTCTTAATTTACTATTCTTGTTGGGTTGTAAATGTTTAGCCTTCGGCCCTTATAGTATGAAAAGTATTTCATTAATTGAGTTCCGCTAAGAGAATGTGAATGAATGAATGAGTGACTGGACCAGGTGGTTCGCTCGGAGGTCAGAAATGGTCTTCGGGTGCCGGTTACGTCTAGGGTACCCTCCCGGGGCGTAACAATAATGATGTCCAAAGAATGGAGGTCGTGCTTAATGATCCCTCTATACAAAAACAAGGGGGATATCCAGAGTTGCAACAACTATAGAGGTATCAAGCCATTAAGCCATATTATGAAAGTGTGGAAAAGAGTGGTGGAGAGGAGGGTGAGGAGAGGCGTGTCTATTTCAGAGAACCAGTTCGGATTTATGCCGGAATGCTCAGCTACAGAAGCCATCTATCTTATGAGGAGACTAGTGGAGCAGTATAGAGAGAGAAAAAGGGACTTGCATATGGTATTCATCGACCTAGAAAAAGCTTACGGTAAAATTCCAAGAGAGATACTATGGAGATGTTTGGAGGCTAAAGGTGTACCTGTAGCGTACATTAGTGTGATGAAGGACATGTTTGAGGGAACCAAAACCAGGGTAAGGACAGTAGGAGGGGACTCAAAGCAATTTTCAGTTGTAATGGGGTTGCATCAAGGATCAACTCTTAGTCCATTTTTATTTGCCTTGGTGATGGATGGATTGACGCAACAAATTCAAGGTGAGGTGCCATGGTGTATGTTTTTTGGGGAGACATAGTCCTGATCGATGAGACTCGTAGCGGAGTTAACGCTAAGCTGGAGAATTGGAGATATACTTTAGAGTCTAAAGGGTTTAAGCTGAGTAGGACCAAGACAGGGTACTTATAGTGCAAGTTCAGTGAGACACCTCAGGAGGTTGGCGTGGAAGTTAGGCTTGGTGCCAGGCCATCCAAAACAAAAGTAGTTTCAAATATCTTGGGTCTATCATACAAGGCAGCGGAGAGATTGACGATGATATCACACATCGTATTGGGGCAGGGTGGATAAAATGGAGGCTCACTTCCGGAATGCTATGTGACAAGAAGGTGTCACCACAACTTAAGGGCAAGTTCTACAAAGTGGTGGTTAGACCGACAATGTTGTATGGGGTGGAGTGTTGGTCAGTTAAGATCTCTCACATTCAAAAGATGAAAGTTGCCGAGATGGGAATATTGAGATGGATGTGTGGGCACACCAGGAGCGACAGAATTAGAAATGAGGCTATTCAGGATAAGGTGGGAGTGACCTCGGTGGAAGACAAGATGCGGGAAATACGATTAAGATGGTTTGGGAATGTGAAGAGAAGACACATATGCCCAATGCGGAGGTGTGAGAGGTTGGTCATGGATGATTTCAGAAGAGGTAGGGGCAGGCCGAAGAAATATTGAGGAGAGGTGATTAGACAGGACATGACGCAGTTACAGCTTACCGAGTACATGACCTTAGATAGGAGTGTGTAGAGGACCCACATTAGGGTAGAAGGCTAGTACATAGTCTCATTATTTTTGCTAATTAGTAAGCGCATTACAATTTCTTGTGCTCTGATTTCTGTTATTATCTATTACTGTCTATAATTTGATTACTCTATTTTATCTGTGTCGCTTTCGTTATTTGCTTTCCCATATCGCTTTGAATTTCTTAGCCTTATCCGACCTCTTTTTATGCTTTTATTGAGCCGAGGGTCTTTCGAAAATAGTCGTCCTACCTTGATAGGAGTAAGGTCTGCGTACACTTTACCTTCCTCAGATCCCACGTTGTGGAATTTCACTGGATTGTTGTTGTTGAGGGTATATTACCTTGACAAACAAGAACCTAGAGAGTCATGAAATCTAAATTGTTTAATTCTATTTCAAGAGAACCATAACTGAGGTTTAGATTCTTTACTTGATTTAATGTTAAACCATAAAAAGTACTAGCTAATTGCATAGGACAACAGTCCAGTGCACAAAGTATTTTTTGATAGAAAGTATTTTTTGTCTATACAAAGTTCATGAAAAAATCATATCTCAAAAAAATGTGATGTATGTGATTTATTATGATGTAATTATTAATAACTGATTTCATGGCTCAAATCTATGATCTACTAATCAAAATATACAAGCATATTTTATCTAAATACAACTTTATAATACACCCCGACACCCTCATAGACTTTGTACTACTTCACCTTAGGAATATCAAATGGGCGGATTAATATTTTTAATCTTACAATGCTCAACTACCAATTCATCAAGAACCCTTTGCATTACATCATTGTACACAATTATGAGCAAATCAATCGCTTTTCTACCCTTTGCATTATGTCATTTACATGCATTATTATATATTTTTGCTTATTTTGGCTATGAATTAACCATTGAGCTTTGTAATAAGGGCTTTGTAAAAGCAGTTGAGGAAAAAAATAATTTCAATTTATTAATATAAAATATGTTTAGGCCAAAACTCTAAGGCACTTAGCTATATAAAATACGTTTCATTTATACTCAAGGAGAATTACCCTCCATTCCCTATTATTTCAAGTCAAAGATTTTTTTTTAAAAAAAGCTAATGAGTTTTGTAGTCGAGTAATTAATAAATCACGAGTTTAATAAAAATAATTTTTTGCAAAAATATAAGATTGAATGGGACACAATCCTTCCTCGGAATCTATGCATATCGGGACTATTGAATAGAGAGTTATATATGATTTATTGATGACGTAAGAATATTTTAAGAGATTGATTTTGTAAAATAGGAATTAACTTTTTCTTATGTGTTCTCATTGTCACTATAAACATCACTTTCCGTTCGATTTGCGTGTGTTAAATATACGTAATTAGTTTGACTGTGTATATACTTTAAGAATGTAATTACGAGTGTTTTTTGAATGACGTTGTGTTAATATAATTTAAAATGTGTATAATATATTAAAACACTCTTTAAATCTTATGATCTTAATTAGCATGCTATGTGAGATTTTGAAACTAAAAAGTTACTAAATATATAAAAGGTGGTTTATTTCATAAATTCAAACAAAGAGGCTATAACTAATATGATTATTATCTTTATGTTATATATAACTTATAAAATTCCCTTTGAAAACAAATTGTGTACTATTGTTTAAATTTCCTTGTTACAATTCTAAATTATAATACCAATTTTAACAAGAAAATGACTAATCCATTGTGATAAAAGTATTACAACATATTGAAAATATGAAATGCAGGTTTGAAAGCATGACAATATAGTACTATATACATAACACTATACATCTATAGATCATAGTGCTATATATATTCTTTGATTATTTGCTAATATCAAAAATTAAAATAGAAAACCTAATTAAGGATACTAACCAAAATAATTAAGGAAATTAACACTGCATGATTAAGAGAAGCAAGGGGTATACTAAAAGAAACTTGAAATATTGCCAAAGGATTGGAGTTGCCCTGCAAAAGATTAATTATGAAAAAATTAATCTTTCTTCAAGATTCAACTAATTAATCATCTCATTTTCCTTCATTGATATGAACGGCGAAAAAGGGGTCCACCGGAGCCACCAACCACCGCCACAACTCACCGGGCTGAGCTGCCATGACTGACCGGAGAATCATGGTTGAAAATATTGAGCAACTTGACCTAGAGAAAATTCTTAAATTTTTTCTTCTATATTTTCAAGTTATAAGCTATAGTTGATGAATGACTAGGGTTTTGGACTAGAGCATCTTATAGGTATTTCTATAGGACTTAAAGTTAGGATACACAAAATTCAAAGTCAAGATTTAAATTTTATAAGTTCTGAATTTGCACAAGATTCATAACTTATGTGTGTTCACGCGCTACAAAAAGAATATGCAGTTAATAATGAAATTTGTTGCTACTTTGTCACCAAACTACTCGTAACTAACATTTTTTTTAATAGTTAATCGTTAATGTGTCGTTAAATAGGAACAACGACGAATTTTGTTGTTTGACTACAAAACATTACTAATTTATGTTTTTCTAGTTGTAATCGTTAGTGGATTTTCTAATATAAATAGAGTCTAAGTAAAAATTATTGAACTTGTCTGAAGTTATATCTGATAATGTAACTCTTCCCTTATGTATACACTGATATTGTAAAGATACTACTGGTGTATTTTTAACCTATAATAATAGCTTAATTATCATTTTATCATATTATTAATATCAAGAAATTTATCGATAATTTTTAATTGTATAAATATTTCTTACATTGACGGTGTATAAAAATTAATTAAATTAATATATATGAGAAAACCTAAAATTAGAA
Source organism: Solanum dulcamara (assembly GCF_947179165.1). Taxonomy (NCBI): domain Eukaryota; kingdom Viridiplantae; phylum Streptophyta; class Magnoliopsida; order Solanales; family Solanaceae; genus Solanum; species Solanum dulcamara. The sequence goes on from NC_077245.1 coordinate 75,257,837, forward strand.
TATGCTTTCTTCTCCCCATGGGGTTAGTAAAAAGGTATGGCATCTTCTAAAGGATATTCTTGCGACCATCTACATTGCTCCCCACATTTTGTCACTACACTTTTTAGTACCCTTTTATCATAATTTATAGTAACTTTTTCACCTTTTTTTTTAATAGTTTTTTAACCTTATTTTAAATTATATGGTTTTGTAATACCACGTGCCAAGATAAGCACCGTTGCCAAGTGTATTCAATATAATAATAAAATTATAAAGTTTGTGATAAATAAAACTTAAGTCTAACTAAACTATGATTTAGAGTTGTGATACGATAGATAGGATTTATTAATTCTTAGTTTAGAATTTATGTTCGACTCATGAGAATGAGAAAAGATTTAATAAGAAGCACTTTGTCAATTAATAAATTTTATTCAACACAAATCAAAGTTAGTAGAGAACTCTTTAACATGTACAAGACATTCAGTGGAAATAAAAAATTTAATTACACTTATTATCTAGGAAGATACTAAATGATTGAAATTCCTTTACTAGATTTGTATAAAAAATAATAGAGTCGTGGTTATTCTTTTATGAGTTTTGTTGGACTTTTGTATAGTGTAAAAAACTCTTAAAAGAACATGCATGTAGTAAACGATTTTTAAGAAGAATCAACTTAAATAGTTATTTCATTCAATCACTTAAGTTAAAATAATAATAGTAAGAAATAAAAAATTAAATACCAACTTGGCTATTGTTTAAATATAAAATCCCTGTATGAATAATATGAAATTATTTTGTTAGGAATAAGTATTTATCATCTTTAACAATAAATTTCATGTTCGAAAAATCTGGAATTTCGAATTGGCCAAGCTAAACTTCAAACAAAAACGTAGAAGTTTGTTTACACAAGCAAATCCCAAACTTAAGATATTTCGTCCAAAGTTAGGCCTTGACAAGACTAACGATAAACATCATATGTTTTAAGCTTGTTTTGAAACTTAAAGTTTAAATACCAAATGTCTGAAATTGGTTCAGAAGTAGCTAGAATCGTAATTTTTATTACGACTACAACTTAAATAATGATCTCAAAATCGACTATCCGGACTGTCTGACCCAATAAATCCATTTGGGTTGGTCATAGACTGGATCCAATATGGGCTTATGTGTGTTCCTAATTCAAATGGGCTTCTAGCCTACCTAGTACATCATGCTATCATAAACTTTTGGATAATTGTAATTTTGGTCTCTCAATTTTTAGTAAGTTTTAATTATGTCCCTGATAATGTATAATTAAGCATTTTAACCTTAAAAATTGGAACTATAATTAACGAGGAATTGATTCAAATAAATATGATTATTAATTGTCGCATCATGTTTAATGTGACTATTACTTATTTTATTGAAAGAAGACGAAATTATCGACAAGTTTAAGTTTTATGCATTAATCTAGCTGTGATTTAGATAAAAATAAGTAAATCTCTTGATAAACTTTAATTGATAATTCCATCGTAGAGATGTTAAGTACCTATAGACTATAGTCATATATTAGTTTATTTTAAGTTATGTTGAGAATACATATAATGTTTAACTACATATATACACAAAATTAACAAATTATAAGAATAGGGAATATGTGTTTGTAGAGAACAACTTTAAGAATGGTTTTCGAACAACTTGTTAGTTATCAAAAATTATTATCAACCAGATAAGAGGATTCCCTAATTAGGGGTGGATTTATAGTGACGATTACGAGTTCACATGAATCTGATAATTTTTATTTAATCCTTTATATATGTTAAGAAAAAATAACTAAATACTCATAAATATTTTTGTATGAACACAATTATTATAGTATTAATTTGAAGTCGTTATATGAACCTAGAGAGGTGGAGCCACAATATAATTTACGAATTTAATATAACTCAATAACTTAGATTCAAATTTTGTATTTATGTTAAAATATTTATTTAATATGTACGAATAATTTACTTACAACCTAATAATTGCACAAAATGAATTATAATTCTGAACTCATAAACTAAAATTTTGATTTATGTTTTTATATCAATTCATAAACTTCAAATCTCGAATTTGTCATTATTCCTAATTCTATCAGCAAAACTCCTTCCATATTAGAAAAGTTAACTCTCTAAATACTTTTCCTACCTTTATCTCTTCATGCACGATAAGAATATTCATGCAATCATCACTATACAAATAAATAAATATATTTTTTTCAAAAAGCATCCTACATTAAATTGTTATTATAGTTAAAAATAGAAAGTACAATTCCATAAGATCTCTTGAGTTTCTTGCAAGAAATCAAAAGCTAAAAAGCACAAACAATTCATCTTTATCAATTTTATAACATATTTTTTTTGGACCTTATCCTTCCCCTCCTATAAAACTCTCTGATTATTGCTATGTCGATAAGTACACCAACAACAAAACTAAGTCCTGTCAAATAATTCATTCTTAAAATCAGCGTTCTTGAAATCAAAATTTCGAACGTCAGAAAGAGTCGTAAAGACAATCCTTCTATAGTCCGATTCTTTTGAATTACGATAATTCTTAATATTCCTCCCGCCGTTTCCCTTTTTCGTCCCTTATCAAACTCTCTCATCATAATTGTCAAGTTAAGTCTGACAAAACAACATACTGTATTATTGAAATCAACATTTTCAAAGAGAGAAAAACCCTCTTGTAGTTGGATCCTCTCGAACTACAAAAATCCTTAAATATGCCTCCGGTCGCCCCTCCTCTCCCCCAACCTCCACGTGTCGCGCAGCCACGTCAGCCATTTAGTCTTTGCAGGTGCATGGCCATTTCAATTTTAACCCTACTCATCATAGTGGGAATAGTTGTGCTCATCATATGGCTAGTACTAAAACCCCATAAAATGGTCTATTCAATTGAAAATTCTTCTATCCATGACTACAACTTAACCAACAACAACCATTTAAATGCCAATTTCAAATTTACACTAAAAGCCTACAATCCAAACAAGAGAATCTCAATATATTATGACAACATTGAAGTGAAACTCTTCTTTAACTCGCAACCAATCGCATCCAACAATATTGAGCCATTTTATCAGCCTCGTCGGAACGTGACACATCTGAATGTGTCACTTCCGACTAATGACGTGGCGCTTTACGGGGATGTTGCACGTGATTTTAAGACACAAAGGTCAGGGGGAGATGTGGAAGTTGAGGTGAAAATTAGGGCAAAAATAAGGTTTAAAGTTGGTGCATGGAAATCAAGTCATAGGAAGTTGAAGATTTTGTGCACTCCAAGGGTGAATTTTTCTAATTCAAGAAAAAATTCTAAATCATTTTCTTGTGATGTAGATGTATAATTATTAAACTATTTTTTTTTTGAAATTTTTTGGGGTGGCTTTTGGATCTTTGTTCTTTAATTTTTTTTAATTTTATGATGAATTGTTGTAATTTCTTTTTCTTGGATGTGGGATTGTCATTCTGTTTTTTACAATTGTAACATTTTATGTGTTTTGAGTGAAAAATAAAGTGTCTATAAATGGGTGTTTTTTGTTTTTTCTAATCTATTAAAAAAAATGTCACCACCTTTTAAATTTAGTAACCTTGTATGTAACATATTGTGAATCGGTGACGGTTGAAATCAAAAAGGTGTTCACTGCGTATTCACTATCAAAATTGACAAATATGACAAAATTTTGGGAGATTTACAGATACATACGAAATAAATTCAAAATATTTATAAAATATTAAAATATTATTTGATTCTTAAAATGTAGCAATAAAATTTATAATAATATATACTAATTCCAATAAATTCCACAAAATGAGGAATTTAAAATTTTGTCTTTCTTTTATCTTCTCTTCCCACAAATCCTAACGGAACACTGTTTTCATCGGAGAATTATTGGAGTTCCGTTCATTGTTTGTGCTCCTTCATAAGAGTTCTACGAGTTTTATTCTTAGTTTTTTTTTTTTTGGGGGGGGGCATTTGGCGGACGTTCTCTCTCATGACTTCGTCAACTTCTTCTTTTGACGTACAATCATACTACATTGTATATCATTATAGATCGTACACATGTAACTTTAAAAAAAACACTTTACTTTGAGTAAACTATATCGAAATTGAACCTTAATATTATTTGCTTGAATAATTTCTATAACAAAACTTCCAATTAGAGAGAAAGACTAAGCTAAATTAATTACCTTAATCTCTAACATGAGTAGGGCATATAACTTGTATTGTCTTCAAGAAAACTTGTGAACAAAATTGAAATTTAATTTAGACTATTTTTAAAATATATAAATTAATTGGTGGGGGGGTGGGGGGGGGGGGGGAGAGGGGGAAATGTGGGAGGGAATCACAACACAAGATACGAAATCAAACCTCCACATGAAAGTGAAAGTTCATATAACAAAACCAACTAATCTACTAAAATTCTCTAAAGTTATTAAATTATTTCTAGATTGTTACATGTCATTCTTACGTAAAGATTATATTAATCTTCTTTATATCGTTCTAATTTTATCGAACGTCTCCTGAGAGACTATTTAGACTAAACTTTGGGAACAACAAAATTAGGTGGGTAAAGAGTGTGAAGTCCACCTCAAGTGGGAATTGTGAATGGTAGTTGATTAGTCTTCTTTAGAAATCACCTTGACTCAATTGCTAACCTGCTAAAGCTACATGTTATTAATTACTTAAGTTAAGTATCTGTTTTTTTTTTCTTTTGTAAATAAGAAGCTTCAATGTAATCCAATATCTATAAGAAGCTTTAATGTTAATCCAACTAATGCCTTAAATATTATGGTTTGAAGTTGGAGTAGGAATTTGATTATTGAAGAAAATAATTTTCATCCAAAACATTAATTATATTTTTAGGGGATTGATTGGAAAACATTAAGGAATTTTCACTACATAACAAAGTCTACAAATAATCATGTTAGATAGACTAAAAATGATAAAGATCAATCCAAATATTAATTCAGTAGAAAAGAAAAAAAAATGAATTTAGCGACATATGAAATCCGTCGTTAATCTATTCGTCTATGTTCTTGACAACTTATCTTTGTCGTAGTAGTTTTTAATTAATGAACATTTGGATCCTTTTCTTCATTACTTAAAAAGAGTGATCAACCATCGATTTAGATATAAGCTACTGTCATTTTTGTATGGACACTTAGATATTCAACCCATATTTACGACGACTAATTATATAAATTTCATTGTAGGGAAGGGAAAATTGAAAATAACCAAAGAAACATATTACCCATCAACTATCAATTCAAAAATAATATTTATATATTAAAAAAAAAAGAAGCATTTTCCTTTTATTCGCCGCTAATTCCTATTGTTTTGTACAGTTTTGAGACTGAGTTTTTGGAAATCATTTATGTTATTTGATTATTTTTAAAAAAAAACAACTAACTTTTCTTGTTTATGTAAAGTATGTTTTATTTGATTTTGGGAAATAAACATTTTTCAAATCAAAACACGTGTTTTCTGTTTTGTTATTTTGAAATGGGACTACTAAACTAAGATATTTCAAGCTGGGAGACATGAAACCTAATCCAATAACACTTTGTTTTTTTGGCTCTCTTTTTTATAACACAAATATAGGGAAAAAGAATATAACATTGGATAAGATTATTAATAATCTGTGTTACTAATATACTTATAACATAACTTTGCAGCACTTCGTAAGAAACAATAAAGTTTAATGCATATTTTCAAAAACAAAAAGTTTAAAAATCGGTAAAGCAAATGTATTCTCTAACAAATAAGAAATAATATCCAAAAAAAAATTGAGTTCACTGAATGCACACTGTATTTTTAAAATTATTCCCCTCACTCGAGGTTAATGAAATATATCCTCATAGAACAGAATGATTTTACTCACCAATGTATTGGTACAAAAACCAATATCACTCAACGGCAGTAAAGTACACCAGATTTATTTGTGCAAAAGAAGAAAAAGAAGAAGTTTCAGAAAATTCATTATTAAAACTGAGAGAAACCTCTTCTATTTATAGACAACAAAAGACAGTATGAACATGTGCTTATTGTGTCTTATCGAAAAAGTCACAACCCTTTGGAAAAGTTACAATTCTTCGAAAAAGTCACAACTCTTCAAAAAAAATCAGAACGCTTCATTTTCCATTCACACTATTTTTTTGGAACCCCAAGTTAACTCGCAACCGCTACAACCACTGCCATAGCCTCTGCCCTTCAGGCGAGCACTCTGTGATGTGCACTTTGTGCGCACTGGATAAATCTTCACTATGTAATAGCCTGCAAAACACACAGGGGATATAAACCGCACTAGGCAAGTCCTATGCGACAGGCTCGACTCAAAAGGCATTGAGGGAGATTGATCCCGGGTCATCTATGTGGATAATCACCCTCCAAATCAACTGAGCCTTCCTGAATGACCATTCACACTTTTTAAAACACAACAATTGGAGATAAAAAAAGATACCGAGTGGGGTTACTAATCTCTCCTTTTTTAAAAAAATAATTAATTATTAAGTGATTATATCAAATCGATAAATATATGAGATGTATTGTTACATAAATTGTTCTGTATAGTGAAAGTTTATTAACATATGGTTTCATGAAAAATATTTTTGCCCATGAGATATTTACATAAAAAAATAATTAATTTTAAAAGTTAAAAATCAAAGTAAAAATTCTCTCTCTCTATATATATATATATATCACTTGTTTTGAATGAAATACTGTGTTAGAATTCTCACAAAAAATATTGTTACACCCAGTAAAATTATCAAAATACCCCTAGACGAAAGAACGCTCGCGCAACACATCATCCTTAACTTTTTCGGCCAATCCGAGGTCGGAATATCATTCGGGGGGGGGGGGGGGGGGGAATTATGTGAAAAAAGTGGTTTCAATTGAATTTTAGGCCAATCAGGTCAAAAAATATTTTTGGGGGGCAAAAACAGCCTAACTAAAAGCGTGTGCGACAAGTCCGCGTCGTGGACCAGCCCTCACCTAGTTCATTTTCTCACTTTGTTCATAATACGCATTTGACAAGTGCATTTTATGTGTTGCGCGACTTTTGTATATAAATCGTATTTGATGAATGCGATTTATGTGTAATTTTTCCCTATGTTTTTCAACTTTAATGAGGGGAATTTTGATTTTTTTTCCCATCCCTCCTATAGTTAACCCATGACTGATATACGTTGTTTTCTACCTTATAAGGATTTCTAAACTCATTCTTTAGACTTTTAATGCTTTCAAGAAAAAAAAATTAGGACTAAGGAGAGGAGAAAAGGCCAGGGTTCAAAGATTTCAAGCCAGAATCTTGCAAATTTGATTGTTTGTCTTCATCTCAGGTGTTTAAGGCTAAACGAAAGCATGAATATTATTCTTTCATGTGCCCCATGATTGTGATAGGTTGATTTGTGAATGAATTGAGTCTCATGATTGTGTTTCTTGAGAATTTTCCTTAAACTCAACATATTTTTACATAATATGCATAATTGATGTTTTCTATGAACTTGTTTTTTGAACAAATGATTTTTGACTATTTACTTCATAAACTCTTATGACATTTTGACTAATATTGGATGTACATGACTAAGGATTGAGTCTAAAGCCTTGAACTTGTGACTGTATGATTGTGATTGGAATGTGAGCATGATGATAGCCTTGATGAAACTTGATAGTCTTTGTATCTTCATTATTGAACTCAATTGAATAGTCTCAACTAAATGTTGTCATAAATGATTGTCCCAACTATTCATAAATGAATGATTTGGGAATGATTGAAAGATTGATTGGTTGAAAGGATTGATTAGATAGAACCGATGAACTGATAAAAGTCCATATGAGACTTGTTGATTGGTTTGATTGGGATTGATTGTCTTATGAGAATTGAGTTTTGGGAGGAGTATCGAGCACCAAATTGGGTAAGAGTAAGTAATAACTCGTACCCAATAACTACGTAGCCAGCATATGGGAGGATTAAACTGTTAAAGCCGAATGTTTCCATTTATTTTAATGTCCTAAAAAGATAGGACTTGATTGGATGATTTGTCTTTTACCATGGCAAAGTACTGGATGTTTGTGGCACAACAACGGGCTTGTTGTATGGTCACTGATAAATGATTGTTGAGAAACTCCCATATAGGTCTTGATAGTACCTTGATTGGATTAAATTGGATTGGATTGAATTGTATATGATTGGTCTCTGTCTAAACTTTACTCTTACTTTAGACTTATGACATCTTGATTGAATTCCTCACCTTTCTGATTTGAGATATCTGAACTGGTATTATTCTACTTTGATGCATGTTTCATTCTGCCATATTACATACTCGTACATTCCATGTACTGACATTCATTAGGGCCTGCATCATTTCATGATGCAGAGACAGGTTCTAGAGATCATCAACAAGTGCACCGTTGATGATCTGTTCATATTCAGTTTATTGGTGAGTCCTCCCCTGCATTCGGAGGATACCACTTATGTTATTCCTGCTTTGAGTTTAGTCCTTTTTTCATTTTGATTTAAGGTAACCATGAACCTGTCATTGGCACCACTTAAACTGTTGATAGAAGCTTCATGGACTAATCAGTGATGTGTTGACTGAGTACTTTTATTTCCTTGAATTGTTCTTGTCAGACTAATTTTCAGGACATAGATTGGAGAGTTTGATTTGATGGTCCATGACCTTTCTTCCATGAGCTAGATTGTTTGATTGGGATTGTCCACCTAATTGTCTTTTTATTTTGAGTCTTTCGCTGATTGAATGAACGAATAGATGTGTGATCAGGCCAAGTGGTTCGCTTGGGAGCCATTAATGATTTCTGAGTGCCGGCTAGGGTACCCTCCCGAGATGTGACAAATATTTATGCATATTTAGTATTTATTATTTATATCATATCAAGTAATTTAACTTAAATTACTATAAATTTGGGGTAGAAAGTGAAATGTGTTAAAATATATATCTAACTAATTAAGAGTATTTGAAGACATAAAAGAAACCCACAAAATAGACGGTCTTTGATAATTATCGTGTATAATTATTCATCATATAACAATTCATACATTGGTATAATACTACCTATATGATCTTATATTATTATTTACTGCAAAATAATATTTACATAATTATTGGCAAAGCCAAAAATTTTATCAAAGATGTTTAAGATTTAATATATATATTTATGTGTATATGTATAATAGTATTTTGACCAATATATATAATTTTTTGACGAAATATATTTAACTAACCATCGTTTTATCTATGTGATTGTTCTACTATTTATAGTATAATCTCTACAAAGCTGGAGTGAGGAGGATAGGAATGGGCATAGTTTGGGCAAATTCGATTTCTAAATCGAAATTTAATTCGTTTTGAATTTTTAGACTGTGGATTGAATATCGAATTTACGTTTAAAAATTTTAATATTAGATTTGGTACTTCAAATATTTGGATATTCAAAATTCAAAATTTTTATACCTTATATGTAGTCCAATCAATTATCCATATATTCGATACTAATAAGTCTAATACTCTACCCATTAGACATTAACTCATATATGATATTAATAATTGAATACTTTTTGTTTGAACATGATTTTATAATTGTTAATTTCATATCCAATTCAAATTGTCTGAACACTCACCTTAGTGGAAGAATTAACTCTTAAATTTTCATATTCAATTCAAAGTGTTTGAACACTCACTCTAGACGAAGGAATTAAAGACTCCTCAATGTATATTCAAGCTATATAAATTAAACTTTCAACTACTCCATTATTGATATATATCCAATCAAATACTACTAAGAGCTAGTTGTCATCTCAAGAAATTAATTAATTTCATATTTAAACAATTAGTAAAGGATATTTTCAAGCCACAAAATTGTACTAAAAAGAAGAGACATTTCCATTTTTTTCATGCAAAAATCACATGTGTTTGGTGAAAGTCTTCTCAAATATTCAATTTTGGTCATAGCCTTTTCCCTTTCCCCTCTTTCTCTTAGGTACATTTTCAAGTACTTCTTTTTAATATTTTATCCGTTAGATACGCATACTGTTGTGCTTTCAAATGACAAAAACCCCACATATATCTTTTTTTTTTCTTTTTAGTGTAGGTGATATGTTCGAGTCCGTTTGAGTTTATCTCAAATAATTATATCAGAAGTAAGTGTATTATCTCTCATCATATCGATATCGGATATAATTAAAATAAGTTTTTCTTTCTAAGTGATAAAAGAAAGAAGAATCTATTTTCTTTCTTTTTTGATTACCTTTCTCGTGTATGCATAAGGTTGAATCTATTCGATTTCTTTGTCCATAAAAACTTAGATAGAAGAAAGAAATCGTAATTTTTTTTCGTTTTCCATTTTGTATTTGATATCTGCTTTGGGTATGACTACTTTTGATTCGCGTAGAAAAGTCCTATTTTTGGTTGAAACGTTTCCTATTAAAAGCGATTTCATATCATGGCTTGAACCCGAGGTCGCTGGTTAAGAATGAGGAACTTTTACCATTTCACCACAACTTTTGCTAGTACATATATAATATGTTTTTATGTTTGTTGGAATTTAAACCTAACAACCTATATAATCACCTGTTTGGTCAAACTTTCAAAACCTACGTATTTTTCAGAAAAAATAAGTTTTCAAAGTATTTTCGAAGAGTAGCAGTTTGTGTTTGATTAATCAATTTAAAAAAAAACTTATTTAATATAAGAGCAGCAATTTATGCTTGACCGTGGTTCCAAAAGTTCTTTTATTAAGAAAATTACTATTTTTTATCATTAAAAATATATATAAGACCAAAAAGACTAAGCCTCTTGAGTTTCAAAACTGTTACAAAAAAGTGCTATAATTATTTGATGATTGGAAATGCAATTAAAGTAAGAAATGGGGTCAACATGTTACGAATATAATATGATAATGAAGGATGTTATGGCACTAATAAGCCATGATTAGCTTAATTGTACATGTGCAACTTTAATTATGATTTGGACCATTCATAAGTTTTTCTCTTTAAGGAAGAGAATTTAGTTGTAATTAATTTTTGAACGATGATTACTTATGATAATACAAATTATTAAAAAAGCAGCCGACTTTGTAGGAAGTTAGCAATGGGATCCACATGAATTTTATGGAAATGCAAAGTTCATGAGTTTTTTCTTGTTTAATTAAAGTAGTTGAAACACTTTATTAAATCTCAACTTATTGTTGCAAGAAATTGACATAATTTATAATGGTATGAAAATTTATTATTTCAATGTTGGATTCGCCTAATGAGTAATGTGTAATCGCCCCCCCCCCCCCCTTTTCGAGCTCAACTTCCTCATTGAGGTTTGACCACCATCATATTGAAAGAAAGTTCAGTTTTAATATCATACGTAACGATCTTTAGTCAACTATTAAGATATTGTCCATTTTAAATTTTAATCTAAAAGTATTTCAACGATTCATTTTGAAGTGATTCTTATAACTTATAAAGTTCCTAATTTTCTGTCTCATTTCGTCACGGTTTTTTTATACGTAGATAACTTTCATAATTTTCTTCCCTTTTCCAAATGAACATTTATCTTTTTAATCTGTGCTTTCTTAAAGCAACATTTGTTTATATAGTTAGCTTAGTTAAGGCTATAATAATAGCATTATCAGACAAGTTTGACTAAATTTCTTTTCTAAGTCATCTACTAATCATTTTATTCTATTTAATTTTTCTCAATTTATGTCACACTATTTAAATTTTGAGAATCAAACTTTAAAATTTTAATCGTAATTTCGGACATAAAATTTTTAATTTTTTTTAAAATACATATTATATATTGAAAATCACATAAAATATATTATAAATCATAATAGTTCACAATTCAAGATATTTAAAAGACATGAATAAATCACGATAAAAAAACTCGTTTAACTCTTGATATTCGAAAGATACCATATAAATTGAGATCGAAAAAGTATCTTACAATGAAGTCAAAATCAAACCAGGTTGTTTAAGCATTTAGCCACATTAAATCATTTAATTAGAAGCCAAAAATTCAATTATAGGTTCACAAGACAGTACTATAAGCCATATAGAAAGATCTGTACAGAAATAAGAAATTAAAGCCTACATTTCAGCATTATTGTAAGGAAAATGATTTTTAAAATGTAATGAGAGAAAAGAAGAATTTCATAACAACTTTATTGACTCAAAGAATTTTTTTTTTTTTTTTTTTTTTTTTGGGGAACAGACCCTACACGAGGCTCCCACCTCTCGTGCACAGTCAGGGGTTGAGCAGCACCCCCAAGCCTTACCATAAATAATCAAAATAAAATACAAGGAGGGGGACATAAACCTTACCTCCGATCCTATGGTGGTTCATAAGTCGGCTAACCTCTTAAGGTCGGCTAACTCATCCCCGATACAAAAAGAGACTAACTATAACTAGAAAGCATTAAACCTGTGAGAGGACTCCTCTCGGTACAAATCAACTAAGAAAGCATAAATGAGGGAGACTCTCCCCTTCCATGAGAATACAAGAAAGTAGCCTACACTAGTCCTATTCAAGAACAAGTATACGAACCTTCTATCTCGCATGGGTTGGGGAAATTCTTTTCATCTTTGCTCTTTTTAGACATGTCGTACCAAGTAGGTCCAAGGAAAGTTGCAGCAATACCAATCGTAGCCAAGTTGGGAAAATTAGAGATAAACATGTTCAAGAAGGTTGTTTTATCCTTTTTAATCTTCTTCTCCTGAAGCTTGCCATTCCTATCTTGTCTAGCTTTATGTAGCCCTTGGTTTCTTGTGGAAGTTGTTGAAGGTTGTAGATGTGTTGTGTATTATCAAGTGTATGGCTGTACTTAGATAATGTATCAGCTGGAAAATTTGCTTCCCGAAAAACATGTTTGCATTGGAAGTATTCTAGCAGTTGGACCAGTTGTTGGAGTTCATTAACGTAGTTTTGAATGTTCCAGGGTGGTTTGATGTCCAGATTCAGCCACTTGATCACAAGTTCCGAATCTACTTCCAATATTACTCTATTATAACCTTGTTGAATGCACCAATTAATGCCAAAACTGGTTGCCTGCACTTCCGCTTGATTATTTGTTCCAACTCCCAAAGGAGAGGCAAAAGCATATATCAAATTACCCTTATGATCCCTTACTATGCCTCCTGCTCCTATCTTTCCTGGGTTGCCTATGGCACTCCCTTCAGTGTTAAGTTTAACTATGTTAGGGGGGGTTTGAGCCATTTAACCTGGGTTACTTTTATGTCATGCTTACAGTTTTCTATCCAAATAATTAGATCTTTCCAAGCTGGTGGCCATTGGATATATGGAAAAACTGTGGTAATAAGCATGTATATTTCTTTGATTATATTGAACTTCACCCTAGTAGTACTAGATTTCTTTCCTCCATATTTACTTGCACACCTGTTCTTCCAGACATTCCAGCAAATAAATATAGGGAGGGCTTGCAACATGAGTTTATGTACAGCATTGTTTGGTTTGTAGGTCCACCATCTCATCAAGATGTCTCTAATGGAGTTGTGGTCCTGCCTGATTCCCCCCCAGTTGGAGAAATATGTCCAGATGTGTTTAGCAAAGCTTTCAGAGACAAATATGTGTTCTATGTTGTCCAAACCAGGCCTGTAGCAGCATGAGCACTCTGCAGTTTCTCTCCCAAAAGAAATCAGTTTATCATTGGTTGGCAGTTTGTGTCTCAATGCTCTCCAAAGCAAGAATGAAGCCTTGAAAGGGATGTTAGTATGCCATGTCATCCTATCTGTCAATGTCTTGTTTTTTTTTCTTTCTCACATTTTCCCAAGCTGATTTACAAGTGAAATTTCCATGTGATTGCAGCTTCCATTGAGCTTGATCTAGTGTGTTTTGTTGGTACATGATTTTAGTATTGAGAATTGTGTGTATCATGTGTTGAGGGGCCTGTTGCCTGATTTTCTCTTCATTCCATTTTCCATTTGTCAAGAACATGGAGACAGTGGAGTTGTTGAATCTTGGAATATATTCATAGTGATTGGCTAGAGGGCCATTGACTCAAAGAAATGTATGTTGGAAAAGTGCATTACAATATTAATAATGAACAAATTGAAAAATAGGAAAAACTTATCGATCCGTTTGGTCATGAGAATATTATTTTTTTCACTTTGTTTGAAATTAACATTTCGTTATAAATGTTCAAAATACAACTAGAAGTCATATTTGGAATTTGAAAAATCCCCAAAATCATATTTTTACTTTTATAAAATTTTCCTTTTCAAATATATCCTAAACTTTTGTTTTTATAAAATAATCCCATTTAAATTATACTTTATGTTAAAATCATATTTCATATTTTCTTTATTAAATAATACATTCAAATTTTAAATATTTATTGCAAAAAAAATGACCAAACACAACTCTAAGTTTGAAAATTTCAAATAAAATATTTTTTTTTGTGATTGTTTTTATGGCCCAACACCCACTATATTTATTAAAAAATTTGCGTTACGACTAGAATTCAGAATAGATCATTTGAATAATGTAATGTAAATTCATGAAGGAGTTTTTTTAATACTGTGGATTTTTTTTCTTTAATTTGTTGTCAAAAGTTGATTTTTAAGTAATTTTATTGTAGTAAAATGCATTCAACATAAAACGCATTGTTATTGCATTGATGGGAAAGGATTTGTAAACGATTTTGAAATTCCATTCAACAATCACTATTTATAAAATGTATTGGCGGAACACAATTTTAACTTTACAATATTTATACTTTCAAAAGAATTAATTTTAAGAAAAAAAATTTAAAAAATTTAATTAATTCTATTTTGATTTTACAAATTAAGAAAATAATTTAAAATAAATATGTTTAGTAGACAAGTACTATGAGGTGGAGGGAGTAGTTCTCATGGATGAAATTAATTATAGTATACGTATAAAACTAATTATTTAGACACTGGAACTTGGATTACTCTATCTTGATTGAAATGTTACTTTTGTGTAATTGATTAAGAAAATGAATTGCTTATACTTTTTTAAAAAAATATTTTTAAAGTGTAAGGTATTAGTATAATATAATTGGAACATTTCAGGAAAAATAAAGTCATAATTCTTTATTATATAAGTATGTGTGATCAAAATCAAATAAATTATGGTTACATATTTATCATACCGCAAAATATCAAAATTGAACTTTAAAATATTGAACAATACTAAACTAATGTGGTATGTGTTTGCAACATTATTAAAGTGATATAAAATAAATTGCAATCACAAATAAAATATGAAGAAACATAATTTTATTGATAAAAAGATATGGGTACAATTTTGTTCCTCCCTTGATTCTCCTCTTTGAATTTTCTCCATGATTCGAGGGTTATTAGTACCATATTTCTCAAATTAAAGATGATTTAGACCTCCTTGATCTCAATGAAAGGATTTATGGATTTTCTTGAAATATTTGATTATCAAGAAGAGACTCGCATATTTTGGTATTTATGAATATCCAATTTGTATAGACATGAACTAGGATTTAGGGTGAAATAACCTTCAAGAACCCTAACTGAATTTGAACACGTCTTGTTGAGTACCAATTAGAATTGAACATGTATTCTAGACTCCTAAAAAAGTTCAATGTATACAAATGCCCCTTACTTCAATGCTTGTCGGAGTATAGACTTGATGAAACTCAAAGACGTGACTTGAAGTATCCATAAATATGGAATTTCCAGCTTTGCGGTTTTGTGGCTTCAAATTTGCAAATTTGATTTGCGAGAGAAGAGATGAAGGGCAGATTTGGTCCCACTAGGCATGCTAAATTTGTTCGCAATAATTTTTCATAGTGTTGAAAATTAATACACTCAAAATAAATAAAAGAAAAAGTAATTTTATTGATGAATCTTTATGAGTTTAATTTTGTTGTTCTCTTGATTCTTCTCTCCTAATATTTTTCATGATTTGAGGGTTGACAGTAGCGTATTTTCTCGATTGTAGGATGATGTAAATCTCCTTGACATGTATTTGATCTTTGAAAACGTCAAGAAACACTTTGTCATTTCAAGTCGATATCCGAAAAGAACTTCGTTGTCCACTCCTTCAAAAAACTATGTAGTTGGTGTTGTAGCTTTCTCCAATGCTTGCATAATCTCCAATGCTTGGAGAGTGCCTTCAGAAAATTATGTAATTCTTCTATTTATAATTGTAGGAGGGAGGCAGTCCAAGCGTGAATGAACTCTTTTGCCTTTTCTGATTGGTTCTATAAGTCTTCAAACTTATCACAAATGTCATATGATAAGGTTGCTTTTGAGTGGTTGTTGAACTTCGACTAGGATTGCCGTATCATTTGTTGTTGGTGTTGAACTTGATTGGAATGCCAAGTCACCTTGACACGTGGCATGAGTTTGAGCCTCAAGATAAAATAAATTTTGGACTTGAAATTTATAAAATGGACTTATTCATTTGTGAAGTTTAAATTAATTATTCAACTTCAACCGAATTGAACATGAATTTAATATAAATTTTAAATAAATTTAATCCAATAAAATTTACGTATTTTTAATATGACAATAACATAATTTTTCATAAATCATAAATAAAATTACTTAATCAAGATTATTAATATCGTATCATACCGTACTATGCTCACCCCTAATTACAAACACTCGAATAATTTAGAAATAGCAAATTAATTACTTACAAGGCCAAAATGTTAGGAAATTAGAACGACGCCGTTGGGTAGTCATTGTTAGACCCGACCCACGTGGCAAGCACCCATTTCCTCTTACTATGAACATAAAGAGAACAAAAGAAAGAGTTAATAGCACTTTAGTCCCTCAATATTGAAAAATTTAATTTAATTCTTATAATATTACTACACATATTTCACTTAGTTATCGACTTGTTGATAAGTTATTCTTTCTTTAGAATGACTAAAATTTTATTTATTCTATCAATAAAAAATATAAATTTAAAAGTATATGTGTAAAGAAAAAGAGGAACGATAGAGACGTTTGATCATGAAATTTTTTTTACTTTTTTTGAGTTGATCTTTAAAAAATACGTTTGATCATAAAATTTTAAAATCCAACTTCAATTTTTAAGACTTAAAAAAACAATAAAAACGTGGGTTCACTTTTTTTACTTCAAGTTATTCACAAAAAAATAAAAATAAAAATAAAAATAAAAACAACTTCAATTTATATTCATAGTCAAACACAAAACTTTAATTTTTAAAGCTTAATTTTCATTTTGAAAATAAAAACTATTCAAATTTCTCAATAAAACATTGTCAAACGCCACACAAAGTGCAAAGGAAGTTTAAGAGTTTTATTTTGAAAAGAGATATTTTGAGTAGTAGAAAAAATGTTAAGGGTGAATAATAATATAACTAATCAAATTAAAAGTGTCTATTCGCTGAAAAAACATGAGCTATTTTCTATTTATGATTTTTGATTGATTCTAGCTTATGAGCACTTTAGTGCTAATCAGATAGTTAGATACAGACATACGCTAAAAGATATTTATAAATTAATTTGATCAAATTATAAGCTTAATGAAAATTTATCGCAAAATTTTAGAAGTGTCATTATAAAAAAGAAAAGTCAATCAAGGATATGACCTAGTGGTCAATAAAATAGTTGAGAACTATGAGGTCTCATATTTAAATTCTAATGAAAATAAAAATATTAGATGATTTTTTCTATCTAATATAACCTTGATGGAAAGAGTAACCTGTTATCTATTGACATGAATATCGTGATTATAAAAAAAAAAGGAAAATAGACGTTAAAGAAAAGAAATAAATATAAATGCACCAAAAAAAATAGTGACACGTCCCTTCCTTCAACTATTACTTTCCTAATAAATTTCCCCCTTACATATTTTGCTTCTTATATTTCTCTCTCTTTCTCTCAGTTGGACCCAAAAAAAACTGTTCTTTTTCCTCTTTTACTCTGAAAATTACACCACATATTGCAATTTTCTTGTTTTTGGGTTGGTGGGTTTCTTGATTCTTTGAGTTTCAAGTCAAAAACTGAGCTCCCAAGAGTTATTAAAGTCTAAAGGCAAGTTTTTTATTAAAAAAATTCTTTCTTTCTTGTTGGATTTTCAATAATCAAGAATCCTATTCTGTCTGCTTTTGCTGTTTTTGTGGTATTGTATTGTTTAATGTTGTGTTCAACATTCTTTATACAGTTCATGTTTGTGTATTTTTATCTGTAGAAGCTTAATTTTGATTGTCTTTCCAGTTGTATTGAGTTCATAATAGTTCATTTGGGCCTTTTTTGGTTGGATACAGTGGAAATTTTCTTGATTTGTTCTTAAAGATTTGATTTTTATGTAATTTCTTTTCTTTCCCCACTTGTTTAATGGGGTTGGGTGGGTTGTGGGTAGGTGGGGGTGTGATGTTTCTCTGTCTTGAAGGAGTACTACTCAGATTTGAAATTTGAATGTTACTTTTTACCCTTTTGTCAGAGAAAAAAAGGAAGATCTGCTAATCACTTTTCCTCTTTTTAGGCCCATTCTGCAAAAAAAAAAGGAAAAGGTTTTCTTTGGATTACTTGTTGGGAGGTTAGGGGATAAGTTAAATTTTGGGTGTTTTTATTATGAGTTAATCCACATACTTATATTAGATCTTGATGCATATAAAACTATCCAACAGAATCATGGGTGTGTTTCTTTGTTTTTGCTGTTGTTGTTGTTTTGTTTATGATATTTGCAGTTTTTGGTGCATTTCAGCTTTATAAATGTGTATTAAGTTGAATTAGAAATGACTATTTGTGATACGGGTAATCAGTTTCTTGCCGTAATTAACATAATCTTTGATGCATCATGAACAGATCGGTTGAATTCTGGATCCGGATGATTTATTACAATGGTTGAGAATTGAAAGTGTTGAACTGTGGCAAGAGTATGGCTGTTGCTGGTTTGCATAATATTTCTACATTTGGTTCTTCTTTATTTATTGAGTCTCAGTCCTCAGTGTCGAGGCAGCGGGGTGAACATGATAGACCGAGAACTCGAGCATCATCTATTCGACAGATGTGGAGGGAGCTTGAGGGTGAGCATGTGGTGAGTAATTCCTATGGCCCTACCAGAGATAGGCAGAGATCACAGAGGAATGATGGTGGTGTCAATGATGAGGATCAGAATCAAAGGTGTACATCTCAAAGCCATACCGAGTTGGATAATTACTTTGATGATGGCCGAAGCATTAGCTCAGATCAATCTAGTGATCTTGGGGAGGTTGAACGCGAAAGAGTGAGGCAAATTATTCAGGAATGGATGCACACCGGTGCGAAGAATCATTCATCGCCATTGAGTGTGTCACATGTGAACAACTGTTCTAAGGCACAGTGTGTGCGAACGAGTATTTATCAGAGTGGCACAAGTTCTCCTAGAGATGAAGTTGCTGCTGAAATTGGTTCCCAATTTGAACAAGTACGTGATGGGTTGTTGGTCGATCATTCACAACATGGAGAGAGAAAGGCGTTACGCAGACTCTGTGGTAGACAAGCTCTTATTGATTTACTGATGAGATCTCAAAGGGAAAGGGAAAGTGAACTAAAGGGATTGTTGGAGTGTAAGCCTGTATCAGACTTTGCCTATCGCAATCGGATTCAGGTTAGACTTAAGTAGAAATGCTTTCCTTTCCCCCTCGAATATCAAATGTTATTCTGTCTCCTAGTGTATATCATACATGGGAAGTGAGGAATGGAAGTCTCCTTATTGTTGGCATCAAAGTTAAATGTGATTATGATATGTGCATTAAGATGTTCTAGGACATTGTTAAACGGATTTACATGCTAAATGTTCTCATGTCCTTGAGAACAAATGGAAAAAAATTAATGGTGCGAAGCATAAAGAGGTAAACAAAATATGGAGATTGACCAAATTTGCTAGTATCTTGCAAGTTCACTTGGCTAAAGCTAATCACGATAAGATGAAATACTTCACGTTATAATGGTTGATATTCTTGCGCCGGCGGGGTGTGTGTGTGTGTGTGTGTTTAAAGTATTAAACATTCTGCTAAAACGGTCGCAAGTCTCATTGCTGCATTGCGATCAAGGTATATCTAAATCACTAAAAATATATAATGAATATATTTCCAACTGATAATTAATATTGTAAAATTGATTTAAAATTTTAATTTAACAGCCTCCCTACCTCCTGGGGGTGGGGGTAAGGTCTACGTACACCCTCCCCTCCCCAGACCCCGACCCCACATGGTGGGATTACACTGGGATGTTGTAGTTGTTGTAGTTGAGAAGGAAGATCCTTGGAGCAATGTTAAAGTTGTTTTCGTGTTACTTTTAGGTCACGGATTTGAGTCTTGAAATCAACCATTGATACTTTGTGTTAAAGTAGTGTGCCGACATTACACTCCCTTATGGTGCCACCCTTCTTTGGACCCTATATGAATGCGGGATGTTTCGTGCATTGGGATTCCCTTTAATTTCTTGTTGAACCAAATTTGGCATCATGAAATTTTATTATTACTTAGTAATAGATTGAGCCCAATTAAGCGGAATGGTTAACATAGGATTCATGTAGCAGACTTTGGTTGGAATTAAGGCTTAGTTGATTAATTGATTACATGTTTGATATTACTCCCTCCGTTTCAATTTGTTTGTCTTACTTTCTTTTTTAGTCCATTTAAAAAAAGAATGCCTCATTCCTTTTTTGGCAAGTCTTTAATTCTAACTTTAACGTGACATTTTTAAGATCACAATATAAAGGACATTTTGATACATTCGATATATTAGTTTAAGACCACAAGATACAAAAGTCTTCTTTACTTTATTAAACTCCGTGTCAAGTCAAAACTAAACAAACAAATTGAAATTGAGGGAGTAATAAATTATGATTTGATTATTGAACTGTAGTTTGTCAACATGCATAACGAGATTTTTGGTTTAGTCATAGTCTAAGTATTATTTGAACTTATTCTAGTCATTTGCACTTCTTAGATCTATGTGCATACACTATATTTATCCTTGGTCTTAGGCTCATGTACATTTATCCTTGGTCTTAGGCTCATGTACATTTATCCTTGGACATTTTGGTACATTCGATATATTAGTTTAAGGCCACAAGATTCAAAAGTCTTCTTTACTTTATTAAACTCTGTGTCAAGTCAAAACTAAACAAACAAATTAAAACCGAGGGAGTAATAAATTATGATTTGATTATTGAACTGTAGTTTGTCAACATGCATAACGAGATTTTTGGTTTAGTCATAGTCTAAGTATTATTTGAACTTATTCTAGTCATTTGCACTTCTTAGATCTATGTGCATACACTATATTTATCCTTGGTCTTAGGCTCATGTACTTGTTTCATCCAGCTTCTATTATTTTCATCCCTAGATTACTTGCCACCCCTTGCTTGCTCGTAATACTGGAAAATTTTGTGTGGTGCAGTCATTACTCCGGGGAAGGTTTCTACGAAATGATAGCTTGACCAATGATGAAAGAGCTGCTTCAAATGCAGCAAGTGAACTGTGCTTACTGAGGCGAAGACATACTGTGTCTGATTTAAGGTAAAAATGGACCTGAATGTGAAGTCCGTTTATTTTTGAGTTGTTTTCAGTTTTCACTTGCTTGTGGTAATATTATCTTAGTAATTGTCCTCTTCTGTCATCCAAAAGGTACATTTATTCACATATATTATCTGGTAAACATAACTTCTTCTAACCAACCATCTTACCTGACACATGAAATGTTTTCAAACAGGGAAGAAATTTTGTCCAGATTGGACGATACTGTGCGTAGTTCGACTAGTAATATGCAGCCGTCTTCTCCGAAGGATATCTTTCAACCATCTCAGTCAAATAGTGAACAAGAGGTAATAGACGAATGCTACGATCAGTCTGAACTTATCAACGAAGAGAGAGAGATCAATGGATCTCATGCGAACTCAACAAGCACTATTCGTGAGCATGTGAATCATCAGTATAACATTGACCAAATAGCTGAAACATCAGAACAAGATGGAGAAGATGAGGATCATGAGCGAGTCACGTCAAATTTGGAGTTATCTAATAGTTTACCTGAAAGACAAATTAACGGGAATAGAGACATGATGGAAAATGCTGGTGATGGAGGGTTGCAGGAAGAACATGCAACCTTCCATGACAATGATGCAACACAGAGTGAGGCAAGTGATTTTAATGTGGTCGTATATGGTCATTTTCGTGATTTGGATAGAAATATCTTTGAAGATTATGACTGGGAAGGTTCATCAGCTCAGGCGGAGGAGCTACATGAATTTATTGCGGAGCCCGAAGAAAGTGATTTAGAGCAAGCGGAAGAGCCAGAGGAATTAGTAACAGAACATGAGGAAAGTGAGTCACAGCATTTGTATGCTGATCAGAATGAATGGATAGATGATGCGACAGAAAACATGGGTAGAAATTTGCCGGAAGGGACGCCTAATCAATCTTATCCAGAAAGTTTGGATGATGGCATTGAAGAACAAAACCATACCGAAGAACCACATGATGAGTGGCATGAAGAGGCAAGTGATGACTGGTTTGACACGCCTTCCGGTCAGGATGATGGAT
Organism: Solanum dulcamara; assembly: GCF_947179165.1. Lineage (NCBI taxonomy): Eukaryota > Viridiplantae > Streptophyta > Magnoliopsida > Solanales > Solanaceae > Solanum > Solanum dulcamara. The sequence continues at coordinate 75,280,364 of NC_077245.1, forward strand.
CCATCGGAAGGGTTGATACATTTTATATACCGGATGATGACAATGTTTATAGCATTGAACTTCGAGAACTGCTAAGCAGGTACGGACTTGCACCGTTTAGGCCTCTGCATCTTCTGTATAACATTGAAATTTCTTGTAATTAACAATTGTGTTCATGGTTTAGGAGGCGCGTCTCTAATCTGCTTCGTAGCAGTTTCCGTGAAAGTCTAAACCAGCTGATACAATCTTATGTTGAAAGACAAGGTAATGCTTCTTTTGACTGGGATATGGATGGAACTTCCTCATACCCCTCTGATGCAGAGCAGGAGCAACAGCAGGAGAATGTAATTCAAGAAGGGCCTCAGATAAATATGGAGGGAAATCGCTTTGCTATGGCTCCACCTCCAGAGGCACCTTCTCAGCCAAATTGGAATCGGATAACTGAGCATCAGACTTTGCGTCGCCAAAGTTCACATCAGCGCTTGGGAGAATCAGTAAGTCTCACCCATTTTCCATGAACTACATGAAGTTCTACTTGGACAACATAAGCGTAGTTGCTTTCTGTTTGTTGTTGGGGTGTCCAACACATGCAAAAAGTATGATGATCATTATAATTAAGGCACATCTGGTATTCAAAGACGCACACTGAATCTGCAAGTTGGATTATGATGCTCCATTCTTTGTTCTACTCTGAGTTTTTTAGCTAGCGTTTAGCCATAGATTTGGATCATATTTTGAAAATCTATCTTCAAATATTTTCAAGTTCCACTCACAAAACTTCAAATTGTTTCCAATTAAGATGCATGTCCAAACACAACTTCAAAAACTCAATTTTCTAGTTTCAACTTTATAATCTATGGCCAAAAGGGAGTTTGTAAACACAGTAACTTCTCGCTATGAGCATTTTTTCCCGAAAAAACTGAAATTATTCACATCCTATTCTTGCTTCACATGACCATAGTTCTTACAAGGAAATGAATACGTGTTTGATCTGTTGCAGGAGTGGGATATCATCAATGAACTGAAGATTGACATGGCTGTGCTTCATCAGCGGATGAACGATATGCAAAGGATGCTTCAAACATGCACGGAAATGCAAGTTGAGCTGCAGAGGTCGGTCCGTCAAGAAGTTTCTGCTGCCCTAAATCGATCTGCTGGTTCAACAGGTTTGATTTCATGCCTTTGTCCATTACGATTTTTTCCCTTCCTCAATCGGAGAAAATCCTACAGTACTTCGTTCATCTAGTTGTCATCTAGTTAATTTCTTTTTCCGTTTATCAGATGTGGATGTTTGTGGTGATGGTTTGCTGAACGATGAATCCAAATGGGATAAAGTGAGAAAAGGAATATGTTGCTTATGTTGTAATAACAATATCGATTCATTACTGTACAGGTAAAAATACGAAACATCTTCGTGCCTTCCTTCAATTATTAAGTGCACGTGATGTTGTTCTGAACTGTCTTAGGGACACCTCTCTTTTATGTTGTTTTCAGCCGTCTTGCGGACACAGTCTTCCCTTTTTGATCTAGTCTGAATAGAAACGTCTTATATTTTCTTCTTGGATTGCAGGTGTGGCCACATGTGCACATGTTCAAACTGTGCAGAAAAATTGGTCCATGAAAAAGCAAAATGCCCAATGTGTCTGGCACCAGTGGTCGAGGTTATCCGAGCTTTCTCTATACAGTAATTGGTACAAAGTTAGAAGAAAATAGTAGACGATAAAATATCAAAGAGAGAAGATAGATATTGAAATAAAAGTTTTATTTGGCACCTGCAATCCTTGCTCCTTTAGTCTAGGTAATTCTCTCCTTATATGTTCATTTGCTATGTGTTCTTCATTTGCCATTTCATATTTTCACTAACTGTACACTCGGATTTGCAGATTTGCACGTATGATTTATTGTCGAATACAGAATAAGCGGGTCAAAACTACTTATCATTTGTCCAAAAAATTCCGTCTATCAGTGTGTAGACATATTGGTTGCTGCCTGACATAGCTAACAGGAAAGTCATAGTTTTTTCATGATGGCTTTTGTTATGTATTGATGAAGTTATGAATATCCTTAAGCCTGGAGAGAGTGATCAACACAAGTGTGTGGTTGCCTCTCCGAGTTGGGAAGGCTGCTTACATCACACCTTCTTTGGGTACGACCCTCTTTCCTGGACCCTGCATGAATGTGAGATGCTTCGTGCACTGAGACGTCTTTTTTTTCACTTCAAATTGGGTCATGGATCTTGGAAGTACCTTCCATTTTGTTCCCTAATTTATGTTCAAGTGAGATGATATATACGTTCTTCTTTTTTTTCATCTCTTTTCTAAGATGGGAAACTAATGATGTAAAGTTTAAAATATAGTATTTATATACATTAACTCATTGAAATGAAAAATAATCTTTATTTTTTATTTTTTGCATTTCTTAACTATCACCTCTGTATCAATTTGTTGGACACATCATGAAATCTAAGATTTAAAATTTGTGATCTTAAACGTGTCATAATATTTGTGTATTTATATAAAAAATATTTAAAACTTATTTTGAAAAAACTTGTGTGTTTTCTCTTGTATCTATTATGTAAGATAAATTAACTACATAAAATATTTCACATACTTTAATTATACGCATTAATCTCAATTGAAACAGACTTGAGATTTTTCGGCTTATTAAGACTCTATGTTTGTAATAATTTAGGTGACATTTTAAGTGATTAAACTTATTTACACACTGAGCAGTTTTTCCAAAATTTACGTTGAAAATGTTTAATAAGATTTATCATGTATTCAAATGTTCAATTAGAACATGTTATAGTTCGAATGTCTAAATAAATTTTATGAGTTGTCAATATATTCCGCCTAGTTTAAACATTTCATAACTTTTATATAGCTATAAAAGTTCTCATTATATAAAAACTAATCATTATATTCTAATGAAGTAATAAGAAAATAATGTCCATCTGAACTAATACTTTGCATGTCAAAGCAAGTCTGCTTTGCAAAAAGAGACAATTATCAAATTGGAATTACTTTAAATTGCTTCAAGGCATCTTCTGCCAGTGCTAATCAAGTTAATAATAAGCTTTTAATGTAATTAAGCAATCAAAAGGTATACAAGTAAACCTTACTTTGAGTTTCGAATTTTGATGCCACACTTACAAAATGATGAAGAAAGTATAGTTCTTCCCTTAGAAAAAAAAAAAGAAGAAAAAAGAGGAAGGAAATATTCCTAATTTGGTCCAAGTGATGCATTAATGAATAGATTCTAGCTACAACATCCCCAATGTTATTTTGATAATTAACAAGTGAGGTTTGACGAGTACGTTGTACACAAATTCTTTTTATGTATTGTAAAAGTTGTTTTTTGATAAATTCACAATTGTAAAAAAAATTATTTGAAATAGAATTGCACGAAAAATATAATAGCAAAACATCAAAATACATAATACATGAAGCAATATATAGCAAACTCATTGGAGAATAAGAAATTACGCGATTACTAAATACTATTACTAATAAAGTTGCAAAGAAATGGGGCTAAACCCCTGCCTCTCCTAACTAAAAGGCGACAACACTTGATTATCTACTAATTTTTTACCTTGATTTTCAACTTGCACACTTTTCTATTTAAGATTATGTCCTCGATTAGCTGAAACAGTTCCATATTCTACCTAATCATCTCCCCCAATTCAACCTACCTCTATCTCTCCAAAATCCTCCTACAACCAACTTCTCACCCCTCTTTACTAATGTATCCATGCAACTTCTCTTTATATGTTAAAATCATTTCAGTCTCGCTTTTCACATTATGTGGACATAAAGATCGCTCCCAACTTGTCCCATATAACTTTTTTTCTTGTTTGCCACAACCATCTGAACATTCTTATTTTTGCTACACTCATATTCTACTAAACGTAAACGTCATTTTTGGGCCACTACTCTGTTCATACAATAATCTTTGATTTAACCACCACTTTATAGAACTTACCCTTAAACCTTCACGACACATTCTGATCACATAAACCTCAATGCGAATCTCCATTTCATCCACCCCTTCAATCAATACAATGCACAATATTATCATCAATCTTCTTTATCTCCTTGAATTCTTGGAACTTCCTTTTTCAAGTATAACTTGTCCTTATGCCATCAATCTTCTTATCTCCCTTGAATTCTTGGAACTTCCTTTCTTAAGTATAATTTGTCCTTATGCCTTTACTTACCCCTCTGCTTCCTGCGTCACATCACTTTGAACTTTTGATGATCCATTCACATTTCATTTAGTGATACATTCATCCTTTTAATTACGTTACTCATCAAAGAATTTGTAAAATTTGAAACTTCATAACAATATACTTCACAATAAATAATAAATCACAATAATTAGTCAATTCAAGTGCTGTACAAAAGTAGTAGTACTAATACTTACAAATTCTTTACAATTTTTTTTCTTTTTTTTCAGAAACTTGCACTTCTATGCAATGTTACTCTACTCCCCAAATCTGAAGAGCTACATGATCTCCTAATGCTCCTACACGTGTCACACTCCTGAACCGTTGATCTTTCACTCACACCATTCTCATTTCTTACATCAACTATATCCAAACAAACCTCATCCACCTCCTTGAAAAACTGCGTGGACCGACAGAGTGGACAAGTCACGTGCGATGCTAGCCACGTGTCAAGACACTGTTGATGGAACACGTGACGACAGTACGGAATGAGTCGAACGAGTTCACTCACCTCGAACTCAGTTAAACAAATCGGACAGTCTTCGATCAAGTGCTTCGCGGCTCCACCGTAAGAAATCAACGGCAGTGACTGCACCGTCGATGGGTCCATCCCTTTTCGGCATGACCTGCATTAGGATCGAAATAACATAACGTTACGTCAAAGCTAATAATTATTATAAATTATGACGATGAATATAAACATAAAGTACATTTTGGATGCTATTATATGAGAAAATTATTTTCTACACACAAAAGTTTGTCAATAAGTAATTGTATGATAATGAGCTACAAATATCTGTTTTTGGCAAAAAAAGACGAATTGAACTTATATTTCTCCGTTTTAACAGTACATTCAAACACAGAAGCTTCTAGAGTTTTAAAATAAAAATAGAAAGAGTTATATAAATATCATAGTGTTAATAACTAATTATATTTTATTCCTATTATCTCTTAAATTTGGTGTTATTAGAATACATCTCCAAACGTCAAAATAAAAATAGAAAGAATTATACAAATATCATAGTGGTAATAACTAATTATATTTTATTCCTATTATCTCTTAAATTTGGTGTTATTAGAATACATCTCCAAACGTCTTGATTTTTAAAAACGCCGTATTGAAATGATGAATTCGGCTTATACATATTTTAAAATGTCCTAAAATGTTTTGGTAATCGATCGATACATATTTCGAAATGTCCTAGTAAATTAATGCATCCAACTGATACATAACATAAAAATGATTTGATCGATACTTAAAAAATTTTATAATGTTTTTTTGAAATGATATAAATTTTGGAGATTAGGATAAAATAAATCATGTATTTAGATAATTTTTTCATAAAAATATACATATTTGAAAACTAGGAAAAAGTAACGTAACAAAATTTCAACTCGGATTAACCAAATATACAAGAAATCAAAACTTTTTTCTCCATTTTCTAAAAAGTAAGAAATTTAGAGCAATTACTAACAACCTGGGCGCCGCTGAGGAAGACGATGACGGAGATTGATTTCTCCGGCGTCGTTCATCGGAAGCAGAAGTAGTTGTATCTCCGGCGAAGTGACGTATGTAAATAGAGAAAAAACCCATGAAAAACAGAGCAGTAAGAAGTACGAGAATCGTTAACCCCATTGATGAATCGAAAGGTGCAGAAAACTTAAATGGTCTTCCAATTGCTGTAGCAGCAGCAGAATCATTCATAGGGTGGAAAGTAATTGTTGGATCTGATGAACTTATTGAAGAGTGTAAAATTTCTGGGCTTGAATATTGTAATAATACTCTTCTCATCTCAACAACTATTAATATATATATTTTTGGGTGTATAATGTTGTAGAAGATACTGGAAATGAAGGTTTTGGGGGAGAGAAAAGAGTGAGAGTACTGAAAAGGATAAGAATGGCTGGCGGTGATTATATATATACATATGCGGGTTGAAATTTAATTAAATTTAAATTTATATATTTATAATTATGTTAAATTTAATTTCGAAGAATTTAAAGATTTTATGGGTAAAGAATCTCTATTATAATTTATTTATCTTATTTTAATTTATATATGTCATTTAAGAAAAAAAAAATTATGATTGTAGACTGCTTTGAAAGAATTTGAACCAATTATGTCATAGTTAAGCATTTTTGTCCAATTACTATATAGACACAATACAATATCTCATATATATATATAAAATATATTAAAATATCAATTAATTTTATCGAAAAAAGGATATAAATATTCTTTCTAAAACTAACTACGAAGGAAAGTAGACAAATAAATTAATGAAAACAATATAAATTGAATTCACAATAAAGGGGTAAGTACTCTTCTATACTTAAAAAGATATCAAATTTGATTTCTGAATATGAAATCATTTTTAAATATTTATAGAATAAAATTTAAATTTAAATTAATTAAACTTTAAATAAATATTTTAAGGAGTGTGTAAAATTTAAAATAAATAGGGAAAGTATCTTTTAATATGGATATTTTGATAAATTATTTATAACTATCATTATTTTTGCAAATTAAATATAATTTAAAATGGATAACTAAAAATAAACGACGAAAACATCAAATATCATAGTGAAAAAACAAGCAAAAAAAAAAAAAACCACAGTCGGCAGCCCCTAGTCTAGTTGGTGATTGTGATGTGTATACTAAGTGAATATTGTGGGCTAGCTACATGACGATGGTGTGGGGTCGAACTCGTCGCATCGAATTTATTTGGTATAAATAATTTTTTTATATAATTTATAAATTATAAATTAAAAGAGAATTTTATTTTATATGCGTATAAAAAATAATGATCGTGAATTTTTTTAATCATAAAATAATAATAATTATTGTGTTAGCAAGAAAACAATAAATTGGGTCCATCTTTTGTCTTTTCAATACTCCCTCTATTTTCTTTTATTTATCAATTTTTGACTCGACATACTTATTAAGAAATTAATTATTGATATGATAAATTTATTATTTTATCCTTATTAATCACTAAAGTCATAATTCAAATTTTAAAATATTTTGATACCAAAGATATTAACTTTCTCTATAAATTGAGGGTATAATAGATTAAAAAAAAATTACTTTCTTAATTTATCAAATTTAATAAATAAAAAAAATCAAATAATTTTTTTTTTTGACAAATAAAAGAGAATAGAGGGAGTAGAAGATTTAGGATTTTTTTTATTGGACTTTAAAAAAGACAAAAGTTATAAATAGATATAGAGCCCGTTTTGATTGGCTTTAAGTTGGTCAAAACTAATTTAAAGCCCCTTTTTAGCTTTTGAATGTGTTTGCCTAATGCTGACTTTAAGCCATAAAGTTCTTAAAGTCAGTCAAAAATGAAAAATTAGGATTCCTAACTTTTTTTTTCCAAAGTGCTTAAAGTCATTTTCTTTGACCATGAAAATTACTTTTATATCTTTTATATTTTAACTAAATTCCTAAATTATCTTTTTTATTCTTTTAACCCTAAAATTCACATCATAAGCACTTTTATCCAAACACTCAACTGTTATTTAAAAGAATAACTTTCAGCACTTCAAAATTATAAAAGCACTTCATACATAAAAGTTATTTTTTTAAGCCAATTCAAACAGACTCATATTCATCATTCATAAATGGTTACGTGGTGTCTCCTAACATTTCCTTTGTATGTAGGCTGTCTGACTCACCGTCTCTTTTATTTTTGAAATTGATATTTATTTTAAAATTTAATTAATTTGAATTTCACATTTAAAAGTCTTATTTTTAAGGAATAAGGCACTCCTTATAACTAATAATGTGGTTTTAAACGTTAGACTTAAATTTGATTTAAAAACAAAAAAAATTATTTATTATTTTATTAATGCATTTAAGTTTATGCACGTCACACTTATTTATTTGAAGGGAATATTTAGAAAAATATAATATATTCGTGTTTACGAACCAAATTAATAAGAACCAAGATAGATGTCATCACTCATCAGCAGGGTATGGAGGCTTTATCTTTTCTTGTTGCATTGAATTTTGGGAACTGATGGAATGATGACAACAGGGAATGAGAAAAAATAAAATAAAATAGTTACCTATTCATAATAGTTTATAATATTATTTTAATTGTTATCTAAATGTTAATTGTATCGTACTATTAAATTTATTATTATGTATGGATGTAAAATCCATTTAAGTGCGCCAGAGTTATTACATAAAAGTCTTTGGCAATGGACTTTCTGAAACGTACCTTTAAGCTTTTTATGGGCCTACTTCACGGAGAAGTATGTTGACCCTTGAATGTGTGCATAGTTTAACCCTGCTTCCTCCGTCATTTGTGCAACTTTAAATGCTATAAATGTATTGTGAATCGTGTTTGAGACTATACATATTACTCTCCTGAGTCATTATAAAGGGTTTCGTAAAAGTTTTAAATTTTTTTATACCAAAAGTTATATCATCATAGTATTCATAGGCTAACGATAATAAAAAAAATAAGAAAATCGTTTAATTATTGTTGAGTGATACTTAAAGGGTATAAAAATGCCATGAATCATGACGAATCTACACGTACTGCTACCTTGGGTCATTACGGAGGATCCCGTACAAGTTTTGAAAAAAAATTAACCGAATATCATATCACCAAAACCATTCATGAGCTAAAAAACACGAATGAGAAAATCTCTTAATTCTGCTTGAGTGACCCCTAAATGTTATTTAAAGATATCAGAAAAAAATAACCGAAACCATACCACTAAAATATTCATGGGCTAACACGCATGAAAAATAATAAAATTGTCTAATTTCATTTGTATGAGCCCTAAATGCTATTAATTTACCGTGGATCATGTCGAGTCTACACGTACTGTTATCCGGGTACTTACGGAGGGTCCCATAAAAGTTTAAAATTTTTTTTGACCGAAAGTCATACCACCAAAATATTCATGGGCTAACACACAAGAAAAATGAGAAAATCACCTAATTCCGTTTGAGTGGCCCCTATGTGCTATAAATATACTGAGGATCGTGTTGAGGCTAAACGTACTGCTCCCCCTCCCCACCAAGTACTTACGTAGGGTACCGTAGAGATTTTGGAAAAAATATTGACCAGAAGTCGTACAACCAAAACATTCATGGACTAACGCACAAAACAATTATAAGAAAATCGCCTAATTTTGCTTGAATGACCCTAATGCTATAAATATGCCATGGATTGTGCCAAGACTACATGTACTGCTCCTCCGGGTACTTATGGAGGGTTCCGTAAAGATTTTGAAAAAAAATTAATCGAAAGTCATACCACCAAAATATTCATTGGCTAACACACACGATAAATAAAAAAGTCGCCTAATTTCGTTTGAGTGGCCTTTAAAAGATATATATATGTCGTAGATCATGCCGAGACTACATATACAGATCCCCTGGTACTTATGGAGGGTATCATAAAGGTTTCGGAAAAATAATTGAACGGAAGTCATACCACCAAAATATTCATGGTCTAACACACACGAAAAATGAAGAAATCGCCTAATTCCGCTTGAGTAGCCCCTAAATGCTGTAAATATGTAGTGGATGATACCGATACTACACGTATTTCTCCCCAGGTACTTACGGAGTGTCCTATAAAGATTTCGGAAAAAATTTGATCAGAAGTCATACCACCAAACTCTTTATCGGTTAACACACACGAAAATTGAGAAAATCATCTAATTCTGCTTGAGTGACCCCTAAATGCTATAAATATGTTGTTGATCGTGCCAAGACTACACGTACTGCTCCCCTGGAAACTTACAGAGGGTCCCATAAAGATTTCGAAAAAAAAATTGACTCAAAGCCATACAATCAAAATATTCATAGGCTAACACACACGAGAAATGAGAAAATCACCTAAATACTATAAAAATATTATAGATTGTGTCAATACTACACGTACTTCTCCCCTGGATACTTACAGAGTGTCTCGTAAAGGTTTCAAAACAATTGATCGAAAGCATACCATCAAAATATTCATAGGCTAACACACATGAAAAATGAGAAATCGCCTACTTCCGCTTAAGTGACTCCTAAATTCTACAAATATGTCGTGTATCGTGCCAAGGCTACACGTACTACTCTACCAAGTACTTACGATGAGTCCCGTAAAGGTTTAAAAAAATTGATCGGAAGTTATACCACCAAAATATTCACGAGCTAACACACACAGAAAATGAGAAAATCGTCTAATTTTGCTTGAGTGGCCTCTAAATGTTATAAATATGTTGTGGATCGTTTCGAGGTTACACATCTGCTCCCCCAGATTCTATCGAATGGTCCCATAAAGGTTTCAAAAAAAAATCTGACCAAAAGTCATACCACAAAATTATTCATTGGTTAACACACACGAAAAATCCGCTTGAATAGCCTCTAAATGCTATAAATATGTCGAGGATCGTGCTGAAGCTACACGTACTGCTCTCCCTGGATACTTACGGAAGGTCTCGTAAAGGCTTCGATTTTTTTTTACCAGAAGCCATATAATTAAAATATTCATGGGTTAACACAAACGAAAAATGAGAAAATTACCTAATTTTGCTTGAATAATCCCTAAATGTAATAGATATATCGTGGATTGTGCCGATTTATATGTACTACTCCCCTGGGTACTACAAAGGGTCCCGTAAAGATTTTAGAAAAAAATTATCCGAAAGTCATACCACCAAGATATTCGTGGGCTAACATATACGAAAAAAAAGAGAATATCGCCTAATTTCACATGAGTGGCTCCTAAATGCTATAAATATGCCGTTGATCGTGTCGAGTCTACAGTACTACTCCCTCGGGTACTTACGGAGGGTCTCATAAAAGTTTCAATTTTTTTTGATCGAAAGTCATACCTCTAAAATATTCATGGACAGCACACACAGAAAAATGAGATAATCGCTGAATTCCTCTTGAGTGACCCATAAATGCTATAAATATGCTGTAGATCGTGCCAAGGCTACACTTACGGCTCTATTGGGTACTTATGGAGGGTTCCGTAAAGGTTTTGGAAAAAAGTCGATCTGAAGTCATATCACCAAAATATTCATGGGTTAACACATACAAAAAATAAGAAAATCGCCTAATTCCGCATGTGTGGCCCCTAAATGCTATAAATATATCGTGGATCGTGCTGATGCTATACGTACTGCTCCCTCGATTACTTACGAAGAGCTCCATAAAGGTTTAGAAAAAAATTTGATCGAAAGTCATATCACCAAAATGTTTATAGGCTAAGATACATGAAAAACAAGAAAATAGCCTAACTTTACTTGAGTCGTCCCTAAATGATCGGAAGCCATACAATCTATTCAACATTGTATTTTTTAAGATAATACAATACAATGCAAAATACATTATGAAACTATATATGTAGCAACCCTCCAAAGAAATTGTAAAACTAAGGAAATTTTGAAAAAATATACGGTAATACACAACACTTTATACTTACATAGTCACATTTAAATTTATATACCCGTATGGTTATAAAAAGAAACTATTTTACAATAATAATGTAAATAATTATTTACCTAGTATAAATTTGAAATTGTATATAAAAAAGAATCTACTATAAAAGTAATACAATGAATAAAAGTGTATAACATGTCCCTAGTTAAAGAGACAAACTTATTTTGTAATTCCAAGGCTTAGAGCCCGTTTGGATTGGCTTTAAGTTGGTCAAAACCAACTTAAAGCCCCTTTTTAGTTTTTGGACGTGTTTGTCTAATGATGACTTTAAGTCATAAAGTTCTTAAAGTCAGTCAAAAATGAAAAGTTAGGATTCCTAACTTTTTTTTTTCAAAGTGCTTAAAGTCATTTTCTTTCACCATGGAAATGACTTTTATATCCCTTATATTTTAACTAAATTCTCAAACTATCTTTTTTTATTCTTTTAACCCTAAAATTCACATTATAAGCACTTTTATCCAAACACTCAACTTATTATTTATAAAAATAATTTTTAGCACTTCAAAGTTCTAAAAGCACTTCATACATAAAAGTTACTTTTTTTAAGTCAATCCAAACGGGCTCTTAATGTTTGTTATTTGTAAAAATTTCCCTTTTATAAATCCAATATGCTTGAGAAGTAGGGGAACACTTATTGGGCTTTGGGAACCCATGTTATGGGCCAAATAAAGTGCATTTCTCAAAAGCCCTACAAATATTGTTACAAGATTCAAACATCGATATCGTACGTACTTTAATTGAGCGAAGTGCACAAATATTCATTTTTAGGACCCATATTTAACAATAGTCGAAATTTACGAAATTTTAAAGTTTAATCTCCTCAAAATCAACTTTAGTTTCACTGGTCTGAAGCTTGGCTTTGTCAAAATCTAACTTCAGACCTTAGTCTGATTCTTAAGTTTGCTTGAAGTTAAGTTTTGTCAAAACTGAATTTTACACTCGTAAGTCTGAATTCGCAATAAAGAAACAATGTGAAGTTTGTCAAATCGGCTAAATTTTAAATAGTTTTTAAAATCGAATATATTTTTACATGGAGGTGTCAAAAATGGCTATATGGTGCCATTTCTACATTCTACTAAATCCACAATGTATAACCCTTTAAATGTGACCCATTTAAATATAGGACTTTCAAATTTAAGCAATGTGAAGATTTATTGTACCATTGTAATTTTAACCTCTTGAAGTGTGTTTATTTCGTGTTTATGTTATGATTTTTTACTCAATTTATTTTTATCAAAATAATTGTTGATTCTTTATTATTCTAAACTTGACCATAACCACATATTTGACACTCTTAGGGTGTCCTTAACCCATAAAAAGTTATCCAATCCCTCGAGTTTGAGTTATATCTTGAATTTGGGAATCATAACTAAAGATTAGTTAATTTGCTCATATATAAAAAATATTTTTCTAAAGGTGAATCATCATGACCATGAGACATTTTTTTTTTCTCCTTTTAACTAAAAAATTCAACAAAATCATCACAATGCCATCTATTTTGGGCCACATAGATCAATTCAAAGATGTTCTTTTTCTCTTTTAATTTTATCTTATTTGGACCACCACTTTTGGCAAAAAAATATAAGAAAAAGGTTGTTAAATTTGTTGGCAGTCAATATCAAGTAAATAAGGAAATATTGTAAATAAGAAAATAATTTTTAACAATCATTTTGATGATCTTTATGTTGCTATTAAATAAATAACAAGATTCCGAAAATTTGCTCTTTTTTTTGTTTGACTCCAAGGTGAAAACAATGAATACATTTTTGTTCTTTTTTGCATAAATCCAGATTGAAAACTTAAAAAAATAGAAAGGAAATTGTATAAAAGATCTTTATTCTTATCAAATTAAGAATAACCTGATAAAAAATAATGTATCAGTGTAATTTTATAAGTAAGGTTTGTATAGAGTAGCATATATATGCAGATCTTATTTTATTGTTATGGGAATAAATCAGATGTTTCCTATAAATCCTCGACTCAAAAACAAAAAAAAAAATCAAAGTGAAATTACAAGAAAAAAATAATAATACGACAACACAATATAACAAGAAACAAAGCAAGATATCTAAACATAGTAGATAGAGAAAAAAAATAATAACAACAAAATCACAAGATAGAAGTGTCGCAACAATTAACAATTAAAACAAAGTAGAAGATACTGTGCAAGTAATAAACATGGACGACTCAATGAAATTGGTGGTCCAAAGTCAAATTATAATAAAAGATTTCAATAAACTAATTTTTACATGTATTTTAATCGTGCGTCATACATTCATCTCCTTCGTGCATTTCGTACGTCACACGCATTTCATGTTAATTAATACAATTTTTTTTTTAAATTACATATATATTATTGTTAAACATATGGATAAAATATACATTTAAAATTTAAAAAATTAATATAAGCTCAAAATAATGACGGGTAATCCTATTTTGACCGACTTGATGGTTTAAAATAGGGCCAGTTAATAAATCATATGCACACATTATTGGAGTGCACATGTTAATATTTATTTTCTATATTTGTTAATGACAGGTTGTCTTCTTTTTTTTTTTTAAAAAAAAGGGTCCAAAATAAAAGGATCTCCATCTACCAAAGAAAATTGCTTGCTTCTAGAAAGAGAATACTAATTATTATTATAATGACAATTTTTTTAGTGGTATCTGAATTTAATAACACTATATGTTATTCTTTAATCAACGTGAGTTGTGGTGCAGTAGTGAAACTGTTTTATCCTCATTCAAAGATATCGATCTTGTGTATGAAGAAAATTCTGTTGGAAGTATCACCCTCAAATGGGCCTGCAATGCACGATCCTAATTTAATCGGGGCTCAAAACCAGCTCCAAACACCGCATAGAAAGTCAAAAAAATAAATATATGTGTTATTCATTTACCAACCTGGGTTGTAGTGCAGTAGTGAGACTATTTCGTCCTCAACTAGAGGTCTCGATCTTGGATATGAAGAAAATTCTGTTGGAAACGCCACCCTCAAATGAGCCTGCAATGCACGATCCTAATTTAATCGGGACTCACATATCAACTCCAAACACCGGATAAGAAATTAATAAAATAAATATATATGTTATGGGTATTTCGAAAAACCTTATTTTATCCGTGAGGTAGGAGTAAGCTTTTGGATTTGTTTGAATGGCTAAATATAATCTAATTATAATTTGAATTTTTAAATGAGGTTTTGTTTACGTAATTTAACATTTTTAAAAAATGAAATTGCTACATTTGAAAATATTCCAAAAAGTTGGCCATATTGATAAGAATTTTACATTTTTATCTTGGATAATAGTTAAAAATAAAAAGAGAAACTTTCGTAAATATACTATATTAAGAAAAATATTTATCATCTATAGCAATAAAAAAAAATTCACTGAACACTTATAATACATTTATAATACAGTTTTAATACATATTGCAGATAACTATTTATAAAACATATATAATATAAGTTTTATAGATGGATAATACATTTATCACATACTTTAATAGACTTATAATACATTATGTCAGTTTCTTACTTCACAAACATAATATATATTTTAAAACACTTATAATACATTTATATTGCATGCATAATTTATTTTTAATACAAGTGTAGATTTATCATAGTATTACTATATATTGCTATAAATAGTAATAAATAAAAAATATCGTTAAAATCAGTAATTAATTTTAAAAAAAAATACTCAATCAAGAAATTTTTTCAAATAAAAACTAGTATTCCCACTTGCACGTCACTCTATTAAAAACATTGACGTAGAAAGGTAGGATAAAATTGACCCATGAACATCAAATTCCAACACCAATAAATGAAACTCTGAGAATATTATGTATTATTTCTTATGATATATATAATGGTCATTTGGTTGGTCGATAATAATTTTAAAATAAAGATATGAAATTATTTTATTTTATGATTAGTTATGAATATTAATTAGTTTTAAAATTATTTTATCTTGTTATTTATATTAAAATAATGAAATTCGATATTTGATATAAAATATAAAATAATTAATTCATGAGATATTCTTATTTATTCATTACACCAACCAAACGATTCCTTAGTGATTAAATTTATTTCATATTTAGTTGTAGATATTAGCTACAAATTAGGGTATAAGTATGATGTGTTTATTGGATTATCATACAACTGAACTCTTCTGTAAAGTCAAATTTCCAGTGTACTTTTCCCCTTTATTGCTGCCACTTTTTTTGTTATTTCAGTTAAAAAGACCAAAAATAAATAAATTATACTCTTATTTGATCATAGATTTTAAAATTATTATTTTAAAAAAAATTGTATTTGTATATTCATTTTATTAGATTTTTTTCTTAAGTTTTGTGAGTTACATATCAATTCTTGAAAACTTGAAAATATTTAATTATCAGATTATTAAAATCTAATTAAATTTTACAGTCAAATATATATTTAATTTTTTAATTTATAGTCAAATGCCACCTATATAAAGTTTTCTCTAATCAATCATCAAATTCTCAATTCTCTGTCACCACAACTTTATTTTTTTCTTCTCTCTGAATTCCATTTTTCAAGAAAAAATGGAATTGAAAAAATCCCTTTTTGTTTTTTCTCTTTTTGTTCCATTGTTGTTCTTAATTCCATTTTTTCATGGAGGAATAACAACAGCCATTGCTGCAAGAAATCAAGATTCTTCAGAATCATGGGGTTATGTTGAAGTTAGACCAAGTAAGAATCTATAATCATTTTTATTGGATTTATTGTTTACTTTTTCTAACTGATATATACAGAGGCGTAGGGAGAGTATTAGTTACGAGTTCAGATAAATTCAATAATTTTTGTGTAGATCTTTATATTTGTATCAAGAAATTCATTAAAATATATAAGTATTTAATTGTGGACTCAATAACTAGATGAGTGTTGGCTGCATAGTAAATTTAGAACCTATAAACTTTAAATTCTGGCTCCATCAATAAGTATACATTGCTTATACATGGTTATAGACATATGTTTCCTTTACTTGAACCGAGGGTCTATCTAAACCAACTTGTCTGCCTTTATAAAGTAGGAATAAGGTTGCGTACACACCATCTGCATCAGACCTCATTCGTGAAATTATATAGAATATGTTGTTGTTGTCGGCTATTTTAATTTAAACAATTGAGTGGATGACTAATTTAATTCTTCCTTTTTTGTGTAATTTGCTATTATGATGTTGAGTTTTTATTTTAATTTTTTTGGTGGGAATTATGAATATTGAATATTAAAATATTTTTTTTAATTAAAATAAATTACAGAAGCCCACATGTTCTGGTGGTACTACAGAAGTTCATACAGAGTTGAAGATCCAAATAAGCCATGGCCAATAATTCTATGGTTACAGGGTGGACCTGTAAGTGTTGCATTATTATAAAATATTAAAATGAAAAATTGTACTTTTGTTCATTAATTTATATTTGCAATTTATGCCTTGCATTTCCCTTTATTAAATTGATTTTTTAATTAAGTTAACAATGTTTTTGGGATTATAATTAATGTTTATAGGGAGCATCAGGAGTTGGAATTGGGAACTTTGAAGAAGTTGGACCATTGGACACTAATCTTAAACCTAGGAATTCAACTTGGTTGAGAAAAGCTGATCTTCTTTTTGTAGTAAGTGCCACTCAACTTTTTTCTTTGTTTTGTTTGAAATGAGCGGGGCGGAAACGGAATTTTTATTGAACGGTTCAATATTTGAATTACATTATATATATAATGTAATTTTTAGACGATGAATCTCCCTTTTGTTCCTCTAATTCCGATGTTGTATTGAACCATTGAGATTAGAAGTGGATTTAGTAAGGTTCAGAAGTTCAACTTAATTCATTATTTTTTGTTCGAACTATGAATACATACAGTGATAGAGCTGGGAGGTTCAAAAAAACCTTACACCGTTCATACGAGTTCAACCTTTTTTTTAAAAAATAATTTGTAATATAATAAGTTATATTGTATATATATACACTGTGATTTTTCAAAAGTAAGGATGCTTATCGTATGAACCCCCTTCCGTCCCTATATTGAACCTTTTTAGACTAAACACGGATTTTAGTATGAGTTTTTGCGGATTCAATATAATTATCTGAGCTGAAGGAGGTTCAACTCAAACCCTCTTCTGTCTTGTGTTCAACCTTTAAGATTAGAAGCAGATCGAGTATGAGTTATGCAAGTTCAACTTCATTCAATGTACATTTTTTTTGGCTTGAATTATGTGTATATATATATATAATAAATAATTATAAACACATAATAAGATCATACTAGTCGAGGATATATCTGAAACAACCTTTCTACCTCACATAAGATAGGAATAAGATTTGCGTACACATTGCCCTTTCCAAACCTCACTTATGAAATCATACTGAATATGATGTTATAAAATCATACTAAACTAATTCTAAATCATGAATTCGTCTCTAATTTTTTAATTTTTTTTTATAGGATAATCCAGTTGGAACAGGATATAGTTATGTGGAGGACAATAAATTATTTGTGAAAACAGATGTGGAGGCAGCAACAGATTTGACCACATTATTAATTGAAATTTTCAATAGAAATCAAAGTCTTCAACAAAGCCCTCTATATATAGTAGCAGAGTCCTATGGAGGAAAATATGCTGTTACTCTTGCACTTTCAGCCTTGAAAGCCATTCAATCTGGCAAATTGAAGCTCAAACTTGAAGGTATATATTAATTCCCGTCTCAATTTACGTGACACTGTTTGAATTTCGAAAATTGATCGAATAATTCTTTGTCCTAATTATTTCATAAAAAAAGAAAAAGACAGTCTTGATACACAAAACATTTCGCTTTTACTCCCAAAGAATGTGATGTACATAACCTACCGACCCTAATGTAGGTATTAATGGTCGCTTTTACGGATAGAACCCATGATCGTGATTTTTTCATAACCTTTTAATTTGTTAAAAATTATTGCTTACAGTACTTTTTATATAATTTTTAATATGTAAACTTTTTTTCAGAAATTTTAAAGATTTTATATCTAATTCATGATCAAAAGTTAAAAAATTTGACTTCAAAAATCCGAACAGTGACATGGAGGGGGAGGGGGGGGGGGGGTTACTACTTTACCTTGAGTTTTAATTTCTAAATGGTGTAGAAATATGTACATAATTAAATCACGTATAAGGTAATATGAGGCAATTTTTTAAAATTCCGAGCAATATAAACGATATATTTATATTTATTGTGACGTGATTAAAATTGTAAATAATCAATTGTCACATGTTAGTAATATTTACACTGTCAAATGTATGTAACATAAAATCGTTTTTTTTTTAAGAATACAATAACCAAAAAGGGTCATCTTGAATATAATTGGCTAGAATTTTTTTAAATCATATTGTTTATTAATGCTATAATATCTTATTATAGGAGTGGCATTGGGTGATAGTTGGATTTCACCTGAAGATTTTGTGGTAAAGAATTTTGAATTTATTGCTACAATTTTCAACTTCAATTTATTACATTCCTTTGAAGTAAAGTTTAAACCTTGAATTGTCACTTTATTTATTTTTATCTTTTTTAAAAAAAACTGCAGTTTTCATGGGGTCCTCTTCTGAAAGATGTGTCAAGAATTGATGGGAATGGCCTACAACAATCAAACAGGTCAAATATTTTAAACTATGTACAACTACAATTTGGACCCCCCCCCCGCACAATAAAAAATACAACATAACCTCTAAATATTGTTGTGTTAACAAAAGATTTTGGTTTCGAATCCTGAAAATAAAAAAAAATCTAATTGGGGGTGCTTTTTCTTTAAAAAGACGAGGTGCGAATCTGAATTAGTTAGAAACCCTACAGGATCTCAAACTTCCTTTTGATTTCGCTTTGACTTTGTGTTCCAATCAGCTAGTAGGGGCCTACGCTTCCCTTCTTAAAGGACCTTATAAGGCGAGTCTAGATTAATTAGAATCAGGTATATGACACTCGAAAAAACCCTAGAGCATCTCAATTTCCTTTTGGTTTTACCTTGACTTTCGATTAGTCGGGACCGTATGCTTCCCATTTTAAAGGGTCTTATTAAGGTGGGGTATTCGACATCGGAAAAAAAATCTAGATGTTAAAACGTCCCACATCGGTAGAGGGATGAAAAATTGGTCTCCTTATATGAACTTGGACAAACCTCCCCTCATGAATTAACTTTTGGGGTTGAATTAGGCCCAGATGCCATATCTTTACATGGTATCAGAGTCACACCCATCCCAATTTGTTGTTCACCTGTGTTGGCCCCATTTATAATGGTTCACGCTCTAGTTGAGGCTTGGGTGTGGGGGGGAGTGTTAAGAAGTCCCATATCGGTAGAGGAATGGGAAATTGATCTCCTTATATGGAATTGGACAAACCTCCCCTAATGAGCTAGCTTTTGAGGTTGAATTAGATCCAAATATCATATCTTTACATTAGAGCATCTCAATTTCCTCTTGGTTTTGCCTTGACTTTGAGTTCCAATTAGTTGGTATCCTAAAATGGATCCCGACTAATTTGAAGCCTTCATCGGGCTATCTGAATTAGTCCAAACCCTAAAACATATACTGAACATCGAATGTAAAGAAAAAAGAACTACCAACATTTCAATTTTGCTTTTTGCATTGAATTTCAGTTCCAATTATCTAACAATTCTATTTTATTTTATTTTTTCTAAAAAAAAAAACAGTTTAGCTAAAACAATAAAGCAACAAATTGATGCTGGCCAATTTGGAGCTGCTACAGATTCATGGAGTAAACTAGAAAACGTCATAAGCGAAAACAGTAATTCAGTGGTATATTATTTTATCTTATAAGTGATTTGATTATATAAATATTTTTTTTTATATTACTAGAGCGTGTATAACTTAAAAAACGCTTATTAATTTAAAATTAATTGCAGGATTTCTACAATTTCATGTTGGATTCTAAAATGGATCCTTTAGCTTTAACATCTTCTGAATTATCACAAGCAATTGGAATGAAGAGATATTCAAGATATTTACAATCATCTAGAATTACTCCTGGTGGTGATGATGATCTTGATAATTTGATGAATGGTGTTATAAGAAAAAAATTGAAAATTATTCCAAAAAATGTTAGGTAATTTTTATGTATTAATGTTTTTTTTAAAGAAATTGTACCATATTTATTGTTTATTTTTTAAATAAAGAAATTGATCAAATACTATTTTTTAATTATTTTTTTTTGCAGTTGGGGAGGACAGTCTAATGATGTGTTTACTGCTTTAAATGGTGATTTTATGAAACCAAGAATCAATGAGGTTAGTTGTTTTATTGAATAATATTGTTATAAAGTTTCAAATTTTATAAGTGAAATTTCAAAATATAATTATAAGTGAGTGACTCAGTAGGGCGTGTATCGGTCGATTCGGTTTGGTTTTAAGTATTATCAGTTCGATTTATCAGTTTTCGGTTTCTAAAACGTTAAACTAATAACCAAATCAATAAGATATTTGCTATCAGTGTTCGGTTTTATTGATTTTTGGTCTTTAATGGTTCGATTTTCGATTTAACCAATAAGAAAAACTTTTAAAACAAATATACAAATCCTGGAGCCGCCGTCGTAGCAACTTGCAAATCTTTACCGCTGAACCTAAAGTGGCAAAACCTATAGGATAAATACTAAAATAATAAATACTAAATAGTATTATATAGTAATTAAGTGATTATATATTTATATTAATATTTTTTGTTTGACATTTGTGTATGAGTAAGAAACTAAAAATTAAATTAGTAATTATTATAGTCTTAATGGGTTATCGATTTATCCAATAATCCAATATTATAAAATCAATACCGAACCGATAACTCAATAATTATTTTTTATAAAATTATTAAATAACCGTTAACCCAATAATCCAATAGAAATAAGCCAATAACACTTTTTTTCAATTCGATTTATCGATCAGTCCGATTTTTGTACACCCAATAACGATTTTTAAAAATATAAGGATGGAAAAGTAGCTAGTGTGTATTATTTCTACTAAAAAAGATTATTTTATTTTTATGCAACATTGAAAAAAAATTAATATTTTTTGTGTGTAATGTGCAGGTTGATGAATTATTGGCTAAAGGAGTGAATGTGACTGTGTATAATGGGCAAGTAAGGTCCTTCTTCATAAATAGGAAGAAAATAGATAAAAAAAAATATCAATTTGAGTTTTTTTATTTAGGTTACGTTACACTTCAGATGAATCTTACATTCGAAATGAGAGAAAAAACATTCAGAATATATTAATTATTGAGACACTTTTTAAGTTAAAATTCCGAAAGACAAATTCATACGAATTTTTAGACTCAATGTAGACAATATCTTAATAGTTGGATCAGAGTTATTATAATTTTATAATTTTTTTTTTTTTATTTTGGAAAATTATTTTTTGCAGCTTGATCTCATATGCGCAACTAAAGGAACAGAAGCATGGGTTGAAAAGCTAAAGTAAGTAACAAATTTCTAACTATTATTTTGGATGATTTTCATTTTCATTGATGTCATGTTTGTCTCTTAATGCTTTTTGGGTATATTATATGTCTTATAAGATTTTTGTACTTTTTTTTTAAAAAATAATTAATAATCTAATCATAATAATCTGTCTAAACTATCATTTTTATATTTTTCTCAGGTGTCTCATAATAATTAATAACCCACTAATTGAAACAGTAAGGCTCGATTTGAAAGGAAAAACAGTAATAAATAATTTCTTATTTTTCTAAAGCACCAAATATTATAAAATCAAATTTAATTTGCAAAAAAAATAAAATGATTAATATGTTGGGACCGGAGAATATAGGATAAAGCTCAAAATGAAACTTTTCGGCGCGAATTCAAAACTCGTCAAGTTTAAAACAATAAAAATAACACACTCATGCAATCCCATAATTGGAGTTTGGAGGAAACAAATATTTTTTTCATTGCGAATCAGTAAAAAAATTGTGCTATAAAACATAGTTTTTGCACTCATTCTTTTTACTGAATCAGGTCATTGGAAAAATACATGGTGAGAAACAAATTCTTGCTGAAACAGTGGGAAACTTCCTAATTTTTTCTTATGAAAACATTACAAAATTTTCCTCATTGATTCAATCAAAATATCTATGAAAATAACCACTGGACATTTTTAGTGGGAAAAAGTGATCTTTTAATAATGGATATACGCATATCTTACATCTGCCTGTATGAAATAAAGAGGTTATTTTCGATAGATTCTGAAGACAAAACAAATACCAAAATAAACCCCCCAAAAAGGTGTATAATTTTCTCTTGACCTACTATATTGTCCTCTTGTTTGAATCATTATTATTCTTTCATGTATTTGAATTGTCATTTTCTCATTCATTATAATTATTCAAAATGATAGGTGGGAAGGTTTAAAAACTTTCTTGAACATGGAAAGAAATCCAATTTATTGTGGAGGTGTCAAAGGTACAAAAGCTTTCACAAAATCATACAAGAACCTCCACTTCTATTGGATTCTTGGAGCTGGCCATTTTGTAAGTCCTATTTTTATGACATGTGTTTTGTCAAATTATTATTATTTCCTACTCCCGTCTCAATTTATGTGATGCTGTTTGACTCAATACAAAGTTTAATTATTATTTTTATTCGAAATTTATGGTGTGAATCAAGTTTAAACTCCATGTAAAATTAAATTATATCATATAAACTGAGATGTAGAGAATAATATTATTTGAAGTGTCACTTTCATCCTCTCAATATATCTATGTGACCAACCAACATTGAATTGAATTGTATTGTATAACAAGTTCCCTCCAACTTTCTATTGTAGTGTCAATCAAGTATAGTACCTAACTTAGAGGTGGTAAAGTTTTCTAAGTTTTTGAGTTTTGACAATACAATACTGTGTCCGAGTTAACTTGCACACACTATTATTATTTCAGTAGATATATATTTTCTTTCATCAGTATAAATATCAATACATGCACTTATAATTTCTAAGATAACATAAAGTTTGTAAACATGGATTAAATTTATTTTGTAATGTGTATAATTATTATTGTTTTATTTGCTTTGTATTTTGATGTTTTATCGTCATATTTTTTTTATACCTCGCCTTAATGACTTTTTTTTGGGGTCGAGTGTCTAGCAGAAACAAACCTCTCCACCTCATAAAGATAGGAACAAGATCTACATATGTCCTATTATTGTCGGACCTCACATATGATATTAGACTGAATTTGTTATTGTTGTTGGATTAAGTTTATATATCTTCACATAACATGCATTTGTTTGTTTTATATGTTTGTATTAGAATACATAGAAATATGTGTCAAAATAATTTTGTTTTATTTTATGTGGAAACAGGTACCAGTTGATCAACCTTGTGTGGCATTAGATATGGTTGCTAGCATCACCCAATCTCCAGCAGTTTCAAAAAAATAAATAAATAAAAATTCCAACAATTAAAGGTGAACAATAACTATAGGAAGGGAGATGTAACAACAACCAAAAAAAAAGAAATAAAAAAAATATCTCTCAGGAATTGAATTTTTATTGAGAAATTGTTTTTTTTTCTATCAAGAAAGTATTATTTGTTTCTTGTACAGTTATGTCTAATTCGATAATTCGTGTATTATTTGTCTATTCTCACCGCAATAATTTGGTTAAACAATGTATAGTTGGTAAATTTTCCGAAGGAAATTGACAAATATAATTTTTTTCTTTCACTAAAGGCATTTGTTTTAAAAAAATGATCGATCTTTTCTCCAACCAAACATAATGAGTTAAACATAAATGAAAAATAAAATTGCAAGAGTTAAAAATTCTAGTATTACGATTGAGTTAATAAATATATTATACTTAGCAAAAATTTGGCTATCTGGCCTCTTTCACCAATACATCTCCAACATTTGTATAGTGTATTTAGGCGTTAAAGTGTCTTAGCTTAGGTAGAGTAGATAACTTTTATATGATCTTGAAATATTCCTAATCAACCCATCAATATTTTGAGTGTTTCCCAACCCTGGCTCCATTATAATTATTATGTTATCCACACTTTAGATATCTAATCATGAGCTTATAACGTGTCTCATATCGCCTTAGGTAGAAGCTAATGTTTTTTTATATGATCTTGAAAAATTTAAAATACAGTACGATTAAATTAAGCTCAAGATCCAGCTTTCTTTCAATTTAAGGATCACTTTTCAAATAACCTACTGCAAATCTGCAATAAGGTGAAGGAACACTTGTATTTGATAACAATACAATAAAACACATTTACTGTAAACCCAACCCTGCTAATATATATACTTTATTTTGTACTATTAGAATTCATCCTTACACTTTGATATGCCTTGGAAAGGAGAGCGTTATTAGTTACACAAATGAGAATAAATTTACAACCTTCAAATAATCGCGTTACAACAATCTGGACATAACGTGACGGCCCGATTTACATCGATTACACACAAAAAAGAAGAAGAAATCATAGTGCAAAACTGAACATGCGTGATGCTCACCGATAGGGGTGTCAAAGTTAGCCCATGAAAATATGACACGCCCATTTGCCACCCCTACTCGTGTCCCGAGTATGAAATCACTCAATCCTTTCCAACACTTCCAACCTGGTTTTCCTCTTCCAGCCTTTCATTGTAGAGACTAGGTTGATTAGACCAACAATCTGACTTTTACTGTATTCCTGCAACATTTGAAAGATACAAAACTTCTTAGTACGATGTCAAGATAACAACACTAACTAGATTTTGCACTTGAGATTTTCTGTACCGGATGAGCACGTGACCAGTGCACAAATTCGGTTTCTGGAAGATAGTAGGCCTGTTCAATGAATTTACACAGAGGTTAGTAACAACAACATACTTGGTATAATCCCATGGGTGGAGTCTGGAAGGATAGAGTGTACATAGACCTTACCCTTACCTCTTGGAGATGGAGAGGCTATTTCTAAAAGACCATCAGCTCAAGTAATGCATATCAAAGTAGTTTGAAAAGGAAAATACAGAAGTAAAGAAGATATCAAATAATAGGAAAATTATGTAATGCATTCAAAAAGACAATGAACAGTAATGACAACCAAATAATGCGATAATCCAAGCACACATGTATACATGGAGGTTAGTAATGATGGTTTAACTGCGATGGAGGTAAGACACCAATGCAAGAAGCAAACAATGAGATCAACGTGGATTTGTTGAGAAACTTCATGTTTCAAGCTCCTCTTAAACTGACCTTGATGAATGTTTCAACTATCTGTAGTTTCGGTCTCACGTCTACAGAAATGAAATGCTTCAAGCCATTTATCAATACCTGAAACATATCGAGATTAAACTCTAATTCACTTAGAATTTAGAGAAGGCAGAGTAGAGACTAAAGCAAACGAAAATCCTATAATGGTAAGTTGAAACCTGAAGATCTAATGACATAAGAGCTCGTCCTTCATCAGTACACCTCTTCACCCGAGATAGGCCTTCAACGAGAATTTCAGCAACATTATCTACTCCGTATTCTAAGAGGAGGTCTTGGACCTGAATATATTAGAAGGGAACAGTTAGGAAGATAATTACAATTTTCTCTTTCTTAAGAGACTCTCATCTATTACTCTAGCATAGAGGAAATTTCATGCAATGCATTGACAAATACATTTACCCTCTAGAGTGCCTTACATTATCATCTTCATTTAGGTGGTCACAGTAGGACATCTAAGGAGGTCTAGAGTAGGACATTTAATCAGAGATGAACTACAAAACCAGGTGTTTCAACCATGTTAAGACAACTCCCTCAATTCAAGAGAATTGGTTTAAAAAAAAAAACTGTATGAGTGCCTAATCGCCACAAATCCAGAATTAGATATGCCAAAGAAACTCTCATTAATTCAAAATGTTATAGACATTATTCTGTATTCATTTCAACATGCGCGGATGAGAACACACACAATCAAGGAGAGTAGGTTCTCCGCATAATAATACACCTTAAGTCACAGTAGAGCAAGAACATTGAGTGCAACATGTTTGTAGGTTTTTCCCTTAAGTTATGACAATGAGAGAGATTGTTTAACAAAACGATCTTTACTATCAGTTCATCACCAATGACCAATCCTTTTCTAGACAAGGAGATCAAAATTGATCGACTTCAGTATTGTGGCTCTTCAACCAGCAGAAGCAAGAAAGAGGATTGGGAAGAAATTATTTGGTGCAGGAGTAAACTTTGTTTGCAAGTAACATAGAATGACAGTTCCATGACCTCAGTTTCATATGAAATGTTGCAGATCCCACAGCCCACGCGTTTACCCGGGTTTCCCTAGTGTACTTATGATCTCAGAAATGACTGAATGATCTAAGTTCTAACTATAAAGGAGAATGGAAGTTGACTATCCAGATTCTGACGAAAGAATAAGATAATTTTCATGCAAAATGTTTGAGCAGCTGCTTGAATATTACTCTCATTGTCCCATTTATCTGTCATATTTTCCGTTTTCGTTTGTCCCAGAAAATAATGTCACACTTGCTAATTTAGAAACAATTTAACTTCCAATTTTCCCCTTGATGAGATGTTTATAGCACACAAATGTCTGTTATAGACCACAATTTTCAAAAGTCTACTCTTCTTTCTTAAAATTCCATAACCAATCAAACACTGCCTACATAAGTTGGGACGGAGAGAGTAACATATATGATGTTCCGCCACCAATTTTAACTCTTAGTTGGTGGTCATTACCTCCTTCCGAATTCCTCCATGAGCAAGCCTTGTTTTATAGTGCTTAAATTCTCCAAGCAAAAGATCTACATATCTGCAGCACAAAAAGTGGATTAGACCGGGGGGCACATGGATGAATATTGATGGTACTTTAGCAACATTATATGTCAAACAACTTTATGGTTAGGTGCTGAGAGAGTGCTGAGTGAGAACAGGAAATCTTATCGTCAATTCGACAAAAAATAAATATATTGTGGCAAAATAGAGTGAAGTTCACCAAGAAATCGAATAGTAGAAAACTTCAAAGTAGCTAACTTTTTTGGTTATAATAAGCACCAAGCTAGTTGAGAAGTGCAAAATCAAGTTGATCATAATGTGTCTACATCCGCATTCCCATTTAAGAAAGCTTGTTAGCTTTGTATTAGTTCCAATTACTTAATGTCCCCATAGTTGCATACGAATCAAAATTGTTTGCAACTAATTAGAAAAAAGATGATACTTCATACAAATATCTATGTTCAGTTTCTACATTGGGGAGTCACAACTAACGTATCTACTATGGGAAAACTTACCATCTCCAAAAGATACAGAGGTAACATAACAACACCATCATCCAGAACACAAAGCCTATTAATTTCTTCTTTTTCTTTCTTTTTTCCAAAAGATTTGCAGAGAATGGAACAATTTAAAAATTTTCAAGTAGTGAAAATACAATAGAGTCAACAAGATAAATAGTTGGTGAATTGAAGAGGTAGCCAGTTACTAAAAAGATTAAAATACACAAAAATGTCATACAGTAACACTTAATGTCTTTGATAGTAATGGAACATTTAAATATAGATTTTCTCACATATTCTAAACCTTGCAGTCATTGATGTGCTCGATGGCAAGTTGTTTAACATAGAAAAGTGAAAAAAAATGTAAAAGATAAAAGTTTCTGACACAAACATGTTAAAAATTCAGCCTAAGAGCCTTCTCAGCATAGCACATCGAACACATTTTCCATCATAAGCGCGATTAAATCCAACCTTGATAACACAATTAAGTTATTGTACTGCCTTAGCTATTTTCTCGGCCACTTGATAACACAATTAAGTTGTTGTACTGCCTTAGCTATTTTCATGGCAACTATTGAATACTTACCATCCTCAATATTCCACACTATTGAACACTTTCCCAACTGTCCAATTACGATGAAAAAAACATATAAAGGCTAGATTTCAGTAACCATTCTGAAGATTCTGAAAGGAAGAAGACTTCAGTACATACCCATTGTGCTCTACTCCAAGCTCTTTCACCTCCCATTTAGCACTGGCAATCCGATCAACATACCTGCTTAAATAGTTCCAGTCAACATTACTTTAAGCACTTAAGCTTCGCGATTGTCATGTTAGGTAAAATATAAGTTGAAAACAAAAATAAATTACAAGTGTAGCTCCAACAAATATATAGATAACCAATGAACCAAGTTCCAAGTTCCAACATGTGCAGGGAATTCAGTCGCAGGCAAGTAATATAAGTCCTCGTACTATGTCCCTGCATTCTCCCATTTATGTAACAAACACACAGATCCACAGTGTTGGGAACCTATGAATAGATGGTGTTTTCCCTTTTATCTATTTTCATTATAGCTTTTATTGTCCTATATTTGGCAGATCTAGTTACCTTACACAGATCAACATTCATTATTAAAATCCCAGTGCAAACCAAAGAGACAAGATGAGGAAAAAATCAGAACATCCAAAATTCTTAACTATACAGACAATGAAAGCATAAAACTGCATCCATCATGATTGACAACAACTCCCTAAGGGGAGTGCATTGATATCATTCACCTTCATAAAAGCAAGGTAAACCAGCTATCATAACATAATAGAGCAAGGACAGATATCTCACCCATTTATGTGGAGAAGTAATCTAGCAGTCGTTTTATGAATATGATCTACAAGGTCTGGTACAGCATCCACCTATGGAAGACAACAAAGGAAAATTTCTTCACTTAATTGGTTCTATAGTGAAAGTATGAAATGAAACAACAACGTACTGTAAGCATGTCCTTTGATCAAACCTGACACAGTCAACAACATTTCATCACTTCAGCACATACAGATACAGTGAAGAACCAATTAAACACTTGCTTATGTACCTTTTCTATTCATTTGTACATTAAACGGTATCATAGCTATCATTTTTGTGTGGTCATGTTAGTTTTATCAGAAGCCTACATCACTCTTCCATACAGAGTGAAGCAATAGCTCACTACAAAATTCTAGATACATCAACAATCAGGACACGTCCGGGATCATTAGATAGGAATCCAAAGGTGAAGAGAGAAACAAAAAATATCACTAGTGTAAACGAAGAGTTTGAGAGTAAGCATTACACAATCTCCAAGATGAATTTTTTGAAAAAAAAAGAGGAGAATAGATCATTACAAGGAAATTATCTCACAACAAGCAAAAGTCTGGAAGAGACATACCAAATGTGCATAGAAATCCTCTACCAGTGCCGCATTATTTTGAAGCATTGACTGAAGATGCCCTTTAGATCTATGCAATAACCGAGCAACAACAAATATAGTGTCAGCACCTGCACATCTTTCCTGCAGCACAATATTGATAGACATTCAACATATCAAATATTTAAACTGTTAATAACATAGCTGTACATGAGAACAATCTGCAGATGATGTGCACTCTGCTAAAGAAGGGAAAGATAAAAATTACATTCATAATGCTTTTAGAGGAGATTTTTATGGTTTTTCTTTGAGATTGCTTCACCCTTATCCAATAAAAATGACATAAACCTACCCAAAAGAAGAGATTAAAACAAACAAGTTGTTATGAAAGTGGACCTTGGGCTTGCTTAGCACAAACGAGACCACAGTCCATACACTTCTAACACCCATTTTGAATTGCATTACCACGTCGTCTTAAGACTTAAACGGGCAGAGATGGGATACTTTTTTTATTTTTAATACGCCCCTCCAAAGCTTAGATTGATAAGAGACGCGATACTTTAATTTTTGGGATAGTTACCTATATATACACCATTTGGCCACCTAGTTTACCAAAAATAGACAAAGTATACTCTATATACACTCGGTTGTGTGTGTTGTGTATATGTATGTATATTATATGTATAGAAATGTATAGATATGTATATTAATATAAAGTATACATATATACTATTTACATATTTTGTAAAGTAGATGGCCCAAAGGTATTGTGCTGTAATTTTCTTTTAATTTTTTAACACACCTCCTCACATGCTGATCTGATTCTCTTTTTCTTTTTTTTTTTCCTCAGGTCAAGCATGTGGAAATATTTGACGGATAAAAGATTTGGATCTAGAACCTTTGTCTGATAGGTTACTATGCTAAGAAAATAAATCTAGGGCCTAACTCAATCCCAAAAGCTAGATCAAGAAAAAATAAGAAGACAGCAGCTGATATGCTTGACCTTTGTGGAATTCAAACATACGCAAGGGGAAATGTCATATTTAGCCATAAGTTGCTTCAGAATGGAAAATACCAGTTGCCATTGGTGAGAGCTTCCATAACAGATCAGCGCATTTGGCTAATGCATCAAAAACCCCATTCCAAAGGAATTTATCATTTACCTTATCTATCACAAAAAATGGCTCTCTGTTCTAAAATTAGATAGGTATCAACAAAAAAGAAGCTTTACTGATAAAGATCTTGTTTACAAAGCATATGTATCATCAAATTCCAATTACTAACCATGAAATTAAAAGGGAGGTACAAGAATACAGTGAAAGAGAACATCTTTGTATTAGCTCATGAAATCACATATAATAGAAAGCTTGAGCATACTTGAATTACTGCATGCAATTAAAGAGGTTAGTAGTGCCGCTCAAGAAAATTACAGAGTTCAGTAGTGAACTACTTATAATCCGAGCTTTACGAGTCAAACTTTAAGAAGACATTTGCTGAATAAAAATCGAGCCTGGTAAGCATAGGTAACTGATTGCCAGCTACCAGGATAAGGTTAGAACATGAAAGACCAACTCATTACATGAAGCAAATAAGAAGGCCTTCACCAACATGCAAAACTACCAAATCCATATGGTAAAACAAGCTAATTTCTTAATCACTTATATAGACTGTTAACATAGTTGATATTCAGGCTTTACACTTACATTAGGTTCGCTGTCTGTTAGGAGCATTGTTACTCAAGTTAGAGACCTGTATATCTGTGCGATAAGTTTGAGATTTAGAGAACATCTAGTTTTACAGAACCTCCTGATGATATGTTTTTTTAATAACCGAAAAATTCCCGAGGATCGATGGCGGTTCGAACTCAGTAGATAATGTCCCCATCCCTCTACCCTTCTTCTTAAATACCATGTTTGGTCGCAACAGAGATCAAATCCATGACGTGCGCCTAACCCATACATCACATGATACACTCTTAACACTAAACCAAAGCCTTGGAGGCAGAACCTCCTGCTAGTACTGAAAGACAAATTATTTATTATTGAAACAAAATGGACCTGAAAAGGTAAAATGGACACAGAGGATTCATTTAGCCAACTATTTTTTGATTGACGCACAATTGATTCACTGTTGTTGAACTTCATATTTTTCAAGTTGACGGTTGGGGATTTGAAACTGGGTTTAGCCTTTGGCAAGGAAGTATTTATGATTGTACTGAAGGAGGTCAGCATCAGACAATCAAAGAAATCTGCACCGAAATGGTTGAAAAAGACTTCAAATATTTCTAGCAGCTGAAAAACAAATAACAAAAACCATCTTGACACCATGCCTAATAGATGGCACCCTTTAACTCCATAAGAGTTTTTTAAACTATAAGTTAACTCTGATTCAAAACCAAAACCGATAACTTTTCATGCTCTACAGATCTTGGCGAGGACTACACAGACGAAGC
This sequence comes from Solanum dulcamara, assembly GCF_947179165.1. Lineage (NCBI taxonomy): Eukaryota > Viridiplantae > Streptophyta > Magnoliopsida > Solanales > Solanaceae > Solanum > Solanum dulcamara. The sequence continues at coordinate 75,312,654 of NC_077245.1, forward strand.
GAGTAGATTGTAACACATCATTATTCATTGCCATCCATTTAATCATTCACGGTAAAATGAAGCCTGTAGTAATATAAACATACTGGGAAGAAAGGTGAACCATTCAAATCAAGACATGCTGAATATTACAACTTAAAGATGAAGCTTTGAGATGGACATGAAATTAGCACAACTGAAGTGTAAGCTCATTAGTTGTAGTCTCCCAAGAACCTATAAAGTTTTTATAACCATTTATTTAAATAGATAACTCTGATTCCAAACTGATAATCTTTCATGATTCTGAGCTCGTTATTAGAAAGGACTACACAAGTGAAGTAAATTGCAACACATCATTACTTGCTGCCATTCATTTGACAATTCAAGGTAAAACGAAGCCTATAGTAGTTTAAACATAGTGGGAAGGAAGGTAAAGTATACATATAAAGACACGCCAAATATTGGACAGCAATATGGAGTTTTAAGATGGACATGAAATTAATAGTTCAGTTGTATCTTCACTAGAACACCCCAACCCACTAGCAAAGAATTGAGGAGAAAGATCAGTGACCAAGCAAGTATCAATACCAGTACAAGTACAGTAGTCTCATAAAAGTGGACCAGATATTTGGAAAAGACATATCCCATAAACCATACTTTTGTACAGAAGTAAGTACCTTCAGTCCCAGGGATGCACCAGTTAAGTAACTTGGGGGGCTGGTGGGAGTGACATCCATGTGAGAAAATGTACTTGAGCTTGAGGGAGAAGAGGAAGAAAATGATTGAGATTGGGGTTTCATCCATTGGTCACAATCTTGTGTTATTCGTGATAATGCAGTCTTCAGCCTATCTGGGACCATGAGGGAAACAGGGATTTTATAAAGGGTAAAATGCAGACCAAAATCTTAATATACAGGAAAATAAATGAGGTAAAAAATTAAAAAAGAAAGAAAAAACTGCAATAGAGGAATGAATCATAAATAATTCCTTTTGAGAGTGTTGGAGGAAGTGAATGAATAAAAATACTTACACGACAGCGTGTCAGTCACAGCCTTTCCACTAGGATGAATACTTTGCTGACCGAAGGTCTCAAAGACGAAGTGAAAGAAGATCCCAAACAATTGGCAAAATCCCTGTTGAGGAAATCATTTTTTCAAAAAAAAAAAGAAGGATGAAAGGAACATGAAAGCAAATCACTAGACAGAAAAATATCTGATTGGAGATCAATGACATCTAAAGGCAGTAAAAGTACCTTAAAAAATTCAACATTAACAACCTCTAACTTCTGCATCAGCCTCGCATATTTATCCAATGACCTGTGTTGCATTTATATTCAGCTTGAAAGAATTCTTCATCATCATCATCAGCATATCCAAGTATGACCAGTATTTACCTCAGGAGGCTAAGTGATGATCCTGTTTGCTCTTTTATTTGTTCATTGTTCCAATGTGAAGAACGATTTCTTGAATGACCAGGTTTAGAAATCCGGCTAGGTAGTTGGCTATCTTCATCAATAAAATCAGCATGAAGATCTTCATTTTCATCTTCCGATAAATTAGTATTCCCATTGACATGATTTACATCACTGTTTCTCAAAGAACTCTTATCCAAAGAATCTTCATTGGAGTTTCCACTTTCTTGCATTGCAGATCCATTAGGCAAACACTCCAAGTATTCCCTCGAACTACCATTTAGTTTTGGCAGAAATGGATTTCCACCCTTAAGCCAACTTGAAAATCCATTCCTCTTAGAGGAGTTAGTTTGGATAGGATGTACAGGCTTACGTACTTGCAGCAGTCGAGCATTCGGAGAGGTCTCAGATGAAACTATCAAAGCTGCTCCATCACCGACAAGCCCAGCGAAGCTTACTACTTCTATCGTCTCCGGTGGCAATATCAGCCAATTCTCCCTTTCCAGCACCATCTTGAGAGCCTGTATGAGGAAAGATTGTTAAAATCTTATCAAGTAGAGGGTGCAAAACATAGGGTAACTCTTTTTCCAGATAATGAAGGATCTTTAATGATCATGTTATTAAATCTGGCAATGACTTCGTATTGGACACACTCATGAGTTAGGTTGCATAACCAATCAACATTTCTCCAAACACAAGCCCCGGTACAGATGATGAACTTTTTCATGAATTTGAGGTTGTACTTTATCAAGCACAATTTTTCACAGTTATAACCATACTAACAAATTAAAGTATAACTGGCTGCTAGTTAAGAGTTTTCATGGATGAACTTGCAGAAATGACACTCACAGGCAAGAAAAAGCTTGAAGAATTATGTTTTATGCAAATGACAAAAAACATTACATGTAAATTGAGGGTCTAACAAACATCTTCCAAATACTGTAAAAGTCAATATTTTTGTCATGAATTTCCACAAGTCATTCTTCCGGGTAAGAGAAGTACTCAGTCATAGACCAAATTCACAGGGTTATTCTTCTATACACATGCAACTTAATAAAATATCAACCAAAAGTGTTGCCTCTTCCCTTCACTCAAAATCAATCACAAACATGAAACTATTTGACCCTTCATTACAATTCTCATCCCCTCACCCCTAGGGCTGCAATACAAATAGTTCAGCATAAACTGGTATAAACGCATGTATAAATCTACTTACATATATATTTTGCCGATGGAAAGCAGCTAAATAACTTTCACAAACAGATTTCACTTTCTGCCTGAACTCAATTGCTTCACTTCCACAAAAGGCTTCCCCAGCCAGTACAAAAATGTTTAAATCTTCATAAGTTATTAAGAATTGATGGATGCTAGCTGAATGAATAGCTGGTGAAGAAAGCAAGACAGCTGCACGACTTGTTGTAAGTTGCCAAAGATTCTTTCGACCTGTAAGTAATGTATGTGAAACAAAGGTCGTAGCATCTTTCCTCAGCTGAAACCAGGGGGATCCACTGCTTGACGCTGTACTTCCATCATCCCTTGCCTCTTCAACCCTATAATTTATGTTGGATGAACCGTGCATGGCAGTGTCAGCTGAAGCAACAGAAGTAGTTGGAGGGTCTTCAACAGAGGATAACGTTGGCGCTCTCTCTGTGCTTGGTGGCGAAATATCTTCCTGTTGTCAATCACAAGAAAATTTGGTTAATGTGTCGACCATCTCTAGTCTTGTATCTTAACCTTTACTTGACATGTGAGCAGGGAAAAGAGAGGAAGGCAGACTGCTCATTTTAAGCAAGTGCTCTGCAGACTTGAGCTATTCCAATGCACTTCAGACATAATTGTCTACTTAGTTACTATCTAAAAAATTCAAACCTGTATCATCAAAATCATACTGCACTAGCTTCTCTACTGAACTCTTACCATAAATTCCATTGTTAGGTACAACCTGACAGAACCATAAACCTTCTACAGAGGGAAAACAGATATGTATTCACGCAACTTTGATAAGTCAGGCTCAGGAAGGAAAAAACAAACAGCATCACATAGCAAGCAAATCTTGAAACTAGTAAGGTGAAGTAATGGGGTTTTAGAAAAGAGGGTGCTGCCCATGCAAAATTGCCATCATAAGAAAAGATACCATTACCTATGGAAAGGCATAAACTTTGAGAAAAAGTTGACTCTTCTATGCTTTGCAGCTAAAATGATTACTTTGAACAAGTTAAAGAGAAAGGTTAACACTTGGTATGGTACACCATGCTTCCCAAGAGAGACCACAAGTACAGAGGAAAGAATGTCATGCAGAGATGGAACAATTTACAAGGTATACCTATGGGCTATGGCCACCAAGAACTTATACGCCTGTACCTAAGGCATACATCCAAGGCAGTAGTGCACAAAGCATCCCACGTACACGCAAGTCTAGGGAAGGGTCACATCTCAAGGGGTGTGATGCAGACAGCCTACCCTAATTGCAAGCATTAGTGGTTGCTTCCACAGCTCGAACCTGTGACCTACAGGTCACACGGAGACAACTTTACCGTTGCTCCGAGGCTCCCCTTCGCTTAAGCATACATCTAAGGCATACATGAAGCACTTAAAAGCTTCCATGGAGTATACATTAATCATCACTGTACACACCTTATCCTCGGGCTGAAAGCTCTGTATTGCATGATATGAACACATCAACCTAAAAAGTACAGCTAGTGTTGCTAGCAAACACTGCCTGAACTTGGATTCAGGTATCTGGGTGCACAGATCACTATATGTGAGCCTGAAAACCGGACAAGAACGACAAAATCAAGAGTGAGAGAGAAGAAAACCACAATTAGTGGAGGTCAAAAGGCATGAAATATATACCTAGAACTTTGCACATTGTTGTTATCCAGATCCTGCAACAAGAGGAGCTATCTTTAAACAAATAACTTTAAAAATTCAATGCTCTTCAAATATCCTCCAACAAAAAGGGTATGCAAACTAAGCTTAATTCTATTCCTTATATACCTAATACTTTAGCCATATATCCCCCAAAACTGAATACAACACACCTCTTGTACGGTAGTCTTCAGCGCAGAGTGGGTTTCAGATAGAACCTCCTGCATAAAGAAACTCTGTATCTTCTCAGCAAGGCCAGCGACATCTCCAATTAGTGCATAAGCGTCAACTACCTGAGATCAGTACAAACACAACAATGAAAAATAGAACCAGAGTCGCTATTTCACAGAAGAGAGAAAGATGTACCCCTTCCAAACAAAAAAGTATATTACAAGGGGTTTGAGAACAAATTATAATGTGGGGATTATAATACTAGGATTAAACAATAACGGGATTATTTAGTGGATAAATAATTTTTTAGATGTTTGGCTCATTGGATTAAAAATGGAATATACGGGTTATAATATAAAACATGAGTTTGGTTTGGTACTAGATAAACTTAGAATAACTTTTGTTTCCAGTTTTGACTTGGCCTTCTTAAAGGACTTTGGGAGAAGAGCTTTGAAGAAGGGCATATTTGTCATTTGATTGTTTTATCCCAGGATTGTTATCCCACATAGAATGTGGTATAAAAATAATACCTCAATAGTGGTATAATTTATCCTTGGATCAATTATACCAGAATCAAAAATTATAACAAAACATAAGATAAAATAATCCCATTTCTTATCTTGGGACTCTTGTCCTTATCCCTTCAACCAAACAACTCCTAAAGGTGGTGCATATCCCACTTAGAAGCAAAGTGAGTGAGTGTGAGAGAGAGAGCGCGCTTCTACAGAAATTTCAAGGCATTAGCCAACTTGAACAATGATTCAAGGAATTGAAAGACCAGTTAATCATTTGTGCTTTTACAAAAGCAGAACTAAAGGGGAAAAGAAGGAATGAAGAATGAGAGAAAAGCATATAAAAAATCAATTTTGAATAGAGAAGTAGTCTGTCTCCTCGTCCTCTCTCCACTTACCAATTGGCACCTTGGACAGAAAATAACTATAATGATATTTTACCAATTTATAATGTGAAGAAGGTTGATTCACTCACAGTTACATAGTTCTCCTCTTTGAAATCCTGGCACACTCCTAATAGAAGTGAATCCAGCTTTTGAAGAGTCTTCCCTAACCAAACCTGCAAGATTTTTGAGAATATCAAAGAGCATGATCAAGTTGTTCACATATCCAAAAGGTCCAAAACCACCACAAGAAATGATGAGAAAAGCAACCACAAAGAAGAGGAAGGGAAAAAAGTAGGTGAAGAAGTGTAAAAACTAGGAGAAGATATGCAAAAGAGTTTCTCAAAATAAAAAGAAGTTTTTCTTTATTTAGATAAGAGATCTACTTAGTTACCTCAACACCACGGCTCATCTCTTGTGCAGCAGAAAGCTCTGAAAGTGTGTCCAAAAGTTGTAAATATTCTGATAGTACTTGGAATGCCTACAAGTTCGTTGCTTGGGCATTATGACAAGGTACGTATGCTAGAATCATATAGCAAACATGACAAGCCATAAGAAGGAACAATATCACTAGAGGAAAGAATGTGCAAGATGTCATGCTACCCTAAGTAATATCAGAAGTTGAATGGAACCTTTGAGAATCTTCCTTCCTCAACAAGAGTTTCAAGTGTTGATTGCATGTCTAGTGCATGGCGCAGCTCAGTCAGGACAGGAAGCACATCCTACAAAGAGAAACAATTCTTAAAAGGTTCATATACACACCGAAAAGAGGAGGGAATTCTAGACTCTATGTAGAAAACAAGTAGTACATCACAAAGAGAGATGACTAAGAACACCCCCACCTGGAAGTAAGAAAACAAGGAAAGCAACTTTACATATACATATATATAGGGTTTTGCTAACCTACTACATGAAGGTAGTAGGATAGCAATGTACCATTTTTCAATTTACCAAAATACCCTTACTATTTTGTGCCAACACGCTAAATTTAAGGACCATTTTATCTTTCATCAAAATCCTCCCATTTCTTCTCTAAAATTCCCAGTCCTCAACAACTGTTCTGAGTTCTGACGAATAACACGGATTGTAGGACTAAGTTTATCTTCAACAATGGTTCTTCTCAAATTTCATAGGAACTATGTATGTGCATTAGTACAATTTTAATACTGAAGGAGCAGACGCATCTTACTTCTTGTTTTTCATATATATGTTAAATTGATCTAAATGTTGTCAAATATTATAAACAAAAAAGTCGTAAGTGAAAATTTGTAGCACGAATTCAAGCATAAGACTTCTTTGGAACGGAAATATAACCCCAAAAGAAAATCATTCAACAATTCTCATAGACTATTTGTAAAACCTAAGATGGACCATCGCTTCTATTTTGTCTTCTGTTATTTTCTGTTACCTTTCTCTGTTCTTGAAAATTGAAGGCCCGAATAACTCATAAGATCTTGACGCATGGGATTGTTTTATTTATTGTTCTTCGCTGAGAAAAAGAATATGACCAAATGGGTTTCAATCTCCTTCCCATAATCATCAACAGGCCTTGAATCATTCTTAGTATTACTTTTTTTGTTTTTAAATTTTAAATTTGAATTGGAATTGCCTAGAATTTCAATATGGGTATGCAAAAGAAAGAAGGGGAGGCGGTAACGGCTGGAAAGCAACCTGATGGAGAGGAATGAAAGTTAGGTTTAGTTTTTAAGATGGAAGACAAAAGTACTCAGTTCACTAAGGTGTTGACTATGTATTATAAGGTGTATTTAAGAGAAACAAAAAATGGGTACAATGCTAAACTGCTACCTTCATGGTGTAGGTTAGCAAGACTCATACATACATACATACACACACACATAAATATTCAACCAAAAAAATTAAGTATGCATCTTATATTAATATAAATATTCAGAAAAACAAGAAAGTGAACCCTTCGGGTGGCCCAGTGGTTTGGGCTTGGGACTTCTATGTTGGCGGTCTCAAGTTCGAAACCCCTTGCCAGCGAAAGCAAGAGGTTTGCCTTCTGGGTCGAGCTCATTGCACTGGGTTTGCCTAGTGGGGGTTACCTCTCCTATGTAGTTTGGGAGCTATTGCATGGGAGCGGGTTTTGCCCAGTACACACCCAAAGAATAGCGGTTGCGGGTTTCCCTTGTAATAAAAAATAAATAATAAAAAAAAACAAGAAAATGTGTACTTTGAAATGTTTATCGTTTCTAATGCGAACTTGGGGAATTGGAATAAAGGAATAAAAACTTGGAAACTGTCAAAAAATAGTTACAGCTTGTATTATGGTATAATGAAGTTTTAATCATTAAAAAGTTATTGCATTCCTAGTATCACCATACAAGGAAATAATGAGATTTTTTAAGTAATTAAGAAGGTAAAATAATGAAAAAACAGAAATACTGAAGGTCATAAAAGTTCATTATTTACAATTTTATCCAGCATATAATACACATATGAAGGGTAAAAATATCAAAATTCCATGTTGGAGAATCGTACTTTCGTAATAGTATAGATATGTACATTTGTTTTTGTTTATTTATACATATGTGCATTTGTATTGTATACACATATATAGTAATATAGAGAGAGAATGAGTGCGTACTTTTTTGAGAAGGAATTTTTTATTTTTTTTGAGAAGGGAGGATGGGTGTGTACTACTGTACTACAATCATCTGATGCAAGAACAATTGTCTTTTTTCCTCAGAATGTGTGTGCGCGCACAAAATTTGCCAGTCAGCAAATTGACCATTAGATTGCAATGCATATCACCACTGTACCAACGTTCTAAATTTGTCCCAAGAAAATGGAGAAGAACTTATAGAAAATTTCATCGCGAATTCCAGTAAAGTTTGTCCTCCAGGTGGAAACACATAAAATAGCAAGATTTTGCCTTCAAAGATGCAAAAAGATACCAGATCGTACAATTTATTTGAAGCTAACTTTAAGATGTGAAATACTTTTATGAAACATTACCAGGAGAAATATGAAATTCTAACCATCAACGAGGAATGACATGGAATGTCATTGCTGAATAAGGAACAAAAATATGGGCTTACTTGGACACAATTCTATTACTTCCCACTAAAGGTAATATATATGTTTGTTTAAGGAAAAAAGGGGTGGTGGGGGAAGGGGAAGCAATAGTATCACTGATCTGTGAAAGAGTTAAGTATGGGACAGTACCAAGAGTGCTTGTTTTCTTTTAGAATTGTTGGAGACAATGAGATCCCTTGAAACCTCATTCCTTGAAGAGGTTAAATACCGGCGACCATTCTGCAAAACTCAAAAAAGAATGAAGTTTGGTAAACTGTGATGAAGCTGCCTCTAACCAAACTGTTACAGAAACTATCAGAAGCAAGTCATATTATCTTAATGCAAAGAAAAATATAAAAGGTGATCTACCACTGAAAGAGATTGCAACAATTAGGAATCTTCTTAGTAGAACAACAAGAAGTCCCAATGCAACAACATCAGCTGCTTACCATGCAAATGACATTCGCAATCTTCAAGTCTCTTTCTAGTTGTCTCACAAGATCCATTCCCTTCACTGCAGATACAACAAAAAATTCCAAAATTAGAAGATAAAAGTTCACATGTTAACTAAATGATAATAACCAAGTACTACTCATTTCCTATTGAGGGACTCGCAAAATGTTTAACATCAATTCCATCAATAATGTTATTCTATAAAATTTTCACTAGTTTAGCAATTCAAGGGAAAGTATGGAAGAGGGGAAGGAAGAGGGGGGAAATGGGGATAAGGGTACAAACTGTTGTTTATGGATAGTTGATAGTAAAATCATTAGTTGGAATGTGAGGGTAATGAATGACCCTAACAAAAGGGCCATCATCAAGGTGGGTTTAATGGAATTGGGTGCTGTCCTTGAATGTTTTCAAGAAACTGGCATGGAAGTGATGTCTGATAGTATTGTATGAAGTGTTTTTTTTTTTTGAGAATATTATTGTAAGAAGTATTTGGGGAGGAAGGTGGGTGAAATATGAGTTTGTTCTGGCTAGGGGGAATTCTCTTATCATGGGATGAGGGAAAGTGGGGCAGATGGAGGTAAAGAAAGGAGAGTTCTTGTTAGCAGTTAGATTCTGCAACTGTGAAGATGGAGTAGAGTGGGGATTTGCAGGGGTGTATGGCCTTGTGGGGAGAGGGGTTCAAAGACGAGATGAGTGGGATATCCCATGGTTTTTAGGTGGATACTTTAATACTATTCAATATCCGGAGAGGGATGGGTGTAGGGTGATTTCTAGAGCTATGGAGGAGTTCTCTAAGTTTATTAATGACCATGTTCTTATTCATCTTCCTCTAATAGGTGCTAGTTTTACATGGTCTAGATCGAGATTAGATAAATTCTTGGTATCCACCACTTGGGAGGAGATGGCCCCGAACTTGATTCAAATTCCTCTACCGAGACTTACATCAGATCATTCACCTATCATGCTATATGGATGGAGGGGAAGAAATATGAGAGCTCCTTTTTAGATTTGAGAATATGTGGTTGAGGGCACGGGAATTTAGGGATAGATTTGGGGGTTGGTAGAATAGTTATGTGGTGGTGGGGAACCCATCCTTCCGACTTACAAAAAAAATGAAGATGTTTAAAAAGGATATTAGGGTGTGGGACAAAGAGATGTTTGGGAGGGTTGAGGTGAAAATGAAAGAGATCATAAGTGACGTGGGGGAGTTAGAGAGGGTAGACGAAGAGGGGGAGTTGGATGCAAGGGAAAGAGAAGTACAAAAATGAGCTAGCTTCCTTGGCATTGGCTCAAGAGATCAGTTGGAGACAAAAATCTAAGGCACTATGGTTGAAAGAGGGAGATTCTTACACAAAAATTTCATAGAGTAGCTGTGGAAAATAGAAGGAGAAATTTCATCAATTCAATTGAGGTAAATGGGGCAGTGCATGAGGAGAAGACGGAGGTTGAAGGGGTGATAGGGGGTTGTTATGAACATTATTTAGAGAGGAGTTAGATTGGAGACTGAAATTAGAGAGACTAGAATTTAATCAAATAGGGGAGGATAAGAGAGAATAGTTGGAGAGGGTATTGGGGAAGAGGAGGTATGGGAGGCGATGGAGTGTTGTGCCCGGGATAAAGCTCCAGATCCAGACGATTTTACTTTGGCATTTTTTCAGCATTGTTGGAATATAGTCAATGTTGAAGTGATGGAGACCATTGAAGCTTCCCAGGTTACCAGTGGACTTTGAATAAAGCCTTAATGCTTCTTTCGTTGGCATTATCCCAAAAAGAGAAGGCGCTACGAGTATCAAAGACTATAGGCCTATTAGTCTAGTGAGAAGCACCTAAAAGATTATTTCTAAGGTGCTTTCCAATAGACTAAAAAGGTCTTGGATGAGACAGTTTCTACCTCACGGAATGTTTTTGTGGAAGGCAGGCAAATTTTAGATGCATCACTGGTGAGTTTGATGGAACACATTAGAATGCTAAGGACGTTAGAATGTTAAAACAGTCCTTAAGTGTTTGTATGTCAGAAGTCATCCAAGCATGACGTGAATTGTATCTCATTTAAAGTGTCTTGTATTTCATTTCATTAAACCTCCAATATGTATGCTCCACCTGAGGGGTAATGTTGAAAGTATTGTAGATATTAGAACATATAGCTATTAGAATAGATGATGCAGCAATCTTTCACTTTGCTAGTGATGAGGGGGTGAATTTAACACCAGGAACTTAGGTAATATGTGAATTACATATGCTAGCTTGTGTTTTATGTGTATATTTTCAAATGAAGATGTGGATCACCTCTTATTGCATTGAAAGTGACTACACGATTGTGGTAGATAGAATCAAATTGGTTCGACTTGCAGTGGAAAATGTAGAGATCAGAAAAGAACTACCTCATCGTAGTTGTGCCTTTTAAATAAAGAAGAGAAGACGCAGGGCATCGGATGTTGCGGTCTAGCCATAATGTGAGTGTTGTGGAAAGAGAAATAGGAGAGCATTTGTGGGGAAAGAGAATAACTTGTACATTTGAAGAATAGTGTTTTGTTCTTCATTCTTGGTGCACTAGTGAGTCCTTGTGTGTGTAGATTATGATGTAATTCTTAGAATATATTATATTTTGTTGTATGTCCTCTATTTTTCACAGAAGTTTTTCCAAATTAAAAAAATTACTTACCTTGTCAAAAGAGTAAGCGCTTTGATTTGATTGGTTTGATGTAATTGTGCCTAGTATCAGGAATTTACCAAGTCTGGAACATGTGCAAGTAATAGAAATTCCCAAAAACTGATGGAATAATCAAAGTTGTTCGATCATTTCTTACCCTTTTTTCCTATCTTTTACACATCTAAACAAGATACTGAGTAATAGAACTACTAGTGCACAAAGAAACTAATAATATTAAAGAAACAAAATAGACTGAAATAATATCTAGAATCAATACTCAGAAAGAATTAACCAAACAAAGGTGGACGAGACAGAGACCAGCAGTAACCTTCAAGCACTTTTAATGGTTCCAATAGATTGAAGGGGAAAACACCAAGAACAACTCTTACCCATTACTTCATGATGCTCCATAACATGGCGTGACAAGCGTTCAGAAATTCTGTCTAGCTGCGATAATCTAAGAGTGGCCTACAGTTTAATACATAGCAGAATCATTGTTTTAGTAATGGAAAATTCATTTATACAGTTGACACATATCTCATAAAAGCATACTGGTAAAAAGTTCCAATGCACTTTTATCCATTACAAAGCCAATTATATAAGGTGATTTCAACATTTTTTTGTACTATGAGTTGCTTTTCTAATGAAAAGAGAATTATTAACAAAATAGGAAAGCAGCTGACAAAAAGAAAAGCATATACTCAATTCCATCAAATAAACGCAAAATCCAGGAAAACCAGCTCCATCATGTAATTGCAGATTACCAACTCATAAGCCATCAAACAATCCCAACTACTTTTTACAATGAAATGTGAAGAAAAGTATAGATAGAGTGGAATATTCAACTACTTTACTCTTAAAATGTACAAAAGCACAAATATTAGCACTATTCCAAGCTTACCCTCTTATTGAACTGAGCCCAAGAGATTACTATGTACCGAGCCTAGTCCAGCTCGACCTGAGCTCAACCAAACTTTCCATATTAAACAAGGCACGGAATATAATAAAGAAGGAAAGACTTCTCGAACTAATGGTCTTAAACATGTCCTGACAGGAGATCTCTGTGGCTATAAGAGTATGTCCTCAACACAATACAATCTTAACAGAAGGGGTTTTCAGTTGGTCAACAGATGCAATATGTGTAAGGAAAGCCTGGAGAGTGTCAGTCATCTATGTTTACATTGTTCAGTGACTACTGACCTATGGAGTATGTTCTTTTGTATTTTTGGTTTGAACTATGTCTTGCCACAACACTTGAGAGAGGCATGCATAAGTTGGGGCCTGTGAAGAGTTGATAAGGCCATCAAGAATATCTGGAGGATAGTTCCTCCTGCGATTTTTGCTGTTTGTGAAATGAAGAACCAAAGATGTTTTGGTGGCATCTCAACTCCAAATCACTCTCAAAGCTAAATGTTTACTTAGACTTCTTTGTTGGATCAAAAGTTAACACCTGTATTTAGTACTGACCAATTTTGGACTTTGTTAGCTCCCTATTGATAGATTGACAAATTGTGGGCTTTAAAAAAAGTGCAAAAGAAAGATTTGAAAGCCCCTTTACAATTTGTCAATCTATCACTAGGGAGCTAACAAAGTCCGAAAATTATGTTCTAGTGTTTATTGTAATCCGTAATTATGCATCTTCTTGATGCCTTTAAATGAAACACCTTTACTTCATCAAAAAAACATATGCAAGTCCTTAAGGATAAAAAAAGTTAAGAAGTTTGCAACTACAGAAAGACATCACTCTTTTTAGAGGCCAAAAAGTTGGGTTGTAATAATAACAAATTGAAATGGACAGAGTACTAATTCACTAATTGAACTTAATGGATGAATATTTTTTAAAGTAATCAATACATGACTCAACTGAGTAAACCAAGTTACGTCGAGTAAGCTCAGTTGAGTTTGAACTTGACCAAGTCAAGCCAAACTTTTGACTAAAACTGAGTCGAGCTTCAATGGAAACCAAGTTGAACCAAGCCCCGACCCAGCCCAACTCTTTTACTTGGCCAAATAACAAATTTCCACATACTTGGGAAGAAGAGCACTCCCCAAACATAAAGAATAAACTCAAATGAGAATAGAGCTCATTTCTAGTCCCTTTTTATCTAGCTTTCACAAAAATATCATTTTTTTTCTCAGATTTTATTTTATAAGGAAAATTTGAGCAGATTCTATTATTGCAAGTCCAGTATTGTAACGTCTGAGTCTGGCGTGTAATTGAGGCTTGATACACAAGTCATCCAAAAGAATTGAGGTTTCAAGTATCTTGGGTTTACTATCCAAGGGAATGGGGAGATTGATGATGATGTCACACATCGTGTTGGTGCAGACTGCAAAGTGGATGAAATGCAGGCTCGCAAATATTGTGTGATAAGAAGGTGCCACCAAAACTTGAAGGCAAGTTCAACAAATTGGTGGTTAAACCAACTGTGTTGTACGAGGTGGAGTGTTGGTTAGCCAAGAACTCTCACGTTCAGAAGATGAAAGTTGTGGATATGAGAAAGTTTCGTTGGGAGAGTGGGCATTCTAGGAGAGATAAGATTAGAAATGAAGACATATGGGACCAAGTAGGAGTAGAGGACAAGATGTGGGAAGCGACGCTGAGATGGTTCAGACATGTGAAGAGGAGATGCACGGATGCCCTAGTAAGGAGGTGTAAGAGGTTGACTATGGATGGTTTCAGGAGAGGTAGAAGTAGGCCAAAGAAGCATTGGAGAGAGGTGATTAGAAAGGACATGCACAATTGCAGCTTGCTGAGGACATGACCTTAGATAGGACGTTGTGGAGGACGCGGATTAGGTAGAAGGTTAGTAGTAGAGCGTTTCTTGTTTATCCTTCCTTACTAGTAGAGTATTTCTGTTGTAGTTTTTTGTCCTCCGAATTCTATTACTATCTACTATCTTTTGAACTTGGACTATCACCCTATTTTGTTGTTAGTTATTGTTCCTTTTTTTTAGAATGTTTTGTCATGCTTTACTTAGTATTTGCTTTAATATGTTTTTCCTTGAGTCGATATTCTATCGAAAACAACTTCTCTACCTCAAGGTAGTAAAGCCTGCGTACACTCTATTGTCTACTCTACCAAACCCCACTTGTGGAATTACACTAGGTATGTTGTTATTGTTGTATCATAAAATAAAGATGTGAATTGTCTACTCTACCAGACCCCACTTGTGGGATTACACTAGGTATGTTGTTATTGTTGTATCATAAAATAAAGATGTGTATTGTCTACTCTACCAGACCCCACTTGTGGGATTACACTAGGTATGTTGTTATTCTCGTATCATAAAATAAAGATGTGTTTTGCTAATTGACTTACAGTTGAAACATAACAAACAACAATCAAACCTGTACAATACGTCAATAACAAGCATATGGCAATTCAAATGGAGGATTCTCTCCCTCCTCCACCCAAAAGAAAGAATTTAAGTAATACCTGATCTTCCAAGTAAGTTAATTCACTCTCTTCAGATGGCATATGCTCCAGAATATGACCGACAGGATCAAATTCCTATACATAGATATCCCAGGAACTATCACAAAAATTAGAGTGATATGGATTGCAACTGTTAAAGTACAGGGACAACTAAGGGGAAGAAATGAGAGAAAATGAAGCAATTAGATCAATAAAAATAGATCTACAACAGGCTGGCAATGGGGGAAAATCATCATTTGTACAACATCAACTCTGTCCAGCATTATAGCTCGTACTTGCATATGCCCCCCATCCCATCCCTATGACAGATGGAGCATGTAAATAGCGGGTTCAGCCGAACCCATCATTTTCGACATGAAGTGTGTGTGTGTGTGTGTGTGTGTGTGTGTGTGTGTGAAAAATCACTAAATTTCAAACATTTTGAACCCATAATTTCAAAATTGTAATAGGTTAAGGGGTAAAAACCTAAATGCTGGACCCATCAAATTAAAATCCAGTATCCACCTTTAAAAGGCTAAAGCAATGTCAATTTTTTACCTAGATCATCCTTTCTTCTGTTTTTTCTGGGATTTGCTTATTTCCAGTGATCCACTAGAGAATGTACATGACAGAAACACACATGGCTACAATATTTATTAAGATGCAGAAGGTGAACCTCTTCATAGAATTCTTCCTCCAGCTCCTCGACAACTTGACCAGGAGGTTTGCTCCCATATATTGAGCTCAGTTCTTCCGAGCTTGATGACAGAGTGTATCTCTGATGAGGAGGTAGTCCAGCTAGAACACGTGCAAGTGCAGCAGCGGCTGCAGCTCGTTCAGGAACCTGCAGACAAACTTTCATCTTGTGAAAAAAAAAACTGAAGATTGTTCATTTCATAGTCATCAGAAGAAAAATAGAAATGACGAGGGTTAAAAAAATGTTTGATATTCTTATCATTATTTCTACCCCTCCCTCAGAAAGAAAGACTGGATTATGGCATTAGACTGAATTCTGGCATTTTTATTTCCAGCCAAATCTACTAACTAAAGATGCACATTAGGGAAGCATGCATGTGACATGTTTATTGTTTGTTTGTTGCTCTTTAAAGCTTACACCCCAAAAGTTGACAGATAAAAGAAAACTTTAGTCATAAGATACACTGTACACATAAGAGAGAAGTAGACACCTTCAAGAAAAGGACATAATATGCCATCCAATTTCTCCAAACATTGTTCTTAAGTATACCATCCTTTTTAATGTTGCTTATTCCAATTCCGCTGAAGGTGGAGAAGAGAAAAAATAGTCTTAGAAATAATTTATTGTGGGATGGCAATGCTGACATTAGAAAATTCATCTGGTAAGGTGGCAAAAAGTCACAAGATGCTAAATAGGTGGTGTCCTTGAGGTGGGGAATATTCGAAACTGAACAGATGCATGCTATATAAATGGCTGTGGAGGCTTAATGAAGGAAAACTGCTTTGTAGAAATCTGTTATTATCGCTAAGAGCTTGATTGGATTGGCTTTTGGCTTGTTTTTATTATTTTGACTTAAAACCAAAGCACTTTGTTGTTTTATCCAAACACAGTTATTTTGGGTTAAAAGCACTTATAATAAGACAATCTAAACAGGCTCTAAGTATGGTAAAAGACAGTTTTAGAGATCCTCAACCTGATAATTTCCCTTATGGAGCTGCTATCTGGAAGCAGATTGTTAAGCCGCGGGGAGGGAGAATTCAAAAATACTATTAAACTGTCAGATGGGGAATGGAAAAAGGGAAAAAGGTTAGATTATGGACAGACTTTTGGAGTAAAGCTGGACTGCTTAAAGACCTCTTTCCAACCCTGAATAGCATTACTGTGAATAAAAACCGGTTGTTGGCTGATTACTTGTCTAATGCTGGTGGTAGTATTCAGTTCAGACTGGGAAATTGCTGAAGCTGGTCTATTTCTGCAAAATTCAATTGTGATACTAAATGATTGCAAAGAAGACTCTCAATAGTGGTTCTTTTTCTTTTTGATAAGTAAAGGTATTAACGACTCTCAATGGTGGTTAATGAATTGAGAAGGAAAGTTTACTGTTAAATCCTGTTATGACCTACTGCATATAGAATCAGATGAGTTTGTTGATTATTAGCCTTGGAAAATGTTGTGGAGAACTAATATCCCACCCAAAGTTGTTTGCTATGGATGGGTTGCCTCACATAGTGCATGCTTAACTCAAGACTATTTACAAAGAAGAGGCTTTATATGCAACATGTGCTTTTTATGTGGATGTGCTGCAGAAACTATGAGTATTTATAGCTGCACCGAAATTACTTGGCAGCTTTGGTCCTTATCTTTTAATGTTTTGGGGGTTCACAGGCTGATGCCACAAAGCTTCAAATATTTGATTAGTGGTTGGCAGGCACAGAGGATTAACAGAAAACTGAAGAAGATCTAGTACATCCCTTTGCACATCATTTGGGCAGTGTGGGTGGAAAGCAATAAACGATGTTTTGATGGAAAAAAGGAATTGCCATCTTTTGCGTAGTTCAGATGTATTCAAATTTTACTTTATTGGCAAAGGGGTTTTTTGTCACAAACATTACTGAGTTTATGGACTTGTAGGTTATTTACTTTGTAGTTCTGTAAATTTTTATTTACTTAAGTACTTCTTGGTACTTTGTTACAAATAATATTACCTTGCCATGATCCAAGAAAGGAAGTATACCACATGTGAGAAGCAGAGCATTGAGCTCCTAGCATTCATGTGTGTATACCATAAGAGAAAGGAATGGAGAGGTTTCAAAAGGGAGGAACACAACTTTGTACAGATTAGGGCTTAATCTTAATTTTAGTTTAACTTTTGGAGCACCCACAAAATTCCATTTTCGTACACCATTTTTATCACAACCAAGAGCTTCGAGATGCTCAAACACTTCCATAACTATCTTATCTCAGCCAAGTCGGCTTAAAGTTTTAACCAAGTTGGTGCCTCCAATTTTCAATGCATAATAGTTAACTCCATAATCCATTCTGATATTAACAACAACATACCCAGTGAAATCTCACAAGTGGGGTCTGGGGAGGGTAGGATGTACGCAGATCTTACCACTACCTCATGGAGGTAGGGAGGCTGTTTCCGAAAGACCCTCAGCTCAAAAGTCACAGTTTCAAGTACGAGAGAGAAACAATATATATCGCATAATGAAAAAATAATAATAATAATAATAAAAATAAAATGCAATGCAAAATTTACAAGACAAGAACAATAACTATAGCAAAGTACTGCGATAATCAAAGGCAATAGCAACACAACTATAAAGGCACGCTTAAACCTACGACCACCCTAGACCGACATACGGTAAGACACCATTTTATCCCTACTAGTCTTCTACCCTAATCGGCGACCTCCACTCTTTT
Organism: Solanum dulcamara; assembly: GCF_947179165.1. Classification (NCBI taxonomy): domain Eukaryota; kingdom Viridiplantae; phylum Streptophyta; class Magnoliopsida; order Solanales; family Solanaceae; genus Solanum; species Solanum dulcamara. Next base: position 75,330,938 of record NC_077245.1, read on the forward strand.
CTATCCTAAGGTCATGTCCTTGGTGATATGGAATAGCGCCATATCTTGTCTAATCACCTCTCTCCAATATTGTTTTAGTCTACTTCTACCCCTCCGCATAGCCCCCAAATCCAACCGCTCGCACCTCCTAACTGGGGCGTCAACACCCCTCCTCTGCACATGCCCAAACCATCTTTGTCTCGCTTCTCTCATCTTGTCGACCACAGATACCACTCTCACCTTCTCCTGAATAACCTCATTCCTTATCTTATCACTCCTAGTGTGTCCACACATCCATCTCAGCATGAACATGCATTTTCTGAACATGAGTTCTTTACTGGCCAACACTCCACTCCATATAACAACGCTGGTCTAACCATCATTCTGTAGAACTTATCTTTAAGTTTAGGTGGTACTTTCTTATCACATAGGACTCCAGAGGCTAGCCTCCATTTCAACCATGCTGCCCCATTGCGGTGCGTCACATCATCATCGATGTCCCCATTACTCTGGATGATGGATCCAAGATATTTAAAGTTTTCTGTCTTAGGGATAGGTTGGGTGGCAAGCCTCACTTCTCTGCCTTCTTTATCCATCGCAACACTAAATTTGCACTCCAATTATTCTATTTTGGTTCTGCTCAATCTGAATCCTTTGGACTCCAGTGTTTGTCTCCAAACCTCCAACCTATCATTAACTCCGTCCCGAGTCTCATCAATCAAAACTATGTCGACCGCAAATAGCATACACCATGGAACCTCCTTCTGAATAGACCGTGTCAGCTTATCCATCACCAAGACAAAAGGAAAAGGGCTCGACACAGATCCCTGATGTAGTCCCACCTCAACAGGAAAATGCTCTGAGTCACCTCCCACCATTCTATCCCGAGTCTTGGCTCCAGCATACATGTCCTTTATCGCCCTAATATACACCATCGGGACACTTTTAGCCTCCAGACACCTCCAGAGAACATCCCTCGAAACTTTGTCATAAGCCTTTTCAAGGTCAATGAACACCATATAGAGATCCCTTTTTCTTTCTCTAAATTTCTCCACCAATCTCCACATAAGATGGATTGCTTCAGTAGTCGACCGCCCAGGCATGAATTCGAACTGGTTCTCTGAGATTGACACTCCTCTCCTCACCCTCATCTCCACCACTCTCTCTCAAATCTTCAATAGTGTGTCTTAGTAGTTTGATACCCCTGTAATTATTATAGTTTTGAATATCACCCTTGTTCTTGTACAATGGAACCATAGTACTCCACCTCCATTCATCAGGCATCTTAGCAGTTTTTAAAATAACATTAAACAACTTAGTCAACCACTCCAAACCTGCCTTCTCAGTGCTCTTTCAAAAGTCCACCAAAATCTCATTGGGCCCGATTGCTCTCCCCCTCCTTATCCTTCTAACAGCACGTCTAACCTACTCAACCTTAAAACACCTGCAGTACCCAAAGTCTCGAAGACTATGAAAGTATGCCAAATCACCCAATACAATGTCTCTGTCTCCTTTTTCATTTAGGAGTCTGTGGAAGTAAGCTTGCCACATTTGCTTCATAAAGGTCTCATCCACTAACACTTCACCTTCCTCATCCTTGATGCACTTTACTAGATCCAGGCGAGCCTATACAATCTCTTATCCCCATTTTTTCCCCTAACTTGACATACAGGCGATCAAAAGCTGCCGTCTTAGAACTGGTGACCGCCGACTTCACTTCCGTCTTTGCCTTCTTATAGATATCTTTAAGCCTATTCTTCTTCTCCTCATCCACGCACTTCAACCACTCCGTATAGGCAACCTTCTTGGCTTTCACTTTGCCATGTACTTCTCCATTCCACCACCAATCTCTTTGAAGACCACCAAAGATTCCTCTCGATACCCCAAAAACCTCGGTAGCTGCTTTTCTAATGCTCACATCCCCGCTACTACTCCAGGCCCCTAAACCATTCAACTTCTCCCCCATCTCCTAAGAAAAGGCGGGAGTTAAGCCCTTCCATCTAATCCTCGGTCAATCATAAAGGGTCTTATTTCTCCTATCCCTCTTAATCTCCAAGTCCATCATCAAAAGCTTATGTTGGGTGGTAATATTTTCACTCGGAATAACCTTGCAATCCTTACAAAGGCCTCTATCACCCTTCCAAAGGAGTAAATAGTCAATCTGAGTCCTGGCTACCGTGCTACTAAAGGTGACCAATTCATTATCCCTCTTCAAAAAACACGAATTAACAATAACCAACTCAAAAGCTTTGGCAAACTCCAAGAGAGAAACCCCGTCGCCATTCCTTTCCCCAAAACCAAAGCCTCCATGGACATCATCAAAACCATTAGAAGTTGTACCGATATGACCATTGAAATCTCTACCAATGAAAATCTTTTCGATACTAGGTATACCTCTCACTACTTCATCCAAATCTCCCAAAAGAGCCTTTTGACTTATTCATCCAGACCCACATGGGGTGAATACGCACTAACAGCGTTCACAATAAGCCTGCCTATAACTAGCTTAATAAACATCATCCTATCACTGATCCTCTTTACCTATACCACACACTCCCTAAGATCCGCGTCGACTAGAATACCTACTCCATTCCTATCTCTTGAGCCTCCTGAGTACCATAATTTAAATCTGTCCACATCCTAAGCTTTGGAACCTACCCATCTAGTCTCTTGAACACAGGCTATATTAATCTTTCTCCTCTTAAGACTCTTCACTAGCTCTATGGACTTTTCTGTAAGCGATCCTATGTTCCACGATCCTACTCTCAACTTACAAAAACTCGTCTCCCTCTTACCACTATTTTCCCTCGCCTTCACCCCCAATTGAAGACATGACCCTGGTTCACCATCAGTAACCAAAGCCACTAAAACGATATGAACTACAAAGTGAAAAAGAAAACTGATAACAAATAAATTAAGAGAATACAAGCAACGAGATAATAATTGACAATATAGAATGTATAATAAAGAGACAACACACACTAGCTAATATGCAAATCAAGAACCGTACACACTAAGTGAAGAAGGAAAGTGAATAACAAACAAAATAGAACCTGGCCCAGGAGATATTCAGTCGCCGGAAAGTTCGCCAGGAGGATCTCGCCCGAAATCACTAGATCTAGGTCCGATCTAAACAGATCTGGAGGTATTTCTCCGGAAAACAAGAAAAAAGAAAGAAAGAGAAAGAAAGGAAGAAAGAGAATTTCGCCGAAGAGAGCCCTAGAATCGTCGGAGATGTGGCAGTCCGGGACAAAGTCGTTGGAGCAGTGGCACACTCACTATAAATGAGTGATTTCCTCTTAATTTTACGTTGGATGAAATATAGGAAACAAATGAATGAAATTCAACAAGGAGGAGCAAGAAATCACAGACACAGGGATAAACACCAAAAGAAATAGAAACAGAGGCAGAAATGGAAGATATCACCTGGACAGAGTTCTACACTGCTGCAAAATTGTCGCTGATACCCGCAAGAATTGCGGTTCACAAAACCATTCTGATATCATTATCGTAATTTTTAACACAACCACCTCAAGGAAAAGTTTTAGTCTATATTCTCTACACTCAACCGTTTAAGAACACCAGCTGCCTTGTACAAAATTGAACTAATTCTAATCAAATTGTACGTTTTATTGTTCCAAACAATTCAAATAAGTCAAATTACCTAACACCCAAATAACACTACCCACTGAGAAATAAAGATCACCATAGACAACCCGGAGCTGATAGTAATTGTTCAATCACATGTTTTCCCAAACCCACATACTAATTTGGAGTTCACTGTCAAAAATGAGTGCCATCCTCCTCGACAAAATTAGCAAAAAAAAAAATTGTAGGCAGTAGTGGATGCAATATAGAGATACTAGGTTCATCTTACCCCAGTACTTTTAACGTGGAGCATAAATTTATGACTAAGAAACTACTAAAATTGCAACAAATAGTGAGTCAGAACCTATAATTTTATAAATGCAGTGGGTTCCTGGTACAAAATTGAACTAATTATAATCAAAATTTTACATTTCAATGTTCTAAACAATTCAGATAACTAATATTAGACAACACCTCAATAAAATAATCCACTGAGACATAAAGATCATCATAGACAACCTGGAGCTGCTATCAATTGTTCAATGTATTCACAGACATAAATAGAACTCAAAATCCAGAATCCGCCTCCGAGACAAAATTAGCAAAAACAATAGCATGAGGACAATCGGAATTTACCTCAGGACGATCATCAGAAGAAGGGAGGAGACCAAGAGATCTAGCAGAACGAACAGAACTCAAAATCTTCTCTCCAACTTTAGACAAGTCCATACCGTCGTCGCCTCCTTGAGAGAAGAGCAAAGAACCCAAAAACAAAAACCTAGATAATTCAAACCCACCTTCGCTCAATTGACCGCCATTGAAAAGAACAAGTGGAATCAAAGGAAAAGGTGGAGAAGAATTTGACTGCATTTCAATCTGCAATTTCCAAATCAACCCTTTTCGATCTCATACTTCTGAGATCCGGATCAAAGAAGAAGAAAAAGACTAGTGTTGTGGCTTTTTACAATGGCTGGCTTCAACACTGACAATATGATTGAGAAATTTTTAGATATTATAGTGATGTGAGTGAAGAAAAGTCTGCAAATTTGAGTTGTTGTAGGACTTTTTTGGTTGAGAAGAAATAAAAAGGTAGGAAGGAAGATGGTTTGGGCTCAAATACTCGGAAGCCAAACGTCAAAGAGCTGTCACACTTGAGACTTTGAGAGGCTAGATTGGTCGTTTTGGTGGGACTTGTAATTACATGGTGATTTAATTTACCTCAACAATATAACTCGGTGTAGTTCTACAAAGTGGATTGAATATATAAATTTATTTTCTATAAATACTCGGCTTAAAATAAAAATAATATAGAAAAAAGTGTAATGAAAATATAAGAGATAATATATACTAATAAAAATGATACTCCCTTCGTTCCATTTTAGTTGTCATGTTGCTCTTTTCGAAAGTCAATTTGACTAAGTTTTAAAGTTAAATTATATTACTTTAACTCAATATTATAAAGTAAAAAATTAGATATTCAAAAATTCTACGAAAAGTACTATAAGTTATAATTTTTTTCATATCAATATAAGTTATAATTTTTTTCATATCAATATCAACTACAAAGTCTCGTTATACTGCCTTATTAGTAGTCGCTTTAGCGCAGTGTGAATTTTTTTGTGCTATGATTTCTGTTATTAGTTATTACCCTTTGTACTTTCAGTATTTTATTTTATCTATTTCACTTACGTTATTTGTTTTTCTCATATTGCTTTGTACTTCTTGTCGTATCTGACTTCTTTTATGCTTTTATTGAGCCGATGGTCTCTCGGAAACAGCCGTCCTACCATGGTAAGAGTCAGGTCTGCGTACACGTTACCCTCCCCAGACCCCACATTGTGGGATTTCACAGGGTTATTGTTGTTATTGTTGTCAATATGATAAAAAAAATATATCTTAAAATGTTAGTCAATGTTCATATAGTTTGACTCTCAAAGAGGAAATTATGACAACTAAAATGGGACAGAAGGAGTATATAGTAGTAGAACTTTACTATATCAAATAACAGTGTAATAGAACTATAGGAAATAACAGATAGTAATAGAAATTCTAGTAAGGGCAACACGACAATGCACTCTTACCTACCACTTGGACGCACTCCTACCTACTAACTTTTTACCTCAATTTATGTTTTTCATATCTTTCTATCTACGATCATGTCCTCGGTAAACTGTATTTATATCATGTCTTATGTAATCATTTAGTAGTTTTATTTCTAAGAATTTTTTAACTTTTCTTGGTGGTAAAGTGATTTTTTTAGTAGTTATTGCATCATCAGTTTTTGTCAGAGTAACGACTTTAATGTTAGATTTCGCACATGGCAGACTTGTGATTTGATTCGATATAATCGTTACTTTAAGTAACGTTTTACCGTTAAAACGTGCTTCACAATAACGATATTTATAACAAAGATTTTGATGTGGCAGAGCTGCAAAGACTCGTTGATGGTAACAATTTAAGCCTAAAACGTTACTATCAGTAATGTATTTCCTTTAACGTCGTCTTCCTAATATATTTTGGTCCATTAATTTGTTAAAATGAAATATAACCTAACACATTATACTACCAACAAGGTTTATACTAGTTTTGTAAAATTTCAAAGTTCCATACTATTTTTGGTGAATTGATTCAAGTAATAGATTATTTTGGTCAAAACTTCAAATAAATTATATACAAATCTTACGTTTATTATATATATATTTTAATTCATATTCTATGTAACACAAAAATATTGATTTTCACATATCATAACGTGGATATTATTTGATGTCGTCAATCAAATGATGCATTGAATAATAATATTATAATAAAATAATGAGTGCAATTTCATAATGGAGACTAAAAAAGATAAATTATACGAATATCGTACATTTATCTCGGTGAGATAAAGGGATGCTTTTGATAGATCCACAACTTAAAAAACTAGTACTGCATTAAATAATGCACTGGATAATAACATTATATATAATTTACTTTTCACATTACATCTGAAGTGATTTGTGACATTGAGAAATGGATGAGAAGACCAAGCTATCACTTGATGTTATAGATGATTCTATTGTTGCGAATCATTGAATCTTTAAGTGTGATAGTTCTTTAATTAGTCTAAAATTTATATTTCGACTAGAGCTGTTTGTCTAAAAGGTTCAGTGATTAATATAAGGTTTAATGAAATGTCAAATGTATCATACTACATTCTTGTACTTGTCAAGACATTCTTGCCATATATTTATTTTAGAATTTTATCTTAAAGAGTCTTTATTCTCTTATTATTTGACAGTGAAAATAGATCATCTATTTCTCAACTCTTGAAGAAATGTTTATATAATTTTTTTGAAATTTACCTATGGTGTATTGTAATATGTGTGGGTTTCTCACGAAAGAGAATAGCTTGCCACTCTTAAATAATGTGTCTTGATAAAGCAAATTCTCTTATTAATAATGTTGCTAAAGATGGCCCCAATATGAAAATAATCAAATAACACTTGGTAAAATATTTTTTAGAATGTAATTTGTAGAAGTTTAAAGAGAGTAATATGTAACATAAAAGTATTTATTTTCACATAACTTAATATGGAAATTATTTGATATTGTCAATCAAATGATGCATTGAATAAACAACAAACATACTAACATAATCAAACACTGATGTATTCAACGAGTTTATAGCTTTGACTGATAGATTTTGATAATCTTTGAAATTTCATCGTGATGGAGATAAATCATTGCAATTGTTGGTCTTCATCGAGGAATTCAGCTTGCGTTGACTGCGTCCACGCCCTTTGTACACACCAACCCTCCATAAGTGTAATTTCATAAGTGAAGATTGGAAAAAGTAAGTTATACATAAATCTTACATTTACTATACGCCATTCAGAATTCAAATAAAAAAATAATCATAGTAGAAATTAAAAATATATAAAATTCTAGAGAGCAAAAAAGTATAAAACCTATCAAGAAGAATTAATTAATATTGATATATGTTGAAGAAAATTAATGTGAAATGTTAGTTTTAGTAAAAAGTTTCTAAAATGAAAATTCTATATTAGAATAAACAAGGGATCCCAATAAACAATAGTAAAAATGTTTAGTTAGAGGCCATTTGGATTGACTTATAAGCTGCTTATAAGTTGTTTTCAATTTTTTTTGAGTATTTGACTAGCCAATTTAAAGTCATTTTGTGCTTAAAATAAACTCTAATAAATAATTGGATTTATTTGGATAAACTTAAAGTTTATAAGTAAAAAAAAAAGTTGGCCTGCTCATTTTTTTAAAAATTTTAAATATTTTTTAATTTATAAACTGTTTAAAAATAAGTTAATCCAAATATGCTATTAATAAACTGTTTAACGGACAAACCCCAAAAAGATTCTATTTATTTCTTTCTCTTCAAACGCCCCACGAAAGAAGAAAAGCACCAAAACTCCAAAAAGCTACTAACCTTTACAGATCTCCGGTCGGCAATCGCTGTATAATTCCTCCGGCGAACGGAGTTCCGGGATGTCACGAAAGTTCTCGGATAACGGAATCGACGGCGACGATGAGAGGGACGAAGAAGAAGAAGATTCAGAAGAAGACGGAGAAGAGGAAGAAGATGAATATGAGCCAAGGCTCAAGTATCAGAGGATGGGAGGTAGTGTGCAATCGCTTCTTTCAAGCGATGCTGCCACGTGTATTGCAGTCGCCGAGCGAATGGTTGCCCTTGGTACATACAGTGGAGCCGTTCACATTCTAGATTTCCTCGGCAATCAGGTGCTAATTTTTTTCCTTTTTTGCATTGAGTTTTTGTGAATTCATGACTGAGGTTTATGTTACTGTTGTGATGTTTGTTTAACTTTCGTGAATTTATCTGAAAAACATTGATCAGTGGTCAAAATGCGTTTAGGATAACTGCTTTGTTAATTTTAGCTCTGTTTTTATTGATTGTTTGATTTTTTCATTTGAGTAGCTTGAGGACGAGGAAAAATTGGCTTACTCCAATTTCTAGAGGTTATGAGCAGATAGATGCTATTTCAATAGCTAAACCTATAAAATTATTTTTCTTCTTACCAAAGGATGTGACCTAGTTGTCCATGAAGTGGATTCACAACTATGACGTCACTGGCTCAAATCTTGGAGACAAAAACTCTTGGTGATTTCTTTCCATCTATCGTAGCCTTGATAGATAAAGTTACCTGATTTGCTAGGGGAGATGACAAGTATCTACATGAAATTAGTCGAGGAGCGCGCAAAACTCTTGGTGATTTCTTTCCATCTATCGTAGCCTTGATAGATAAAGTTACCTGATTTGCTAGGGGAGATGACAAGTATCCACATGAAATTAGTCGAGGAGCGCGCAAGCTGGCCCTAATATCATGGTTATCAAAAAAGAATTATTTTTCTTCTTTTTTAGGCTTAAATTAACTCTAATGATGTGTGATGCACGCCACTTTTGTGATACACCCGAGGCTAGAAAATGCTAACAAATGGTTTACTTTTTTAGTCTGCAATTTGTGGTGCCATCGATTTATGTAGTTTTAGAATCAGATTCTTAACCTGGAACAATGATCCTTAAAATACTCATCAAGATGAATCCAGCAAAACTACATACATTTTTTGAAAAGTATTCTGGGGGCAGCAAAGTATTACGAGGATTGCTGTGCAGCTGGAGGATAGTTTAACAACTTTCTAGTTACTGGAGAGGGGATTAGACATTTGCGTCTTTGTACTAGTGAGAAACAAATTTTCTTTTTGTTTGCTTTTTCCTTTTTAATCCAGAGAAGCAGCCAGCTTCTCCATCAGAAAAATATAGAAGCAGCCAACATAGAGAGAGGAGAATCAGTACTTTCATGAATATGTAGTCATTCTAATCCCATATCATTTTAGGCTAGATAGAAATATTAGTTAAATTCATAGAATAAAATATGTGGAAGTAAAGCATGCCATAAAAAGTATGAGGGTTGAAAAGCCCGTAGTCTAGATCATATCCCTTTTGGGAAGTACATTGGAGAGGTTGGATTAATTTTTTTTTGAAACTGGTAACTTAGAGAGGTTGGATTAATATGACTACCAAGCTATTCAATCTTATATTTAGGAACAAGTAAAGAAACTACCCTGGTTCAGTATATTCAAAGTTGTATGAACTATCTGATAATTAACTTATGAGTCATATGAAGCTTTAGGAAATGTGGATATATCATAGACTTAGGAATACTAATGGGGCAGTAGCAAACCAGATAAGACACATGCTTGATAGGTCTATAACAGAGGCTATAATTTCGTTATGAAGATTTTTTCGAGAAAGGCAATTTTGTATTCCTCAGCATTAAGGACATGCTGGAGACCTCCGAAAAAATTTCAAATTAAAAAAAAAAAGAAAGAGAGAAAAGAAACGACAGCAACAACAAATAGCATAGAAAATCTACTAAGAGCCCGTTTGGATTGGCTTTAAGTTGGTCAAAACTAACTTAAAGCCCCTTTTTAGCTTTTAGACGTGTTTGCCTAATGCTGACTTTAAGCCATAAAGTTCTTAAAGTCAGTCAAAAATGAAAAGTTAGGATTTCTAACTTTTTTTTTCCAAAGTGCTTAAAGTCATTTTCTTTCACCATGGAAATGACTTTTATATCCCTTATATTTTAACTAAATTCCCAAACTACCTTTTTTAATTCTTTTAACCCTAAAATTCACATCATAAGCACTTTTATCCAAACACTCAACTGCTTATTTATAAAAATAACTTTCAGCACTTCAAAGTTCTAAAAGCACTTCATACATAAAAGTTACTTTTTTTAAGCCCATCCAAACGGGCTCTAACTGTTCAGCCTCCTCTACACCTTCTTATTTACACCAAAATAAAAAATTATGATACAATTTCATTTGATTTTCTTGATGGAATTAAAGGTATCTTCAAAACATCTAGTGTTTCTTTCTCTCCAAATTGACCACCACATGCAAGGTGGTATTATATTCCACCATTTCTTTTGGCTTTTGCTCCCTCCTCTCCTAATCCAGCTACTAAGAAGATCTGCTGTGTGCTCTGGTGTTGTCCACTTAGTTTGTGACAACTGAGAAATAATGTCCAGCAACTAAAAAATGCATCATCTCACCAACTGGTTATGATGAGTAAATCTTTAGATCTGCATGTTGCAGTCAAATAGGACTGTGTTACTTCAGTTTGATAATTAAAGGTTTTGTTGAAAAAAGCATCGTTTAGGATCTCCTTTAGTAGATAACCAAGATGTTTCTCTAATCTCTATTCATAGTAAGGTTCTTGCTCGTTGGTTTAAGTTTTCCTAATCAAGAAGTCACTTGTTTGCTTACTTAAATATTAAAGAAGTTTTGTCTGCTATAGGTTAAAGAGTTTGCTGCTCACACTGCTGCAGTCAACGATCTTTGCTTTGACACAGAAGGTGAATACATTGGAAGCTGTTCTGATGATGGATCTGTCATAATAAATAGTCTTTTTACTAATGAGAGAATGAAATTTGAGTATCATCGGCCAATGAAGGCTGTTGCTTTAGACCCAGATTATGCAAGAAAATCTTCCAGAAGATTTGTGACCGGTGGTTTAGCTGGTAATTTGTATCTTAATGCGAAGAAGTGGATGGGCTATCGGGACCAGGTTTGTCTTTTGTCCATAGTGCTAAGTGCACTTAACTTTTCTCATTGAAGGAACATGAAAAGATTGTGGGAGCTCTTGATTGGTATTCATGCGGGTTTCTTTGGCAGGTTCTGCACTCTGGTGAAGGTCCAATTCATGCAGTGAAGTGGCGGTCTAGTCTCATTGCCTGGGCGAATGATGCAGGAGTTAAAGTTTATGATGCTGCCAATGATCAGCGCATAACTTTCATTGAACGACCTCGTGGAAGTCCACGCCCTGAACTTCTGGTCCCTCATATAGTTTGGCAGGTAGGTTTCAAGGCTGTTGTATAAATCTGTATCCATTGATTATCGTAGTGCGAGATTTGTATGCAATGTAAGACTGCTGCGTTGCTTTAGGTTCCCACCATATTTTGCAAGTGAAACCATAATTGTCTCTTTTCTGTTTCAGTTGTTCCATATGTTGTTACTTCTAATTATTCTGGACAATCCTCATTGTTTTACATTCACATTCAGGATGACAGTCTTTTGGTCATTGGATGGGGAACCTCTGTGAAAATTGCATCAATAAAAACAAACCAGAACAAAGGCGTGAATGGGTCATACAAGTATATAACCATGTCTAGTCTGAATCAGGTGGATATTGTGGCATCCTTTCAAACCAGCTATTTCATTTCAGGAATTGCTCCTTTTGGTGATTCTTTGGTTGTTCTAGCTTATATTCCCGCTGAAGAAGATGGAGAGAAGGAGTTCAGCAGCACTATTCCCTCCAGACAGGTATCTGTTTCCTTCTTTCTGACCTTGGACTTAACTGATCTGCTGAATCAAATGTCAACGCATTTGGACCTTTCTGTTTTATAAATGAGTTATGTTTCTGTCTATGCTTCACTTCTCTGGGAAGTTTACTTATTTTGAGGGAAAATGCTTTGTTGTTATTTGATGCCAAATGGTTCTGCTGGACGTGAATATAAATTGTAGTATCATAATGATCCAGACTGCTGAATGAAGCCTTTTGATGCTATTATGCACTTAGAATTTCCTTCCTTGTTGCACCCAAAGGTGTGATGTAGTGATCAATGAAAGTGGATGCAAAATCTTGGTGACCAGGGTTCAGATTCCAGCAGAAAATAAAAAGACTAGATGATTTTTTCCGTCAGCCTAAATCTTGGTGGCAGAGTTAGAGCCTGTTTGGATTAGCTGAGTTGAAGTAGCTTTTAAGCTCCAAGTGTTGAAAAACACTTTTTAAGTGCTGAAGCTTAATTTATATTGGATACAACAACAACAACAACAACAACAACAACAACCCAGTGAAATTCCACAACGTGGGGTTTGGGGAGGGTAAAGTGTACACAGACCTTACTCCTACCAAGGTAGGACGGCTGTTTCCGAAAGACCCTCGGCTCAATAAAAACATAAAAAGAGGTCAGATAAGGTTAAGAAGTTCAAAGCGATATGGAAAAACAAATAATGAAAAAGTTAACTGATTAATCAAAGGAAAACAATTATTAAGCTAAAATAAGTTGAAAGCTATAAGTTGGACAAACCCAATTATTGCCTTTGGCTTAAAAACACTTAATTAAAAGCTACTCTGAATTTTGCTAGACACTCCAAAAAGCTGAAAAGAACTTAAAAGCAGCTTTTAAGCCCATCCAAACAGACTCTTACTCAATACAAAGCTGGTGGAAGCTAGCAGGTACATGATAACAGGATTCTGAACCGCATGAGAAACAAATACTGAGCCTGTGATGGTCATTGTGGGCAACAAGAAGAGGAGGAAGGGGTGAGGTAGTGGCTTTCGTGAAGTAGGAGGCATAAGGAGAAATATCCGTTACCTAAAACTCAATAGAGAAGTTCTTTAGTGAGGTCTAAGTAATTGCATAATTATCAGATTCCTCTCTATGCTAGATTCACAAGGTCTTTCGGCTACCTATATTAATTTTCACGTCTCTGCGATGCATCAAATCCATATGTTGATTGACATAGTTATGAGATTGTTGAGTTCTTGCCTTCTATATTCCACTCTTGGTTTAAGTTATTCTCTTTCTTAGTGTTCTTTTTTCTTTAAGTTTTTGCAAGAAAGGAAAAAAATTCTTTTCTCATCCACTACATGTCTCCTGTGACCTTGTAAAGTTTTGGTTTGAAATTTGTATACTGCTCCAGATGTTGTGTGTTGCATGACCTTCCTCAACTTTTGGTACATTCTCAAAGCTCTATTCCATTTATGGACTTGGTTGACTGTTGACATTTCTACCTAAGCTGCCTATTCTTGTTCTTGTGAAGAAGACAACATAAACTAGTAGTTCTGATTTTAAATCCAAGAAGGACCAAAGATATAAAGAGTGTTATCTTGGGTTTGGGGGGAGGGGGACAGTAGGGCTGGCGAGGAGTTCATCTGGTAAGAATACTAATTTAGTCTTCTCTAATTAGCAAGGGGATTGTGTTTGTGCGCTTTCGTTTATTTGGATAATCTTTTATAATGCTTATATGATGCATAAATTGAGAGAGTTATGTGCTTAAGTTATAAGTAGAGGGGCTATAAGTTCAAAATTAAATAACAGATGTATTTAGTTCAGATGAATTGTATTGTATTTGGTTGCCTCTACCATATGGCTTTAATGCCATAAGACTCTTTGCTTCTCTCTGTTGAACGTTTCCTAAACTTTTGTTTGCTACCCACTAAATGCTACTGAAATCCTTAGTTATTTTTAATAAGTGTAATTGGTGATAGTTGCTAGGATTTGTGAATTCATCCAACAGGGAAATGCCCAAAGACCAGAAGTGCGTGTTGTGACGTGGAAAAATGATGAGCTCGCTACCGATGCTCTCCCTGTACATGGCTTTGAGCATTACAAGGCAAAAGATTATTCACTTGCACATGCTCCATTTTCAGGTAATCATTCAGTGTTTATAAGTTTTCATCACTTTGTATTCATTTCGCGCACTTAATAGATTTTTACGAGTCAATATAACATAACCATATGATATAGGTAGCAGCTATGCAGGGGGTCAGTGGGCTGCTGGTGATGAACCCTTATACTACATTGTGTCCCCAAAAGATGTGATTATTGCAAAGCCAAGGTTGGTAAAACTCTTTTCTAATTATCTTAAGGTGTCAATTCCTATGTGATTATGCATATATGCACCATGCAAAGTAAGGTTCTTGTATGTTATTTGCTGCATATGGTCTGGTTTTTCTCTTTTTTACTAGGATCAATCTCTTCTGAACAATTAGTGCCCGGTTTTGCACTTTTATTTCAAGTGTAACCCATCATGCATGATGCATATATTCTGTGTTGGACAGTGCCATTTTGGTGATCTGTCTTTCAATTTTACAAGTGAAACTTTGGTGATTTCAGGAAGGCATTCAAGTAACTCCTAATATTATAGTAATTCTAGATTCCAAGCATGTTCATTTACCAAAAAGTCATACATTGTGGAGCTATAATAGGGCTGCAAAGGTGTAAAGCAGAGAGAAGTATATAAATACAGAAGCAGCATATTAAACTGAATTAGGCGGGAGGTAGGTGGTTTGGGAAAGACTAGTGAAGGAGGAGGGGGAAGGGAAGAAGAAAGCTTGAACTTGAGAACAGAGAAGTGTAGGAGTGGAAGAAGATAACCTGAATCAGAAGCATGGTTGCAGTCAAGCAGAAAAGTAGGGAAAAGATGGTGAAGAGAAGAGGAGTTAAGAAGAGAAAAAACTGATTTCTCCCTCTGTAGTAGCCAAACAAAGTTTCATTTGGTATGGAAATGTAGGAAATTCCTGCAAAATGGAGGATACACGTGCTCAGAAATAAAAAAAAGAATACACAAATTAGAAAAATGTATTACACACGTTTAGGCATGTCAATGTCCTAAAAGTGTCTGACCTCATTAAGTACTTTAAGATGGTACCCAAAAAAGCAACTTAATACCTATGTCTGTAGCCTGCAGAGAGATGGATGTTGAAACTTCATTCAGTAACATCTATCTATCCAAAGAATTTTATTTAATCAATAAACATCTATCTATCCAAAGAATGATACTCTCTTCTGTTTAGATACAGGAATGGTGATTGACAGAAATTATTAATTTTATTTTATATTTATTCTATGGTTGATTGTTAGGGACACAGAAGATCATATTAATTGGCTTCTCCAGCATGGATGGCATGAGAAAGCCTTAGAAGCAGTTGAAGCCAATCAGGGAAGGAGTGAGCTCGTTGATGAGGTATTTTGTTTGAATGGGGTTTATCTATATGTGTCTTTTATATATAAAGGATAGGTAGGGCTAGAGCGAAACTTTCTGTGATCAAGCCTCTCTTGCATTTCTATGTTAACTATTTAAAAATATTTCTGACTTAACTTCCTATGTGATGTACTGATCTGCAGGCCTTGTTATCACTGGGATTCTGTCTATTTGTTGTAATAACATAAAAATCTTCGTCTTTTAAGTGCTTCGGTGACTTTTTTTTTTACCTGTGGTACTTCCCATTTATATGCACATACCATTTTCTAATTCTACATGTATAGGAAGTGTATGAAGACATATTTTTTTTGATAACTGAGAAATCTGGGGGCTAGTGGTGCAAGATTCAAAATTTGGTGGTTAATGGTCCAACCCCTCTACTCTTCTCCACTTAAATACCGAGCTTTTGTCTGCATTAGGGTTCGACCCCATGCCATGCACCTAACCCTCACCTGCACTCTTACCACTGGACCAAAGCCCTAGGGGGTTGCAATAAGTTGCTAGTCAAAGGTTTAGACCAATCGCTGATTGTATGGATTATGAAGAGACATTAAGTTTTCATTTTTCTTAATTTACTCACAAAGCCACTTCGTTGTTTCTCCTCTTTCTAACTGACAACTAGTCCAAGATGGTCAAATTTGGTTACCAAATGATAGTTCCATGATATTCCTTTGTAGTCCGCGCTCAAATCAGTTTGTTACTAATCGAGCCTTGCTCTTTTACTCCTTGCACCACAAACGAAAACATTTTATAGTTGTTAAGAATGTGTTTCTGCAATATCCAGTGGCATCTCTATGACCATCTTTTCATATGTGCTCTCTTTATTTCTGTTCCCCTTTGCTTCAGTCTGTTTTTTTTGTGTAACTGAGTAAATTTTTTCTTTTTGGCCTTCCTAAAGAATTATTACCTTAATGCGTTACTTTCAACTTCCCCGATATATATTTCTCTTTGACTCCGAGAATGAGTGACACTATTTCAGGTTTGGATAATGGTCCTTTCTTGACTTTACCCATGCCTCTTAAACGGCATTTCTAAATGCTCAAAGAAAATAGTGTCAAGTATTAGATTAATGATATCGCCTCCAAAAGTTCCCTGGTTTGCTTGGATCAAGTTCAGTACTAATGCTTTGGAAAGATTAAGCTGTTTTGCACCTCCATTACATTTGCAGTGTTTGATTCTATTATTATTATTTAACCCACTTCTGTCCCACGTTTGGTTGGGGAGTTCTTTCATAATTTTGTATCATTGCAATAGCTAGTCCTCTGTGTTTGAGATCATTTATCTGGTTGGAGCGTTCTTTCATAATATTGTATCATTGCAATAGCTAGTCCTCTGTGTTTGAGATCATTTATCTTCCTTCTCTTCTTTCTTGGATGTTCCCAACTTTTACCAGAAAGTGTTTTTTCCTGTGCAGAGCACTTTATGGTGCTCTGCAACTACTCCTATCAATAAGATAAGTTTCTAAGTTATTGTATGTAACCCTTATCTTCTCTCTGTTTCTGCGTGATGGTCTGAGTTGTATATCTCCAATGTATTGGATAATAATAAAAATTGCTTGACATAACTCGCTTACATACATGGCTAGTTTCCATATTGAGTTTATGCTTGATTATTCTTTTTGATCATGTTTCTAAAATTTGGACGTCCAGTAACAAGATACTCATTAAAGCATTTTACACACACAAAAATTGTCTACTCAAATCAGGTGGGTTCAAGATACCTCGATCATCTGATTGTGGAAAGGAAGTATGGTGAAGCGGCATCTCTATGTCCAAAATTGTTGCGAGGATCAGCTTCCGCATGGGAAAGGTATAGATATCCTTAAAATGATGAAATATCTTGGAAATATACTTTTAGTTATTGAAGTGCAACCGGTTGTTTTTACCAGATGGGTTTTCCATTTTGCACATCTGCGCCAACTCCCCGTGTTGGTCCCGTACATCCCAACAGAAAATCCAAGATTGCGTGATACAGCTTATGAGGTCTGCACTTTTCTACTGTGTCCAGTTGTTTCTTGAATGACTTCTTATACACACCCAAAGAGAGTCAACAACTGAATCATTCCTTATCAAAAAAAAGGGTCAACAACTAAATCATTTGTAATTTAGGTAGCTCTTGTTGCTTTGACAACAAATCCATCTTTCCACAAGGATCTCGTAACAACTGTCAAATCCTGGCCCCCTGGCATTTATTCTACATCACCTGTTATCTCAGCTATAGAATCTCAGCTTAATACCTCATCTATGACTGATCACCTCAAAGAGGTAAGTGCAAAGGAGTTATAGTTCATGTGTTATGTTTTACATATGCTTTTCTTGGGTATATTTATTTATTGTGCTACTTTAACATGTAGGCACTAGCAGAATTATATGTGCTTGATGGACAACATGATAAAGCTTTTGCTCTTTATGCGGATGTAAGTTCTGTGCTGTATTAAATTTATTACCCTTGAGGAGGATGTTGACTATTGTGTGTTAAGAAGTTGACATCTTTCGCTCTTTGTGCAATTGTTTATGCTTCCAGCTTATGAAGCCGGATCTATTTGACTTCATTGAAAAGCATAATTTGCATGATGCTGTGTGTGAAAAGGTACGGTTGTACATTACACTGGCTGAATTTGTTATGTAACTGTCTTGTATATTATATTGAGAAAGATGTAATTCAGCTCTAATGGAAAATAAAATCTTATCTTTTTTATTTTTTCTGTTCTGTTTTTTCTTTTGGTCAATTGACGCGTTACTATTTCTAGGAGGAAATAAATCCTGTTTTTGTCTTCTTGATATTCTGAAACAAGACGTAAGAGACTTTAAGGACATAATCATAGGTTAGATAATATGCTTCTACAACTGCTTCACTTATGATTGTCTAATTATCCTGGACTGACAGGTTGTCCAACTAATGATGGTTGACAGCAAGCGTGCCATACCTTTGTTGATCCAGCATAGAGACCTAATACACCCACCCGAAGTGGTGTCACAACTTATGGCTGCAAAGACTGTGTGTGACCATCGGTACCTTTTGCATTTGTATCTTCATTCACTATTTGAAGTGAATCCTCATGCTGGACGGGATTACCATGACATTCAGGTTTGTATAGAATCACCCTGGGAGCTTTCACTTTAAAGTTTATTTTGAGGTAATTTCTAGGTGAGGTCTATGTGACATGGCAATGCATCCTCTATGATGAGAATTATGCTGTTGCTCATGTTTCTTGGGTTAAATATTTTGGTTTTGAAATTTTAGTATGCAGTGTTTTTCTGTTCATGTGGCACCCTTATTCCATTTTGTGCCTCTTGACAATTTGTTTGTTCTATTAATAAGTTAACATTTCCATATGGTAACTCAAGGACACTAACCCTTGGCAAACTCTAAATTGGTAAGATGGGTCCAAACCAATTTGAAGTTACTGAACCTGTAAAAATGTTGATGCATTACATTGATGCTATTGTTCAGCTACGTTGAACATACAAATTTACTTGTTTGTCGATAATTGTATAAATCTTCAATAACTCGAGAAAGAGCTGCTCCATTAACTAGCCCTGCCTAATGCTTATAAATTTCTTTATCCTGAAACACCTTTCCCCAGTGTTCCACGTTATAACTTTCGTTGTTGATTGTGCTCTCATCCATCCGCGGCACACGGTGGATTCAGCAATATGATGTCTTTATCTTTTGGGAAACTTAAGTATCTCCTATGTTTGATTCCTTCATTTATCTTGGTGTACCCATGTCAGACTGGGGTGACATGGGTGTGTTTAATCGGTATGGATTCTTAAAAATACGCACAAATTTTAACATGTACATGTCTCAAATACTTACTGGTATCAAATATACCTATAGATGAGTCCATGAAACATCGAGTATCTCTAGACTCTAATTGATCAGGCTAAAAAACAAAAGTGGCGTCTTTCATGTTCCATCAGAGAAACATAACATTTAACTAGCCTAGAAGATATAATTTTGGAAGTGACAAGACAAGTATTTCCTTATGCCTTAAGGTTTTTATGCCCCATTTTTGTGTTTTTTGTCTATTATGTCCATGCTTTCTAATGCATATGCATTTACTTGGTGTATGGATGCCTTTGTTTTGTTTATTTAATTCTTAAATTTTGTGGATTCTATACTGGCGTCCACTGATTTTAGTTACTCCTTGTTTATGATTTTCATAGGTCGAGCTTTATGCTGAATATGATCCAAAGATGATGCTTCCCTTTCTCAGAAGTAGCCAGCATTATACACTTGAGAAGGTTTTTGTGAATGAATGAATGACAAGTACCGGTCTCTGGCTTATTTGTTCTTCTTATTGACCTTCTCTTCTTTAATGAACTACGGTAGGCTTATGATATCTGTGTGAAGAGAGATTTATTAACGGAGCAAGTTTTCATCCTTGGAAGAATGGGGAATGCAAAGCAGGCCCTTGCTGTTATAATAAATAGAGTGGGAGATATAAAAGAGGTGGGTTCTTGCTGATTTGTAGTCTTAATATTGCTTTTTTAAATTTGGAGTTCAACAGACTTGCCTTATAAGTTATAACTACTCACATGCAGGCCATAGAATTTGTAAGCATGCAACATGATGATGAACTCTGGGATGAGCTGATTAAGCAATGTCTTAATAAGCCTGAAATGGTAAAGCATCACCTTCTTTGTTCCCCTCTTTGTTAGAGCACAGTAGACTGTATGAACATTGTTTTAATGTTTTCCGTTTTGGATTAAGTTGCCTTATTTTTTATTTACAGGTTGGTGTATTGTTAGAGCATACTGTAGGGAATCTTGATCCCTTATATATTGTAAATATGTTGCCCAATGGCTTGAAAATACCTCGGTAAGTTTGTTGATTAAGTAAACTCTCACATTTTCATAGGTATGACGCTTAAACAAGATACATAAAGTTCTTTGCTTTTATTCTTTTGGCACAAAATATTTTTATTGCTGGCAAGTCTTCTTGAATAGTGAAATAGGAGGAGGTAATATAATTGTGACTTGACCTGATATTGCTTTTCCATGAGCATCATAAGTTAATTTCTAGATTCTTTGCGACATTTATTGGATGTTGTGGTCAGTATTTATTATGTAATGAGTTAGTCAGATTGGGTTTGAAATTTATGATGCCAAGTGCCGTTAGTTAGAGCCCGTTTGGATGGGCTTAAAAAAGTGACTTTTATGTATGAAGTGCTTTTAGAATTTTTAAGTGCTGAAAGTTATTTTTATAAATAAGCAGTTGAGTGTTTGGATAAAAGTGTTTATGCTGAAAATAAGTTGTTGATGTGTTTGGCAAAGAAATGTTGTTAAGCACTTATTTTCTGTCAAAATGACTGAAATACCTTTAAAGCTGTTAACACCATAATAAATTGATTTAAAAGATTTTTAAACTCTAAAGTTGATTTAAATCAAAAGTATTTTATATTAAGCCAATAAAAAAGACCATTTCCCAATTTAGGGGGATTACAAACAATACCCAAGACTTTCTTGGTGAGTACTCCCGTTCCTACCATAACTATATCACACCAGCCACAACAAACAAACCATAAAAATTAAGTTTTTGACTGAAAAAGTAAATGAATAAACCCTAGTTTCTACAAAACCATCTAACTGAGAAAAAACTATGCCGAAATCTCGAATTATTTAAACACATAGAGAGTTGATTTAGATACCATATTCACTGCGAGGACGTTTTGCAACGAGAGGAGTAAGAGCCGCCGGCGCCTGCTGCCCACCGCTGGTGTACTTTGAGAATTTAGCTGAGAGGGTACTTTGGGAATTAAAATAAAATATAAGGGATATAAAAGTAATTTTCATGGTCAACCAAAATGGCTTTAAGCCCTCCAAAAAAAAGTTAGGATTTCCAACTTTTTATTTTTGGGTGACTTTAAGAACTTTATGGATTAAATTTAGTATTTTAAGTTGGTAGCCAAACACCACAATAAGCTAAAAAGAGCTTATAAGTTGGTTTGACCAACTTATAAGCCCATCCAAACGGGCTCTTAATCTTGAATCTCTTTGCACATATCTGAATGTTTTGCCGTATTGCATTCCATTTTGCAGTCTGAGGGATCGTTTGGTCAAAATTGTCACCGACTACAGAACAGAAACTTCTCTTAGACATGGATGTAATGACATACTCAAGGTACATTATTTGTGAGCCTACCTTCCATGGTATTTTACAGAAGATATGCATTTGTTTGCAAGTTGTGATGAAGTAATTCCCTTAACGATTTAATTTCACTGCCAGGCTGATTGTGTCAACCTGCTAGTCAAATACTACAAGGAAGCAAAGCGTGCAATATGTTTGAGCGAGGACGTTGATCAAGCACGCTCCAAAAGAAATGAGCAGAGGGCTTCACATTTAGGAGAGAGAGTCATGAGTATGAAATCCATGGAGGTCAAGTCAAAAACCAGAGGAGGTGGAAGGTGTTGCATATGTTTTGATCCGTTTTCTCTACAGAACGTATCTATTATTGCCTTCTTTTGTTGTCATGCCTACCATACAACTTGTCTCATGGAGTCTACAATTTCTATTGGTGGCGATAAGAAAGAGACTGGGGTTTCTTCCAAGGGGATTAATTCATATTATGAATTTGATAATGGTATTGATGACGAAGATGACGACGACGACGATGACGACGAAGATGCTTCTTCAGGTACCCCTCGGATGCGTTGTATTCTCTGTACTACAGCTGCAGGTTGACTATCTGTTGTTTTTTCCGTTTGTTTGTGGTGTACCATAGTTTTGTTTGGTGTGTGCATATATCATGAGCATGTGTTATTATTTATTAGATAGATACTGTTTTCTAATGTTAGGAAATTGTTCTGTATTTATTGATCCGAGTCAAATTCTCTGCTATCCCTTCAATTATTAGGGACGGCTTAACGCATAAAATTCTACAGATTACTTGTAAGGTGCTGTTCTTTTTGGTTTAATAATTCACATTTCTTCGTCTTCGTCTTCATCTCCTCCCTCTCCTCTTTTTCGGTTTTTGACATTTAACTTTGTGAAAACTGATTATGAAGCTAACCATATCGTTGACAGAACAGTACGAAAACGCAGTGCTAGTAGTAATGAAGTTGAATACTAAATAAAATTCCTACCTTCGGTGTTCATTGGTATTATTGGTCATATGTATGTTTGGTACGAAGGAAAATATTTTTTTTTATCCATTTACAGGAATCACATGATCATCGGAGAATCATGTCATTCCCGTCACATATAGCCATCAGAGTCTCAAGGGGCTAACAAGCGACTATAGTGCTTATGGTTGTGGGTGTGGTAGCTTCGAGCTTCCCGGGTCTTGCTCGTCATTTTTCCCTTTACTGACCTCTTTTAATTGACTATTTCTTTTGGGAAACATACACAAAATAGATTCAATTTTAAAACTATTTATTCAAATTGGATCCAATCCAAACTATTTACATATCTATTATTCAAACTATTTATCCTCTTACCTCACTTTTTCTTTTCTTATTTTGCGCATGACGTCAACTTGATGCCAGCACCATTGCAATGAATGAATCCTCTGTAATACTCCATTGGTATATCGATACCATATCGGTAT
The DNA here is from genome assembly GCF_947179165.1 of Solanum dulcamara. Lineage (NCBI taxonomy): Eukaryota > Viridiplantae > Streptophyta > Magnoliopsida > Solanales > Solanaceae > Solanum > Solanum dulcamara. Next base: position 75,353,859 of record NC_077245.1, read on the forward strand.
CATATAAGACTGATTTTAATTTTTTGTGATACTCCATCGGTATATTGATACCCTAACGGTATCATATAAGATTGAATTATTTTAAAAAAATAAAAATAAAATAATTAAGAGAAAATTATTAAAGTCACAATCTTATTTATTAAATTTTAAATTAGTAGAAAATATTTATTTGTGATATTTCGTCGGTATATTGATATCATATCGGTATCATATAGTACTGCGTTTAATTCTTTATGATACTTCGTCGGTATATTGATATCCTAATAATATTATATAGGGTAGATGTTGACGTATTTTAAAATAAATTTGTGTTATTTTAAAATAAAAAGAGAATGTGAAAGTAATGACTCATTTAAGAGTAAATATTTTCCTTCAAGTGAAAGCCCATTTCTTTTCTCTGCTACACCTATCCATTCACCAATTGACATCCATAGCGGCTCATATTTAGTTTTTGTCACGAGAAAAGGGAACATTACCATATATTTTTTAAAAATAATTTATTCAGAAGTTCATATCTGACGTGGAAGATGGAAATACCATTTATTTATCACTATCCTAAATTGGAGTTTCTTTTATAGTACAAAGATGAAATTGGGGAGGTGCAACATGTTTTTGAGTAAAATTCAATATAAGGCCACACAAAAATACAAATGTGAAAGGCAATTTGGCCTTTTAGGAATATGTTGTCAACCACCACGTGTATACATAATATGGTCAAATATTAAAGGTGGTTAAGATGCACATTGTAATCCAACCCCCGGCTAGTATGGGGATGAGTGTATATATTGAGTCAAATTTCTTTACAAAAAGACGTCTTTAAAAGGGAAAAAAACATTTGCAAGGAAAATTATTTACAAGTAATTATTCCTTTACTTTTATATTTTTTTATTTTTAACTACTAATTTACGTTTATTAATTGATATTATCAGATTATATATATATATATACTCTGATGGTATTAAAAAAAATAGAGAACACTACTTAGTTACTTCTTGATACCATTAGAGTATATATAATAGACAGTGTTTCAATAAAAAGACTATCAACTTACTGTTTGATACCATTAAAGAGATAACCATCAAAGTATATAAATATATCAGTATATAGATACTATCAGAGTATATATATTCTGATGATCAAAGATGAAAAAATAGTGGTTCAGTGAACAGAACAAGGGGCAGACGGGTAAATAATTTGGGTCGTGGGTCCAACACGGATAAATAGTTTGTGTTGAATTCAAGTTAGATAAATACTTTGCCTAATGGGTTCAATTTGTGTAGAAAACATATAATATAACATGGAAAATTAGTTTAGGTTTGTTAATTAAGAAGAGATTATTAATAAAATTAACAGTATTGGCCTCCTAAGGGTTGATCAATGCAATAAGAAATAAGTGCCATTTAATTACATCTGCCATTCACAATAGTAAGTTTTATTTTTGTATTACAGTTAAATCTCCTTATAATATTCATTTTTTATAATAATTGTTTTTTTTAATTTTTTTTTCATATTATATTTTACCTCTTAATAAAAATATTATTTGTTTATAATAACAATGAATTTCATTATATTGACAAACTTTTTGTCAAATCACTATAATTCTGATAATTCTGATTGATTTAAAGAAATTTCTCACTTGAATTTTTAGTCATTTATTTTCATATTTAATTAAGAAGAGTGATTATTAATGATGTGCAGTATTTTTTTATCAATGACTATCAATGTAATAAGTGCCATTTAATCACATCTGTCCTTCAAACAATTGTAAATTTTATTTTTGTATAACAGTTAATCTCCCCATAACATTTATTTTTTATTATGATAATTGTTTTTTTATAAAAAATTCATATTATGTTTTACCTCCTAATAAAAATAATATTTATTTATATAACAATGACCCTCATTATAAACTTTGATGAGAGTGGTTAAAGTTCCAACGTCTAAATATTTGATTTTGTATTAATACTAGGCCGTATGTTTGTTAATATTATAACAATAAATATGAATTATTTGTGTAATTATATACTTCGGTGCAATATTTAATATTTTGGTATTTTATTTATAAATATCAAATATCATTTCAAATATAAAAAAATTTAAAAATATATATCATATACCATATTAAATATCATAATATTGAAATTACGGCTCCAAAAAAATCTGATTTAATATGATAATTCAATATCTACTGTATTACACCCACCCCTAATCTAGATGGAGGACCATGCAAGCATTTAAAGATAATAAATTCAGTCAACATATAATAAATACTAAATTTACAAGTTTAACTAATTGGTCATTTAAAGATTTTACAAGTATTGCTATATTTGGAAAATTTTCAGAAAATCTATGTCAAAATATTATCCCAAATTAAAAAGAAAGTGGTGGCTGAGTGAAATGTAGGTTGTAAATATTTGTACTTATCTTTGTATATGACTATTTGGTTAAGGCTGTAATTATCTTTTCTGTGACTATTTGGTTTAAGTATATATATCCAAGGGATGTTAATTCCTTGATGGTCCCACATTTTTTTTTATAATCATGATGTTGTGATCAATTTACGTGCAGTTCGATAAGTTTTATGAGATACTCGTTATCTTCCACAAATACATATATTGGATAACTTTATTCATAATATAATATTCTCCCTCTATATTAAGTACTTTTTCCGTTTATTTTTACTTGTCCAACTTTATTTGTCTAGTTTGGAAAATCAAGACTTAATGTATCATTTTGCGTTTATTTTACTCTTGCTATTAAATATTATTCATTTTTCAATATTTAGATGACTTATAATTAATAGGTGTGCTATAGTAAAATTACCTTTCTATTTATTGTTTCTTAAGGAGTGTGCGGTGTTCCAAATCAAACATCAACAAGTAAAGATGGACGGAGGGAGTAACACTTTTTCTATTTCAATTAATGTAGCGGTGTTTGACTGAACACAAAGCTTAAAAAAAAAAAAAAAGACTTTCGAAACTTGTAATCTAAATATAATATGATCTTTACGCAAATAGTCGGTCAGATTCGTTATATTACTTTTCTTAGCCAATATACATAAATTAAGCACCGATTATATATATATATATATATATATATATATATATATATATATATATATATATAGATAGATAGATAGATAGATAGATAGATATATGTTTATACATATCATATATATATATATATATATTATATTATACGTATTATACATTCACCAAACTTTTTTTAATTTGAGCGACTGAATGAACGTTGAATATTTAATTGCAGCCACAGTCACTTTAAATGCAACTATACACTATGAAATGTTTGAATGGTAGATGCAAAAAAGCTCAACGTGACATTTACTTGCAAATTAAATACCTACCAAGTCCCTAAGTCCACTTTTTTTAAATTTTATTTACAACTTCTCATTCATCTTTCTTCTACTTCATTCTTTCTATCATATATATATTAAGAAATTGTGAGGTTGAAAATAAGTAGTATTAAAACTATATGTTATAATCTTTATATTACCTTTGATATTAATCATGGTGTTACTACTTACTAGTGAGTTGTTTGCAGCAACTATAATATATATCATATTACATATTATTATTTCAAAATTAATAGCCACCCTCCGGGAGCGGAGGTGGCGGCTACCGCCAGGTCCAACGGGGTTTCCGGTGATCGGAGCACTTCCACTTTTAGGTTCTATGCCACATGTTGCACTTGCAAAAATGGCCAAAAAATATGGACCTATTATGTATTTAAAAGTTGGTACATGTGGTATGGTTGTTGCTTCTACCCCTAATGCTGCTAAAGCTTTCTTGAAAACACTTGATATTAATTTCTCCAATCGTCCACCAAATGCAGGTAAATATTAGTACTAATTTGTAATATTATAAAATTATATATAGTAGAGAAAATTAAATGAATCCATATGGTTTGTGGTATTTGAGTTCTTATAGGTAAAAGCATTAATGTTGATTAAGTTTTGATGTATTATTCATCTTTTAGAATAGTGTTTAAGTTATTTCTGTGAAACGTATAAGTTATACGTTCGAGTCGTGAAATCATTTGAGTCGGAGTAGAAAGCCTATGTCATACTCTATTGCGATGCGGTCCTTTATCGCATTCGATATGAATATGAGATGTTTCATCGATCAACTAGCTTTTGTCCATATTTCAGTGTAATGATTGATATAGCTTTTCAGCACACAATAAATTCATCTGAACTCAATATTTTTACATAAAACTTTTATATATGAAAAGAACTAAGATGTCAACAAGTATTAGATCTGAACCCCATATTTTAAAAACATATGAAATTTTTAAATCATGGATTTGTCGTTGTTCTAGAACTACTTTCTAGGAGATAAAGTCTTATGTAGATGTAAGTTTAGAATTAGCTTTTTGAACATCTAAATACCTCATTTTATTTCTCATTTAAGGGTATCAAGAGAAGTTGGGAAAAATAATATTCTCACAAAATCTTCTAGCAATTAATCTAGTGTACTTTTGTTGATCCTCTAAATTAGGTGCCACACATTTGGCCTATAATGCCCAAGACATGGTTTTTGCACCCTATGGACCTCGTTGGAAGTTGCTACGGAAATTGAGCAACTTACACATGCTAGGTGGGAAAGCCTTAGAAGATTGGGCTAATGTCCGCGCCAATGAGCTAGGCCACATGCTAAAATCGATGCTCGACGCTAGCCGGGAGGGCGAACGCGTGGTGGTGGCGGATATGTTGTCGTTCGCGATGGCAAACATGATTGGTCAAGTGATATTAAGTAAGAGAGTGTTTGTGGAAAAAGGGGCGGAGGTCAATGAATTTAAGAACATGGTCGTGGAATTGATGACAGTAGCAGGATATTTTAATATTGGTGATTTTATTCCTAAATTAGCTTGGATGGATTTACAAGGGATTGAAAAAGGGATGAAAAGTTTGCACAAAAAGTTTGATGATTTATTGACAAAAATGTTGGATGAACATGAAGCAACTAGTTATGAAAGAAAAGGGAAACCTGATTTTCTTGATGTTGTTATGGCAAATAGGGATAATTCTGAAGGAGAAAAGCTCAGTACAACAAATATCAAAGCACTTTTATTGGTATGTATCTTTTAAATATTAGTAATCTATGCCATTTAGATTTTATTGAAAGGCATGTTGGTCGAACTCTTTGAAAATTTCACAGTGTGTTGGATTTTCTAAAATTGTTCTATTTTTGGAGGATTTAACATGAGTGTGATAACAGTTTTGGAAAGTTCGAACAACATATATACCTTGAAAATAACCTTAATTGAAAAATAGGTAAAATTAAAAGTATGTTATTTGGACTTTTCAAAAATTCTATTTGATGTGTGTTGGATATATCCTCAAAAAATTGTGCATTTTTAGAGAAACTAACATGAGTACGATAACATTCTCCTAGCAACATAAACCAAGTGTGTGTTTCATAGCTTGGCCACATATCAATACTCTCTCTCATTAAATAAATGATTTTAAGTACTTTTTATTTTCTATGTTGCTCGCTCTCTTAAAATATTGTCACACTCATATTGAATTTTTCAAAAATACACTAAAGGATCTAATATGTGCTCGACAATCTTTTTAAAGAGCTCTCTTTTGCATAAGTTTATTCACTACCAAACAAAAAAGATCAGGAATTAAATGGACAACTTATGTCGCCAAAAAAAATTCATCGCTAATCCGATTTAGTTATGGATTAGCCATGGAATATCAAATGACAATGTTAGCATGAACTATTTAATGACATATTAGCAACAAATTTCGTAGCAAATTTCTATTCTTTTAGTGATTATTGTCACAAAATGGTAAGGTTAATATTAACTACATTCTTTCCTTTTGTAATTAATATTCTGACATATTTTTCTTTTGACAAAATTTTGTTACAGAATTTGTTCACAGCTGGTACAGACACTTCATCAAGTGCAGTAGAATGGGCACTTGCTGAAATGATGAAAAATCCCCAAATTTTCCAAAAAGCACAACAAGAAATGGACCAAATAATTGGCAAAAATAGACGTTTAATTGAATCTGATATTCCAAATCTCCCTTATTTACGTGCAATTTGCAAAGAAACATTTCGAAAACACCCTTCAACGCCACTAAATCTCCCTCGGATGTCGAGCGAGCCGTGCACGGTCGATGGTTACTACATACCAAAAAATACTAGGCTCAGCGTCAACATATGGGCGATTGGACGAGATCCTGACGTGTGGGAGAATCCGTTCGAGTTCAATCCCGAGAGGTTTCTGAGCGGAAAAAACACAAAGATTGAACCTCGAGGGAATGATTTCGAGTTAATTCCATTTGGTGCAGGACGAAGGATTTGCGCGGGGACAAGGATGGGAATAGTGATGGTGGAGTATATATTGGGAACTTTGGTTCATTCATTTGATTGGAAATTACCAAATGGTGTTATTGATATTAATATGGAAGAATCTTTTGGATTAGCTTTGCAAAAAGCCGTCCCTCTTGAAGCTATGGTTACTCCAAGGTTACCTTTGGATGTTTATCTTTGCTGATCTAGCGAGTCTTTCTAACTCGCCTATAGTGCAACATGTCTGTTGAAGACTGTCACATAAGAAACTCAGCTATTAACTACATATAAAAATATTGATAATGCTATATCCCCAAAGGATATGTTTTGTAATTTGTTTGGCTTTCTTCTAATAAATTTTTATGCTTGTGGATTTTTTTTCTTGATAATGGAATTCTAGCCCTTAAGTCTTTGATTTATTTCAAAATATTCAAAAGAATTTTTTCTTAATATAAAGGAGGATTACAAGTTTGAATATTAATTCAAGTGGCGTATTTAAAAAAGGTCAAATCGTCAGGTTAGAAAAAGGTCGGTGAGCCCGATTTTCAAGCCCGCCTTTAAGTATTATTGGGCTACACAATGTGGCCACAATCTATTGTTTGGCCCAATATGGTGACCTCAATTTTTCAAGCCCACATTGTAATATTGGGCCACAAATTCTGACCCACATCTATCATTATGGACCCAAAATGGTGATCTCAATTCTCAAGCCCACTTAGATGAAGAAGCACTTTTTGAGTTAAGCAATCTCTCTGGGCTTCTTAAGCATCACCCCCCACCCCCAAAACAGAATATAGACCCATCAAAAATTAAATTTAGATAAAAAAAATGGATGAGATAATTTTTAGTCTGATATTATGCGTGTACCATGAGGTAGATGTTCACGATAATGAAATATATACAATAATTTATGATAATCTTAGTTAAACATGTAATAATTCTTGTATATATTTCCAATTAGGTTGAATAATTATTACGTGTTTTAATTCGATTACTCGTTATATATGCAATTAGTTTAAATTAACGTGTGAATTCCTTCACAAACTATATATGTTGGTTTTTTGGTGTTACATCACAAAGATAACAATATTTGAAAAAATGGAAAAGTCACGATTCTAGAATTATACCTAGATCCAGATTAATTTGATACATACATTATTGGTCCTTGCCATATTCAAAAGGAATATTTAGGTCGTGGACAAAGGTATCTATCTGGTTGATGAGAATTTTTGATGATCAGTAACGTGAATCGTGGTTACTATAGATCCGCTTTTGGTGAGAATAAAATTATAATTTTCCTAAACTAATATTTATATGATCGATAACAACCATATATAATTTGAAGTAAACACTGAAGTTTTTATGAAATGATTGCTTGAAACTTTGCTTCATTGCTAAGCTTAGGAACAATTTTTCAGGCATGACTTAGACAACATTCTATCAAATGATTAAATTTTTTAGCAATGTTGCCTTTTTTTTTTATAAAACAAATAAATTGATTAAAATCTGCAAGTTTTTTTTCCTTCTATGATGAATGTTCCAAATATATTTTTGGAAAATCCCTTCCAGTCAAAATTTTGAAAAACTCAACCAAACAAGCAACATTTTGCAAATCTTTTTTTCAAAAGAACTTCTTACAAAATAAATGAATCGTGAACTCAGTTATTATTGTATATATTAACTTAACTTTATTGTAAGAACTTTGTAAATTTTAAATTCTGAATTCGCTTCTATTCTTTGTAGTCCAAAGAGGTACAATATGTTTTTATTTGTCTAAATTACATATATAACGTGCGATATTTAAATTCTGAATCGGTCACTATTTATTTGTTGTGATTCTAAAGCAACAGTGACTTCCATTAGAATTCTAATTTTTTAGTAAGGCCCTCTATGCTTTGAATTTATTAATGTGTATAGTGCGCACGTTATTAGACCATCAATTCCAACTTTTGTTATTTTCTATAAACGTGCTTTGTTTTGGTCCAAAGATGTATGATATTATTTCAATTGCAACTTTGGAAGAATGCTTTGATAAAGATTGAAATATATGTATCATTATTTTAAAGTTCTTACATCATCACTATTAGTCAAGACGACTTCGAAATGAGTTAAACTATGTTTAACGAATGGTTCAGCCACTTCGTAGGGCCTATGAGCTAGCAGTGGTGAATGAAGCTGATTCAATTGAAATTATTGAACTAAATAAAATATTAAAGAGTTTTATTTGTAATACAAATCCAAATAATTATTTTTCTAATATTTTGTTATGGGGCATGCAATTTTTTTAAATTTATTTTTAGTTTTCCACTCGATGTCCGGAGTTCATGGAGCCCGATTAAATTCAGATCGTGCACTGCAGGGCCCATTCGGGGGTGACACTTTCAACATGATTTTTTCATACCTAGGGTTTGAACCCGAGATTTCTGGTTAAGGGTGAAACAATTTCACCACTACATCACAATCCATGTTGGTGAGGCATGCAATTTAATTTAATGCAAAATGTAGAATTTTATTAGACTTGAGATGCTGCAAATTCTCTTGAAGGAGAGATGTGCCTTCTAGAATGCATGCAGAATTTTATCAGACTTGAGCTGCCTTGAATTCTCTTGAAGGAGAGATGTTGCTACTAGAATACATGCAGAATTTTATGAGACTTGAGGTGCCGCAAATTCTCTTGAAGGAGAGATGTGCCTTCTAGAATGCGCACACACACACACACATATATATATATATATATAACGTTAAATTAGTTAATATTAATTATTAATTAAATTTGTATTGTTTGTTCTCAATAAAGATAAATTTATATATTTAAATACTAGAAAATAAACGAACTGTTATAAAATAAATTAACTTAGCAATTTAATAAGAAAAAGAGATAGTAAGAGAATGAGAGAATTTCTTGTGTTTCTTTTCATTCTGCGCTGTCTTATTTATATGAAGAAGATAATAATTGAGAGAGGGGACACCACGTGAAGGGAGGAAAAGAAAAGAAAAAGAAGTAGAGGAAAAAATGAAAAATGAAAAGTAAAAGAAGAAAGGGACATCCTGAAAGGGACATTCACTTTCTTTTACAACACTCCCCCTTGGATGTCCATAAATAAAAATTCTAGTGAAAAAACAAATATATATAGTTATTCTGAACCCCCATAGATGTCGTGCCTCATTAAAACCTTACTAGGAAAAACTCAGTAAAAAAAGCCTAATTAAGGAAAAAAAATACACAAATCTGGTAATACGTCTTGATTGCTGGCTCATTAAAAACTTTACCAGAAAACTCAGTGGTACAAAACCATGGTTTAGGGAAAAAGAGTACAACACGTATTTTACTCCTCCTGATGAAAACTTCATTTGATATTTTGGAGACGGTGTATTCCAACCTTATACATTAGCTTCTCAAAAGTTGATGTTGGTAATGCCTTTGTGAATAAATCTGCAAGATTATCACTTGAACGAACTTCTTGTACATCAATATCATCATTCTTCTGGAGATTATATGTGAAGAATAATTTTGGTGAAATATGTTTTGTTCTGTCTCCTTTTATGAAGTCACCTTTCAATTGAGCTATGCACGCGGCATTGTCTTCGAATATAACTGTGGGTACTTTGACATTATTTTACAGGCTGCATCTTTCTTTGATGAACTGTATCATCTATCTCAACCACACACACTCTCTACTTTCTTCATCAATTGCTATTATTTTAGCATGATTTGAAAAAGTAGCAACAAGAGACTGCTTTGTAGATCGCCCTGATATAGCAGTTCCTCCGTGTGTAAATAGATAGCCTATTTGCAATCGAGCTTTATGTGGGTCTGATAAATAACCTTCATCTGTATAACCAATAAGGTCTGCACAACTCTGTTAGTATAAAACAAACTCATATCAATGGTACCCTTTAGGTATCGCAAGATATGTTTGATACCATTTTAATATCTCCGCATTGGAGATGAACTATACCTTGCTAGTAAATTAACAAAAAATGTTATATCAAGTCTGGTTGCGTTAGCAAGATACATAAGTGCACCAATAGCATAGAGATATGGTACTTCAGGACCAAGAAGTTCTTCATCCTCTTCTGGAGGTCGAAATAGATCTTTTTCCACTTCAAGTGATCAAACAATCATTGGAGTACTTAATGAATGTACTTTGTCCATGTAAAATCGTTTTAAGATTTTTTCAGTGTAGGCAGATTGGTGGACAAAGACCCCGTCTGCTAAATGTTTAATTTGCAGACCTAGACAAAGTTTTGTCATTCTAAGGTCTTTCATCTCAAATTCTTTCTTTAGATATTCAATCACCTTTTGGACCTATTCAGGGGTTCCAATGAGATTTTTATCATTAACATAAACGCAAAGTATAACAAACTTTGATTCCGTTTTCTTAATAAAAACACATGGACAAATGACATCATTTATATAACCTTTATTTATCAAGTACTCACTAAGGCGATTATACCACATACGCCCTAATTATTTCAGACCATATAATGATCTTTGCAATTTGATTGAGTACATCTTCCAAGACTTAGTACATGTTTCAGGCAATTTTAATCCTTCTGGGATTTGCATGTAAATTTCATTATCAAGTGAACCATAAAGATAAGCTGTAACTACATCCATTAGATGTATTTCAAGATTTTTATATACAGCTAAACTGATGAGATATCAAAAAGTTATTTCATCCATAAAAGGTGTATATGTTTTTTCATAATTGACTCCGAATCTTTGAAGAATCTTTGTGCAACATAAAAATTACGGTGATTGGCCTCATTTTATGCGAAAACGAAATGAGAGAAATGAAATTATAAGATACAAGACACGCCTTGTTGCATAAGGATTCTCTCAAAGACCCGGGGTCAATTATGAAGAAACATATTCACCTGTTATGGATGGAATAACTTTTTGATATCTCATCAGTTTAGCTGTACATAAAAATCTTGAAATATATCTAATGGATGTAGTTACAGCTTACCTTTATGGTTCATTTGATAATGAAATTTACATAAAAAATTTAGAAGGATTAAAATTGCTTGAAGCAAGTACTAAGTCTCGAAAGATGTACTCAATCAAATTGCAAAGATCATTATATGATCTGAAATAATCAGGACGTATGTGGTATGATTGCCTTAGTGAGTACTTAATAAATGAAGATTATATAAATGATGTCATTTTTCCATGTGTTTTTATTAAGAAAACGGAATTAGAGTTTGTTATACTCGCCGTTTATGTTGATGATGTAAATTTTATTGGATCCTCTGAAGAAGTCCAAAAAGCGAATGAATATCTAAAAAAAGAATTTGAGATGAAAGATCTTGGAAGAACAAAACTTTGTCTGGGTCTGCAAATCGAATATTTAGCAGACACCGCCTTTGTCCACCAATCAGCTTACACTGAGAAATTCTTAAAATGATTTTACATGAACAAAACACATTCATTAAGTACTCCAATGGTTGTTCGATCATTTGAAGTGGATAAAGATCCATTTCGACCTCCAAGAGAGAATGAAGAACTTCTTGGTCCTGAAGTACCATATCTCAGTGCTATTGATGCACTTATGTATCTTGATAACGCAACTAGGCCTGATATAACATTTACTGTTAATTTGGTGACAAGATATAATTCATCTCCAACGCGAAGACATTGAAACGATATCAAACATATTTTGCGATACCTAAAGAATACCATTGATATTTATACTAACAAAGATTGTGCAAACCTTATTGGTTATGGAGATGCAAGTTATTTATCAGACCCACATAAAATTCGATCTCAGATAGACTATCTATTTACATATGGCGGAACTGTTATATCATAGCGATCTACAAAGCAATCTATTATTGCCACTTCTTCAAATCATGCTGAAATAATAGCAATTCATGAACCAAGTAGAGAATGTGTATGATTGAGATCTATGATACAGTTCATCAAAGAAAGATGTGGCCTGAAAAATGATGTCAAAGTACCCACAGTTATATTCGAAGATAATGCCGCGTGCGTAGCTTAATTGGTGACTTCATAAAAGGAGATAGAACGAAACATATTTCACCAAAATTATTCTTCACACATGATCTACAGAAAAATGGTGATATTGATGTACACAAGTTCGTCCGAGTGATAATTTTGCAAATTTATTCACAAATACATTACCAACATCAACTTTTGAGAAGCTAAAGTATAAGATTGAAATGTGTTGTCTACAAAATATCAAATGAAGTTTTCATCAGGGGAAGTAAAATACGCGTTGCATTCTTTTTCCCTTAACCAAGGTTTTTTCCCACTGGATTTTCTGGTAAGGTTTTTAATGAGACATCATTCAAGGCGTATTATCAGATGTGTGTACTCTTTTTCCGTCATTAAATTTTTTTCCCACTAAGTTTTTTCTAGTAAAGTTTTAACGAGGCACAACATCTATGAATGTTTATGATAACTATGTATATTTGTTCTTTTACTAGAATATTTTTTTACACATAGACATCCAAGGGGGAATGTTATAAAACTTGTGGATGTTCCACTTTCTTTGTGGAATCCACTTAAAGAAAAAAAAATATACCCTCTCCCTTATCTCTTTGCTCTTGAGGCTATAAATAGCCTTCTTTAGTGTGTAATACAAACACACTCAATTTTATCAACTCTCTCTTTCTCTTTTACTATCCCTCATTCTTATGAATTTGTTAAGCTAATTTATTTTACGATAAGTAATAATATCTTAATATATATTCACACTTACAAATCAACTATGAATAATGAAAATTTTCATTTTAAAATGATAACCAACGACTGGCTGCATTAATCCGCTTATTATCAAGAGATGTAATCCTCCACAATATTTATGGATACAAAACTTTTAATTTTGAAAGTGGGAGACATACATTCCCTAATTATGATGAAATTGAAGTGGTCCACTTATTTTAGACTTCTTTAAATTTATTTCAAAATTAGTTTTGGATTATGAAATTTCAAATATAACTTCAAATTGTATAGTTATATTTTTGGGAAATTACTCAAAATTTTGTATTCACTTTTTTACTTTCACTATAAATACTTTTTCGATAATATATTTTGCTTACTTATGGAACATCGTAGATTTTAGTAACCAATTCATTCTTTTGACCGTTTACTATAAATCTAATTAATTTCCTAATTCAAAAAGTATTTACATGGAAGATAAAAGAAAAAGTAAGTTGGCTATTTATTTTGGGCTATAAAATCAATAGTTCTAGCGGTTAGCTTGTTTCTTTCAAACTTGTTTCTCATAACTAAAAAAGATCATAAAGATAATATACAAGGTTGTTTTATTTAATCGTTATTATTTCAAGATCAATCTATTACTTGTATGGATGAAGAATTTCCTTTTTTAAAAAAAGGTTTGTTATTCTTTTCTTTCAAAATTTTGTTTTTCTTCCAAATTGCAGTGGCATACTAATTGTGTATATAATAAAGCCAAATTATTGTAACAACTAGACAGTTATATATAGTAATGAACTAATGATAAAGTTATAAAAGTCTCTTAGCTTTATTCAATGAAGCTGGAATAGTGGTCATAAAAGGACAATGAGATTCATGATTTAAAGTCACCTTTTTTGCACAAAAAGAATCTTTTTTTATTCTTAGAAAAAATGCACTTAACCATAAGTATAACATGTTTGACCAAGGTTTTGAGAGACCAAATATATTCATTTTTTCCATATAACAATCCACTTTTATGACAATGAAGGCAACAACAATAATAACATATTCAATGAAATTTCACATGTCAATGAGATTCGAGTAGAGTAAAGTGTACGATCTTATCTCTACCTTTGGACAGAGAGACTGTTTTTGAAAGACCCTTGATTCATTCTAGGTATGACATTGAATTATATTTTCGAGGAATGATTGTTTGTAATTTTCACTTCATAATCTCTTAGGTTCAAGCCGTAGAAAATAAAAAAAATCCTAATAGACAAAAAGCTTTGCCAACCCCTTCAATGGACCTTAGATATCGCGAATCCAGATTAGCAGGACTAAATGACGGAATCCTGATAGAGAGAGTTATTCTCTTTAATGGATCGTAGCTAGGTAACACGAATTCAAATTAATTAAATTTCAAAGCGGATATCATCCAACGGATAAGAGAGAAAAAAGAAGAAATTTGTTAGACAAATCATTGAATTATGCCTCACATGGTAGAGTGAAACACTTATAAATATATCCACAATAAGATATATAGAATCACCAAGAAACATTCTTTTTCTTTACCAAAGTCATTTTTGTTCTAATGAAGATGAATATACTTTTCTTATTCCAATGGCTTCTCTTATTGATCTTCACAAAAACCTCATCAATTTCTTCTAAACCCAATAAAATCCCAAGACTCACACCACTTATTGAAAATATACTTCAAGATTCTAATACCCTTTCTTCTTCAACAATAAATGATCTTCCAAAAGAATTTGAGACTTATTACTATACACAAACACTTGATCATTTTAATTATGGACCAAAAAGTTATTCAACATTTAAGCAAAGGTACATAATTAATTCTAAGTATTGGGGTGGTTCCAATTCAAATTCTCCAATATTTGCCTATCTTGGTGCTGAATCTTCTATTGATGGAGACCCTCTTGGTATTGGATTTCTCACTGAATTTGCCCCTCAATTTAAGGCTCTTCTTGTTTATATGGAGGTAATTAATATAAATTCATTAATTATATTCCATCAAGTATATGTATCAATTAAACTACAACTCTCTTATTTTGCTTTGTTTTGTCATGTGTTTTTGGTAACTAAAACTCAGTTAGTGTTTGATCATAAATTTTTAAAAAAATTATCTTTGAATATCTGTTTGGCCATAATCTGATCTCATCAAATATTTTCGAGTTATCAAAAGCTGGCTAGCCCAGACTAGCTTTTGGGACTTCTCTCACAAAATCTTAAAAAAATTCAAGTAAAATGCATGTCTAAAAACAACTTCAAAAACTCAAATAATCAAGTTTTAAATTTTAATTTTAAAATTTATGATCAAATGAAAGCGTCTTGAAAATGGAAAAAAGTATTATGAGTACTGTTTCCTTATGGTGGAGCCATCCTTACTTAGAGGTGGTGATGGAGTCGGAATTGGCCTCGTTTATATCTTCGATGCAAGAGCACTCGATCAGTGAGCTATATATATAGTAGAATATTGTCTATAATTTAGTCCAAGTTGTGGTGGTATATATTCTTGTTTTTGGGGTCAAAATGATTTATTATGAATAGATAGTAGATTTTAAATTTCGTTAACTTCTATCACTGTACATACTATATGTATATGTTACGTTAAATTCTCTTAGCTTTTCTATGCATTTCCTTCTTTATATTTTGATCTCACTCGGTGAAATTCTTGGTTCCGACACTAATACTGTTATTAGTGAATTTGTTAGAACATGAATTTTGATTAGTCGGATCAAAGACTTTTGTGCCTTATTTATTTATTTTTTTGCATACTCTTTTTCAGCATAGGTATTATGGAGAGTCAAGACCATTTGGGACAATGGAAGAAGCTCTACAAGATGAAGATACTAGAGGATATTTCAATTCAGCACAAGCTATAGCTGACTATGCAGAGCTTTTGTTACATATTAAAGAAAAATATTCAGCAAAAAATTCTCCAATTATTGTCATTGGAGGATCCTATGGAGGAAGTAAGAAATAAAAACAAATTAAGATTTTTTCCAGAAAATATTTTTTTAAATTTCTATAGACGATTGATCAAAAATTTTATAAAATATTTTCTCTAGAAAAATTATTAAAAATGAGGAAAATGACTTTTTCAGTGAAAATATAGGAAAAATAAATTTAAATTAATTAGTAGCAGTTCAGATTGATTTTGTCATTCCAACATTCAAAGCAACACACTTCATTTTCACCCTATCCTTACCCCAGTACCCCCAACCTTCGTAATATCTATCTAGATTATATACAAATATTTGTAAATTCAAGAAAACAATTTTCATGAAAAATATATATTTAATTTTCTTTCGGTAAAGCACACCCTCTTAAAGTTTGAATTTAATTAAAACTCTTTCTATAATTTTTTTCTAATTATTTATTATTTTGCAGTGCTTGCTTCTTGGTTTAGAATGAAGTATCCACATATAGCTCTTGGTGCTTTAGCTTCATCAGCTCCAATTCTTTATTTTGACAATATCACTCCACAAAATGGATATGATTCAATTGTGTCTAGGGATTTTAAAGTAAGAAAATTATTTAATTTAATTTTTTTGACTTTTAATAAGTCCTTTATTATTTTATTTTTTGAACTAACATGTTAATTAATTTTTTAATTATTTCAGGAAGCTAGTAAGAGTTGTTACCATACTATAAGAAAATCATGGCCAATAATTGACAAGATTGCTTCTAGAAAAAATGGACTCTCCTATCTCAGTCGGAAATTCAAGACTTGCTCGTAAGAGTTTAAGTTATATATATCATCAGGATTTTTATATTAGTATGTTATTTTTATTTGTCGTAGTAAATTATTTTTCTTATTTACGTGTAGATATTTTTTGGATTGTTTGATGGTGTACTCAGTGTAAAGAGTTTTACATCATTAGATACCTTTATTTATTGTAGTAACCAGTGTTAATATTATGATAATACATTTTTTGTGCACGAATTATTCACACTATCAGCGTGAAAATATTTATACTATCAAGTTATTTTTATCTGTTGTAGCATGCAACCTATTTTATTTTGATCATCAGAAATCCTACATTTTTAAAATACACATCCTTTAAGAGTATAGGAACTTCTTTTTTGCACGAATTATATATATAAACATGCATGTATCGTTAATGTAAGTAATTTTTATACCATCAGTTCTAATTATATTTATTATAGCATGCAATACATGTCTTATATTCAAAAGTACAAATCTCACATTTTTTAAAAACTTACCTATATGATATCATTTGAGTGATCTAATATGGTAATATCTTTTTAGTTCATAAATTGTATATATGCATTAATATTGTTAGTATAAGTAATTCACCATCAAATCACTTTTATATATCTGTTTTAGTGTAATTTTTCTTTAATTCTTTTTTTATATATATATTTATTTAGTCTTGATTTTTTGGAATTTCAGGAAGTTGAATGATTCATATGAGTTGAAGGATTATTTAGATACAATATATTCTGTGGCTGCTCAGTATAACAAGCCACCAAATTACCCAGTGACAGTAGTTTGTGGAGGAATTGATGGTGCACCAAAAGGAAGTCATATTCTTGATAGAATTCAAGCTGGAATTGTTGCATTTAAAGGAAATTCATCTTGTTATAACACAAATTCCATGCCTAGTGAAACAGGTTTGGGATGGAGATGGCAAGTAAGTAACACTAATAATTAACACTAATTTATTCGAAAATTTAAGTTATAAACACTGATTCTATAAAGATATATATGTAGTTTACATGTACTATATCAGGATAGAATAGGTTAGTTAGTTACTATTTTTATCAGGTTTTCAATTAAACATATTTATAATTACTTTATAAGTGATCTGATTGTGAACGCCTGAAAATTTGACCTATTAGTCATTTAACGTGGATACTCATGACTTTGGAGATTAGGGTTCAAACTACAGTTAAAACAAAAAATATAGATGATTTTTTTCCATCTGTTGAGTCTTGATAGGGCCAGAGTTGCTCGAGACCTATGATGGGGAGGCAACAGGTACCTAATCATGAGTACCTAAGGCTTAAGGGTGTGGCTTAGAGTGATCAATGAAGTCGGGGCAAATTTTGGATAACATGATCCTAATTAATTTCAGTAGAAACAAAAATATTTGGTGATTTTTTTTATTTGTATAAATCTTGACGGAGCTAGTAATAACCACTTGATTGTATGGACCTAAGGCTACGTACGATAACCTCGAGGTCAATGAAATGGATGCAAATTTCGGAAATTTAGGGGTTTAAACCGTAGCAAATACAAAGAATACTTTTTGATGTCTTCATATATTTGTCTATCTCTTGATAGATAGAGTTATATTTGTTATTATATTAATTAAAAAAATAAGTACTGCATAATAAAATAATTGAGATATGAACAAACTGACTCGTTTTATTATTTTGTAGACATGCAGTGAGATGGTGATGCCTATAGGGCGTGGGGAAAATGACACAATGTTCTTTCCAGCTCCTTTCAATTTGAATGAGTTCAAAAAAGATTGCAAGAGCCAATATGGTGTCTCACCTCGTCCACATTGGATCACAACTTATTATGGAGGACACGTATGTATACTTATTTCTCATACTTTAATTAGTTACATATTGTAATCTCATTTTTTTTTATTTTCGACCTAATGTATAATTATAACACGTGGTGATGCACGTGCAATTCGCATAATTCAGATTCGTGTTATTAGAAAGCTATGTTGCTTGTACTACTACATAATAACGACGGGTGTATGTTAGATTTTTTAAAGATAGTGCATTTTGTAAAGATTTTTAAAAAATTCGAACAATATAGTCAAAAACTTTTACTTTAAAAATAAAATACATTCTATTAAAGGAGACTTTATTCTCATCAAGGCTCGAATCCAAAACCTCTTACAACAATCTTTCATTAAGCTTGTTTTGTCATGTTACTTTTTCTTATACTATATTAGATTTGTGAACTTACTAAATGAGTGAATTTTGCAGGACATAAAATTAATTCTTCATAAGTTTGCTAGCAACATCATTTTCTCTAATGGGCTAAGAGATCCTTATAGTAGTGCAGGGTACGTACACCCCCACCCCTACGTCCACACAATTATTTTTTTCCTTTTTCTATTTGGTTTTATTTATTCTTACACTAATATTTTATTTTATTTTCTAATTTAGGGTTTTGCAAGATATATCTCCTAATCTACAAGCTGTCTACACACGTAACGGTATGCCATTTACTTACTTTCCAAAAAAAGAAATTAGTAATAAAGGAACTCATGTTGTTTGTTTTGGTAGAATTGGAAATGTTATTGAAGGCATCAACATCAATAATGAATTTTACAATTATGTGAAAAAGATATTTACTTCATTATTAGATTACTTATAAGATAATAATAAATAATTTTTTAAAATATCACGTATAAATAAACAAAACTTATGATGAAATGGATAGAATCCTTAATTAGCTTTCACCTGTAATAAGAGATTTTGGATTTATGAATCATGGAAATAATCCTAATAGCAACAGCTTCATAGGAACAACGCCTATTGGCCACTTTTTTGCCACGTCTTTAAAAAATAGTCATTGTCATAAAATTCAAAAATTTCACGAGTAAAACTCAATGACAATGACTAACTTTAATTTACAAGGGCTGAAAAGTGGCTACTTTGTTAACGTTGCACGAGCACTTCCCCCTTTAATGTGCAAAAAAAAAAAACGTGAATCTAGATTAATTGAGACCTCCATATAAGTAGTGAACGTCGAGTGGAAAATAAATAAAAAACTTTTTTTTCTTGGAGATATATGTTGACTCTAATTTCTTCTTATTTCCTTTTTTTGTGTGTGTAGGTTCTCATTGTCTAGACATTCTTACTAAAAAACCAACTGATCCAGAATGGCTAATCATGCAAAGGAACACAGAAGTTAAAATCATGGAAGGATGGATAACAAAGTACTATGCTGATCTTAAAGCCCTAAAAAATGGCAAAATGCACTAATTAATTAAAAAAATTAGTCCATTTATTGTATTTTCAAAAGTATAATTAATATAAATTAAGAAATAAAAAGGAGAAAAAAATGTTCTCTAATATTGATGAATTACATGTTTGAAGCAGAACTAGCAAAGTTGTTCTCTTTATTCCTCTCTAAATTTTACTTCATAATCATCAAGAAATTAAATTAATATATTATCATAGTATTTAAGTTTTATGTAATGATAGTGCCAAAAAACAAATCACACGAGCACAAAAATTTTAATTTGTGACAGTAGACTATAGATGTCACGTATAACGAGATTTAATTACCTATATAATATCGAAATATTTTTTAGGATTTAACTTACAATTTCAGTAGAACTTGATAATTTTAACTCAGACTTTATATTTTGTGTCGGAAAAAAATATAAACTACTTTAGGCTATCTGTCACGGCACACATGCACACATATTAAATTAAATTCTCTTATTATTTCTTTTCTTATTAAATTGTTAAATTAAATTTTTTTATAACACGTTATCAGCACGAGCCTCCATCACTTTGAGCAATTTTAACAAGGTAACAAAAGAGTAAGAATTTTATTTTCTTAAAATGTCAAAAATCTCTAAACTTGAATTTGTTGCTCTTGATATATCTGGAAAAAGCTATTCATCATGGCACTAGATGCCGAAATACTCCTAGAATCGATGGGTCTGACAGACACCATAAAAAATGACAATACGGCATCTAGTCAAGACCGTATCAAAGCCATGATATTTCTCCGCCACCATCTTGATGAGGGGTTAAAATTATAGTACCTCACATTAAAAGATCCTCTTAAACTGTGGAAGAATCTAAAAGAAATATATGACCACCTGAAGTTGGTCATCCCTCCACAGGCACGTCATGATTGGTTAAATATGAGACTAATGAATTTTAAAATTATAACTGGATATAATTCTTCCTTGTTTAGAATTATATCACAGTTAAATTTATGCGGAGAATAAAATTACTGAGCAAGACAAACTTGAAAAAACATACTCCACATTTTCACCCACGAATATGCTCCTGCAACAGCAATATCGCGAAATTTTTTTTAAAAAATATTCTGAATTACTTTCTCACCTTCTTATTGTTGAACGCCACAATGAACTGTTAATGAATAATCATGATAGTCAGCCCGTTGGTTCTGTTATGTCGAAAAATGGACAAAGTGTAAAATTAATTTCATCTTTATAAGAAAAAATCAATTTTAGTAAAAAAAGAGTCGTCACTTAATTTTTTAAAGAAATTAAGAAAACTTAATTTAAAAGACTCTAACAGATTTAAGTCTTAAAAATTTAGAGAAAAGGGTACGAGGTTCATATTACTATTTTAAGAAGGTTTTAGCACTTAAAATAGCCGCTAACATGCGGTTATCCAACGATTTGAAATTTATTTGACTAACTTTGGGAAATATTAATTTAAAAGAAAACGAAGACTTTGAAATTATTTTTTAGAAAAATAAATAAATAAAATAAATAACAAAATTGATAAAACTTAAACATTTGATTATAATATACATGTATATATATATATATATAATTAAAGATGATTAAGACTTTGATTACATAAGAAAAATCATTTGAGCTATTTAGAATATATTTTTTTTTTAGAGAAAGACACTTTAAACTCAATTGATTTGAAAGAACATCAACTTATAAAAAATAAACTTTAAGATAATTTGAAAGAAAATTCTATTTTTTTTTAAATGTCTAACTAAAAGAAAAATACTTGAACAAAGTCATTTTTAGAGCAAATTAACACAAAAATGGTTTCTCTTTTAAGGGGAGTTCGATTAAGTCAAACCAAACTAAAAATTAACATCTAAGCAAGTATACACAATCATAAATAAATTAAATTATTACAACCCAAATAAATAGAATAACAATATAAACAAAACAAAAATCCGGCCCAATACTTAGTTTCTGTACACCTGGACTAAGATATTGGGCCACCTGTATTTTGGGCCTTTGGCCCATTTCGTTTCTGTATATCATGATTATATATAAATATATATCAATATATACAGTCATCCTTTTTCTGTATCTCCTGTATATAGATTGTATATCAGCCTATTTTCTTCCTCCGGAACCTAAAGTAAACCTCCTTTACATCTGCGTATCAGCTTTCAAAATTCGAACAAGGGTGAAGTTGACTCAAAACTCAATGATATGCGAGGATTTAGTCCAAAGATGGACTCGGATGGTGTCACATGCACCAAAATAAAATCATATAAGCTACTACTCATTTTAAATTGAACAAACAAATATAACATAATATTTTAAGACAATAAATTGAAGATTATCTTTCTATGTCAATTTGGAGAATGCAACTAGAAGTGCATATAAAGTAACATAGTGACTAATAACATGCATACATGTAAAAAATAATAATAATAATATATATATATATATAGAAATATATTCAAATAACTAAAGAACATGAAATCAACCTATACATTAAACTAAATCAAATTTTAAAGCAAGATTTACATCAATATAGTGACTAACAACATGCATACATGTAGAAAATATATATATTCAAATAACTAAAGAACATGAAATTAACCTATATAGTAAACTAACTCAAATTTTAAAGCAAGATTTACATCAATTAAGCCATGAAAAAATGAAAATTCTAACTCAATGATAACTTAAGTATATATTTATTATTTAAATCATGATAAAGAAGAAATTAAAAATATGAGAATCTATATGGTCAAACAAAACTACTAAAAAAGTCATGAACGAAATTGAGATTTTTCTTTTTTTTTTATAAGATGTCTCTACACTTTAAGCAAGACAAAATTTTTTCATTTTTTTTATTATTAATCTAATTGATTCTAACACATGCTAACTAAAAAATAATTACAAATCAACTACATAGAAGACATGAAATAATTATTAATTAAGTAAATAAAATCGAGAAAAGATTCTTACCAATTTTCGGGCAGCGATTGAGACAACGAATTTGAGGGCGATGAACTCCTTTAACCTATCAAGAAATGAGAGAAAGAACTAAAAAAATGAAAAATCCGAGACTAAACTTTTTTTTTTTATGATTTTCTTTTTTATAGTATTATGTTCTTGCTTCCTTTTTTTTTTCTTCTTGTATGTTGATGAATATTGATGATTGTAGATTAATTCTCCTTTTTGTTCTTCTTCCTTTCTCTCCTTTTTTTTTGTGTGTGTTCTTGATTTTATTTTTTGTGTGTGTGTTCTTGGTAAAAAAAAATGGTGTCTCTCTCTTTCTTGTTCATCTTTTTTCTTTATGAAGAAGATGAAGATGTCTTTTAAAAAGAATGAGGTTGGTGAGAATAATAATGAAGTTTTGATTAATGATGGGTTTGGTGGGGTGAAAAAGGAAAAAGAAAAAAAGGAACAGAAAAAAGATGAAGATAGGAGAATGATGATGTTTGGGATTTTAAGAAAAGGTGGTTTAGGTGGGATTGGGAGGTGGAAAAGGAAAAAGTAGAAAGGGGTGGGTTAGTATTGTATAAGTATAATATATGTATTGTAGTAAGTTGGTGTTGGGCCAAAACTATTATAAGAATTGGGCTTTAGGTGAATAGGTGTTAGAATATTGTAGTAATGTAGGTTGTTGTTGTTATTGGACTTGTAGAGAGTGGATGACAATATTGGATTGGATGAATTTGGGCCCAAATTTTGAGTTTAAAAAAAATGACTTGAAATTTGGTTAAGGGTGGAGTGAAAAAGAAATGGTTAGATTTATAAGAAAAAATTACTATATGAAAATTAATTTCGTTTGTGAAGGGTCAAAATTGGGTATCAACAGGTTCTTTGTCATTTCCTGAAGTGAATCGGGTAAACTATAACCAACAAGAAAGAGGTCAAGGCCCCAGTCATGGTCGTGGTCATGATCGAAGAAGAAATTATAATCATGATGCTCGGCTGGCACCGAGAAAGGATCAGCAATACAAAACGAAGAATGAAAAGTCAGAAGCTATACCAAAAAAAATTCAGAAGGTATATGTCATAGATGTGGAGGTATGGGGCACTGGTCACGGATCTGCCGGTCATCAAAACGTCTGGTTCAGCTATATCAGGCATCTTTGAAGAGGACATAAAATAATCAAGAGACAAACTTTATCTCTAAAGATAATATTGAGCATATGCATCTGGATATAGCTGATTTCTTTAATTTTCCAAAATAAAATATGAATATTGATAACTCTAATAATATTTAAATATTTTTTTTTATTTGGTTTGTACTAAATAATATGTTTGTATTTTTCTAATCCATGTAAATAAATAAAATTTGAGTCATGTATTAATTATAATATTTACCTTATTTCTTTTTGAAGAAAAGTATGAATATGCCTCAAATTTTGTTTGGATCAATGATCAATCACGAGGATATTTGTGTAACTGATAGTGGAATAACTCATGTCATTTTTAAAGAAGAGAAATATATTTCCAACTTGCTTAGAAGAAAAATAAAAGTTACTACAATTTCTGGTAATTCAAAAAAGATTGAAGGCTCCAGAAGAGCTACTATATTTCTTCCTAAGGAGACAAAGATTGTTATAAAAGATGCATTGTTCTCTTCTAAATCCCCTAGAAACTTATTAAGTTTTAAAGATATCCGCAGAAATGGATATTATGTTGAGCCACTAAATGAAATGTATATTGAATATTTTGGTATAACCAAGAGTGTTTTAGGCCATAAATATATTTTGAAAAAATTATCAACTTTGTCGTCTGGCCTATATTATGCAAAAATTAGTGCAATTGAAGCACATTTGATCGTAAATCAGAAGTTTACTGATCTAAATACATTTGTGCTATGGCATGATTGGATAGGTCATCCTGGATCAATAATGATGAGACGAATTCTTAAAAATTCAATTGGGCATGAATTTTCATGTGCTGCTTGTTATCAAGGCAAATAAATTACTAGACCATCAACCCTGAAGGATGGTATCGAATCTCCTGGCTATTTAGACCGTATACATAGAGATATATATGGACCTATTCATCCACCTAGTGGATTATTTAGATATTTTATGGTCCTAATAGATGCATCATTTAGATGATCTCATGTGTGCCTGTTATCATCTCGCAACCTGACATTTGTGAAGTTGTTAGCACAACTAATAATATTAAGGGCGCAATTCCCAAATTATCTAATTAAGGCTATTCGCCTTGATAATTCTGGAGAATTTACATCCCAAGCTTTTGATGATTATTGCTTATCAATTGAGATAAAAATTAAACATCTTGTTGCTTATGCTCATATTCAAAATGGCATTGCAGAGTCATTTATTAAGCATCTACAATTGATAGCACGACCCCTACTAATGAAAACAAAATTGTCAATTACTATTTGGGGTTATACAATCTTACATGCAACAGCACTTGTACGTCTCAAACCGACAAATTATAATAAATACTCTCCATCACAATTAGTATTTGGTCATGAGCCAAATATAGCCCATCAACAAAATTTTGGTTGTGTAGTATACGTGCCTGTAGCACTACCATAATAAATACTGTTTGGGGTCATATTATCTTACATGCAGCAGCACTTGTACGTCTCAGACCGACAAATTATAATAAATACTCTCCATCACAATTACTATTTGGTCATGAGCCAAATATAGCCCATCGACAAAATTTTGCGATATCTAAAGGTTACCATTGATATGAGTTTGTTTTATACTAATAGAGGTTGTGCAGACCTTATTGGTTATGGAGATACATGTTATTTATCAGACCCACATAAAGCTCAATCTCAGACAGGCTATTTATTTACACACGGAGAAACTGCTATATCATGGCAATCTACAAAGTAGTCTATTGTTGCTACTTCTTCAAATCATGCTGAAATAATAGCAATTCATTAAGAAAGTAAAGAATGTGTATGGTTGAGATCGATGATACAGTTCATCAAGGAAAGATGTGGCCTGAAAAATGATGTCAAAGTACCTACAGTTATATTCGAAGACAATATCGCGTGCATAGCTCAATTAAAAGGTGACTTTATAAAAGGAGACAGAACAATATATTTTGCCAAAATTATTCTTCACACATGATCTTCAGAAAAATGGTGATATTAATGTACAACAAGTTCGTTCGAGTAATAATCTTGCTGATTTATTCACAAAGACATTACCAACATCAACTTTTGAGAGGCTAAGATATAAGATTGGAATGCGTCGTCTCCAAAATATCAAATAAAGTTTTCATCAGGGAGAGTAAAATACACGTTGTACTCTTTTTCCCTTAACTAACATTTTGTCCCACTGGGTTTTCCTGGTTAGTTTTTTAATGAGACAACACTCAAGGCGTATTACCAGATGTGTGTGCTCTTTTTCCTTCATTCGGCTTTTTCTACTGGATTTTTTTTAGTAAGGTTTTAATGAGGCACAACATTTAAGGGTGTTCAGAATAACTATGTATATTTGTTCTTTCACTATAATTTTTCTTTTACACATGGACATCCAAAGGGAAGTGTTATAAAAAATAAAAGTAGTGGATGTCCATTTTGTGGGACTCACTTTAAAAGAAAAATTGTACCCTCTCCCTTATTCCCTTCATTCTTCAGGCTATAAATAGCCTTACGCAGAAGAAAAATAACGCACTGAAATTCTCTCTGATCTCTCTCTTTCTTTTATTATCTTTCCTTCTTATTAATTTGCTAAGTTAGTTTGTTTTATAACACTCCTTTCATTTAATGCATCTCTAGCACAAATATGACTATTGTCACGTATACTGCATAACCAAAAATGAATACAAAGTGATGAAAACTTATAAACACTGAATGATTACCTGAAAATGGAGCATGTGCAAGTGAATAATCTTTTGCCTTGTAATGCTCAAAGCCATGTACAGGGAGAGCATTGGTAGCGAGCTCATCATTATTCCACGTCACAACACGCACTTCTGGTCTTTGGGCATTTCCCTGTTGGATGAATTCACAAATCCTAGCAACTATCACCAATTACACTTATTAAAAATAACAAAGGATTTCAGTAGCGTTTAGTGGGTAGAAAACAAAAGTTTAGGAAACGTTCAACAGAGAGAAGCAAAGAGTCTTATGGCATTAAAGCCATATGGTAGAGGCAACCAAATACAATACAATTCATCTGAACTAAATACATCTGTTATTTAATTTTGAACTTATAGCCCCTCTACTTATAACTTAAGCATATAACTCTCTCAATTTATGCATCATATAAGCATTATAAAAGATTATCCAAATAAACGAAAGCGCACAAACACAATCCCCTTGCTAATTAGAGAAGACTAAATTAGTATTCTTACCAGATGAACTCCTCGCCAGCCCTACTGTCCCCCTCCCCCCAAACCCAAGATAACACACTTTATATCTTTGGTCCTTCTTGGATTTAAAATCAGAACTACTAGTATATGTTGTCTTCTTCACAAGAACAAGAATAGGCAGCTTCGGTAGAAATGTCAACAGTCAACCAAGTCCATAAATGGAATAGAGCTTTGAGAATGTACCAAAAGTTGAGGAAGGTCATGCAACACACAACATCTGGAGCAGTATACAAATTTCAAACCAAAACTTTACAAGGTCACAGAGACATGTAGTGGATGAGAAAAGAATTTTTTTCCTTTCTTGCAAAAACTTAAAGAAAAAAGAACACTAAGAAAGAGAATAACTTAAACCAAGAGTGGAATATAGAAGGCAAGAACTCAACAATCTCATAACTATGTCAATCAACATATGGATTTGATGCATCACAGAGACGTGAAAATTAATATAGGTAGCCGAAAGACCTTGTGAATCTAGCATACAGAGGAATCTGATAATTATGCAATTACTTAGACCTCACTAAAGAACTTCTCTATTGAGTTTTAGGTAACGGATATTTCTCCTTATGCCTCCTACTTCACGAAAGCCACTACCTCACCCCTTCCTCCTCTTCTTCTTGCCCACAATGGCCATCACAGGCTCAGTATTTGTTTCTCATGCGGTTCAGAATCCTGTTATCGTGTACCTGGTAGCTTCCACCAGCATTATATTGAGTAAGAGCCTGTTTGGATGGGCTTAAAAGCTGTTTTTAAGTTCTTTTCAGCTTTTTGGAGTGTCTAGCAAAATTCAGAGTAGCTTTTAAATTAAGTATTTTTAAGCCAAAGGCAATAATTGGGTTTGTCCAACTTATAGCTTTCAACTTATTTTAGCTTAATAATTGTTTTCCTTTGATTAATCTGATAACTTTTTCATCATAAATAATTATTTTTATCCAATATAAATTAAGCTTCAGCACTTAAAAAGTGCTTTTCAACACTTGGAGCTTAAAAGCTACTTCAACTCAGCTAATCCAAACAGGCTCTAACTCTGCCACCAAGATTTAGGCCGACGGAAAAAATCATCTAGTCCTTTTATTTTCTGCTGGAATCTGAACCCTGGTCACCAAGATTTTGCATCCACTTTCATTGATCACTACATCACACTTTGGGTGCAACAAGGAAGGAAATTCTAAGTGCATAATAGCATCAAAAGGCTTCATTCAGCAGTCTTGATCATTATGATACTGCAATTTATATTCACGTCCAGCAGAACCATTTGGCATCAAATAACAACAAAGCATTTTCCCTCAAAATAAGTAAACTTCCCAGAGAAGTGAAGCATAGAAAGAAACATAACTCATTTATAAAACAGAAAGGTCCAAATGCGTTGACATTTGATTCAGCAGATCAGTTAAGTCCAAGGTCAGAAAGAAGGAAACAGATACCTCTCTGGAGAGAATAGTGCTGCTGAACTCCTTCTCTCCATCTTCTTCAGCGGGAATATAATCTAGAACAACCAAAGAATCACCAAAAGGAGCAATTCCTGAAATGAAATAGCTGGTTTGAAAGGATGCCACAATATCCACCTGATTCAGACTAGACATGGTTATATACTTGTATGACCCATTCACGCCTTTGTTCTGGTTTGTTTTTATTGATGCAATTTTCACAGAGGTTCCCCATCCAATGACCAAAAGACTGTCATCCTGAATGTGAATGTAAAACAATGAGGATTGTCCAGAATAATTAGAAGTAACAACATATGGAACAACTGAAACAGAAAAGAGACAATTATGGTTTCACTTGCAAAATATGGTGGGAACCTAAAGCAACGCAGCAGTCTTACATTGCATACAAATCTCTCACTACTATAATCAATGGATACAGATTTATACAACAGCCTTGAAACCTACCTGCCAAACTATATGAGGGACCAGAAGTTCAGGGCGTGGACTTCCACGAGGTCGTTCAATGAAAGTTATGCGCTGATCATTGGCAGCATCATAAACTTTAACTCCTGCATCATTCGCCCAGGCAATGAGACTAGACCGCCACTTCACTGCATGAATTGGACCTTCACCAGAGTGCAGAACCTGCCAAAGAAACCCGCATGAATACCAATCAAGAGCTCCCACAATCTTTTCATGTTCCTTCAATGAAAAGGTAAGTGCACTTAGCACTATGGACAAAAGACAAACCTGGTCCCGATAGCCCATCCACTTCTTCGCATTAAGATACAAATTACCAGCTAAACCACCGGTCACAAATCTTCTGGAAGATTTTCTTGCATAATCTGGGTCTAAAGCAACAGCATTCATTGGCCGATGATACTCAAATTTCATTCTCTCATTAGTAAAAAGACTATTTATTATGACAGATCCATCATCAGAACAACTTCCAATGTATTCACCTTCTGTGTCAAAGCAAAGATCGTTGACTGCAGCAGTGTGAGCAGCAAACTCTTTAACCTATAGCAGACAAAACTTCTTTAATATTTAAGTAAGCAAACAAGTGACTTCTTGATTAGGAAAACTTAATCTTATTATCTAAGTGATTTTCAATTTTTTTTGTTTTGTATTACATCTTAACGGTTATATCGATAACCGAATCGATAATGATCAATAACCGATAAGTCAATATCTTAATAGTTCTATAACGGTTTGGCATGTCTGTAAACCGATAATCGATTAGTCAAAACGATAAACTCCAAAATCGAACAAAACCGACCGATACGCAACCCTAACTTTACTATTCATCAATGTAGAGGCCGACGTTTGGATCTTAAAATTTTCTTTTAGGAAGGTCCCGCATGTAGTAAAATTATTGTCATGTAATTATGAGGTAACATATTCAAGTTGTGAAAATCGTTTCTTGTTAAATACATAATAAGATTACATACATAGATTCTTATGGTCCGATTTTTTCTCCAGACAGCCCTCTTGTCCTTCTTATTTAAGTTACAATTTTGTTCGGGCCTCTTAGAAGCGTGAAGCTGTCATGAAAACTACATCAAAGCTCTGTGAGTCTGAAGTAGAAGTCGAACGCCTGCTCAATGGTTCAATCAGGAGTTAGAGGATTATTTACAAAATATTTACCATATCTAAAAAATAAATTCAATAATTTGAATATTAAATTCACAGCAAACAAACACTAACTTAATAGTTTTTGCAATTTATTTTAATCCCAATATATTTATCGGGCACAACTTACCGGTACAATATTACTATAGGAAATTGGGGATTAGGAATTGGAAGTCATACGCCCGTCTTCTTTCCCTTTCATTGGAAATTTACTGGATGTCGACTCAATGTTTATAGGTCCACCACATTCCACGGGCCAGCACAAGGAAATTTCTCATTTATTTTTGTGCACGTATATTTTTTTATCGAATTAGGTTAAATATATGATTCAATTTTTTAAAAATATTATGACATTATTGTCATTGTTATTATCATTATAACATTACTTTAGACTTTACTTCCACATTACCTTGCTTTCTCGATCCTAATACATTGACTTTAATATTTCATTTCCAATCAATCACACTCAAATTCATGATTTTGTTATCGGATGAATTCAGTATTTCAAGTTGAATTTTTAAGATCTTTATTTTCGTATTCAAATCGCGTAAAAAAAAATATTTATACATTCAAGGTATTAATATGAACCCTATTATTATTATTATTATTATTATTAAACAATAATAACATTTCCACAAAATAGAATCCGGGAAATTGTTACCAATTAAACGATATTTATATATAGTTTTTGTCTTTACATTATTATCACGTTATATAAGTGAAACGATTTCCTTCCCCTATATACATATATATATACATATATCAATTCCCAAAATTCACAATATCTGCAAAAATGGGCTCTCTTCTCCAGCTCCATTTCATCTTCCTCATCGCATTTCTCCTAATTTCCCCTGCAATATCACACAATTGCTCGTCATCTCCGGCGCTGATCTCCGGTAACACGCACTTCGCTGACTGCACCGATCTCCCTTCTCTGAAATCGTCTCTCCACTGGACTTACAATCCAACAAATTCGACACTTTCAATCGCTTTCACTGCTCCTCTGCCTTCTTCTAATGGGTGGATTTCATGGGGAATTAACCCAACTCACCCCGGCATGATCGGCACAGAGTCGCTTATCGCATTCAAAGCTCCAAATGGATCCATGATTGTTAATACTTACAATCTTACTTCCTATAAATCAATTACACAATCTGATAAACTTTCGTTTAAAGTGTTGGATTCTAAAGCAGAGTACTCTAATGGCGTCATGCAAATATTGGCCACTTTGGCACTACCGTCAAATATGACCACGGTAATATTTACATTTTTATCCTGATTTTCTTATTATAAATTATTTATAATAATGGCAACGTAATACCATAGTGGATTTTTTTATAAAGGTAGTATAAATTTTTTATTTTTTCTTTTCTCGTTGTAAAATAATTTCCGACTCTTATCGTGGATGAAAGGAGAGGTAGATGTAAAGATATTCGAAGAAGCCTTAGAGAAATGTGATTAGACATAGAAAAATGTGATTAGATATGATATAATTCACATTTAATTTATCAAAGATATGATCATCTAAGAAGATATGTACGTCGAACATTATAATAAATGGTTAACAGATATGTAAGTCACATGCAATTTCAGACTCTTGCTTGCTTATTCTTTGATTTTTGTGTTACCTAATGTTTTATTTGCTTCGGTTATAATTTTTTTTGTGTGTACTGCTACTAATCTTTTTTTTCATTGTTTTCGAAATAACTTCCTGACTATCGTATTTGCTTTGCATATTTGTTTTTCTAAAATATGTTTTATTTGGAGAAGAGTATCTATCAGAAATATTTTCCTTTTTGTAAGGAAGGGTAGACTACACACCATCCTTCTTCGACTTCACTTGTAGAATAATACCGAATATGTTATTATTATTGATGTAAAAAAAAAGTTTGACTCCTACACATTGAGACTTTATTTTAATCCTCCTGTTGGAGTTTATGGATTATGATATATTAAAAATTACACATTGTAGAAATTTTATAGCTACACAATTACTGTGTGATGTATTTTAGATCATACATTTTAAAATCTTCATTTCTTATTCAAATGCCATATCGATTCAAATTATGTCATTTAAGAATGAATTTAATGATAATTATTATATCAAATGATACTTTCTTCTAGATAATGGATTGCTGGATATATATCCTTTTTAAAACAACTTCATTTTTTTTCCTACTTTGGTGTATATCCTTTTTATTAATATCATTGAAGGTTTATTAGTCTTTCATATGAGATCTGATTATTTCGATCATAGCAGGTAAATCAAGTGTGGCAAATTGGACCAATGGTGAAAGACGGTACACCAGTGGCGCACATGTTTGATCCTGACAATTTGAAATCTAAAGGCACATTAAATTTGGCTACTTCTTCCAGTGGCGATGGAAAAAATGCCACAGCCCCTGCACCCGCTGGTGGCCGTGGACAGAGTTCCAGAATTTGGAGTAACAATACTATTTTTTACGTCTTTTTTATGTTCATTGGAGTTCTGTTTTTGTAACTTGAAGGAACAAATTAGCAATGTTCCAATTTGAAATAATTCAATAATTCATGAAACGATCGATACCATTAGAATATTGACATATATTTTTTTACCAACTTTTTTGTTGAGCAATTTAAGCCTAAAAAATTGGCATTCTTTAGCCACAATCTTCCCTCCCCCTAAAATCAAGCTAATTTAGTGTTTTTAAATAAAATAATTTTTTTAACCAAATTATGAATAGAAAATTACTGAGTTTGTTTTGAGGAGAACATTATATTCTCAACTTATATTCTATCATTGAATCATTCAATTTGAATGCATGTTTATGAACTTCATTTTTTTTGGGATCTATTTTGGTATACATCCTTTTATTAATGTCATTAAGGTTTATTAGTTTTCATATGAAATATCATTATCAATATTTAAACAATTTCATTTTTCTTTTGTCTACTTTGGTGTATATCCTTTTTATTTTCTATCGATGTAGCCATTTCTCTATAATATATTCAAATAATGCACACAACTATTTTTAGTTTAATCAATTGGATAGACGACTATTTAGGTTAGTTTTTCAATCAGTTAAAACTTATAGTGATTTTTATATATATCTTAATATTTGCGTGACTATATAAAATCAAAACATGTTATAATGTTTGTCTGACTATAAAATCACACACATAAAATACAATCATCCTTTAAATGCAAATAATTATTATGAAAATCTCATTTAATATGTAGATGCATTCCATACTGTTTGCCCATAATGAAATAATAGAATTTGTGTCTGGCCTCTTCAATGTTGTGTATGTGTATCAATTCTTTATTTTCCTATTTTAGATTTTCCAAACATGTTAGCCACACAAAAAGAATTCTAACAGTCCACCTGCAATGCACCAACTTCAGCCATTCGAGTCTTAACTAAGGTTTGACGGTCTCAAACTTCAGACTCGAATATTTGAAGTTTAGAATTTCAAACATCCGATATTCAATTAATTAATAACTTAATTATAAACTTCGATAATTTTTTGTTTAAATAAGGCTCCTAAATATAACTATTTGTGATCTTCCTATTTTTTTTTTGTAGTGTGAGGCTTTAAATTAATCGTACTTAAATAGTATAACTGAGTGGTCAATGTGGAAAGAGCCGATGTAAGCATTCCTTATTATCTTTAAGAGTTGGGTCGAAGGAGGTTATGTATAGATGATGATGAGTCTCCTGTTATAATTCAATTTTTCTTCAGTCAGATATATGAGAGCCTAGATGTTAAGTGTTGGCAAACTAAAGATATATGAGAGCCTAGATGTTGAGTGTTGGCAGACTAAAAGAAGAGGTTGGATCATAAGACTTATGGAAAGAGGCTATGTATGCTAATAAGAGGAGCAAGTATAGAAAGATACCTAAAAGATAGAAGGAAGTTAAGGAAAGTATCTTAGAATGAGGCCCCATTAGCAGTTTGGTATCTTCGGATATGGTATAACCGGAGAGTTTAAGTATTCTTGTGAATAGTGATACTCTATCGTGTGGAGCAGTGTGCTTATAACTAAGTGTAGAGAATCGATTCGCAGACTTAAGGAGGTGATCTTTGAGCTAAGGGGGAGATGATAAGGTAATGAACCAAAATAAGTCTTGAGCTTTCGATAGCAATGAGTTGATCAGTATGAGACATCATTGTTTTTCCATCTCGCATTTTCCTAACACTTCAGTCGAGGTGATACTCCCCAACTTTTTTTTTGGCTTATAAGCAATTTTCAGCTTATAAGTTACTTTAGATAAGCTAAGTCAAATAGACCCAATTATTTTTTTTGGCTTATTTTCAGATAAAATGACTTTAAGTTGGCCAGTCAAACACTCAAAAAAGCTGAAAATAACTTATAAGCTACTAAATTATTAATTAATACATGCATTAGCATGTTTGAAGATACAATTGTCCCTGAAAGTGTAAAAAAATTAAAAAATGTGGAAGGTATTTTCCTAAGCAAACCACCGATTAGGACTCATCTATATATACTCCATATTCAGCCACAATCTTTTTGCATATCCTTCCTCTTCTTCCTATCATATCCTTCAAAAATATCTAATTGATTTTTACTTTCATTAGGAGAATATATTTAATCCTGTCCAGAATGGCCAATACCAAATCACTACTTTACCATTGTTTAATCTTCTTTATCATCTTACTTTCTTCAGCTGCAGCTTTACAAGGTCGCACACACTTAAGTTTAGCTTTGTTAAATTGATTCTCGAAAAATAAAAAGTACCACATAAGTTGAAATGGAGGGGGTATTATTATATATACGTTGGCAAGAAGCCATCTCCGATCGCCATTGATGAAATCGATGGAGCTAAGAAGCCGAGAAAGAGAAGATAGAGATGATAAAGTACGGACTACACAATACTTCTATTATTTGTTTTGTTCAAATGGAACAATGGCTGATGAATTTTGTTATGGACTCTATAATTTGATTTGCGTCAATGATTCAACACAACCCAAATTCTGATCTCAGCCCAATTTCCATGACATCAGCCCAACACCAAACAATACCTGAAACTGTCATTTTCAGCATTGTACAAGGAATATTCTAGGATGTGTATGTGTACAAAAAATTTGTTACACAAAATATGCAATTGCATTTTAGTCCATAGATAGTTTAGATATTACTAGTTTTTTATTTTCTATTTCTGGCAGAAGGATCCCCAGCTACTTGTATATATACGAGGCATTGATCAATAAAATAACACACAGAAAAATTCCCAAAATTTCATACATTTCATCTTGTTTTTCTAACAATATACTCCATCTATACCATTTTATATATCGCTCTTTAACTTCTTTTTATTCCGTTTGATAATTTAAAGAACGATATATACTTTCTTTTTACTACCCTCGATAGCATGTTAATTTTATAGCCATAAAAACATATATATCTTATTTAAGATCATAACATCTAAGGTTACTTTTGGAATTTGTCAAACGTATTTTATTCTTTCTTAAATTTTGTGTGCGGTCAAATTAAAAATTAATAATATAAGTTGTGTAAAATGAAGTAAGGGGAGTAAGAATTATTTGTTTTCTTCCTTTATCTTATGTTTTAATCCAAAATCATGACTACACTCAATCAGGGGTAGAGCTAGGGGATCGGATGCGAGGATGATTATTTAAACTGAGAAATTATATTTTATACATAAGGTCAAAATTAACGTTATGTATATATAACATATGTTGAATCTCTACATTTAGTTCTTTATATTTTAAATTTTTCTTAGTGAAAATTTCTTATTCCATCACTGAATTTAATTATCTATGAGTATAGGGTGGTGGAGAAGGATGGATGTATAGGAATTCAAGAAGATTGATGATAGGATCAATGGAACCAAAATGTACCTACAACGAATGCAGAGAAAGCAAGCATAAAGTACAAGTGTAGAGCAAACCAAGTTCCAGTAGATGAGAATGATCCAATGAATAGCCCCTATCACTACAAATGTATTTGCCAACTCTGAAGATTTTGATAGTGTAATCATTGTCCTTAAAAAAATTCGTAACATTTTTTTTTTCGTATTGAATAATTGTAACGTATCAAATTTGTATTTGAATTTTCTTCATGGATTATATTTTTAGACGCAAAGCTTAGATATATGTGTATAAAAAACACTAAACTGTGAACTCGTATTTCAAAATCAATAAAATGCAATGGAATTAGTGATAGAACATTAAGTTTGATTGGTCAAGTTTATATCTTTATTAGGAAAGACAATTACGTATTTTGAATTATAATTCTTTTTGTTTATAGGGTTTAGAGTAAGTTATTGAGTTATGTTGAATCAGTAACTTAGGGGCCATTTGATAGCTAGTTAGAGTTATGTAGATATTATAATATAGGGATTAGTATTTATGTATTATTTTATGCAGAGATTAATTAAGGGGGCATTTGGTAACTGATTTGGATGTGAGTTATGCAAATATTAAATTACGAAAGATATTTTAATATATGTAAAATTTAATATCTCCATAACTTAACTCAAAACCAGCTATCAAATGACTTCTAAGTGTAGAACTGTACCTGATCTTGAGTCCTCCTCTGAGTCCGAGTGTGATGGAAGAGATGTTTTTAGGGCTTTTGGGGCAAGTGGGAGAGGAACCTTGAAAAGTTCTAGTTCTAGAAAAAGCAATTGAAAAGAAAGGAACTATTCGATCTTTGAGTTCCATATTACTTGTCCACTTTTTTCTACACATACCATTAAGAAAATATAAATAAAAAGAACATTTTTTTCTAATTTATCTTTTAAATCTTTTTAGTATGTCTTATTCATCAATACCAAGATCAACAATGAAGGAACTTTTTGAAACTTTGCAATATTTATACTTTCAAAAAAATTAAATATAAGGGCAAAGTTGGGGGGGGGGGTAATTAATTATAAAAAAAAAAAGGTCAAAATGCCTTTAAACCATGCGAAATTGAACAAAAATGCTATTAGTTAATTGTTTGGAGCAAACTATTGATGGCAAAGATATTTTTTGGAGCAAACTATTAACTGATGACATTTTGTTCAATTTCGCATAGTTTGAGGACATTTTGACCATTTTCCGTTAATTATAGTTTGGCTTTGTAAATTAACAAATAATTTGCGATAAATATTTTTAATAATGTGGACAAGTAATATGGAAGGAAGAGAATAATACAAGGAGCAAATGAAAGTGGTCCGTGGAGAATTGGAAATTCAGGGCCCAAACACATCATATAGTATGTGCAATCAAGTCAGAATCTATTCATTTTGTACTTAAATAGCAAAAGCCTTGTCTCTTTGAGCATATATATATATAGTTTATAGAGAAGTCAGGCCCCCCAATTTGTGTAGAAGCAGGACTTAAAAGAATCTACTTTTGCTTTGATTGAACTCTACTTTAGTAGTTTTATATGCTTATAAATGAACAAGCAAATTAAAGCACCAATTCACATAGTAATCTATTGACTTAATTAGTCCATCAATCATACTATCAATTTTGATGAAACCAATTTCTAATCATGTTAACCACTAAGAGGACATAATTTGGCTCCCTTTTACTTTCCTTAACTATACTAACCATTTTGTCAACCAAAGCCATCTAAATTGCACCATTCTTTAATATATGCTACTCTATATTTAAGACCAAGAAAAGCGTCATGCATGCCACGCACATACGGATGACAAATGACTGATAAATTAAAATTAGAACTAGCATAATTTGCAAAGTTAGAAATCGATCTTTTTATAATTAACTTATGATCTCGCTAAAATTATTTATAGAATCAATTGGGGTAGAGGTCAACAATAACGTGAAGAAAGGATCGTAGCATATATAAGTGATAGGAG
Organism: Solanum dulcamara; assembly: GCF_947179165.1. Taxonomy (NCBI): domain Eukaryota; kingdom Viridiplantae; phylum Streptophyta; class Magnoliopsida; order Solanales; family Solanaceae; genus Solanum; species Solanum dulcamara. Next base: position 75,392,067 of record NC_077245.1, read on the forward strand.
AATTGTTCATATAACAACGTAACATATAAATATGGACCATCATGATTCATGGTAGAAGTCAACAAGCCAATAAGATCATGCTGTAGAGTGTAGAATGGTTGAGTATGAATAAAAGTTTTAATTTATAGTAATACTTAATGGTAGATCTCTTGGAAAAATTGTGTAGACTTGATCTAAAACAGATAATATCATATCACCTTAATAATATTTTGATAACTTTAGCCTTTAGCCTAATAATAAATGGTACCAACTTCAATAATTCAACGAGATGACTATGAAAATCGCGAAAGTTTGAAGACACATTCACAAAATGAAGTTAGTAACATTTGATGGCCATATATACTTGGTTGATGCATGTTGAGTTACACCCCATAAATCTCCGGATAAGTTCATAAGGTAATGAGTGATGTGGAACTTAGTTGATGGAAAAATATTGTTGATTCAGCGTCAAATAAAGTACTACATCAATATCTAAAAAGAAATGGAAGTAGATTGCATATAAGGTGTAGCCATGCCCTTACTAATATGATCCTTTTTTAAAAAATAAAAAAAACGTACTATTTTTATTTAAAGTGAATATCACATCATGATAAGAATATTTTTGACAGCATATCGATCCATAAGAATAATATCCTTTTCCTAGCTAATGTTAATCTTTTACTCACTTGAATACTCATGATTATCCTATAATCACTCTACGAAAAAAATATTACTCCTATCCTATATATGACCACCTACTACTAATTAATGAGTCGCATAAGCACCAGTACACTAGCATTAAACTAGCTATTAATTGGATAACCTAATTTGGCTTAGACTTAATTAATCAAAATTAACAAAATCATTAATGTTGGAGTTTCTGGATTAATTATTCGAGAATTTGGATAAGAACAAACTGCCTTCCGTCCACACTGCGATTTTAATTATTCGAGAATTCGGATCAAAATTGCTAATATGAATGCTTTGAATAATTCTTTCGTTTCATTTTGGAATTTTATTTCATCGAATATTCATTAGAAGACTGATTAGTTAATTTATTTAATTAAAATAAAATATCTACTTTATTATTGATAAGAAAAATATATAGATACATTACGGGAATCGCTTATTTAATTTTGAAAGATCTCTGATGTTTAAGTTTAATTGGGCAAATCATTATTACATAAAATAATTAAAATTAGCACCATAAGCTAATTATAGATTATTCTCGACAATTACCAAATAATGCTAATATATGATTAGTACATTTTACAGCTTGTTTGGATGGTTCATGCATGGTTGTTATCTATTGTAGCGTATCGTGTTGATATTTTAAATATAATATTTATTTTAAATTTTATTGTATCGGATTAATAAATATGTGGAGATCTTCTGCGACCAAAATAAATGTCCATCCATTGAATACAGAAAAGCTTAGCGTTGAAAGTTTTTTCAAAAAGTTCAAATGCCTGCTTTACTAAAATGCAGCTTCTTCGTTGATACCTTTCTTTTTTTCCTTTGGTACAACACTCGTGTAAAATGATTCAAATGGAGATACACTTTATATATCTTAAAATCAGACGCAATATATTTGAGTATGAAAAAGTATATAAAAATATAACTATGATTTCAAATATTAATTACTAAATTTTATTAACACGGGTATATTATTTATATAAAAACTATTGAATTGAACCGAATACAACTGATGAGGAAGAGCTTCTTATCAAAAAAATAATAATAATCTTGTTAGCTAGAACTCAAAACTTCAAATTAAAATAAAATAGAAGCATTAAATTCAGTGAAGAAAAAGTTGTGGTTCTCTTTATCCGCTTATTGCTTTCAATGTAAACTAGTATTGTTGGCTCACGGAAAAGAGGTCTCTCTATCATCCACTCACACAAAATGGTCATCATAATTTTAGCAGCTATATGAGAGTTTAATTTATTATTTTAGAATCTCCACTTTTCATTTTTTTCTACCCTAATAAAATAAAAAAACTAGTTGAGTTAGAATATGAGGATCTTTATACAAATAATCCGTTGGATTTATTATTTATTTATTTTTAATCGGTATACATAGATCGATTATATATGATTATATATATGTTATACACAGATTATGTATATATTATATATTTGACAACTATCTTTAATTGAAACGAGTTGAACTTCTATTTAAGTTAATTCTTTTTTAATAATTTATTACATTCAATTTTTAAAACAGACTCAGATCTAATGTTTACACCATTTTTTCCTTTCAATTGACCTCTAAAAATATGGTAAGTTCTTAAAAACCATCTTATTCTTTAGAAGTATAGTAACCGATTATATTTGTCTATGGTTTCTCGGAAACAGCCGTCCTACTTTGATAGAAGTAAAATTTGCGTATATCTTACCCTTCTCAGACCCCACGTTATGAGATTTCACTGAATTATTATTATTATCGTAACTGATTAAATTTATTTATCTCTAGTTTCCCAAAAAAATAATTAAAAAATAGACAACTTACTTTTAAGATGGAGAATTTTAGTGGATAATAATTGTGAGAAAGAATTAAAAAGAGTCAAAAAGTAGAGGTATGACTCGAAGATGATTGGCCAAAATAGTTGTGTGTTTTAGGAAAAGTCTCTGTTTTCTTAGCTCACGCCATTAGACCGACAATAAGCATAACAAATACTCCTTCCGTCTTATATTATTTTGTTCATGTTAATTTAATATAATGATTAAATTTTTTATAAATACATTTTAATAAATTAATTTCATTAATAAGATATCAAAAAATTTAATTTAACTATTATTAATTTATATAATTATTTAATATCAAAAATATATAATAAAAAAATTGTTTTTAATACATAGACCAAATAATATGAAAAATATGAAATGTACAGTCCTACTAAAATAATAAAACATCATGGACCCCAAAACACGTGAGTATTCCCAAATCCCAAGTATCTTGGTGAGAATCCTTGGTTTGGACTAGTTTGTCAATTTAAATTGAAAAATAAATAAATATTCACGCTTTTATATTTATGCTGAAATATATTTAATACACGTGATTACCATTTTTTATTTTTCTATCACAAAAAATCATCATAAATTGTCAAGTTTTACCCTTTTCTTTCTTTATTTGGTATGATAATTATGTGATATGAACTTAAATGAAGAAGTATAAATTCATATTATTCAATTTGTTTAGGATTAAGACATAATAATAATTGTTGTTGATTATCATTTTTTATTATTTTTTGTGATATTTGATTAATTACTGATAAGCTAATAACACTTTTGAATTTTAATTTTTTAATTATTGGTAAATTGTTATTTTAGTGTTTGTGATATCTGACAAATTCTTTAGTGAGTTAATCGTAATATTTTTGAATTTTAATTTCTCAATTATTAACAAAATTTTAATCTTAGTACTTATAATATATAATTAATCATATTTAATTTTAATTAATTAAAATATGCACCTTTAATCTCTTTGATGATGAATAATTTACAATTTTTTCATATTCATTAATTGTCTCACCGCTAAATAGCTAGTTATTTTACTGTATTTTTATCCATATTTATATATGATGTAATTTTAAAATTTGTCTAAATATAGCATATATTTTTTATATAAAAAAATTAAAAACACATATTTTAATCAATTGAAGATTATGTTATATTACGGTCACACTTATAAGTTATCACAAGAATGAAATCAAAGCTTACCAATTAAAATACTTAATTATAAATCTTAAATTACTCATATATCACAAGAATGAATTCAAAACTTACAAATTAAAAGACTTAACTATAAATCCTAAATTACTCACATATCACAAGGATAAGATCAAAACTTACCACTTATAAGACTTAATTATAAATTTGAAAACAAAAGAAAGTAAGACCAAAGGAGTAACATGTAGGTAACACGTGAAACAAAACAAGGGTGTGGAAACAGGTAATAGCCGGTTTCCGGTGCGGTAAACAAGAAAAGACTTGTTGTGTTTTTTGGTCTGGTCGATGTTAATAAATAGTAAAGCCAAAAAGGAAAAGACTTTGTGTCTCTGTTTTTGTATTTGTGTAAGTCTTCAATGACAGGGGAAGAAGAAATGAGTAATGTAACACTTGATCTTCTTAAGAAGAAAATGGATGATTTTGCTAAAGAAAGAGATTGGGACAAATTTCATAGCCCAAGAAACCTTCTTTTGGCTCTGGTACTTAATACTTATTCCCTCTTCTTTTATATATATATATATATCATTTCTTGATTTGTGCGTGTTATATTTGTTCTTATTATGAAATAATCATGTTAATCTTCTCTGCATCGTTTTGTTTGTTTTCATTCTTGGGTTTTTTAGGAATAGTTACCTTATTTATACTCTTCCGTCTCAATTATTTATGTGGTACCAATTATATTTAAAAATTAACTTTTTACTTACTCTTGTTTTTCTTACTCTTGTTTTTTACTCTCATAAAATATCAAAACAAATTTAATATGACACTTTTTGTATTCATTTAATATTGTGCTCACTTAAATATCGTCATACGAAATGAAATAATTATGTAGAATAATATTTCCTATTACTTGGAAAAACATGGCTCCTGGTAGTTATTTTTTTAAAATTTATGTATTTTACTATTACTATTATTACAAACAGGTTGGAGAAGTTGGAGAATTGTCAGAAATATTTCAATGGAAAGGAGAAGTTCCAAAGGGCTTGCCAGATTGGAAAGAAAATGAGAAATTACATGTTGGTGAAGAACTTTCTGATATTTTGTTATACCTTGTTAGGCTTTCTGATATTTGTGGAATTGATCTTGGTCAAGCTGCTCTTCGTAAAGTCCAACTCAATGCCATCAAGTACCCTGTTAACAAACTCAATCAACAAGAACAAGTTGATAATTAAATAGTCCAGCTCCGTACTAACAGGAGGTCTAGTTGGATGTCTTCATAGATAATAGTTCTTTTGGTTTCTCAGTCATTAATAGATTTTAATTTTACTTCATATGATATTTGATTTCAGTTACTTGAAATGTGCACTTTTAATCTATTTGCTTATCAATATATAGATATAGGACTATTAACTATTTTACTGTTTAATAATTACACGTGAATTATGTTAAACTTATATTGTTAATCCATATTTGAAGATGATATACTTTTAAAAATAGTTCAAATATAATGTTTTTTTTACGGATGTGAAGAGACCAAAAACACATATTTTAATTAATTAAAGTTTAAGTATATTGATTCATACTATATCAATAATAATAGCATGCTCATTAATCAGTATGATATCACAAATTGAATCTGAAGAGAAAGGGTATGTGAAAATCTTGCCCCTATCTCGTATGAAGTAAAAAGGATGTGTAAGATAGCTTTGGACTCAAGGATATTGGTTCATATATCTCAAGGACCAAAATTTGACTTTACCTATAATCGAAATACCAAAAGTGTTACTAATTCTTTTGGTATAATCATTTGGCACTCGAAAGTTGGAGCTTTCCAACGGAGTAATATTCATGTTATGTAGGTCTCATAGAATAGAGAATTATCATGATTTTTTTAAATTCAAGGATCGAACCGAAGAACTCTTTACCGGGAAGGAGGGGAAGGAAGGAATTAACTTTTTATGTTATGCTTTTTATGTCATAGGAGTTTAGAGAATAGGGGAGGTCTTTTAAGAGCTACTAGAATAGGCATTTACCATGTGGCTGTACTATATAAAAGCAGCAATATACATTTTGTACAATTGCATTTATTTTGGCAGTTGAAACTCATATCCTTCTTTGCCAATCCATTCAATGTGCTCTCTCAATTATCATAAAAGTTTTTCCTACTTTTGAATCACAAGATTCTTCAGTTGAATTTTAGTAATTTCTTCTCCGGATTGCAAGGGATTTCCTTTCACACGTCATCAGTTTACCTTTTTTTTTTTCTATGTTTGGACTTTTGTATTGAACTACGACTAAATTCAAATTCACGTTGTAAAGTTTCGCATTAGGGTAAATTCTTGTTGTCCATATATTCAATATAGTAAAACAAAAATATTTTTAAGATGAAAAAAAAGACAGTATCCGAGTCCACAAAATTCACTGTGCGTGCTTAAGAAATTTAATCTCCTCACCGAAGTTATGGATTATTTCCTCCCAGAATAAAATGGATAAACTATTAAAGAATAGCAATACCCCTCAAACTTCAATAATTTCAGCGAACTCAAAAGTAAACTACGAAATCACATAAAGACTCAACTTTGTTTGTAAGAAAATAAAAATAGAAGAGGGACAAAAATTGATGCAGAAATCTAAGAGAAAACCTCTCTATTTATAGCAAGCAATGGGTGTGAATTCCCCTATTCAGAGCAGTCTCACTATTCAGTACAGAAGTCATGTCTTTTGAAAAAAGAAATATTTGTTCGGAAGAAACATGTCCTTTAAGAATCCACGAATTTCAAATTAATTAATTCTGTTCTGCAAATTAATTAGTTAATTCTATTTTGCGGGTGATTTAATTAATTCTGCAAATTAATTAATTAATAATTCATCTGATTAATATTAAGAAAAAAAGAAATTAATTAATGAGATTGATAAATAAATTTTGTCTAAAAAACTATCAATCAATCACATTATTTGCCAAAGCGCCTAGAAGGCGACGACGGCGCGAGGGACACCCTCTACTTAACCCTTTAAGAGCTAAATAAAGTGTTTTCTAATATAAGAACAAAACTTTTCTTTTCTTCTGCCAATGAGAGGGAGAAATCACTTTTCTTTTCCCCTTGGTTCCCCCCATTTTTCCTATTCTCATTTCTCAATTCACACCTTACTTAAACCCAACAAATCTTTCTAACTAAGGCAACTCGATATCCAAGTGGTCTCACATTCGAGACTGACTAAGGATGAAAATATATTTACCACTCAACCATAGTCTAAGATTGTGATTAACGAATTTCAACTTCTAATATTTATGGACATTCTCTAAACTCTTTTTATTATTAGTTTATTATAACGTATTATATCAGATAACTTGATTTATTTAATTGTATCTACAACATTTGCAAACAAGATCATATATATATAAGGTAATTACAATTTATTTAGTTATAGAATTAGACGACATCTTGGTAAAGAAAACGATAACCAGTGTGGCACTAGGGTGTTGTATTGTAGTTAATTTAGTTTATTTCAATTGTCCAAGCTTTGCTGATAGAAATTAGTCGAGGATATGCAGAAATTAATCAAGACACAGTTACTTACAAAAAAGAAACTACAATAGATTAAATTACAACGATAAATGCTATATATAATAGGATTCAAATCTCTTTTTAAAAGAACTAAATAAATTTGCCAGATATCATTCTAAATAGGAAGGTCCATACATTGATTAAGGTGATATTATTATTATTATTATTATTATTATTATTATTATTATTATTATTATTATTATTATTATTATTATTATTATTATTATTATTATTATTATTATTATTTGTGGAATCGAATCCTAATTAAGTTTACCTAGTTATTTAATTTATCGATGATGTTTTCTTAAATGGATATTTAGCAAAAATCCAACACAAACGACGTCATTAGAACTGTTTAGCACGAATATAAGAAGCCAGCCAAAGATAGGATGACCAAATCAAATAAATAAAATAATGTATAATGTGTCCTGCTAGTACTATTTTTTTTAATGACTTGAAAAACATTGCAAGTAATAGATTAAGATGTATGGAAAATTAATTGCTCCTTTATATATGGAGAGACTCGTATCCTCTAGACTGATGGAAGATGTGGGTCTGATATATTCGATAAAGTTTTCTTATTCGTAAGATCTTTAATTATGATTTTGATTATATATATTGACAGTGTGATAAATTTCTTTTAAAAATAATTTAATTTTGTAAATAGTTTTTATACAGTCCAAAAACTTAAATTCTTAATCCATCTAATTTCCCTTATGCTAATTAACTGTGTAATTTAACTTGTTATAATATATGTTGTTGATTTAATATTTCAGTTATATAATATAGCAAACTTGTTATGAAGAATTACGTATCGTTATGAGTCAATATTATGTTATAGCGTAAACAAAGTGAGATTTATCTCATTGTAAGAAGTCAGGGAGAGCATAGATCATATATAGTAGCGTCAATATTATTCGACAAAAAGGCCAGGAATTTCACAAGGTAAGAGTAAGATTTGCATACACTTTATCTTCTTCAAATTTCATGACTTTGTAGAATTTTACTTGGGTAGGTTGTTGTTGTCCTTGTCCCACGCGCAAAGAAAACCTAGGAGCTGAAAGACTCAAGGATTAACATATGTTTGACAATGCCAATTGGTTCCATTACATATATACTAGGCAAACTTAAAAGGATGAAGACATGTGTGTTGCTTAAAATAGTAGAATGTGGGGTTATAAGAGCCTAAGATGATAGAAATATTTCATATCTTGTCTCTCTCCAAGATAGATTAGGACAAAATTAGTAGTCTCTTTCAGGGCTGCTAATTATCGGATGGATTGACCGGATAATTATGTTTAATGATTTGGCTTATTAGATATTAATTTTTAAATATATTAATTTGTTAGCCAATTATAATAAGAGATCGGTTGATTCGGTATCGGATTGGTAATTATCAACGATTATTGAGCTGTGTATTGACTCAATTATTCCATGATCCATTCTTTCATTTTCACTCACCAATATATTGATCTCCTATCAAATAAAATAATTTTCTCTGGCTCTATAAGTTGGTAATACTGTAGTTGTGAATCACAATGAGAAATATATGAAAACCTAAATTTTCAGGATGCATGTAAATAAGCATTTATTTAACAAATATTCTCATGTATAACAACTTAACATTTCAAGACCAAAATATAGTTCAAATATACATTTTTATATACAAGAAATGAGAAATCCAACTCACAAATATGTATCAAGTCATATAAGGAGAGACAAAATATTAAATGGGGCTTTAGGGTAAATAATATGAACTTTATATATTAAGGGGTGATAATGTAAGTACATAATTTTTAATGGGTAAACAATTTATCCAATAAGAAATTTGAGTAATCTGTTCTTGCACCGATAAATTATTAAGTAAATTTTTTTAATACGTTAATCAATCGTTAATCCAATAAGTCAATAAGTCAATTTCTTAGTTAGCTAATTATTAGTTATGGTTTGATTTTGAACAACCTTAGTCTCTTCTCAATGATCATATATGAATTTTGAAATGCCAAACTTAAATTGTAAATTTTTGCACATTAATGCTATGAAGACTGTTTAAATAAAAAAGAAAAATAAAAAACAGCACAACGGAATGGACAAGAGGGGTTGCTTAGATGGTAAGCACCCTCAGTTCCAACCCTAAGATTGTAATTTTAATTTGAGTCACTTAGAGAGCAAAAAGGTGATAGAAACTCCTAAGAAGGGATTAAAAGGGAAATTTTCGCACATAGCAACTCAAAAATATCTTAATTATGGTTCATAGCTATAGTTTGCTAATTACAATTCGTATCTATAATTATAACAACGTTTGTATAATTCGCACAACATTTGTATATGTTTATATAATTCGCTATACAATTCACAATTTTTGTATAACGTTGGTATATTTCACTATACAATTCATGCACAACGTTTGTATAATTCGCTGTACAATTTTTAGTGTTTGTATATTTCGCTATACAATTCGATTCGCACACAGCGTTTGTATAAATCGCCTGAATTTTACAAAACTCAACTGTATAATCGCGTGAATTATACAAAACTTAAACTGTAATTGCAGCTAGATGTTTACCACAAGCCATAATTAATTTAAACTATAGCTATATTAGCAAATTAACTAGTATATGTTTGTTTATCCGCATAATTTTTCCTTAAAAAAATGGGATAGACATGATGAGTGTGTTGATTCAGAGCGAGAATACACAACAAATCCTATACACTTTTGGAGGTGCGATGATGGTAAAATAAAATAGACGATTTACATTTTTTGTTATTGTTTTTATCAGTGATATTTTTGGTTGTTCACGTGACGTAAGAAGATCTAACTTTGATGATTTCGTGGCTATGTAATTTGTGAATGCAAATCCTAAATAAACATAATACTAATCCACAAATTACACTTATAAATATGCAGTAAAATTATCTATTTATTATATACTTCTGTCCCTATTGAAAGTAGTTGCTGAAAACTGTGATTAACTCATCCATCCACATCTACACAAATATAATTCACGCACAAATTAGTAAAGTTTCAACTATTTAACATAGTTGTTAAATCATTATTCCTTGAGGAGGTAGAATCGTTGATGACTTTGGAAAAGAGCATAAGGCCTTGCACGTGACCATTTCAAAGCGCAGACTCATAATCAAAATATATTAGCTAGAAAAGATGAATTTATACACGTAAATAATATACTTTTAGAGATGATATTATTTAGTATTTACTGGTCTCTAATATTAAAACACTAATTTCATGGGGACTGTTTATTGATCGCCAACACATTCTCCATTTTGAAAAAAAATTCTTTGATCAGAATCCACATTATGCAAATAGATAGCTGGTTGCACACCAAATTTAATGCTAATGGTGCCACCATCACTTTTCACGTAGAGAGTTCGGTTTCAAATGCTTGAGGAATTGAGGATTGTTGCATAAGGTGAAGTTTATTTTTCACCTTTAAATAAATTTCATGTTGCCATGGAACAAGTAGTGGTAGTGAAGCTTGCATAGTAGTAGTAGCCTAGACTGACCGCTCAAAAATGGGTCAATCCATATATTCTTTTCAAATCATTTAGTGGCATTGTTTATCTTTCATTCTCGAATTTCTTTCATTTCAAATTTATACATTTTTTCATCTATACTTAACAAATAATTAGAACTAGAATCAAGATGTTGAGATCTCAATAAAGAAGCAAAAATAAAGTATTAACACATAACACATAACACATAATGTCAGAACATATTTTCATATGTATCAATACATTCATCTAAATATAAATAAAATTTAAATTAAAGTTGAAAATGCCTTTCTACCTGTGGAATTTGATAGTTAGGAGGTGGGCAGGACCACGATAAATACCTATCAGAAATATATGGTCCCATGCCCAAGTCATTATCAATAAGACCCGAAATCCCCAAAAATATTAATTGGATCTCATTGAAAGGATCAGTTAGTATGTTGTTGTGTTCGCAATAATTTCTAACAAACACTACTATTTCCTTTGTTGTACCATACCAGTGATTCTCCTGCATTTCACAGTTTTCTTCCGAATTCAAGTTGCTGACATGGATCAAAACATTCAATGGAACTATTTAGTTTAATTTCACTAACCTAATTGTCTGTTTGAGGATTGTATAAACACTGGACATATATACCCTCTAGTTTAAAGGTATTGTTCACCCTACTAAAAATATCTTTTTCTGTACAAAGTTCCAAATTGTGGGTGCTCCATACAACCATAATGCGTCTCTAAAATAATAATTAAAACAAATTAATAAAATGACGAACAAAACGAAATGAATGAAAATGTTTACATGAGATTCTCCCTTACTTGAAATGATTCGAGTTAAGAAAGTAGTCGAACAATTCATTTAATTGGTCAACTTCAACAAGCTAAGTATTTATTGTTAGCAGCACTGTAAACTTTTTAAAATCTCTGAAGTCATTTTTAAGACTCCAAAAATCATCTACAAATTTCAACGTAAATAATTATTATAAAAACAAAAATTATAAATATATTCTTAAATTCAAATATTCAAAACATACCATCAAAGAAATTAAAGTTGCTCAATCGAATATTTCCGTCGGTTCCTACGTAAACCCCATCAAACAAATCTCCATGGCGATAGGATGATTTGTGAATTGCCTTTAATCCCCACGTTATTTGCCTAGAAAAAATTAAAGAATAGAATAATGAACAAAAATCTTTAAAAAATTAAATCAACTTAAAAGTATAAATATTATAAACTTACTAAAAAAAATTTTCAAATCGCATTCCACACTTACCTGAATGGGAGTTACAAATGTTGAAAAATAAAATAAAATTGGAGTTACAACGTATATTCAGTTTAAAATTAAAATTTAAATGAAATTAAAAAAGAAAAAGAAGTGGGAAAAAGAAAACAAATATCATTTGAAGCAAAATCTCCCAAATTAGGTCATAGCCAGCGGCAAAAGGCATTTCCCGGCCGGCGGCTTTTTTAGCCAATTGACAACTCCGAACTACACAGCAGCAGTGAAGTATGAGCAGTGCGCAATTATGCACATTGCTTGGGGAATTGGGATACGAAGGTCACGAATCACTTGATCCTGATAGTTTCGAGTGGCCTTTCCAGTACGACGACGCTCGACCTGTCCTCGATTGGCTTTGCTCCAGCCTTCGCCCTTCTAATGTCCTTTCCCCTTCCGAAGTCACACAGTGAAGTCTCTCTTTCATTTTCTTTCTCTTCCTACATTCTGGATAATTGCGTTTGTTTGGTTGTATAATTTAATCTAAGTATCGAAATATGAGATATAATGCAATTTAGAATTCGATTCATTTGTGGATCGGAAGCTGTATTAAGTGTCAAGGTTGTTCTTAAATTTATTTTTTTGTTTTTTCATTTTAAAGTTACTAAGCAATGTCATTTGAGCTACAGTACGTGATTTCTTCGGTTTTGTGTAAATTGAACGTCTCAAGAGATAAACGGGAATTTTACAGTTCTATTTGTTATATCAGATTCATCGGAAGCTGTATTATTTATCAGTTTATTGTGTTTTCTAATTTGCAAAGTTACTAAGCTGTGCCATTTTAACTCTTATGTTTAATCTTTTACATAATTGATTTAGTTGTGTGATAATTTAAGAAGTGTTGAAAAACGTCTAGAAATTCTATCTGGAAGCTGGACTTACTATCAACCTTGCAATCGAATTTGTTTTATATTCAATATTCAATGTCATTTCAGCGTCTTCGCCATCATTAATGGGGATGTTAACATAATTGTGATTAGTTATGCTTTGGCTTTTACTCTTGAATGAATAGGAGAATATCTGCAAGACTCCATCTTCTGTAGTGGACTTCCCTTCTCTCCTTTCTTTAGAACGATATGGCCATAGAATCTTTAGGATATATTGGCTAGATGTAATTGATGCGTTTATAGTTCAATGAGTTTACACAGTGATAATTGTTAGTTTTCTACTGAAAAGCATTTTCAACTTTCATTATCTCTTTAGCTTGCATAGGATTGAGGCGTTACAGTATTAGTTGTATAATCTCTTGAGCTTTCCTTTAGGAATTGCTGTATGCTTTTCATAGTTACTAATATCTTTTAATTTAGTCTCACAGTCATGATTATTTTAGTCCTATGTTCGTTTTCACTTCTTTTCCCTTTCTTGATAAAAAAAACTAGAAAAAAGAGGAAAAAAGTAAAACTGGTCAATATGACTCTATTCTCGTCCTCAATCATTAGAACATGAAATGTTTCAGTTGCTTGAAATGACATCTCTGGACAATGTAGTACTTATAGAATTAATCTTGACTTCACTATATTAGACTCTGTCTACTCTATCCTATCCTTCTAGACAAGTTTTTTCTTGCATTTGTCAGAATTCTCTATTTCTATTGACGGAACACACAATTCATCCTTTTAAATATCATCTTCTCCTGTAACCTAGGTACGAGCATCTTTTACATGAGGAGAAGCTGTTGGAGGTACGTTGTCATACACCCCCACCCCACCCCACCCCACAACAAACAGTAATTAAAGCTGAGTGAAACTATCATTTCATATAAAAATAATTTGCTTCAGTCTGGTTGAAACCTCAAGAATTTGGTGGTATAGTTAAAGGTGCCTTCATGCCTCCAATGGTTTATCTGACAAATGCTGATATATATTCGTTAGGATGTTTGCATTATGCATGCCCCTTATCTCAATTGTTAAGAAAGCTTATACCTGTGGGTATGATGTTGTTTTACTTCGGGTGCTTTTCAGAAGAGAGGAAAAAATTTCCGGAGGTTCATTAAAGTTGCAAGATGAGTTGTAATATCTAGAACCTTTACTATTGATAATTACTTATCATTTGTCAACCTTTAGATTTGTTTACCTCATTATGTGCTTTCATCGTAATTATTTTGGGTTGTTGTTGTTGGGGGTGGGATGGGTGGGGGGACCACTTGACACTATGTATCTACCGTATGTACTTATGTGTATATGCTTATGTTTATAATATATGTACAGATATATATTTTATTCACTAAGAGTTTTCATTTAATAAAGTTGAAGATGTTTGCGATCATGTCCTTCTTGCCACTATGTATATACAATCATCCTCATATGTGCAATGACTTTGCAGGGAGAAGATCTAGACTTTGCTTATGACAGCATTTCAGCCTTCTCAACGAGGAGAGAAAACCAAGAGGCGGTTTTTGGAAGCGAAGAAGGATTGAAGGATATAAGGTGATGACTATTGTCTCTTAGATCTATTGTTCATTATTGCTAAACCTTTTCTATTCTATCTCGAAGTTTGAGTGAATTTAAACTCAAAATTACATTGTTGACGTAATTCTAGTTTCTAAACGATTCACATTCACATTGTGATGTACCTATACTCTCAACTGGATCACTGATCCAGCATTGTATCTACTCATGATGTAACAATAAGTTAAATAGTTCTTAAAGAAATTAGTCAAACATGTTTTTTATCTCATCTCTACTTTTTCTCGTGGTCTGTTTCTCTTTTACTATTTTTTGAGACTTTCTGTGCTCCCAATCAATACCTTCGTTTGGGTACACTTAATAGAAATCTCTCAGATTGCGGGAGTTAGCAGACCCTTAGAAACAGTTATCTATAATTTCACACCTCAGCTGTTATGTTGTGTTTCTGGAAATATTGTGAATGATGCATCGGGGACATGATCATAGGTATGTGAAGGTCAGTCTTCTTGTCCTTACCTCGAATGCAACAGCTGTAGTTTATATTTCCCCATTGATCTGATCAATCATCAGTTCTGGATTATCTTTATTCCATAATTAGAAACTGCATATGAAGAGGCAACTTAGATACCAGAGAGTTGATAAAGGCAATTTAGTGTGCACAAGATGGTGTATCTTTCTCTGAATTCTTTTTTGGGAATAAGTAAAATATAACATTCTTAGAACCTTATCTTGGCTCCTTTGTATATTAAAATGAATTGGTCTCAGAGTATTTTGTTTTTCCATTTTCTCTGTTTTTCTCTGATATTGATGGTTTGCTTAATCATCAGAGATGCAACTTTAGCATTAAAAGCTGAAGAATTGGAGTTACAGAAACAGCTGAGACGATTGCAGTCTCAATATGATATGCTCACTGGGCAGGCTTCTACATTGATTCAGGGAAGAAGGGCTCGAGTCGCAGCAACTTCTGTTCTTAATGGACAGCAGGCTACCACAGACGATAGCCTTTCAGCAAGGAATTTAGAGGTATGCCAGTTAAATGCAACTTATTTTATCTTATTTGCATAATTTACATGCAGTCTATACAAAGAATATCATCTCCTATAATGGCACATGTAAGGTTGCTATTGATGGTAAATCAGTTAATGTGAGGATATTTTAAAGACAGTGAGGCCTGGTGATTATGTAGGCAGGTTCACAGTAAATTCTTCTTTTGCTTTACCTACAACTAGACCAAACAAAGCTTAAATGTTATTTTGACGGCAGACAATGTGGGAAGAGGATCAGAATATTATTAATCTTGGCTTGTTTAAGTGGTAGATTGAAGATGTTAATCTGATAACTGGTTTGTGGTTTTCATCTTCTTTCGCTTGGTTGTTATCCATGATTATTTATTTAAGATGCTAAAACTCCTACAGGCAGATTAAACATATGAGAGATCAGGTGAGAGATAGAAGCAAACATGGAATGTAACACCTTCAAGTGTTTTTAGGAGAATCTGGAAACGGATAAGCGGATTGACTTCTGATAGGGAAAGAAAAGATGCACTTGAAGGATTTGGAAGTGTGCTTGGAAGATCAGGAGTTCTTTACTATTACATATGAAACTTTCCCTATGTATGGGTGCTTGGGTCAAATAATTGGAGGGCTTGAGCCTTGTAGCAATTCCATTTGGTACTTTTCTGGTGCATTAACAAAAATAAATGACATTGATGAAGTAGGTTACCAAAAAAAATGTCATTGAAGTATTGAGCAAAGTGACATAAAAAGAAATTCTTCCGAACAAGTGTTTGTCGTTGAATTACATAAACTCTTAGCTCTTCGATTTATCATTTAAGTTTGTCTTTACATCATATCTCATGGTGTTGATTAACCAGCTGTGCTATGTTTATGGCCATAATGATCAAAATTTATATTTTGCATCAGTGGAGTTGCTTTTAGGAATATATTACGCTGCGCTATTTTCCATTTTTGTAATGTTTGGCACATTAAATGTCTGCATCAGATTTGCCCCTTTGCCTATATTTTTTTGCTATTTCCATTTTTGTAATGTTAGCACATTAACATGTCTGCTTCAGATTGCCCCTTTACATATTAGGCTGCCAATTGTTAGTGTATATTCTGGGCTGGTTTTGGCAGCATGAATGCTATGCAGCTTTTTCAGGGAAAGAAGATAAACTTCGCCAAAAAGTTGAGTCATTGTTAAGGAATTCTGAAATTCTTATTGCCTTTCCATAATCCATATATTTAGCAAATGTATCCACTAAAGAAACTTGCCCACTCTCCAAGTTGGAGGCATCCTATATTTCTTGTCTCTATAATATATACTTCCGTTGAGAAATGTACCTATATTGATACTGTGTAATAGTTTTATATGGCTTCCTAAAATGCTTCACTATACATAGATGAATGCAGTTCTTGGAAGGATGGCTTCTACTGCGCAAGAGTTGGCACACTATCATTCAGGGGATGGTACGTCAATTTTTTTCTTATGACTATTTCAGAAAATTTCTCTTATTGCTTAAAGGGTATGTGTGGTGAATATATTAATTAGAAAGTTTTTTATTGCTTTGAATGTCAACTCACATTCCCACAGATCTTTTGTAAGTTCTAATGCTTACTATGTACATAATGACTACTAAGATCTCCAAAAACAAATGGGATTATACTTTTTCAAGATGAATGCTGGTTGCTGCTTTGCTTTTAAAATGATGTGTTTGTGCACATGTCTTGTGTATACTCTATCAATATGCTGCATAGTTTAATTAGACTAGCTGTAACAGTCTATTGCTTAGCTCACTTGGACGTCTAGGTTCCAACTTGATTAAGATAGCAGGTCAAATGAAAATCTTAATTGAGCAAATTCTGTTTTCCTCTCTGTGCTATACTCCCAGACCCACATCTGGAACTATACTGGGTATGTTGTTGTTATCTATTTCTTTTTACTATTGCGACTATTTCCTTGATATTCCAAATTCTTTTGTATTGTAGAAGATGGAATATACCTTTCTTACTCGGACTTCCATGCATATCTGCTGGCGGATGCATCTTGTGTAAAGGAGTTAAATCAGTGGTTTACCAAGCATCTAGATACAGTACGTTTGAAATATTATTATTTTACTTGGTTCTTTCCCTTGTGAGCATTTTTATCTTCTTAAACCTAGTAATATCACGTATATTTGGAAACTCATCAAACCTTAGACGTAGGACTTGGGTTGTGGAAGCAACATAAAAGGTAAAGCTTGCACACAATTTTGGTATAATGCGTAACTGTGAACTGAATTTGCTTAGTGCTGATACCTTTTGCTTTTTACCTGTTCATTCATCCATGAATTCTTTTAGGTCTGACTTACATAACGCTAAAAAGGTCACTGTAATCTTGATCATTGAATTGTTAACCTCTAAAGTATCAATTCCTTCCTTGGAACTTCTCTTATTTTTAAGATAGAATTCTTGAAATGAGCCACTAAGCATTATATGCTCTTGTTTTGAGTTATATCTTTAATGTTGAGTTTTTTCTCTTCAGCTCTATGAATTTAGGAAGGCTTACTCTGGGACTTGTGTTTCTTGCTGTATAGTACATGATTTGCAATCTTACTTTTAGATGCTGAATTTTATAGTGTCTATGCATATTTAATACCGTAGACCAGTCTGTACCCTTTCTGCCAACCTTTTAAATGTCCCTTTGCCTGGCCAAAGCCCTGATCCGTCCCTTATAATCTGCTCTTCAAGATTATCTTGGATCTCAATGGCTTAATATTTTGTGCATTTATGGTACAACTTGATTTTAGGGTCCATCTGATTGGTTGCTGAGGAAGCTAAGTCAAGTTTTTACCTAAATGACATATCAAATATTTTACTTTTAGTCCTCAACTTTTTGCACACGTAGTGATTATCCCATTTGGTGGGCTTGGCCTTAAGATTGGAAGGCATGTGTTGTCCAGCCAACCATTACAATGGTAATCTGCATAGCTGAAAACTTTGGCCCTACCCATCTGATCTGCACTTTCCAGATCTATTTTATAGGATTTCAGTGTCTTGACTTTTCTATTATTGGTTTATTGTGGTTTAGGGTCCCTACAGATTAGTTGCAGAGGAGGGGAAGTCAAAATGTTCATGGGTTAGCCTTAATGACATATCAAACGTTTTACTACGAGGTATTTACATTCATACACCTCCTTTCACATCAGTTTTTTTCTGCAAGTCGAGTATATGTTTGTATCTGATTTGCTCGTGTACTTATTGACGGAGAGATTTGTTCTCCTTAGAATTGGCGAAAGCTTCCTGGCTATTGTGTCTGGTTGTTAGGTTGATTTGTAAATATTTTTCCTTGTGACATGGCAGATCTGGAAAAGTCTCACCACCAGCGTGTTTCTGAATTGCAACGCCTTCGCTCCATGTATGCACCATTTCTTTTGCTTTAATCTAAGCAATTTATGTTCCTATCAAATGTTTTGGCTTTTATTGGGATGTATCCTTATATTTCGTGACATTCCTGAAACAGGATGCTTGGCCATGTACATTAATTGTCATATTACATCAGAAGTTGAAGAGAGTTTACTTTTTGGTTCCTATAGTATATAAATATAGAATATTAGAATTTAAACTACTTGGAAATACTTCTCCTGTATGTCAATCATGAATCATCTCTGAGAAATTGTCAACCCAGCTTCATGGTTGCCCTTCTGAAATTGTCAACCCAGCTTCATGGTTGCCCTTCTTTGTGACAGATTTGGTCCAAGTGAGAGGCAATGGATAGAAGCTCAAGTTGAGAATGCTAAACAACAAGCTATTCTTGCTACGTTCAAGGGTCAAGTGACATCAGATGAGGCTCACATTCATCTGGACCTTCATTCTCTTCGGTATATGTCATCTACACTCTTCTGCACCTAAAACTGATATATTTTTTGCTGTTCATGTTCATGGTGTATTCTCTATTTGGATTATTGCATTATGATATTAGTGACATATGTTCGTTCTACGAGGCTATGGTGCTTGTCATATGAATGGTTTTGTATCTCTAAGGGGTAACAAGGTGACATCACATCTTAGAAGTGTGTCATTCTTTTTGTAACGGACTAAGTAGGAAATTGTGTCACATAAACATAGCGTTTACTCGTGCATTTTTGTTTAAACCTGCTTTGCAACTCGATTTTTGCTTGAGCCAAGTGTCACGGACTTAGACTTCAACTAAGACCTCCGTGCGGTACTTGACAACTTACTCACGAATCTTTCGCGATCTTGCAGGCTCAAGTAAGCCTTTAAGACTAGATAGCTAAGGGAATGCTAGATTATAAGAAAGACAAGAGAGCTTTTATGAAGAAGGCTTTGTATTACTTGGAAGAATGCTTGATTTCTGGATGGTTTGTTACAAATGAATGCCCCCTCTATTTATACTACTCCTAAGGGGCTTAAGTGTAAATAAAAATTGCTATACAAGTCCTTCCATATTTACAAAGAAGTTCCTACTCTAGAATTCTCTACACACTCTAGAAAATTCTAGAGAACTCTATGGCTTCCAAGACTTCTCTTCCATATTTTACAAGAATCTAGAGTCTTTTATAAACCTCTCCAAGACTCGAGGTTCTTCCTCCTTCAAGATCAAGTGGTGGGTCATAACACAAGGGTCTATTGGTAGCAACCTCTCTACTCCACAAAGATAGGGGTAAGGTCTGCATGCACCCCACCCTCCTTAGATCCCACTTGTTTGACTACACTGGCTATGTTGTTGTAGTAAACATAAATGGTAATAGAGGGAGTATCAAGGATTGTGATCATATCAAGACAATACATGGAAATTTTCATGTTTCACTTCTACAAAATGATTGGTGACGTTCCAATAGAACTCAAGTCCCCTTCCCTCCAAATTCCTCTCTCTTCCGAAAAAAAGAAGAAAATCCTTTGAAACTGGAACTGGGTGTACTTAGAGGGTTAAGAAGCATCATTTTGTTCTACAGATCTTGGATGCTTAGTTATTTACTTATTTTACATTGCTTACGCAATCCCGAATAAATTTCTGATGTCTGAAATGTCATTGCGTGTCATTTGTTGTTCTGTACATCAATCAACTATCACATTTGTGCAGGAGAATACTAGCTTCTATCTGCAGGGAAGTGATTGAGAACTCTCTTTGCTGTATCCATCATAGTTACATTACAATTTCCCTATTGGTTACAATTTCGAGCTTCCCAAGATGAAGCCATCGTATATAAAAATGATCATGATAATTCAACGAACCAAAGAAAATCATAATAACGAGGAATAGATAGAAAAACTTGCAATTGTAAATATGCACTGAAAGCTAGTTCTTGTTCTTTTTTGTGACATCCCCAAATAGTTCTTATTTTGGAATATTGTGGAACGTACTTATCTATAACCTGTTGATAAACTTTGTAGCTGTTGGTATCTCTTTATTTAATGATACTCTGCTGCTTGGTAAACATTGTTGTTCTAAAATTGAATGTTATAACCTTATTTGTGGGCTACTTTATCATAAAATTCGTTATCTCTTTGCAGGAGAAAACATGCTGAACTAGTTGGAGAAATCTCAATTTTATATCGCAAAGAAGAGAAGTTATTATCTGAGGTTTGTCTAGCACTCGTGGAATCTTTTCTGGTTATATGCTAGCTATTTATTACTTAGTCGTGAATCAAGAGAAGATGTCAGGTAGCACCCTTAGAGATAAGAGTTATCATATTGTTGATTAGGTGTTGCTTCAATATCAGCCAAGGTGATCGATTCAGAATGAACAGACATTCTATATTTCAAGACAACTTCAAGAATTCTTTGATGTCTTTAGATTTTGATGTCATTGTTGGGTATATTACCTACTGCAGTTCTTATTTTTCAGACTATTCCTGATCTTTGTTGGGAGCTGGCTCAGCTACAAGACACATACATCTTGGAAGGTAATAATATTGTTGCCTGACCTTGTGATCTTAAAATTTTAGTTAGCATATATTTTTCTGATGAATGCTATTTCTTGTGGAATATGTAGGAGACTATGATCTAAAGGTCATGCGCCAAGAATTCTACATCAACAGGCAAAAAACGGTATGAGTAAGAGGGTGATGTGTTTCCTATACAGTTATTTTCTTTATTTCTTCTACTAATAACCATCATAAGGAGCACATATTAATGGCTCGCTTTTGCTAATTTGGCATGCAGCATATTCTAATACCATGTTGTTCTTGGTTCCAATTGTTAGCTACCTTTGGGTATCTAATTTAGTACATTGATGTCAAGAAATTCTTGTAATTCTTACTTAATTATGGTTTCTCTGCAGTTCATAAATCATTTAATTAATCATGTCGCAAGGCATCAATTTCTGAAAGTAGCATGTCAGTTGGAAAAGAAGACCATGCTTGGGGCATTTTCATTGCTTAAAGTTATTGAGTCTGAGCTGCATGGATACCTGTCAGCAACAAAAGGCAGAGTGGTAAGTATATTCGTAGAATGAGTCATGTCACAGACTTGAATTAAACTTGAAGAACCTTCACCAGCTTGATTTTGTTCTTGTTTTTCCCTTCTCCTTTTTAAGCCTTATTCAACTTTCCATAATGTCCTTCGTCATCCAAACGTCTTTTAACTTGCGTAAATTGAACAATAAACTCATAAAAGGGATGAAGCTGGATTTTTGGATACAAAATTTTCTTTGCAACAAAAATGGCATGTTTGTGTGGGTCTTAAAATTTGACATTTATGGAACAATTTAAAACGTAGCTGAAGATAGTTGAATAGATACAAAGGGTTCATATAGATGACCCCAATTAATTGGGGTTGAAGGTTGTCGATTGATTGTGGTTGATTGAAGTACTTGATTTTTAGTAAGAATCTTGGGAAGTCAAGGTGGGGTTAGCAGTTGCTGCATGTTTAAGAGGCAATGTAGGACGCTGATTGAAATATGGACACGGGATGGTTATACCTTTGAGGCCTCTTAAAAGAAAATTTTCATCTTTAATTGGGACATAGGAGTACAATATTTATCTTTGCTTTCTTAGTTGTCCACTCATGCAACTTTTTTGATTTAGGGTCGATGCATGGCACTGATCCAAGCTGCATCTGATGTTCAAGAACAAGGAGCAGTGGATGATCGCGATACATTTCTTCATGGCATCAGGGACCTTTTAAGCTTATATTCAAGTAATGGATCTGGACATTGAAATATTACTTCACCATTTCTGGATTATTATTCATACTTAATTCGTTTCTTCAGACATTCAAGCTGGTCCATCAACATATGTTTCGGCACCTGGCATTGTGCAACATATATCAAGCCTCCGTTCAGATCTGATGTCTTTACAATACGACCTTGAACACACCCTTCCTCAGGATAGAGATCAATGTATAAATAAAATGTAAGTTCTCAACTCTGTCGAATTATACCAGTCTCTATATAACTCCTCTCCAGTATTCTGACATTATTAATCATATGGGGACAGCTTTGAAGCTTTAGAATAAGATCTCTGCACAATACTCTCTTACGTGGCCCTATATATCACTGCCAACGCATTAGTTTATTCACATTTTTATATTGTTTTTGATCTAAGCGAACACCAACTTATATGAAAATGAAATCCATCAAATATTAGTTTTGTCTACCTATTGATCTGTTTCTAGGTCATTATAATTGTATAAGTTATGTTTGGAACACACACTTGCAAAATTGTCAAGTTGTGTAGTGTCTCTTTCTGTTTTTTATTTTTGACAAGTGGTCAGCCATGTCTTCATTTACAAGTGATTACTTGCTGGAACTACAAGGCCCTGTAACTAGATCCAGTCAACATATTAGTTTTGTAGGATGTATTTGTGAAGTGTCTTGAAAGATCCGTGAGGTCGTGTTTGTAGTAATTGTTCTTGGAAGATGGAAGTTTTGAACCGGATAATCTTTAAGAAAACTGTGTTGAAATTAATACTTCGAACAAGTCCCCATTTTGCATAAACCATATTTCTTTTATCTTTCATGATCTGTTTTGTAGGTTGAGGTCTCCCTGTTTAGTTAATACTTCAAACAAGTATATGTTATCTGAATTCTGAGTTTGCCTTTGCTTTTACAATCTGCACGGAGTTGTACTCCTTCATAATGGCTTTTCATCAACTTAAAAATCAATACTGATGGTGTCATGGTGTGAAAACATCTTATACCTTTCTTACATCATATATTAGGTGCACTCTTCTTCAAAGTTTGCAGCAGCTATTGTTTGCTTCATCAACAACTGCTCAACCAATTTTAACACCTCAGGTAAATTATTTGTCATTATGCGCTTTGCTTTATGTAAATATGGTTTCTATCTCTCTTTTCCCCCTCTTTCTATTTGCTCAAAGGCTTTTGAGGTTTATATTTCTTCCACTGCTTAACTTATCACTGCATCCAAATTGGACTTTTAGATTCTTCAGCTTGGAAATAATACATGGAGAACAATATATCTTGCTTTTGAATAGGAGTATCTGTTTACTTTAACAAAGGAGTTTTTTCACTCTGCCTTTCCATAATGTATGGGTCATAATTGAGTGCCCCTTTTTCTTTTTTGTGGACTTTGATGTACCACTATCTTTTGCTTCCTGGAAAAACATATGTTCTTGATTGCTTAACTTACCTCACTCTTTTGAGTTATATGAATAGTCATATACGTTATAATGAGCACTTCAGTCCCTTATGTTTAATTTGAAGATTTTAATCTCTTACTTCTCATTTTATGTCCTTCCCTGTATAGACACTAATGAAGCAGCTAGCAACATTGGAAGACTACAATAAGAACCTATCCCGTGCCATTGAAGACGTGACCAGTGAGCACTTGAAGAAGAATGAGGTAAGCTTTCAGCTCAAGTCTTCTTATTTCTGTCCCTAAATAGACACCATTGTTAATTTCTGGTACCGTTTTATGTCTCAGATGGTCCTCTGTATTTATTATGGTTTAAGATGTGTTCACACTCTTTTTTATGCTGTATTTCTTGAAGATGTAAATTAATAAATGATATACTCGTCATAAAACAGATTTACAGACATCAAAAAGCAGAGAAGACTATTGAGAGGCGAGTTTTTGTAGATTTCTTCTGCCACCCTGAGCGCTTAAGAAACAAGGTCATGGAACTTGCTGCAAGTGTCGGAGCTTTGCAATCTTCATAGTCGCTCTTCTTTGTATATTGTGCTTTGTACGTAGTCAGTTTCTTCATTTGTGATGTATTTTGTGCATGTATGTAAGCCATGTTTCTTCTTTTTCTACTTTCAGTTCAATATTTTCATCAATAATTTTTGAAAGGCCAAGCTCATACTAACTTCATGATTCATAGTATCATTAACTAAACATTAGCCGTGCACTAATTATCTTGTGTGCAAGTCATGAAAGTGTGCTCTTAAGATTTGAAGAAATATTAACATTTTTTATTATCGAGGGGAATCAACATATATAGTATAAATATATGCAAATATTACCTATCTAATGCTGTTTTTTCAGCAATTGACACCCGTTGAACAAAGGTGATTCTGCCACTATTGATATCTACTGATAAATTTGGAAAAAATGAACTTGGTATATTTAACTATTGGTAAACATAGTTATCGAAGACAAACAAGATATGCGTTGACCATATTCTAAATATTATCCTTGGTTCTTTGAAATTAAAATATTCCTTCTCATGTTGCACGGTTTAGACTATGGAATTGCATCTTATACAAAGTTGTGAACAATTTTATCAAACTAATAGATGAGCTCGCTACCAATGCTCTCCCTGTACATGGCTTTGAGCATTACAAGGCAAAAGATTATTCACTTGCACATGCTCCATTTTCAGGTAATCATTCAGTGTTTATAAGTTTTCATCACTTTGTATTCATTTCGCGCACTTAATAGATTTTTACGAGTCAATATAACATAACCATATGATATAGGTAGCAGCTATGCAGGGGGTCAGTGGGCTGCTGGTGATGAACCCTTATACTACATTGTGTCCCCAAAAGATGTGATTATTGCAAAGCCAAGGTTGGTAAAACTCTTTTCTAATTATCTTAAGGTGTCAATTCCTATGTGATTATGCATATATGCACCAAGCAAAGTAAGGTTCTTGTATGTTATTTGCTGCATATGGTCTGGTTTTTCTCTTTTTTACCAGGATCAATCTCTTCTGAATAATTAGTGCCCGGTTTTGCACTTTTATTTCAAGTGTAACCCATCATGCATGATGCATATATTCTGTGTTGGACAGTGCCATTTTGGTGATCTGTCTTTAAATTTTACAAGTGAAACTTTGGTGATTTCAGGAAGGCATTCAAGTAACTCCTAATATTATAGTAATTCTAGATTCCAAGCATGTTCATTTACCAAAAAGCCATGCATTGTGGAGCTATAGTAGGGCTGCAATGTGGCGTCTTTCATGTTCCATCAGAGAAGCATAACATTTAACTAGCCTAGAAGATATAATTTTGGAAGTGACAAGACAAGTATTTCCTTATGCCTTAAGGTTTTTATGCCCCATTTTTGTGTTTTTTGTCTATTATGTCCATGCTTTCTAATGCATATGCATTTACTTGGTGTATGGACGCCTTTGTTTTGTTTATTTAATTCTTAAATTTTGTGGATTCTATACTGGCATCCACTGATTTTAGTTACTCCTTGTTTATGATTTTCATAGGTCGAGCTTTATGCTGAATATGATCCAAAGATGATGCTTCCCTTTCTCAGAAGTAGCCAGCATTATACACTTGAGAAGGTTTTTGTGAATGAATGGATGACAAGTACCGGTCTCTGGGTTATTTGTTCTTCTTATTGACCTTCTCTTCTTTAATGAACTACGGTAGGCTTATGATATCTGTGTGAAGAGAGATTTATTAAAGGAGCAAGTTTTCATCCTTGGAAGAATGGGGAATGCAAAGCAGGCCCTTGCTGTTATAATAAATAGAGTGGGAGATATAGAAGAGGTGGGTTCTTGCTGATTTGTAGTATTAATATTGCTTTTTTAAATTTGGAATTCAACAGACTTGCCTTATAAGTTATAACTACTCACATGCAGGCCATAGAATTTGTAAGCATGCAACATGATGATGAACTCTGGGATGAGCTGATTAAGCAATGTCTTAATAAGCCTGAAATGGTAAAGCATCACCTTCTTTGTTCCCCTCTTTGTTAGAGCACAGTAGACTGTATGAACATTGTTTTAATGTTTTCCGTTTTGGATTAAGTTGCCTTATTTTTTATTTACAGGTTGGTGTATTGTTAGAGCATACTGTAGGGAATCTTGATCCCCTATATATTGTAAATATGTTGCCCAATGGCTTGAAAATACCTCGGTAAGTTTGTTGATCAAGTAAACTCTCACATTTTCATAGGTATGACGCTTAAACAAGATACATGAAGTTCATTGCTTTTATTCTTTTGGCACAAAATATTTTTATTGCTGGCAAGTCTTCTTGAATAGTGAAATAGGAGGAGGTAATATAATTGTGACTCGACCTAATATTGCTTTTCCATGAGCATCATAAGTTAATTTCTAGATTCTTTGCGACATTTATTGGATGTTGTGGTCAGTATTTATTATGTAATGAGTTAGTCAGATTGGGTTTGAAATTTATGATGCCAAGTGCTGTTAGTTAATCTTGAATCTCTTTGCACATATCTGAATGTTTTGCCATATTGCATTCCATTTTGCAGTCTGAGGGATCGTTTGGTCAAAATTGTCACCGACTACAGAACAGAATTTCTCTTAGACATGGATGTAATGACATACTCAAGGTACATTATTTGTGAGCCTACCTTCCATGGTATCTTACAGAAGATATGCATTTGTTTGCAAGTTGTGATGAAGTAATTCCCTTAACGATTTAATTTCACTGCCAGGTTGATTGTGTCAACCTGCTAGTCAAATACTACAAGGAAGCAAAGTGTGCAATATGTTTGAGCGAGGACGTTGATCAAGCACGCTCCAAAAGAAATGAGCAGAGGGCTTCACATTTAGGAGAGAGAGTCATGAGTATGAAATCCATGGAGGTCTAGTCAAAAACCAGAGGAGGTGGAAGGTGTTGCATATGTTTTGATCCGTTTTCTCTACAGAACGTATCTATTATTGCCTTCTTTTGTTGTCATGCCTACCATACAACTTGTCTCATGGAGTCTACAATTTCTATTGGCGGCGATAAGAAACAGACTGGGGCTTCTTCCAAGGGGATTAATTCATATTATGAATTTGATAATGGTATTGATGACGAAGATGACGACGACGACGATGACGACGAAGATGCTTCTTCAGGTACCCCTCGGATGCGTTGTATTCTCTGTACTACAGCTGCAGGTTGACTATCTGTTGTTTTTTCCGTTTGTTTGTGGTGTACCATAGTTTTGTTTGGTGTGTGCATATATCATGAGCATGTGTTATTATTTATTAGATAGATACTGCTTTCTAATGTTCTATATCTGTATTTTAGGAAATTGTTCTGTATTTATTGATCTGAGTCAAATTCTCTGCTATCCCTTCAATTATTAGGGACGGCTTAACGCATAAAATTCTCCAGATTACTTGTAAGGTGCTGTTCTTTTTGGTTTAATAATTCACATTTCTTCGTCTTCGTCTTCATCTCCTCCCTCTCCTCTTTTTCGGTTTTTGACATTTAGCATTGTGAAAACTGATTATGAAGCTAACCATATCGATGACAGAACAGTACGAAAACACAGTGCTAGTAGTTAGGGTTGTACAGGGCAAACCGATAAACCGCACCAAACCGAACCAAACCGGAAAAAAAACCCAACTAGTGGTTTGGTTTGATTTGATTTGGTGTTTGGAAAAAAAACCCGACCATTATAGGGTTGGTTTGGTTTTAACTAAAAAAAGTCAAACCGAACCCAAACCAACCCGATTATAGATATACTACTTTTAAATTATGTTATACATAAAAATATTTATTAAAATGTAATTTATAAATATTTTTTAAAATTTTTTCATAATTTTTGTTTTCTTTCTTACATTTAGATTTGGATTTGAGAAGCTCATCTAAATAATATACAAAAAAAGCTCATCTTATAAAGTTATATTATAAAGTTAAAACTTCAAACAGTGTTTTGCCTCCATCTTATATGTTGATATTTTGTACTAGAATTCTTTTTAAGAAGTACTTCTCTGTGTTTTTTATTAGATACTATGAAAAATCCGAGAAACCCCAAAAAACCCGAAAAACCGAAAAACCCAAAAAAATCGAAAAACCCGAGAAAAATTGATATCGAAAAACCCGACTTTTATTGGTTTGGTTTGGTTTATAGATTTAATAACCCGACACAAATGGTTTGGTTTGGTTTGTAAAAAATCTGAACCAACCCGGTCCATATACACCCCTACTAGTAGTAATGAAGTTGAATACTAAATAAAATTCCTACATTCGGTGTCCATTGGTATTATTGGTCATATGTATGTTTGGTACGAAGGAAAATATTTTTTTTTATCCATTTACAGGAATCACATGATCATCGGAGAATCATGTCATTCCCGTCACATATAGCCATCAGAGTCTCAAGGGGCTAACAAGCGACTATAGTGCTTATGGTTGTGGGTGTGGTAGCTTCGAGCTTCCCGGGTCTTGCTCGTCATTTTCCCCTTTACTGACCTCTTTTAATTGACTATTTCTTTTGGGAAACATACACAAAATAGATTCAATTTTAAAACTATTTATTCAAATTGGATTCAATCCAAACTATTTACATATCTATTACTCAAACTATTTATCCTCTTACCTCACTTTTTCTTTTCTTATTTTGCGCATGACGTCAACATGATGCGAACACCATTGTAATGAATGAATCCTCTGTAATACTCCATTGGTATATCGATACCATATCGGTATCATATAAGACTGATTTTAATTTTCTGTGATACTCCATCGGTATATTGATACCCTAACGGTATCATATAAGATTGAATTATTTTTAAGAAATAAAAATGAAACAATTAAGAGAAAATTATTAAAGTCACAATCTTATTTATTAAATTTTAAATTAGTAGAAAATATTTATTTGTGATATTTCGTCGGTATATTGATATTATATCGATATCATATAGGTCTGCGTTTAATTCTTTGTGATACTTCGTATCACATATTCATTTTAAAATAAAAGGAGAGTATGAAAATAATGAAGCATTCAAGAGAAAATATTTTCAGTGAAAACCCATTTCTTTTCCGCTACACCTATCCATTCACCAATTGACATCCATAGTGGCTCATATTTAGTTTTTGTCACGAGAAAAAGGGAACATTACCATATATTTTTTAAATATAATTTATTCAGAAGTTCATATCTGACGTGGAAGGTGGAAATAGCATTTATTTATCACTATCCTAAATTGGAGTTTCTTTTATAGTACAAAGATGAAATTGGGGAGGTGCAACATGTTTTTGAGTAAAATTCAATATAAGGCCACACAAAAATACAAATGTGAAAGGCAATTTGGCGAACTATTTAATGACATATTAGCAACAAATTTCGTAGCTAATTTCTATTCTTTTAGTGATTATTGTCATAAAATGGTAAGGTTAATATTAACTACATTCTTTCCTTTTCTAATTAATATTCTGACATATTTTTCTTTTGACAAAATTTTGTTACAGAATTTGTTCACAGCTGGTACAGACACTTCATCTAGTGCAATAGAATGGGCACTTGCTGAAATGATGAAAAATCCCCAAATTTTCCAAAAAGCACAACAAGAAATGGACCAAATAATTGGCAAAAATAGACGTTTAATTGAATCTGATATTCCAAATCTCCCTTATTGGGCTACACAATGTGGCCACAATCTATTGTTTGGCCCAATATGGTGACCTCAATTTTTCAAGCTCACATTGTAATATTGGGCCAAAAATTCTGACCCACATCTATCATTACGGACCCAAAATGGTGATCTCAATTCTCAAGCCCACTTAGATGAAGAAGCACTTTTTGAGTTAAGCAATCTCTCTGGGCTTCTTAAGCATCACCCCCCCCCCCCCCCAAACAGAATATAGACACATCAAAAATTAAATTTGGATAAAAAAATGGATGAGATAATTTTTAGTCTGATATTATGAGTGTACCATGAGGTATGTGTTCACGATAATGAAATATATACAATAATTTATGATAATCTTAGTTAAACATGTAATAACTCTTGTATCTATTTCCAATTAGGTTGAATAATTATTACTTGTTTTAATTCGATTACTCGTTATATATGCAATTAGTTTAAATTAACGTGCATTCCTTCACAAACTATATATGTTGGTTTTTTGGTGTTACATCACAAAGATAACAATATTTGAAAAAATGGAAAAGTCATGATTCTAGAATTATACCTAGATCCAGATTAATTTGATACATACATTATTGGTCCTTGCCATAACCAAAAGGAATATTTAGGTCGTGGACAAAGGGATCTATTTGATTGGTGAGAATTTTTGATGATCAGTAATGTGAATCGTGGTTGCTGCAGATCCGCTTTTGCTGAGAATAAAATTATAATTCTCCTAAACTAATATTTACATGATCGATAACAACCATATATAATTTGAAGTAAACATTGAAGTTTTTATGAAATGATTGCTTGAAAATTTGCTTCATTGCTAAGCTTAGGAACAATTTTTCAGGCATGACTTAGACAACATTCTATCAAATGATTAAATTTTTTTGCAATGTTGCTTTTTTTTTTTATAAAATAAATAAATTGATTAAAATCTGCAAGCTTTTTTTTTTCTTCTATGATGAATGTTCCAAATATATTTTTGGAAAATCCCTTCCAGTCAAAATTTTGAAAACCTCAACCAAACAAGCAATATTTTGCAAATCTTTTTTTCAATAGAACTTCTTACAAAATAAATGAATCGTGAACTCAGTTATTATTGTATGTATTAACTTAACTTTGTTGTAAGAACTTTGTAAACTTTAAATTCTGAATTCGCTTCTATTCTTTGTAGCCCAAAGAAGTACAATGTATTTTTATTTGTTTAAATTACATATATAGCGTGCAATATTTAAATTCTAAATCGGTTACTATTTACTTGTTGTGATTCTAAAGCAACAGTGACTTCCATTAGAATTCTAATTTTTGAGTAAGGGCCCTCTATGCTTTGAATTTATTAATGTGTATAGTGCGCACGTTATTAGACCATCAATTCCAACTTTTGTTATTTTATATAAACGTGCTTTGTTTTGGTCCAAAGATGTATGATATTATTTCAATTGCAACTTTGGAAGAATGCTTTGATAAAGATTGAAATATATGTATCATTATTTTAAAGTTCTTACATCATCACTATTAGTCAAGACGACTTCGAAATGAGTTAAACTATGTTTAACGAATGGTTCAGCCACTTCGTAGGGCCTATGAGCAGTGGTGGAATCAGAAATTTTATGAAGGGGGTTCAAAAAAAATTAAATACGCTAATCAGAAAAAAAATATGTACTTATTAGGATTCGAACCCGCGAGCTGAGACAAGCTAAGGTGAAATATTGAACCTCATTTACCACTAAGCTAGTCCTTTGGCTTATGCTCAAGGGGTTCAATGTTAAATATATACACATAAATTAAAAAAATTATCTTATATATACAGTGTAATTTTTTAACGAAGGGGGTTCGGATGAACCCCCTCACTTGCACGTGGGTCCACCCCTGCCTATGAGCTAGCAGTGGTGAATGAAGCCGATTCAATTGGAATTATTGAACTAAATAAAACATTAAAGAGTTTTATTTGTGATACAAATCCAAATAATTATTTTTCTAATATTTTGTTATGGGGCATGCAATTTTTTTAAATTTAGTTTTAGTTTTTCACTCGATGTCCGGAGTCTGTGGAGCCCGATTAAATTCAGATCGTGCACTGCAGGGCCCATTCGGGGGTGACACTTCCAACAGGATTTTTTTCCATACCTAGGGCTTGAACCCGAGATTTTTGATTAAGGGTGAAACAATTTCACCACTGCATCACAATCAATGTTGGTGGGGCATGCAATTTAATTTAATGCAAAATATAGAATTTTATCAGACTTGAGATGCTGCAAATTCTCTTGAAGGAGAGATGTGCCTTCTAGAATGCATGCAGAATTTTATCAGACTTAGATGTTTTGAATTCTCTTGAAGGAGAGATGTGGCTTCTAGAATGCATGCAAAATTTTATGAGACTTGAGGTGCCGCAAATTCTCTTGAAGGAGAGATGTGCCTTCTAGAATGCATATATATATATATATATATATATATAACGTTAAATTAGTTGATATTAATTATTATTTAAATTTGTATTGTTTGTTCTCAATAAAGATAAATTTATATATTTAAATACTAGAAAATAAATGATCTATTATAAAATAAATTAACTTAGCAATTTAATAAGAAAAAGAGATAGTAAGAGAATGAGAGAATTTCTTGTATTTTTTTTCATTCTGCGCTGCCTTATTTATAGGCAGAAGATAATAATTGAGAGAGGGGACACCACATGAAGGGAGGAAAAGGAAAGAAAAAGAAGTAGAGGAAAAAATGAAAAAAGAAAAGTAAAAAAAGAAAGGGACATTCACTTTCTTTTACAACACTGCCCCTTGGATGTTCATAAATAAAAATTTTAGTGAAAGAACAAATATATATATAGTTATTCTGAACCCCATAGATGTCGTGCTTCATTAAAATCTTACTAAGAAAAACTCAGTGGAAAAAAGTCTAATGAAGGAAAACGAACAAATCTGGTAATACGCCTTGATTGTTGGCTCATTAAAAACCTTACCAGGAAAATTCAGTGGTACAAAACCATGGTTTAGGGAAAAAGAGTACAACGCGTATTTTACTCCCTCTGATGAAAACTTCATTTGATATTTTGGAGACGGCGTATTCCAATCTTATACTTTAGCTTCTCAAAAGTTGATGTTGGTATTGCTTTTGTGAATAAATTTGCAAGATTATCACTTGAACGAACTTCTTGTACATCAATATCACCATTCTTCTGGAGATCATGTGTGAAGAATAATTTTGGTAAAATATGTTTCGTTCTGTCTCCTTTTATGAAGCCACTTTTCAATTGAGCTATGCACGCGACATTGTTTTCGAATATAACTGTAGGTACTTTGGTATCATTTTTTTGAATGCATCTTTCTTTGATGAACTGTATCATCGATCTCAACCACACACACACACACTCTCTACTTTCTTCATGAATTGCTATTATTTTAGCATGATTTGAAAAAGTAGCAACAAGGGACTGTTTTGAAGATCGCCCTGATATAGCAGTTCCTCCGTGTGTTAATAGATAGCCTATTTGCGATCGAGCTTTATATGTGTCTGATAAATAACCTGCATCTGTATAACCAATAAGGTTTGCACAACCTCTGTTAGTATAAAACAAACTCATATTAATGGTACTCTTTAGGTATCGTAAGATATGTTTGATACCGTTTCAATGTTTACACGTTGGAGATGAACTATACCTTGCTAGTAAATTAACAGAAAATGTTATATCAAGTCTGGTTGCGTTAGCAAGATACATAAGTGCACCAATAGCACAGAGATATCGTACTTCAGGACCAAGAAATTCTTCATCCTCTTTTGGAGGTCAAAATAGATCTTTTTCCACTTTGAAGTGATCGAACAATCATTGGAGTACTTAATGGATGTGCTTTATCCATGTAAAATCGTTTTAAGATTTTTTCTATGTAGGCAGATTGGTGGACAAAGACCCCATCTGCTAAATGTTCAATTTGGAGACCTAGATAAAGTTTTGTCTTTTCAAGGTCTTTCATCCCAATTCTTTCTTTAGATATTCAATCACCTTTTAGACCTATTCAGGGGTTCCAATGAGATTTTTGTCATTAACATAAACAGCGAGTATAACAAATTTTGATTCCGTTTTCTTAATAAAAACACACATGGACAAATGACATCATTTATATAACCTTCATTGATCAAGTACTCACTAAGGCGATTATACCATATACGTCCTAATTGTTTTAGACCATATAATGATCTTTCCAATTTGATTGAGTACATCTTCCGAGACTTAGTACATGCTTCAAGCAATTTTAATCCTTCTGAAATTTTCATGTAAATTTCATTATCAAGTGAACCATAAAGATAAGCTGTAACTACGTCCATTAGATGTATTTCAAGATTTTTATATACAGCTAAACTGATAAGATATCAAAAAGTTATTCTATCCATAATAGGTGTATATTCTTTTTCATAATTGACTCCGGATCTTAACATGTGTATATTCACTTGTTATGGATGGAATAACTTTTCGATATCTCTTCAGTTTAGCTGTACATAAAAATCTTGAAATACATCTAATGGATGTAGTTACAACTTACCTTTATGGCTCATTTGATCATGAAATTTATATAAAAATTTCAGAAGGATTAAAATTGCTTGAAGCAAGTACTAAGTCTCGGGAGATGTACTCAATCAAATTGCAAAGATTGTGTTGAAAGTTATATAAATAATGTTATTTTCATGCGTTTTTATTAAAAAAACGAAATTAGAGTTTGTTATACTCGCCGTTTATGTTGATGACATAAATCTTATTGGATCCTCTAAAGAGATTCAAAAAGCTATTGAATATCTAAAGAAAGAATTTGAGATGAAAGATCTTGGAAGGACAAAATTTTGTGTGGGTCTGCAAATCAAACATTTAGCAGACACGGACTTTGTCCACCAATCTGCTTACACTGAGAAAATCTTAAAACGATTTTGCATGAACAAAACACATTTATTAAGTACTCCAATGGTTGTTCGATCACTTGAAGTGGATAAAGATCAATTTCGACCTCTAAAAGAGAATAAAGAACTTCTTGGTCCTGAAGTACCATATCTCTGTGCTATTAGTGCACTTATGTATCTTGTTAACGCAATCAGGCCTAATATAATATTTACTGTTAATCTGGTGGCAAGATATAGTTCATCTCCAACGCGAAGACATTGAAATGGTATCAAGCATATTTTGCGGTACCTAAAGGATACCATTGATATGAGTTTGTTTTATACTAATAAAGGTTGTGCAGACCTTATTGGTTATGTAGATGCAGGTTATTGATCAGATTCACATAAAGCTCGATCTCAGATAGGCTATCTATTTACATATGTCGAAACTGTTATATCATAGCGATCTACAAAGCAGTCTATTGTTGCTACTTCTTCAAATCATGCTGAAATAATAGCAATTCGTGAAGCAAGTAGAGAATGTGTGTGATTGAGATCGATGATACAATTCATCAAAGAAAGATACGGTCTGGAAAATGATATCAAAGTACCACATTTATACTCAATTAAAAGGTGGATTTATAAAAGGAGATAGAATGAAATATATTTCACAAAAATTATTCTTCACACATGATCTCCAGAAGAATGATGAAATTGATGTACAATACATTTGTTCGAGTGATAATCTTGCATATTTATTCACAAAGACATTACCAACATCAACTTTTGAGAAGCTAAGATATAAGATTAGAATGCGTCGTCTCCAAAATATCAAATAATATTTTTATCAAGAGGAGTAAAATACGCGCTGTACTCTTTTTCCCTTAACCAAGGTTTTGTCCCACTTGATTTTTCTGGTTAGGTTTTTAATGAGGCGGCACTCAAGGCGTATTATCAGATGTGTGTACTCTTTTTCCGTCATTAGATTTTTTTCCCACTGACTTTTTCCTAGTAAAGTTTTAACGAGGCACAACATCTATGAATGTTTAGGATAACTATGTATATTTGTTCTTTTACTAGAATTTTTTTTTACACGTGGACATTCAAGGTGGAGTGTTATAAAACTTGTGGATGTTCCACTTTCTTTGTGGAACCCACTTAAAGAAAAAAAAATATACCCTCTCCTTTATCTTTTTGCTCTTGAGGCTATAAATAGCCTTCTTTAGTGAGTAATACAAACACACTCAATTTTCTCAACTCTCTCTTTCTCTTTTACTATCTCTCATTCTTATTAATTTGTTAAGTTAATTTATTTTACAATAAGTAATAATATCTTAATATATATTCACACTTACAAATCAACTATGAATAATGAAAATTTTCATTTTAAAATGATAACCAACGACTGGCTGCATTAATCCACTTATTATCAAGAGATGTAATCCTCCACAATATTTAATGGATACAAAACTTTTAATTTTGAAAGTGGGAGATACACATTCCCTAATTATGATGAAATTGAAGTGGTCCACTTATTTTAGACTTTTTTAAATTTATTTGAAAATTAGTTTTGGATTATGAAATTTCAAATATAACTTCAAATTGTATAGTTATATTTTTTGAAAATTACTCAAAATTTTGTATTCACTTTTTTACTTTCACTATAAATACTTTTTCGATAATATATTTTGCTTACTTATGGAACATCGTAGATTTTAGTAACCAATTCATTCTTTTGACCGTTTACTATATATCTAATTAATTTTCTAATTCAGAGCAAGTATTTATGTGGAAGATAAAAAAAAATAAGTTGCTTATTTATTTTGGGCTATAAAATTAATAGTTCTAGCGGTTAGCTTGTTTCTTTCAAAATTGTTTCTCATAACTAAGAAAGATCATAAAAATAATATACAAGGTTGTTTTATTTAATTGTTATTATTTCAAGATCAATCTATTACTTGTATCATGTATGGATGAAGAATTTCCTTTTTTTAAAAAGGTTTGTTATTCTTTTCTTTCAAAATTTTGTTTTTCTTCCAAATTGCAGTGGCATACTAATTGTGTATATAATAAAGCCAAATTATTGTAACAACCAGACAGTTATATATAGTAATGAACTAATGATAAAGTTATAAAAGTCTCTTAGCTTTATT
Source organism: Solanum dulcamara (assembly GCF_947179165.1). Lineage (NCBI taxonomy): Eukaryota > Viridiplantae > Streptophyta > Magnoliopsida > Solanales > Solanaceae > Solanum > Solanum dulcamara. The sequence continues at coordinate 75,429,247 of NC_077245.1, forward strand.
CAATGAAACTGGAATAGTGGTCATAAAAGGACACACTGAGATTCATGATTTAAAGTCACCTTTTTTGCACAAAAAGAATCTTTTTTTATTTTTAGAAAAAATGCACTTAACCATAAGTATAACATGTTTGACCAAGGTTCTGAGAGACCAAAAAAATTCATTTTTTCCACATAAGAATCCACTTTTATGACAATGAAGGCTACAACAATAATAACATATTCAATAAAATTTCACATATCAATGAGATTTGAGTAGGGTAAAGTGTACAGCCTTATCTCTACCTCTGGAACAGAGAGACTGCTTTTGAAAGACCCTTGATTCATTCTAGGTATGACATTGAATTATATTTTCGAAGAATGATTGTTTGTAATTTTTACTTCATAATCTCTCAGGTTCAAGCCCTAGAAAATAAAAAAAATCCAAATAGACAAAGAGCTTTGCCAACCCCTTCAATGGACCTTAGATATCGCGAATCCAGATTAGCAGGACTAAATGAAAAATCCTGATAGAGAGAGTTATTCCCTTTAATGGATCGTAGCTAGGCAATCTGAATTCAGATTAATTAAATTTCAAAGCAGATATCAGACGACGGATAAGAGAGAAAAAAGAAGAAATTTGTTACACAAATCATTGAATTATGACTCACATGGTAGAGTGAAACACTTATAAATATATCCACAATAAGATATATAGAATCACCAAGAAACATTCTTTTTCTTTACCAAAGTCATTTTTGTTCTAATGAAGATGAATATACTTTTCTTATTCCAATGGCTTCTCTTATTGATCTTCACAAAAACCTCATTAATTTCTTCTAAACCCCATAAAATCCCAAGACTCACACCACTTATTGAAAATATACTTCAAGATTCTAATACCCTTTCTTCTTCAACAACAAATGATCTTCCAAAAGAATTTGAGACTTATTACTATACACAAACACTTGATCATTTTAATTATGGACCAAAAAGTTATTCAACATTTAAGCAAAGGTACATAATTAATTCTAAGTATTGGGGTGGTTCCAATTCAAATTCTCCAATATTTGCCTATCTTGGTGCTGAATCTTCTATTGATGGAGACCCTCTTGGTATTGGATTTCTCACTGAATTTGCCCCTCAATTTAAGGCTCTTCTAGTTTACATGGAGGTAATTAATATAAATTCATTAATTATATTCCATCAGTATATGTATCAATTAAACTACAACTCTCTTATTTTGCTTTGTTTTGTCATGTGTTTTTGGTAACTAAAACTCAGTTAGTGTTTGAGCATAAATTTTTTAAAAAATTATCTTTGAATATCTGTTTGGCCATAATCTGATCTCATCAAATATTTTCGAGTTATCAAAAGCTGGCTAGCCCAGACTAGCTTTTGGGACTTCTCTCACAAAATCTTAAAAAAATTCAAGTAAAATGCATGTCTAAAAACAACTTCAAAAACTCAAATAATCAAGTTTTAAATTTTAATTTTAAAATTTATGATCAAATGAAAGCGTCTTGAAAATGGAAAAAAGTATTATGAGTACTGTTTCCTTATGGTGGAGCCATCCTTACTTAGAGGTGGTGATGGAGTCGGAATTGGCCTTGTTTATATCTTCGATGCAAGAGCACTCGATCAGTGAGCTATATATATATATATATATTAGAATATTGTCCATAATTTAGTCCAAATTGTGGTGGTATATATTCTTGTTTTTGGGGTCAAAATGATTTATTATAAATAGATAGTAGATTTTAAATTTCGTTAACTTCTATCACTGTATATACTATATGTATATGTTACGTTAAATTCTCTTAGCTTCTCTATGCATTTCCTTCTTTATATTTTGATTTCACTCGCTGAAATTCTTGGTTCCGACACTAATACTTTTATTAGTGAATTTGTTAGAACACGAATTTTGATTAGTCGGACCAAAGACTTTTGTGCCTTATTTATTTATTTTTTTGCATACTCTTTTTCAGCATAGGTATTATGGAGAGTCAAGACCATTTGGGACAATGGAAGAAGCTCTACAAGATGAAGATACTAGAGGATATTTCAATTCAGCACAAGCTATAGCTGACTATGCAGAGCTTTTGTTACATATTAAAGAAAAATATTCAGCAAAAAATTCTCCAATTATTGTCATTGGAGGATCCTATGGAGGAAGTAAGAAATAAAAACAAATTAAGATATTTTTCAGAAAATATTTTTTTAAATTTCTATAGACGATTGATCAAAAATTTTATAAAATATTTTCTCTAGAAAAATTATTAAAAATGAGGAAAATGACTTTTTCAGTGAAAATATAGGAAAAATAAATTCAAATTAATTAGTAGCAGTTCAGATTGATTTTGTCATTCCAACATTCAAAGCAACACACTTCATTTTCACCCTATCCTTACCCCAGTACCCCCAACCTTCGTAATATCTATCTAGATTATATACAAATATTTGTAAATTCAAGAAAACAATTTTCATGAAAAATATATATTTAATTTTCTTTCGGTAAAGCACACCCTCTTAAAGTTTGAATTTAATTAAAACTCTTTCTATATTTTTTTTCTAATTATTTATTATTTTGCAGTGCTTGCTTCTTGGTTTAGAATGAAGTATCCACATATAGCTCTTGGTGCTTTAGCTTCATCAGCTCCAATTCTTTATTTTGACAATATCACTCCACAAAATGGATATGATTCAATTGTGTCTAGGGATTTTAAAGTAAGAAAATTATTTAATTTAAATTTTTTTGACTTTTAATAAGTCCTTTATTATTTTATTTTTTGAACTAACATGTTAATTAATTTTTTAATTATTTCAGGAAGCTAGTAAGAGTTGTTACCATACTATAAGAAAATCATGGCCAATAATTGACAAGATTGCTTCTAGAAAAAATGGACTCTCCTATCTCAGTCGGAAATTCAAGACTTGCTCGTAAGAGTTTAAGTTATATATATCATCAGAATTTTTATATTAGTATGTTATTTTTATTTGTCGTAGTAAATTATTTTTCTTATTTACGTGTAGATATTTTTTGGATTGTTTGATGGTGTACTCAGTGTAAAGAGTTTTACATCATTAGATACCTTTATTTATTGTAGTAACCAGTGTTAATATTATGATAATACATTTTTTGTGCACGAATTATTCACACTATCAGCGTGAAAATATTTATACTATCAAGTTATTTTTATCTGTTGTAGCATGCAACCTATTTTATTTTGATCATCAGAAATCCTACATTTTTAAAATACACATCCTTTAAGAGTATAGGAACTTCTTTTTTGCACGAATTATATATATAAACATGCATGTATCGTTAATGTAAGTAATTTTTATACCATCAGTTCTAATTATATTTATTATAGCATGCAATACATGTCTTATATTCAAAAGTACAAATCTCACATTTTTTTAAAACTTACCTATATGATATCATTTGAGTGATCTAATATGGTAATATCTTTTTAGTTCATAAATTGTATATATGCATTAATATTGTTAGTATAAGTAATTCACCATCAAATCACTTTTATATATCTGTTTTAGTGTAATTTTTCTTTAATTCTTTTTTTATTTATATATATTTATTTAGTCTTGATTTTTTGGAATTTCAGGAAGTTGAATGATTCATATGAGTTGAAGGATTATTTAGATACAATATATTCTGTGGCTGCTCAGTATAACAAGCCACCAAATTACCCAGTGACAGTAGTTTGTGGAGGAATTGATGGTGCACCAAAAGGAAGTCATATTCTTGATAGAATTCAAGCTGGAATTGTTGCATTTAAAGGAAATTCATCTTGTTATAACACAAATTCCATGCCTAGTGAAACAGGTTTGGGATGGAGATGGCAAGTAAGTAACACTAATAATTAACACTAATTTATTCGAAAATTTAAGTTATAAACACTGATTCTATAAAGATATATATGTAGTTTACATGTACTATATCAGGATAGAATAGGTTAGTTAGTTACTATTTTTATCAGGTTTTCAATTAAACATATTTATAATTACTTTATAAGTGATCTGATTGTGAACGCCTGAAAATTTGACCTATTAGTCATTTAACGTGGATACTCATGACTTTGGAGATTAGGGTTCAAACTACAGTTAAAACAAAAAATATAGATGATTTTTTTCCATCTGTTGAGTCTTGATAGGGCCAGAGTTGCTCGAGACCTATGATGGGGAGGCAACAGGTACCTAATCATGAGTACCTAAGGCTTAAGGGTGTGGCTTAGAGTGATCAATGAAGTCGGGGCAAATTTTGGATAACATGATCCTAATTAATTTCAGTAGAAACAAAAATATTTGGTGATTTTTTTTATTTGTATAAATCTTGACGGAGCTAGTAATAACCACTTGATTGTATGGACCTAAGGCTACGTACGATAACCTCGAGGTCAATGAAATGGATGCAAATTTCGGAAATTTAGGGGTTTAAACCGTAGCAAATACAAAGAATACTTTTTGATGTCTTCATATATTTGTCTATCTCTTGATAGATAGAGTTATATTTGTTATTATATTAATTAAAAAAATAAGTACTGCATAATAAAATAATTGAGATATGAACAAACTGACTCGTTTTATTATTTTGTAGACATGCAGTGAGATGGTGATGCCTATAGGGCGTGGGGAAAATGACACAATGTTCTTTCCAGCTCCTTTCAATTTGAATGAGTTCAAAAAAGATTGCAAGAGCCAATATGGTGTCTCACCTCGTCCACATTGGATCACAACTTATTATGGAGGACACGTATGTATACTTATTTCTCATACTTTAATTAGTTACATATTGTAATCTCATTTTTTTTTATTTTCGACCTAATGTATAATTATAACACGTGGTGATGCACGTGCAATTCGCATAATTCAGATTCGTGTTATTAGAAAGCTATGTTGCTTGTACTACTACATAATAACGACGGGTGTATGTTAGATTTTTTAAAGATAGTGCATTTTGTAAAGATTTTTAAAAAATTCGAACAATATAGTCAAAAACTTTTACTTTAAAAATAAAATACATTCTATTAAAGGAGACTTTATTCTCATCAAGGCTCGAATCCAAAACCTCTTACAACAATCTTTCATTAAGCTTGTTTTGTCATGTTACTTTTTCTTATACTATATTAGATTTGTGAACTTACTAAATGAGTGAATTTTGCAGGACATAAAATTAATTCTTCATAAGTTTGCTAGCAACATCATTTTCTCTAATGGGCTAAGAGATCCTTATAGTAGTGCAGGGTACGTACACCCCCACCCCTACGTCCACACAATTATTTTTTTCCTTTTTCTATTTGGTTTTATTTATTCTTACACTAATATTTTATTTTATTTTCTAATTTAGGGTTTTGCAAGATATATCTCCTAATCTACAAGCTGTCTACACACGTAACGGTATGCCATTTACTTACTTTCCAAAAAAAGAAATTAGTAATAAAGGAACTCATGTTGTTTGTTTTGGTAGAATTGGAAATGTTATTGAAGGCATCAACATCAATAATGAATTTTACAATTATGTGAAAAAGATATTTACTTCATTATTAGATTACTTATAAGATAATAATAAATAATTTTTTAAAATATCACGTATAAATAAACAAAACTTATGATGAAATGGATAGAATCCTTAATTAGCTTTCACCTGTAATAAGAGATTTTGGATTTATGAATCATGGAAATAATCCTAATAGCAACAGCTTCATAGGAACAACGCCTATTGGCCACTTTTTTGCCAAGTCTTTAAAAAATAGTCATTGTCATAAAATTCAAAAATTTCACGAGTAAAACTCAATGACAATGACTAACTTTAATTTACAAGGGCTGAAAAGTGGCTACTTTGTTAACGTTGCACGAGCACTTCCCCCTTTAATGTGCAAAAAAAAAACGTGAATCTAGATTAATTGAGACCTCCATATAAGTAGTGAACGTCGAGTGGAAAATAAATAAAAAACTTTTTTTTTCTTGGAGATATATGTTGACTCTAATTTCTTCTTATTTCCTTTTTTTGTGTGTGTAGGTTCTCATTGTCTAGACATTCTTACTAAAAAACCAACTGATCCAGAATGGCTAATCATGCAAAGGAACACAGAAGTTAAAATCATGGAAGGATGGATAACAAAGTACTATGCTGATCTTAAAGCCCTAAAAAATGGCAAAATGCACTAATTAATTAAAAAAATTAGTCCATTTATTGTATTTTCAAAAGTATAATTAATATAAATTAAGAAATAAAAAGGAGAAAAAAATGTTCTCTAATATTGATGAATTACATGTTTGAAGCAGAACTAGCAAAGTTGTTCTCTTTATTCCTCTCTAAATTTTACTTCATAATCATCAAGAAATTAAATTAATATATTATCATAGTATTTAAGTTTTATGTAATGATAGTGCCAAAAAACAAATCACACGAGAACTAAATTTTAATTTGTGACCGTAGACTATAAGTGTCACGTATAACGAGATTTAATTACCTATATAATATTGAATTGATCAATTATCTAAATATTTTTTAGGATTTAACTTACAATTTCAGTAGAACTTGATAATTTTAACTCAGACTTTATATTTTGTGTCGAAAAAAATATAAACTACTTTAGGCCATCTGTCACAGCACACATGCACACATAACATTATTAGATGTAATACAATGATATGCTCATGGGGTTTGTCAATTGCACGCCCGCATTCGCACTCAATTAAAGGTCCCAATACACTAAATTTTCACTATGCGCAGAATTTGAAAAAAAAAAGACTATAAAAAATTATGATATGTATTGTAAAAGAAAGTGAATGTTCCTTTCTTCTTTTACTTTTTTTTATTTATTTTTTCCTCTGCTTCTTTTTTTTCCCTCCCTTCACGTGTTGTCTCATCCCTCAATTATTATTTTCTGCCTATAAATAAAGCAGCACAGAATGAAAAGAAACACAAGAAATTCTCTCAATCCTCTCAATTCTCTCACTCTTACTATCTCTTTTCTTATTAAATTGCTAAGTTAGTTTATTTTATAACATGTTATCAGCACGAGCCTCCATCACTTTCAGCAATTTTAACAAGGTAACAAAAGAGTAAGGATTTATTTTCTTAAAATGTCGAATATCTCTAAACTTGAATTTGTTCCTCTTGATATATCTGGAAAAGGCTACTCATCATGGGCACTAGAGGCCGAAAAACACCTAGAATCGATGGATCTGGCACACACCATCAAAGATGACAATACGGCATATAGTCAAGACCGTGCCAAAGCCATGATATTTCTCCGCCAACATCTTGACGGGAGTTAAAATTACAGTACCTCACATTAAAAGACCCTCTTAAACTATGGAAGAATCTAAATGAAAGATATGACCACCTGAAGTTGGTCATCCTTCCACATGCACGTCATGATTGGTTAAATCTGAGATTAATGGATTTTAAAAATATAACTGAATATAATTCTGCCTTATTTAGAATTATATCACAGTTAAATTTATGCGGAGAAGAAATCACTGATCAAAACAAACTTGAAAAAACATACTCCGCATTTTCACCCGCACATATGCTCCTGCAGCAATAATATCGCAAAAAAATTTTTAAAAATAATCTGAATTACTTTCTCACCTTCTTACTGCTGAACACCACAACGAACTGTTAATGAAAAAATCATAATAGTCGGCCCGTTGGTTCTTTGTCATTTTCTGAAGTGAATCAGGCAAACTATAATCAACGAGAAAGAGGTCATGGCCCCATCGTGGTCGAGGTCATGATCGAAGAAGAAATTATAATCATGATGCTCGGCTGGCACCGAAAAAGGATCAGCAATATAAAGAAGAATGAAAAGTCAGAAGCTATACCAAAGAAAAATTCAGAAAGTATATGTCATAGATATGGAGGTATGGGGCATTGGTCACGGACCTGCCGGTCATCAAAACGTCTGGTTCAGCTTTATCAAGCATCCTTGAAGAGGGTAGAAAATAATCTAGAGACAAACTTTATCTCTAAAGATAATATTGAGCCTATGCATCTAGATATAACTGATTTCTTTAATTTTCCAAAATAAAATATGAATATTGATAACTCTAATAATATTTAAATAATTTTTCTTTCATTTGGTTTGTACTAAATAATATGTTTGTATTTTTCTAATCCATGTAAATAAATAAAATTTGAGCCATGTATTAATTATAATATTTGCCTTATTTCTTTTTGAAGAAAAGTATGGATATGCCTCAAATTTTATTTGGATCAATAATCAACCACGAGGATATTTGTGTAATTGATAGTGGAACAACTCATGCCATTTTTAAAGACGAAAAATATTTTTTCAACTTGCTTAGAAGAAAAGCAAATGATACTACAATTTTTGGTAATTCAAAAAAGATTGAAGGCTCCGAAAGAGCTACTATATTTCTGCCTAAGGAGACAAAAATTATTATAGAACATGCATTGTTCTCTTCTAAATCCCCTAGAAACTTATTAAGTTTTAAAGATATCCGCAAAAATAAATATCATGTTGAGCCACTAAATGAAATACATATTGAATACCTTGGTATAACCAAGAGTGTCTCAGGCTAGAAATATATTTTGAAAAAATTATCAACTTTGTCGTCTGGCTATATTATGCAAAAATTAGTGCAATTGAAGCACATTTGATCGTAAATCAGAACTTTACTGATCTAAATACATTTGTGTTATGGCATGATCGGATAGGTCATCCTGGATCAATAATGATGAGACGAATTCTTGAAAATTCAATTGGACATCCGTTAAAGAATCTGAAGATTCTTACGAATGATGAATTTTTATGTGCTGCTTGTTATCAAGGCAAATAAATTGCTAGACCATCAACCTTGAAGGTTGGCATTGAATCTACTGGCTTTTTAGACCGTATACATGGAGATATATGTGGACCTATTCATCCACCTAGTAGATTGTTTAGATATTTTATGGTCCTAATAAATGCATCATTTAGATAGTCTAAAGAGTGCCTGTTATTATTTCGCAACCTGGCGTTTGCGAAGTTGTTAGCACAACTAATAAGATTAAGGACGCAATTTCTAGATTATCTAATTAAGGCTATTCACCTTGATAATTCCGGAGAATTTACTTCCCAAGCTTTTGATGATTATTGCTTATCAATTGGGATAAAAATTAAACATCATGTTGCTCATGTTCATACTCAAAATAGCCTTACAGAGTCATTTATTAAGCGCCTACAATTGATAGCAAGACCTCTACTATAACAACAACAACAACCTAGTGAAATCCCACAATATGGGGTCTAGGGAAGGTGAAGTGTACGCAGACCTGACTCCTACCAAGGCAGGACGGTTGTTTTTGAAAGACCTTTGGCTCAATAAAAGCAAAAAAGCATAAAAGAGGTTAGATAAGGCATATATGAGAAAGCAAATAACGAGAACGACAGGGATAAAATTACCAATTACTATTTGAGGTCAGTCTCAGACTGACAAATTATAATAAATACTCTCTGTCATAATTAGTATTTGGTCATGAGCCAAGTATAGCCCATCAATAAAATTTTGGTTGTGCGGTATACGTGCCTGTATCACTACCACAATAAATACTGTTTGAGATCATAATAAATACTATTTGGGGTCATACTATCTTACATGCAGCAGCACTTGTACATCTCAGACTGATAAATTATAATAAATACTCTCCGTCACAATTAGTATTTAGTCATGAGCCAAATATAGCCCATCAATAAAATTTTGATTGTGCGGTATACGTGCCTGTAGCACTACCACAACATACAAAGATGGGCCCTCAATAAAGGTTAGGTATATATGTTGGGTTTGACTCACCCTCCATAATTCAATACCTTGAACCGTTGATAGAAGACTTATTTACTGCTTGATTTGTAGATTATCAGTTTGATGAAATAACTTTTCCGCAATTAGGGGGAGAGAAAAAAGAACCCGAAAGAGAAATTGCGTGGAAAATTTCATCATTATCTCATTTTGATCCACGTACCCGCATGAGTGAGCAGAAAATCCAAAAGATCATCCACTTACAGAAATTAGCAAATTAAATATCGTATGCATTTACTAATTTGAAATGAATAACTAAGTCACATATCCCTACAGTGAATGTGCCTATCCGGATTGATGTCCCAAAAGAACCATCTACTAGTATCATAACTTCTGAATTCCAAACACGCCTTAAGCGTGGTAGACCATTGGGTTCAAAGGATAAAAATTCTAGAATGAGAAGTGTGTGGATTAATGATCTTGGGAATATTTACGTGCCAATAGCAACTAAAACTCATATATTATTGCTAGATTTGAAAACAAAACTTCTAGAGTTCATATTGTGCATATTTCGTATTATTGTAACTAAATAGCATGTTTAAAATTTTGCAGGTCTAAGTGAGTACAAATGGACATAAGAAGCATAATTTAATGGAAATTAAAACTCAAGGGAGAAATAAAATCACAAGGCAACTAAAATACACTGCAACAAAGCAAATCGATATCACGGAGTAAGAACCTACACTTTTTATTCCAAAACATGAAATGTATTTGCCAAGACAGTGTAGTCTACACCAGGTCCGCGTCGTGGACCTAGTCATGAAGAATCAACAAACGAAGAAAAGGAATTATTTCACGAAACAGTGTTGTCTGCGACAACTCTGCGTCGTGGACCTTGGAATTATGTTTATCAAAATCAAAGCGTGAAAATATTTGACAAAACAATGTGGTTCGCAATAAGTCCGCGTCGCGGACCTTGGTAATATGTTGATCAGAAATTAAAATGTAAAATTATTTATCCGGCAGTGTGGTCCGCGACAAGTCCGCGTCGCGGACCTTGGACATGTGCAAGCTAAATTCGCCCCAAAAATGAGAAAATGAAATGTTATATTGAAGCAAGACAAGTCCCCATCGCACACTTTAGTGCAATTACTTTAACAACGCATTTTCTAGTATAAAGAGCATTTTTACATTTTTATAGGGGGCACTTGTTCTTGTCAAGAGGAGTCTGAAGGAAGACAAACCAAGACCTAGTTTGGTGATATTTTCTCCTTTGTTTTTCATCTTAGATTCAAGTTTATGTTAGAAATGTTTCATGTAATTGTCTCACAAACTATGAGAGGCTAAATTCCCTTGTTCTTGGGTTGTAGCTATAAGATGAAAGTTTAATTCTTGTTTGCTTTGGTTGAAAATGGGTTTCATATGAAGTTACTCTTATACTCTTGTTTTAATTGTGTTAATGCTTGATCACCATTGAAACATATTTGTTGTCTATCATTAACTCGGAAAATGAAAGGAAGATAGAACACTAGAATATAAGGAGCATGTTTGTTTTAGAGTTGTCTAGAACAATTAGTGTATAGAATGATTGTGACACATATCTATACACCTTGTTTGGTTGCTAAACAAGATGAAAAGATAGAGGCATTTGTTTTGGTTCATGTTTATCCCCGCTCAACGATGTAGTTAAGTTGTCAACAAAAATAGGCATTTAGAGATTGGAAAATCATAATTATAAAATAAACCCTATAAATCAGTAATTGGGAACCTCTTGGATGCCAAGGTAATGGAGATTAAATTGGAAATCTTAAATTGCTACAACCCAAGGATTCTTCTTTAAAGTTGATAATTCTATTTGACATCTTTTAAGTAGTTTTCACCTAGTTTTGGTAATATCATTCGTAGATATAAACAAACTCAACTCTTTGAGAAACACACTAATAATTCAATTCATTACAAAGTTAACGAAGCCTAGTTGCATATTCCTTGTGGGTTCGACATTCGACTCTAAAAAAGAGTCACTATATTACTTTTGAGACCACGTATACTTGCATATACGTTTGGAGAGCAACAAATAACAAAAATGATACTACAAAAAAACCTCCTGAATAATGTCAAGATTTGAGTAATCCTGATATTCTCGAAAAATCAGTGAACTTAGACTCAAGTGAATGAAGAACTTTTAATAAGTTCTACCAGTGATGAGATAAATCTAGATCAATCAAAAATTATGGTGGATAATATTTTTGCATCTAATGTTGCAATTAACCTTATGCAATATAGCGAAAGTCTTGAGCCTAAATCCATCGAAGAATGTCGACGTAGATGTGATTGGCCAGAATGGCAAAAGACAATTCAATCAGAATTAGACTCACTTGCTAAACATGAGGTTTTTGGACCTATAGTCTAAACTCTTGAAGGTGTAAAACCAGTTAGCTATAAATGAATTTTTATGCGAAAACGAGATGAGAGAAATGCAATTGTAAGATACAAGGCACGCCTTGTTGCACAAGGATTCTCTCAAAGATCCGGAGTCAATTATGAAGAAACATATTCACCAGTTATTGTTGAAATAACTTTTCGATATCTTATCAGTTTAGCTGTATATAAAAATCTTGAAATACATCTAGTGGATGTAGTTACAACTTACCTTTATGGTTCACTTGATAATGAAATTTACATAAAAATCTAGAAGGATTAAAATTGCCTGAAACATGTACTAAGTCTCGGGAGATATACTCAATCAAATTGTAAAGATCATTATATGGTCTGAAACAATCAGGGCGTATGTGGTATAATCGCCTTAGTGAGTACTTGATAAATGAAGGTTATATAAATGATGTCATTTGTCCATGTGTTTTTATTAAAAAAATGGAATCAAAGTTTGTTATACTCGCCATTTATGTTAATGATATAAATCTCATTGAAACCACTAAAGAGGTCCAAAAGGCTATTGAATATCTAAAGAAAAAATTTGAGATGAAAGACCTTGGAAAGACAAAACTTTGTCTAGGTTTGCAAATTGAACATTTAGCAGATGGGGTCTTTGTCCACCAATCTTCCTACAATGAAAAAAAATTAAAACGATTTTACATGGAGAAAGCACATCCATTAAGTACTCCAATGATTGTTCGATCACTTGAAGTGGAAAAAGATCTATTTCGACCTCCAGAAGAGGATGAAGAACTTCTTGGTCCTGAAGTACCATATATAAGTGTTATTGATGCACTTATGTATCTTGCTAACGCAACTAGACCTGATATAACATTTTCTGTTAATTTACTGGTAAGGTATAGTTCATCCCCAACGCATAGATATTGAAATGGTATCAAACATATTTTGCGATACCTAAAAGGTACCATTGATATGAGTTTGTTTTATACTAATAGAGGTTGTGAAGATCTTATTGGTTATGGAGATACAAGTTATTTATCATACCCACATAAAGCTCGATCGCAAACATGTTATCTATTTACACACGAAAGAACTGCTATATCATGGCGATCTACAAAGCAGTCTATTATTGCTACTTTCTTCAAATCATGCTGAAATAATAGCAATTCATAAAGCAAGTAGAGAGTGTGTGTGGTTGAGATCGATGATACAGTTCATAAAGAAATATGCGGCCTGAAAAATGATGCCAAAGTATCACAATTATATTCGATGACAATGTCGCATGCATAGCTCAATTAAAAAGTTGCTTCATAAAAGTAAACAGAACGAAATATATTTTACCAAAATTATTCTTCATACATGATTTCCAGAAAAATGGTGATATTGATGTATAACAAGTTCGTTCAAATGATAATCTTGTAGATTTATTCACAAAGGCATTACCAACATTAATTTTTGAGAAGCTATGGTATAAAGTTGGAATGCGCCGTCTCCAAAATATCAAATGAAGTTTTCATCAAGGGGAGTAAAATACGCGTTGTACTCTTTTTTTCTTAATCATGATTTTGTCCCACTGGTTTTTTCTGATAATGTTTTTAATAAGGCAGCAATCAAGGCGTATTAACATATATGTGTACTTTTTTTCCTTCATTAGGCTTTTTTCTACTGGATATTTTCTAGTAAGGTTTTAATGAGGCACGACATCTATGGGGGTTCAGAATAACTATTTATATTTGTTCTTTTCCTAGATTTTTTTTATGAACATCTAAGGGGGAGTGTTGTAAAAGAAAGTGGATGTCCCTTTCAGGATGTCCCTTTCTTCTTTTACTTTTCCTTTTTCATTTTTTCCTCTGCTTCTTTTTCCTTTTCTTTTTCTCCCTTCACGCGTTGTCCCCTCCCTCAATTATTATCTTCTGCCTATAAATAAGACAGCGCAGAACGAAAAGAAACACAAGAAATTCTCTCAATTCTTTCATTCTCTTACTATCTCTTTTATCTTAATAAATTGTTAAGTTAGTTTATTTTTATAACAATATGCAATTTTATTCTGTATTTAACGAGTAGTTTTCAAAATTTGAATATGAGATTTCATGGTCACATGATAATAACTTTACTAATCGTTCAACTACTCCAACAAAATAAAAATGGATGCAACTAAGGGTGTGTTTGGTACGGAGGAAAATATTTTCTATGAAAATTATTTTTTTAAAAAAATATATGTTTTTTGGAAAACAAGTGGATCTCTTACTTATTTTCAATTTAGTAAACAAATAAATATAATCCTTAAAATAATTATACGCGTAATCTAGCAAAATAATATGGGGGTGGAAGGGGTGAGGAGTTTGGGCCAGGAATGGGTGGATTAGGGCCGGATTAACTTGAAATGTTCCTTATGAACTTGTTTTCTATACTTCTATTAAGAAAGTCATTTTTCAATTGATGAGAAATATGATTTATTTTTTTCACCATCAATTCCTTTCATTTTTGATTCGGGATGAAGAGCCCAACCTTGTTGGATGTAGTCTTAACCGCCTGGAACTTGAATTGGATAGACCAAAATCTTATATATATACACACACACATATATATTAGTTATCCATTTGTAGACATGCTAATCAAATTATTATAGAATCGTTAAGATATTAATTTTCTGTTATCGATTTAATTTCGTTTAACTGTTACAATTTCATAAAAATAAAATTTTTAATAAAAAGCACTTAGAAACAAAGTGACAAATTAAATGAACCACGTACATAAGTAATTGGCAGATTGCATCTTACTCAGAAGTAAACACTGAAAATATATAAAATAACTAATAGTTTGAGACGGTGAAAAGTAAAAATATGAAACTAAATCCTAAGTGAAGAACTTCATATATCAAAGGATATGATCATAATTTATTAATTTATTATCGAGTTATCAGTTAACCCATTAAGAAAAAAAATCTCAAACAGTTATAGAATCAATAAACCGATAAAAAAACTTAAACCATTATCGAAATCGTTAAATCAAAAATCCATTGTTGATTAACCACTAACATATTTTCAGTTCAGACTGTCGATTGGCTAGTGGGTTCTGTGAATTAAACTATTGTTTTGGGCTACTAGGCCCTAAATATTTGGATTTTTGAGAGTTCTCTAACTTGGGCCTGGCCCGTATGATAGAAAGCCCACAAAACTGACCCGTTTCCTCGTTACTTCCTCAGTCTTCCCCATTTCCCCATTCCCTGTAACCTATTGAAGAAGCACAGAAGAAGAAAAAAATCGCCATTGAAAATGTTGAAGCTTAAGAGATTTAGCTCAGCTGTAACGCCTGCAATTTTCAATTCAAGGAAAAATTTCTATGGAGAAGAGAAATTGATTTCTCTAATAGCTTTACAGAATCCATGTCGATGGACTTCCAAACGCTTCCTCGATATTTACCAGGTTCGTTCAGTAAAACTTTTTTTTTTTTGAGTTCTCTCTATTGCTAAATTAATATACAAAAATCTGTAAATTTAGTTATAGCTTGTTTTAATGATTGTTAAGTATTGTTTCATGAATGTATCATGTTGTATTGGCACCCGGGGATGCGGCCTTGTGGATAATGAACTGGGTCGAGAACTATGAGGTGTCAGGTTCAATTGTCAAAAAAACTAGGTGATTTTTTTAGGTGCTTAGTGGAATTAGTTGAGGTGGTGCAAGCAGGGGCGGACCAAGGCAAGTTCAAGGGTTCATCCGAAACTCTTTCGTTAAAAAATTACACTGTATATATGATAAATTTTTTAATTTATGTGTATATATTTAACATTTAACACCTAGCATAAGCCAAAAGACCAGCTCACTGTCAAATGGGGTTCAATATTTCACCTTAGCTTATCTCAGCTTGCGAGTTCGAATCCGAATAAGCACATTTTCTTTCTGATTAGCGTGTTTAATTTTTTTTAACGCTCTTCGTAAAATTCCCGAGTGCGCCACTGTGTGCAAGCTGGCAAGCTGGCTCAGATACCACAGTTATATAAGAAAAGTATTAGTATATTGTATTATATTGTATTGTATGATTTTATTTTGATGAATATAATGTTTAGATAGATTGTATTGTTTCTCGTTGTTTCATGATGTCAAGAACTAGCAATCTGAAGAATAAGCTTACAATATTTGGAAGCTGAAGTTGTGTTTGAACATGAACTTCAATTCAGAAAATAGCCTACGCAAGTGGAAGATTTCTGATTGAAATCATTAATTCACTTGAAGAAATACTACTTGAAGCATCATTTCAAATTCAACTTTTCTTTTTCTAGTAGAATTTGAAATACCTAGCAAAATTATATCCAAATTATGAAATGTAAAATTATGGTACTGTATTTCAACTTTTTGGTGGATGGGAATTCATATGTCTAATTGGTTGTGGATTCATTCCTGCTTAATTGGGATTCAAAGGCTGTCTAATATTTCTCCCTTTTCGACTTTCCAAATATTAAAAACTATATGAGAAGTCATAAAATTTGCATCTCTTCCCATTGGATAATGCATTCTTCTTCAGAGATTACTTTCTTTTGAAGTGAAAAGAATAACTATTATTAGACAGTAGGAGTACAGTGGAATTTTGTCTTGTATTGAGTATTGAAGATTCATTTGATTACAGCTAGGAAACAAGGAGGCAATTGCGAAAGAGCGTGCTCGGATGTAAGTCTTCTTTTTTCCTTTTCAATTTAGAGCCCGTTTGGATTGGCTTTAAGTTGGTCAAAACCAACTTAAAGCCCATTTTCAGCATTTGGACGTGTTTGCCTAATGCTAACTTTAAGCAGAAAGTTCTTAAAGTCAGTCAAAAATGAAAAGTTAGGATTCCTAACTTTTTTTTTTCTAAGTGCTTAAAGTCATTTTCTTTGACCATAGAAATTACTTTTATATTCCTTATATTTTAACTAAATTTCCAAACTACCCTTTTTATTCTTTTAACCCTAAAATTCACATAATTTTCCTCATTTAAGCACTTTTATCCAAACACTCAACTGCTTATTTATAAAAATAACTTTCAGCACTTTAAAGTTCTAAAAGCACTTCATACATAAAAGTTACTTTTTTTTAAGCCCATCCAAACGGGCTCTTATTGTCTCGTTAAGCCTACATCAAATGGACTCTGAAGTTTATTTTATGTATATTATGTGCTTTAGGGCAGTAAAGATGAGATGAACCGGGGTTACTTTGCTGATATAAATGAGTTGAAGCAACATGGTGGTAAGGTATAACAAAAAATCACTACCTTAGCTGTTGCTTTTTCAGTTTTGTTGACATTTTTGCTGTATCCATTATGGAACTGGCGGAAAATAGATTGGAACTGCAAATAAGATTATCATTCCAGCAATGACGGCGGTGAAGTTTCCTGCATTGGAAGTGAATCTCTCAGATGGTTCAAACCTTAAGCTTCCCATCACATCCACTGCTAATGGTGTTGAGGCAAATAAATTAGAAGCATCAAAGGCGTCATTGATGTGTCTTTCATTCCGCGCAAGCTCACAGGTTAGAGTAACTCTAATTGATTGCTGGTTTCGGGTGAAGTAAAGGTGATCTTTGTGTTTTCGGTTAGCTGATTATCTTTACTTTTTCAGCATGCCTGTCTATGAAAGAACCTGTATCTGCACAGGAAGAAGTCATTTGGTCTCCCTAATTAGTTTGTAACAATATGATGTCTTAACAGAGGCATCATCTTGGACAGCTACAAAGTCCAAAGGACTTTAACATTCCTCGGAGCTTAGGATATTTATCAGTGGTTTATCAAATGATGGGGAGTTTTCATTGGCTGTCTTACGGTTGTTGGTCGTTCGTTTGCATTAACTGTAAAAATGATTTAAAGTTGATCAAAATTAATGCTATCAACACCAGTATTATCAAAAGCAAAAAGCTAAAAGAAGCTCTAAGGTTCGTTGGGGGCCTTAAGCGCAAAACGCAAATAAAGTGTGGGCTTTAATGAAAAAAGGTGCAAAGGGAGAAAAAATACAATATATATGTTTAGTCCAAGACTAATAATTTATAAGCATGACTGACAAATATATAAACAAAGAAATTGAAAAATAATTACGATAAAGTGAAATATCAATTTTTTAGTGTTGTCTCTTTAGAAGAGGTTCATGAGCAAGGAAAAGTATGCCTTAAACTTTGATGACACACTGAAGTGCACATTAAGCGAGGTGAAGCACTCTAGCTCAGCCAGTGGTGGAACCAGGAATTTTATGAATTGGGTTCAACATTTTATTACCTAAAATTAGAAAAAAAATGTGCTTATTTGGATTCGAACCCGCGAGCTAAGACAAGCTAAGGCGAAATATTGAAACCCCTTTGCCACTGAGCTAGTCCCTTGGCTTATGCTCACGGGGTTCAATGTTAAATATATACTCATAAATTAAAAAATCTATCTTATATATATAGTGTAATTTTTTAACGAAGAGGGTTCGGATGAACCCTCTGGACACCATGTGGGTCCCCCCCTGCGCTCAACACGTATTGAGCCTTGCTTTAGGGCTTAAGCGCATTTTAAGTGCGCCTTTGATAACACTGATCAACACTAGTGCTACTAGAATCATTTTCAGTTTCATACCTCAAGTAGATATATTACGAAATAAGCACCTATAAGTAGGTTGATAATTTCGAAGTTTTACCAAATATGAGTTATTGGCAGGATTTTTTTAACGTTTCTACCAAAAGAAAAGGGCAATGTGGGCTCATGCATGTCTTTGTAGGAAACATGAGTAGATTTCACTTTGTTGCTACACATTTAACTAAATTGTTGAGAGTTGAGACTACAACTGCTTAACTATAATCTCACGTATGCTTTACTTTAATCTTTAATATATATGAAATTAAAGCTTAGATTTTAAAAATAGAAGTTTCTGATGCAGCATTTGTGGGCGAAAAATAGTAAAAACTACCTTGTCCCATGCTTATCTTAAGATAATGCATGTTGGTTTAACACTTGCTGTATAAACAACAACTATTTCAGTATATCTTCAGATAGTACTGAAGTTTTGACCACTTTTGGCAGGCAATGATAGATTCTTGGAGTAAGCCATTTCTGGATACATTCAAAGATTCCAAAAGGGTTCAACTCTATGAGGTATCCTCTTAGATGAAAGAATGTCACTTCTTCATGCATGTCTCTTACATATCGGACCTGTTTTAGGCCTTTATACAACTATAGAACATAGCCTGTAGACTCAAGTCTCTGGTGGTTTTTACACCTTCCTCTTATTTAAAATGTTTCTCATACCATACCCTTCCTCTCTTAAGTTACTTTTTGATTGTTGGGGATTCGTCGAGGATTTAAAACTTCATAGGATTTGAATTTCAAATAATTCTTTTTCCTTATATGGGTTTGGGATGTTCTTAGAGTTAATAGTAATTGAGCTAAATGACTCTTAATTTCACACTCAAAGCTATGGTTCTTTTGTGTAACAGTGACATTCTCAAAATTATGATACTGTCGTGAAGTGTAGTGACATTACATGAGGAAACATGTTTCTAACTGCTATGCATTCTTCTGGAAATTAGTTAAGTGTTGAAGTCACAACTACTATCTGTTGCTTCATTTTGTTTTTTAACTTGATATTTTATCGCTATTTTTCCTTCTTGCAACCCTTCTCTAAATAACTTATCTTTTGAGCCGAGGGTTTATCAGAATAGCCTATCTGTCCCCACGAAGGTAGGGGTAAGGTCTGCGTACATCTTACCCTCCCCAGGCCCCACTTGTGGGATTACACTGGTTATGTTGTTGTTGAAGTCAACAGCAAATATGAACTGATAAAAAATAATTGGAATCTAGAGAAGCAAGTTCCTGTAGATAGTATGAGACAGATGTCCTATGCTGAAGGAAGAGGTTCTCTTCTACAGCATGCTTTTAATTTCTCTATGACAAACCTTGGGGATATTTCACACTTCTTGAATGAAAAAAGAAGTGGTTAGGAATAAACTATATAAACACCCTTTTTTAAGGAACAGATGCATGTAAAATGCAGTGATGCCTGTATTTCTGGTTTTCATAATAGAGTAGACCTTGAATATATGAATCTTTAATTTGTTTGCAGATCTCCTTGATAGATTCGTGGTTTTTGACACTCAGTCCTGTAAAGAAACTGCTACTTCGGATGATGAGGAAATCTAACCCTCATGAAAGCAAGGATGTACTGCATAGACAGATTGTTTATTCATTTGGTGACCATTACTATTTCCGGAAAGAGCTTAAAATACTGAACCTTCTGACTGGGTATGAAGTGTTAACGGTACCTTTCAGTTTCCTTATTAACTAAGCAGAAGAATTGAGTTACAAGTGTTTTCCGTTCTGTATCAAATTTACAGGTACATGTTCTTGGTCGATAAATTTGGTAGAATACGATGGCAAGGTACTGGATTGGCAACAGAAGAAGAGTTGTCATCGCTTCTCTCCTGTACGTCTTTTCTCCTGGATGAGGAATCGAAGTAAGAAAAATCAACCGGCATATGGAGGGGCTTTTTTGTGAAGTGGATTTTCAGGTTCCTTCATAAATGTTCCATGTTTGTGCTTATTCTGTACCTCGTTCTGTTTTCGGAATCGTTTTAGTTTTCCTAAAATTATATACATTTTTGGTGATTCTACCTTCTGGACAAGTTCCTTGAGCTGAATTGGCTGTGAGCCATGAAACATAGATGTTGTAAGCACTTTCTTCAGTGTAGCATAGGACTAGCAATAATGGCTTCCATGAAAAATCATATATTAATTTTTTGCATTTTCTGATAGAAGAATGTTAAATATTTCTCCTCTGGTTGGTTTTATTGGATGAGACTACTAGTGATAGACTGATAGTTGACCACATAGTAGGCGTTGCATCAACGATATTGGTTACAGGTTCGAGTCATGGAATTAGGCAGTAATGCTTTACGAAAGGTATACCCGACATACTAAGACTAAGATGAATCATCACAGTTCTTCAACAGGCTTAGTCCCTAAATTCCAAAACTAAATGAGAAGCTTATAATTGTGATCATGTCGTATCAGCTCTTTCAATTACTACTACATGTGTCGTGCCAACAATAAACAGAGAGTTTGATAAGACTCTCGGGTAAGAAAAATCAATCCTGAATAAGCTTTAGTTGATTCTCACTATAAATCTTGTTGTAAGCAAGGAGCCTGTGTCTACATAGGCTGCCCACATTACACCCTTTTGGATTTCGGCCGTAATTGTTCCAAGTAAAGTTCACCACCAATCTTTTAAAGCTTTTTCCCAGTAGAAACAGACTCACGATTTCAACTTCAGACTTGATGGTTTGAAAATGATTTTGAGGCGGTTAAACTTTAAAACTTTCATCTGAAGATAGAAAGACTATTTTTGATAGACTATCGGTTCAAATATCTATTAGGACTCACCTATGTTACATAAAAAGTGCAACATACTAAAGAATTAGTAATTTTTAGACCTATACGTTCCAGATAGATCAAACTTCAACCTCTTAATTTGTTGACCTTACTTATGTTAAAAGAAAACAAATAAAAATTAATTATTTGAGAAACCAAAATTAGGATGATCACTGATGTACCACTACATCTAACTTTCACCTAACAAAGGTTTTTAACAATCAAAGTAATCTACCAACTCTATTGCTACACACCCACAAAAAAAAAACAAGGCCAAACTCTTCATATCATTTTAATTGTCGCCAATCAAAGTAATCTACCAACTCTATTGCTACACACCCACAAAAAAAAAACAAGGCCAAACTCTTCATATCATTTTAATTGTCGCTTTAATCATTTTTATGCTCATTAAAAAAGGAAGATAATGTATATTTTATTAAGTTAAAGATATTATTGAAAATAATTATCAATTTTATTATTATATTTTTTAAAAATAACAATTATTTTGTGATAAATTAGTTGAGCGAGTGTTAATTTGAACAAAGGAAGTACTACACAGCTAAGCGCATAGACGTGCAAAGCAATAGTTCAAAATGAGGATTTTTGCTAACGAAAATCAAAATATAAATAAATTATAAATATATAAAGAAGTTAATATGATTTAACATATAATACAAATGTATAATATTATTTTTACCTATCTACAGTTCTAAATTAACGTTTGGGTTTTTTCTATTAATTAATTACTTTATACACTATTATTGTAAACAAATTTTATATTATTAATGTGATTTTACCAGCTATAATAGGGTCATTTAACGTGTTCTCTACGTAATATCTCATACTTGTACAGTTGTATTTGTTATAAAAGGTTATCTCTAATTGATTTGAATATAATTTCTTCTTATAAAATTTAAAATCTAATTCAACCTTTTAAGATTCTTAATATTAAATGAATGCGCAAATTTTATCCGTACTTCATGAAAATAGAGAAGTTTTCAAAAGTCTAATTCAGGTAAAATATATCAAAAACATACCAAAGAAAGAAAGACAAAATTAATACTAGAGGAAGCATTACATAGTATGGCCATGAAAATGAAACCGTAATAATAACAAATAATGTGATAATCAAAATATGCTTAGTCAAACACGATTATATAAATTGAAACCCAGAGAGAGTATGAGTATAATTGTTATATTAACCAAAATCCAACTTGTTTTGGATTTTTGGTTCTATATGACCTTGTATTTTTTTGTTTTTTTTGCAGCTACTTAATTCTAGTCAATTTCAATTGTAATTTTCATTGTCCAACTAAAGTTTTTGGACTCTCTCTTCTTGAAATTCAATAGGAAGCTTCCTATATACTATTAATATCTCTAGATAGAGTACATATATACAGAGGAGAGAGTATCGTTACAGTTATATATGTTCGATAAAATTCAATAATTTCACTTCAAATCTTACATTTTTTTTTATAAAATTTGTTTAATATATATAAATATTTTATTCAGAACTTAATAAATTTTTAAAAAAATGTGATTCAAAATTCACAAATTAAAAATTCTAATTTCATCGTTACATGTAAATAAATTGTCTCTTTCTTTATTCAAAGAGAGTGTTGTTGAACAAACATGCAACGTTCGTGGGACTCATCATGTCATTCACAGACAGATTTCTTTTCAACATTTGTCATTTTTCTTCAACTTAGAAAAAGTCAAGATGAGCAAAACACTATTTCCCTTTTTCTAAAAAAAAAATTCATTCAATATCCATCCTGAGATTCAATTAATTTAAATTTATACCAAAAGATTTTATATTGAAGGAAAAAATATTTTTTATCAAAAGCGACTCTATATTTAGAATTTAAACCCGAGATATTTAATTAAAAATAAAAAAATAGTTTATTTCTATAGTTATTTAAAGTCTTATGATTAATAAAATTTATAAGATTAATTGTTATTCATATTTTCTAACCTTACCTTCCACCTTATCCATCAAATGAGTTGGCCCTGAATTCGTTCGCAAACTAATAAGCAACTTCAATTTAATTTTTTTCAGGATTCGTACACCTATATACCTATTTACGAACTATATAATATTAATTTGTATTTTTTTCATTTCAAAATAAATAATTTTTTGAGGTGTGACACAATATTTAAAGAAGTTTATAGAAATTCAAAGTAAAATATGTATTGACAGGAGTAGATCTAATGTCAGCTATTAACGGAGAACAAATCTAAACTATTTTGCAAAATTTCAAAAATAAATTGGGACCTTCTTACATTTAAATTTTATAGTATAGTTCCAATGACTATATTATTTGTTAGGTAGTAGAGTTCTTTCTCAATTATTCTATGTCCCTATAGCTCTGTCATTTTTTTTATTGTATTTTCAAAATATCCTATGTGTCTCTCTCATTAATCCTAATTATGCTATCTTCCAAATTTTCTTTTTTGTTTCTTCACCCCTAAAAAAGTACAGGACAAGACTTTAAGTGAAATTTCTTTTTTTTTTTGGGTATTCGATGTTTGATATCAACTTGATCGAAGGTTGAATTAATTAGAATTTATGCGGAAAAATTTAATTTTGAGAGGTCAAGCAAGCATTGTCAAAGGTGGTTACGCTTTGGACCAAGTTGAATTAGTCTTTGATATGAAAAAATCAATTTTGGAGGTAAAGAGCGGATTCTTAAAAGCGATTTTATACTTTGGTGTCAAATCGAAAACTTTAATTAAAGATAAAAGAGTACTTAAAAGTTATCACTATATTATAACCTTTGATGATGTGATCTTTAAGCAGTGTCGGATCTAATAATTTTAATTCAAATTTTATATGTATCTTAAGAAATCTGTTTAATATGTATAAATTAAATCATGTTGCAGCTGCATGAGCCTTTCCTGCATGCCACGAATGAAATGCAAAGAAGAAGAATCCTACAACAAAATAAGAGGTAGATAACCAACTTCTAGGAAATACATAATTGACTACGTTGATTTCGATAGCTACACCATCTATTAAATTTAAAAAATCTAAAAGAGCATGAGTCGTATATTTCGCGGAACCGTTCCCAGTTGTATGTCTTTTTCATCTCTAATCTTAAGTGAATTAGATATTATTGTACGGGGGTATATGTTGACCTAATTGAATTATGTCATTACATACGTGAGTCTTTTCACCTATTAAATTTGTTTTTATGTAAAGAAACAAACTATGCAGCTGCGTGTTGAAAATGCAAAGTCGTCATGAATTAGAATTTAGATTTTAAATTATATGTATAAATGGAATAAAAATAATATAATATTATGTTATTTAAGAAATAATTATAAATACTTTTATTTAATAATATATATTATTGATTAGTAACGTAACTTAAGATAAATAATAGGTAATTTATTATAACAAGTTAAATTATACTAATAATCTATTATATTATATTGTTTAATGTATATACTTTTGAATTCTAGAAGGTAATTTCTTCTCTTTTTATTTGTTTTATTTTACTTTTCTTTTCTTTGTAAGAGAATTTTGACTAATTAATATATTAAAGAGATAATATAGCAAGGGTTGAAGTAATTTGGTCTAATAATATTGAAACTATTAACTAGTAAACTTATTAATGTAAGTTGATTTGAGTGTTATCACATTTTCTATATATAAAAAACTTCATTTAATCATATTGTTTTCTTTTTTGAAAAATACTTTTTAGATGCAATAGATCTTCAATCATCTTTAGATAGATAAATAGCTAAGCCTTGTTATGAAAAGTAAAAGTAGTGGATGTCCAATCTTGTGGATCCACTTTACAAGAAAATTGTACCCTCTCCTTTATCCCCTCCATTTTTATGCCTATAAATAGCCTTACGCGGAAGAAAAATAACACACTAAAATTCTCTCTGATATCTCTTTTTCTTTTACTATTTTTTCTTCTTATTAATTTGTTAAGTTAGTTTATTTTATAACAAGTTATCAGCACGAGCCTCCATCACATTGAGCTATTTTAAAACGGTAACAAAAGGATAAAAATTTTACTTTATTAAAATGTCTAATATCTCTAAACTTGAATTTGTTGCTCTTGATATATTTGGAAAAGGTTACTCATCATGGGCACTAGATACCAAAATACACCTAGAATTGATGGGTCTGGCAGACACTATCAAAGATGACAATATGACATCTAATCAAGACCGTGCCAAAGCCATGATATTTCTCTGACACCATCTTGACGATAGGTTAAAATTACAGTACCTCACATTAAAAGACTCTTAAACTGTGAAAGAATCTAAAAGAAAGATATGATCACCTGAAGTTAGTCATTCTTCCACAGGCACGTCATGATTGGTTCAATCTGAGACTAATGAATTTTAAAAATATAACTGAATATAATTATATCTTGTTTAGAATTATAGCACAGTTAAATTTATACGGAGAAGAAATTACTAAGCAAGACAAACTTGAAAAAGCATACTCCACATTTCCACCCGCGAATATGCTCCTGCAGTAGCAATATCGCGAAAAGAATTTTAAAAAATATTCTGAATTACTTTCTCACCTTCTTATTGCTGAACACCACAACGAACTGTTAATGAAAAATTATGATAGTCAGTCCGTTGGTTCTTTGTCATTCCCTGAAGTGAATCAGACAAACTATAACCAACGAAAAATAAGTCATGGCCCCAGTCGTGATCGTGATCGTGATCAAAGAAGAAATTATAATCATGATGCTCAGCTAACACTAAGAAATGATCAGCAATATAAAAAGAAGAGTGAAAAGCCAGAAGTTATACCAAAGAAAAATTCAGAAAGTATATGTCATAGATGTGGAGGTATGGGACACTGGTCACGGACCTGTCGGTCATCAAAACGTCTGATTCAACTATATCAGACATTCTTGAAGATGGCAAAAAATAAACTTGATAATATTTAAATAATTTTCCTTTTTGTACTAAATAATATTTTATATTTTTCTAATCCATGTAAATAAATAAAATTTATATAATGAGTCATGTTTTAATTATAACGTTCATCTTATTTCTTTTTGAAGAAAATATGGATATGCCTCAAATTTCTTTTG
Source organism: Solanum dulcamara (assembly GCF_947179165.1). Taxonomy (NCBI): domain Eukaryota; kingdom Viridiplantae; phylum Streptophyta; class Magnoliopsida; order Solanales; family Solanaceae; genus Solanum; species Solanum dulcamara. Next base: position 75,455,816 of record NC_077245.1, read on the forward strand.
GATCAATAATCAATCACGAGGATATTTGTGTAATTAATAGTGTAACAACTCATGCCATTTTTAAAGACGAAAAATATTTTTTCAACTTGCTTAGAAGAAAAGCAAATGTTACTATAATTTCTAGTAATTCAAAAATGATTAAAGGCTCCGAAAGTGCTACTATATTTTTGCTTAAAGGGCCAAAGATTGTTATAGAAGATGCATTGTTCTCTTCTAAATTCCGTAGAAACTTATTAAGTTTTAAAGATATCTGCAGAAATGGATATCATGTTGAGACACTAAACGAAATGAATATTGAATACATTGGTATAACTAAGAGTGTCTCAAGCCATAAATATGTTTTTAAAAAAATTATCAACTTTATCGTCTGGCCTATGTTATGCAAAAATTAGTGCAATTGAAGTACATTTAATCGTAAACCAGAAGTTTACTAATCTAAATATATTTGTGTTATATCATGATCAGATAGGTCATCCTAGATCAATAATGATGAGATAAATTCTTGAAAATTCAACTAGACATCCATTAAAGAATCTAAAGATTCTTACGAATGATGAACTTTCATGTGCTGCTTGTTATCAAGGCAAATTAATTGCCAGACCATCAACTCTGAAGGTTGGCACCGAATCTCCTAGCTTTTTAGAGCGTATACATAGGGATATATGTGGACCTATTAATCCACCTAGTGGATTGTTTAGATATTTTATGGTCCTAATAGATGCATCATCAAGATGGTCTCATGTGTTCCTCTTATCATCTCGCAACCTGGCGTTTGTGAAGTTATTGGCACAAATAATAAGATTAAGGGCGCAATTCTCAGATTATCCAATTAAGGCTATTTGCCTTGATAATGCTGCAGAATTTACATCCCAAGTTTTTGATAATTATTGCTTATCATTTAGGATAAAAAATGACCATCTTGTTAATCATGTTCATACTCAAAATGGCCTTGCAAATTCATTTATTAAGCGCCTACAATTAATAGCAAGACCACTACTTGTGAAAACAAAATTGCCGATTACTGTTTGGGTCATGCTATCTTACATGCAGCAACACTTATACGTCTCAGACCGATAAATTATGATAAATGCTCTCTATCGCAATTAGTATTAGGTCATGAGTCAAATACAGACCATCTATAAATTTTTGATTGTGCAGTATACGTACCTGTAGCACTCTCACAACATACAAAGATGGGTCCTCAATGAAGGTTAGGCATATATGTTGGGTTTCTCACCCTCCATAATTCGCTACCTTAAACTGTTGACATGAGACTTATTTACTGCTCGATTTGCAGATTATCGATTTAATGAAACAATATTCTCGCAATTAGGGGGAGAGAAAAAGGATCTCAAAAGAGAAATTGCGTGGATTATTTCATCACTATCTCATTTTGATCCACGTCCCCACACATCAGAGTAGGAGGTTTAGAAGATCATCCATTTACAGAAAATAGCAAATCAAATGTTAGATGCATTAACTGATTTGAAACGGATAACTAAGTCACAAAACCCTATAGTGAATATGCCTATCCGGATTGATGTCCCAAAAGGACCATCTACTAATATCATAGCTTCTGAATCCCAAACACACCTGAAGCGTGGTAGACCATTGGGTTCAAAGGATAAAAATCCTAGAAAAAGAAGAGTGGGGAATAATAAAGATGATACTACAAAAGAACCTCCTGAAAAAGTTCAATATTTGAGTAATCCTGATATTCTTGAAGAAATCAATGAATCCGAGACTCAAGTGAATGAAGAACTTTCAATAAGTTCTATCTGTGATGAGATAAATTTAGATCGAACAAAAATCACGATTGATAATATTTTTACATATAATATTACAATTAACCTCATACAAGATGGTGAAAGTCTTGAGCCTAAATCCGTCGAAGAATATCGACGTAGATATAATTGGCCAGAATGACAAAAGGCAATTCAATCAGAATTAGACTCACTTGTTAAGCGTGAGGTTTTTGGACCTGCAGTCCAAACCCCTGAAGGTGTAAACCCAGTTGGCTATAAATGAGTTTTTGTGAAAAAATGAAATGAGAGAAATAAAATTGTAAGATACAAGACACGTCTTGTTGCACAAGAATTCTCTCAAAGACCCGGGGTCAACTTATGAAGAAACATATTCACCTGTTATGGATGGAATAACTTTTTGATATCTCTTCATTCTAACTTTACATAAAAATCTTGAAATACATCTAATGGATGTAGTTACAGCTAACCTTTGTGGTTCAGTTGATAATAAAATTTAAATTCTAGAAAGATTAAAATTGTCTGACGCATGTACTAAGTCTCGGTAGATGTACTCAATCAAATTGCAAAGATCATTATATGGTCTGAAACAATCAGGGCGTATGTGATATAATTGCCTTAGTCAGTACTTGATAAATGAAAGTTAGAGCCCGTTTGGATTGACTTTAAGTTGGTCAAAATCAACTTAAAGCCCCATTTTACCTTTTGGACGTGTTTGCCTAATGCTGACTTTAAGCCATAAAGTTCTTAAAGTCAGTCAAAAATGAAAAGTTAGGATTCCTAACTTTTTTTTTTCAAAGTGCTTAAAGTCATTTTCTTTGACCATGAAAATTACTTTTATATCCCTTATATTTTAACTAAATTCTCAAACTACCTTTTTTTATTCTTTTAATCCTAAAATTCACATCATAAGCACTTTTATCCAAACACTCAACTGCTTATTTATAAAAATAACTTTCAGCACTTCAAAGTTCTAAAAGCACTTCATACATAAAAGTTACTTTTTTTAAGCCAATCCAAACGGGCTCTTATATAAATAATGTCATTTGTCCGTGTGTTTTTATTAAGAAAACAAAATCATAGCTTGTTATACTCATCGTTTATGTTGATGACATAAATCTTATTGGAACCCCTGAAGAGGTCCAAAAGGCGATTGAATACCTAAAAAAAGAATTTGGGATGAAAGACCTTGGGAAGATAAAACTTTGTCTGGGTCTGCAAATTAAACATTTAGCAGACGGGGTCTTTGTCCACCAATCTGCCTAAACTGAGAAAATCTTAAAACAATTTTGCATGGATAAAGCACATCCATTAAGTACTCCAATGGTTGTTCGATCACTTGAAGTGGAAAAAGATCCATTTCGACCTCCAGAAGAGAATGAAAAACTTCTTGGTCCTGAAGTATCATATCTCAATGTTATTGGTGCACTTATGTATCTTGCTAACGCAACCAGAACTGATATAACATTTTCTGTTAATTTGCTGACAAGATATAGTTCATCCCCAACGAGAAGACATTGGAATGGTATCAAACATATTTTGCAATACCTAAAGGGTACCATTGATATGAGTTTGTTTTATACTAACAAAGGCTGTGCAAACCTTATTGGTTATGTAGATGCAGGTTATTTATTAGATCCACATAAGACTCGATCTTAGATATGCTATCTATTTACATACGGAGAAACTGCTATATCATGGCGATCTACAAAGTAGTCTATTGTTGCTACTTCTTCAAATTATTCTGAAATAATAACAATTCATGAAGCAAGTGGAGAAGTGTGTGGTTGATATCGATGATATAGATCATCAAAGAAAGATATGGTCTGAAAAATGATGTCAAAGTACCCACAGTTATATACGAAGTTAATGTCGCGTGCATAGCTTAATTGAAAGGTGGCTTCATAAAAGGAGACAGAACGAAACATATTTCACAAAAAATATTCTTCACACATGATCTCCAAAAGAATGGTGATATTGATGTACAACAAGTTCGTTCGAGTGATAATCTTGCAGATTTATTCACAAAGGCATTACCAACATCAACTTTTGAGAAACTAAGATATAAGATTGGAATGCGTCGTCTCCAAAATATCAAATAATGTTTTCATTAGGAGGAGTAAAATACGCGTTGTACTCTTTTTCCCTTAATCAAGGTTTTGTCCCACTTGGTTTTCCTGGTTAGGTTTTTAATGAGGCAGCACTCAAGGCGTATTACCAGATGTGTGCACTATTTTTCCTTCATTCGGTTTTTTCCCACTGGATTTTTTTTTAAAAGGTTTTAACGAGGCACAACATCTAAAGGTGTTCAGGATAACTATGTATATCTGTTCTTTCACTAGAATTTTTCTTTTACACGTGAACATCCAAAGGGAAGTGTTATGAAAAGTAAAAGTAGTGGATGTCCATTTTGTGTTACCCACTTTAAAAGAAAAATTGTACCCTCTCCCTTATCCCCTTCATTCTTCAGGCTATAAATAGCCTTCCGCAGAAGAAAAATAACGCACTAAAATTCTCTTTGATCTCTCTCTTTCTTTTACTATCTCTCCTTCTTACTAATTTGCTAAATTAATTTTTTTTATAACACTCCTTTCATTTAATGCATCTCTAGCACAAATATGACTATTGTCACCAAAACATTAGCTTTTTCTTATTTCCCAAGGATATTATATCATATGAAACAAATTTTATGTCATCAAAAGAGTTATTTTTATTGACACTTTGGTTCCCAAACTTTTATTTGAGTAAAATTTCCCCTTCAAATTTTTATGCTTTGCATTGTCATAAATGTCACCACTTCTAATCAAGGTAGATTGTCAAGTGATATAAGATAAGACAGGTCTCAAACTATGATTGACTGCTTTTTCTTCCTTTTCTCAAACTTCAAGAGGAAGAGATAGTCAGGTTTAACTTCCACTAGTAATGGCGATTCCTTCTTGAAAACAGTATATTCAGTCGAATCTGAATATTCTAATAATAAGATTGAATCAAATTTTTATTTCACTCTCGTGTCAAAATTATCTAGTTTTTTTTTACGACTATATGAATGAAATCTACTAAATTTCATGTTCAATTGGAACTTTTCAAAGAAATTAAACTTTAGGGGGGCAAGTGATCATTCTCCAATTCAAAAATAAGTTGAGTGGGTAGTCCTCCTACTCCACTAGTTCTCTTAAAAAAGAGAGCCCTCATTTTGTAAAGCACAAAGCAAAAGAAACTCGAGAAAAGGAAGAGCATTTGGTTTTCGAAATTACAAATAAGTCCATTATTATAGCAAAATCTTGCAAAGCTACTAAGGGCATAGTAGTCACAAGAAGTGGAAAATTAGCCAATGAAGTCATAATACATCCAAATCCATTTAAATTTAAATTGATTATTGACGGACGTGGTTATTGACAAGAACTTATTGAATCCATCGTTTGGGCTCATAATAAATTAAAAGTTGCTCCTCATCCATTTATTAACTCAGCTCTTTATAAGAGATTAAAATTTGGCCTGATATCTAGCTCAAATACAATTTAATTCGTCCATTTGCCATAACTTTACAAAGCTATCAAAGGGCACAATAGTCATAGAAAATTTAAATCCTACTATTTCTTTGAGGATATAATCCCACAATTGCAAAAGTAATGTAAGATAATGTAGAAAAAGTATATTGAGATTTGTGGCTATTAATTTTTTTGTTTCTTCTTTGAGAAAAAGCCAAATAAAGTGGCTAGAAAAAAGTTAAAACTTGAAAATAATTGAGCAGTTAGTTTTATTAAAAAGCTAAGTAGTCAGACACCAAGAACAAAATTTGAACTTGGGTTGAAAACACTTTAAAGTACAATATGTTAAAGAAAAGTTCTTTTTTTTTGGTTAATATGGAACTCTATTTAATTATAGTAAACTTTTTTGAGCTTTGAATTGACCATTTAGATCAAAGTTTAATTTCCTTAGCATGGAGGGTTTCCCCCCCACAAATCACAATGAGACTAAATAAAGGTGGTCCAATACACTAGTAGCAACAAGAAGAAAAAAAAAACATTTAGTCACATCTTTCATATGTTAACTAATTAATTAATTTTTTTAAAAAAAACAATTATAAAACCTCAAGCACAAACCAAAAGAACTTTCTTTTAGTTTGTTTGAAAAAAATATATTATAATATATATATTTTTTGAAAATTATTTAATTTTAGTTTCTCTTGTTCAGCTCGGATCAAGAAAATAATATTTTGAGTTTTCACATATCTGAAGTCGGTAGAAACTTTATTTATATTCATAAAATTAGAGGGACAAAGATAAGTGATGTCATAAAAAAAATACGAGAATTAGAAAAATTGGTGGTGTAGATAGATTTTCATAGAAGTTTGAAAGTACCTTAAAGAGATTAGAATATTACAACAGTTTATCAAGATATTCAATTTTTATACTAAAAATGATAAGATTCTGACAAGTGGAAAAAAATATCATAATTTAAATTTATAAAAACAAAGAAGGTATTCAAAGTTGTGCTACTATTGCTAATAAACTCATGATCATGAATCATATGATAATATTCTGAAAAAGAGTGTTAGAGTATAAACTTAGGTCAATAATAAAAGTTATGAAGAATCAATTTGAATTTATATCAGACAGTCTACAATGGAGATTGGAGGGTGTATTTTTACTAGAAAAATTAGTTCAAATTTATCACACACACGGAAAAAAAAATCTCTAACTTAGAAATGATATAAATGTCATAAATAATATTTTAAAAATAAAGAAATTTCCTTTAATAATATAGGTTAAATGGGAATTTCCAAGAGGACTGTCATATGAAATTTTCTTTAATATTACTAGTGGATTGGACTGTTACATAATTATTATGTATGTTTTATTATTTGTTCTTCTCCTATATGTTAATGTTATTTTATTATCATATACTAGCTAGTTTTTTTTTAAATAAAAAAAATTGGTTAGTATATGGTGTAAATTAAACAAACAAAGCATTTTGACTGTCTTCTTCTTAAGAGTATTGTGAAAGATAATTATAGATTAATCATGGCTGTCAAGCTCAACATTTCCACATTTGAGTTGTTTCATAAATAAATAATTACTATAATTATATTCCTTAATAAGGAACAGCTCATGCAATATGACAATTTAGTGGAACAATGATATTATATTTCTCTTTGGAGCAAGAAAAAAAAGAGTATTAACTTTAATTATTTTTATGTTGGACAGATAACATTTTTTATACTAATAAATTCCTAATTAAAATGCATTAATTTTCAACAATATCCTACAAACATCTCCCATGTAACATCCCTCCTTTATCCACGTTATTCATTTTACATATGATATAAATTTAGCTTTTTTTTTTCAGGATAGTCTGATGCACAAAATATTCTGCGTTAATAGAATTCAGATGCACTTTAAAAAGTGTGATATTGATAAGTCAATAACTTATTCTAATGTAAATATTAGTAATTGCTTCCCCAGCTCGAACCCATAATAATATTAAATGAAATTATAGATAAATAAGAATAATTTTGTTAGTTATTATTTTCTTAATGAGCGTATAAAAAATAAACATGACAAGTAAAATGGTTAAAGCAATATTAATTTAATTCTCAAGATGCAAAAATAAAATAAAATGCATAAACATAATGATCATCCTTACAAATCTCTAATAAGAAAAAACAAAATATTCCTGCTCAAGCAAACAAGAAGTCATGTTGATGTAGTTTACAGCTATTTTACTTTTATTGATTGTTTAGAGTTAAAAAATATATATTTATTAATTATTATAATGTCTACTAATCCAAAGGAATAAAAGAATAAATTTCTAGAGATAAGAATCTCTACGATCCCAAGGTAATTAAAAATAATATAGAAATTTCTTAGAGTATAATTTAATTTACTCCCACAAAATGAAGCCTTTCCCCAACAAACGCAAGAGGAATAAAGGACCGGAATAATAATTAAAAATAATAATAACTCACATGCACTTGATAAATAAATAATAAAAAGTTTTAATTATGTACAACATCAATTTAAGTACTTTATATACTATTAAATCATATTTATATATTATTATAAGTAACATATTTATATATTATTATAAGTAACTTATCTTATATTTAAGACTATTACTTCTACATTCATATAATATGTAACATAATGTGAACAATCAGTTTCAATGAAAGTCAGAGGACGCGGTTATTCAAAAGTCCAATTTAGGTAGTTTGTTAATACACAAATTATTATAATTAAATAAGATAATATATTAAAATTAATTAAAAATAATATTTCTATCCCCATAAAAGACCGTAATAAGATATATGTACATTATATTCATCTTTTCCAAATTTTATTTATGGATGGTCAAATATAATTTGAAAGCTAAACAGTGAAATCTAAAATTTTGTCTGAGGAAAAATAGAAATGCCTCGTATATTACTCATCATATTTGAAAATAATAACGTAATTTCATAGAGTTATTCAATGTGATATTACATTGAATACGTTAGTATCGACATAAGATAACGTATTAAAATATTATATATATAAGTAATTCAACCATCTGGGAAACTTCTGTTATCTTTCTTTTCTTTTTCTTTTTTCTCTCAAAAGCAGCAAAAACAGAGAACTTTTTTTTTCCCTCTATTATTCTTCTCTTTGTTCTTCTTTATTCATACAAAAATATTTTTTTAAAAAAATCATTCTTTTATATATAATACATAAAAAAAATATTTTTTTTCTGTTGATTCAACAATTTATAGATAATATTTTTAGCTGTCGGTGAGATTAAAATTAGGTAGAGTATGTTGTCACCGGTGGTGTTTTTGGTGTTTCTGTGTGTAATTTCTCCGGCGATGGCGGAGGTGGTGGGTGAAGGCGGAATGACGATGACGTTGCAGTTAGAAAGGGCTTTTCCGACGAGTCATGGAGTTGAATTGAGTCAACTCAAAGCGCGTGACCGAGTTAGACATGGAAGAATCTTGCAGCAATTTCCTAATGGGGTTGTTGATTTTCCAGTTGAAGGCACTTATGATCCATTTCTTGTTGGGTAATTTTTTTTAATTTTTTTTATATATACATATATATTTTTTCTCTAGTTTGTGTTTATTTATTTGCATATTGTTGATAATAATGTAATTTTTTAGCTTCAACTGTTCTGTTTCATGAAATTTAGCTAATGAAGTATTTGTTTTGTTGATGATTTGGTTAGTAGTGAATACTTTCTTTGTTAGAAATTTATTGTTGAAATTGGGTAGTTCTTTTTTTAAAGATTTAAGGGAAAACGTAGTGTCTTGGATTGTATTTTTGCTATTAATTTGCATATTATTGATGATATAATGACTTTAGCTTCAAGAACTGTTCTTGACGATCTGTTTCATGAAATTTAGCTCATGAAGTATTCCTCCGTTTCAATTTGTTTGTCGTTTGTCTGGTTTTGACATGGTATGGAGTTTTTTTTTAAAAAAAAAAAGTTTGGTGCACTAAGCTCCTGCAATGCGTTGGGGGTCCGGGGAAGGACTCGACTACAAGGGTCTATTATATGCAGTCTTACCTTGCATTTCTGTCATAGGCTATTTCTTGTGGTATGGAATTTAAGAAAGTAAAAAGATTTTTGAATCTTGTGGTTTTGAACTAAAGATATTTAGCATGTACCAAATTGTTCTTTAATTTTATGGTTTTAAACGTGTCACGTAGAAAGTTAGAATTAGAGAGTGATCAAAAAGAGAAAGAGACATTCTTTTAAACAGACTACAGAGGAAAGTAAGACAAACGGAGGGAGTAATTGATTTGTTGATGATTTGGTTAATAGTGAATATTACTTTCTTTGTCAGAAGTTTATGTTGTAAATTGGGTAGCTCTCTTTTTTGTTTCTTTTTTTAAGAATTTAAGAAGAAAAGAAGTCTTGACGCGTAATATTGATGGTATCGTATTTTAGCTTCAAGAACTGTTTTTGACGATCTGTTTCAAGAAATTTAGCTAATGAAGTAGTTGTTTTGTTGATGGTTTTGTTAATAGTGGATACTTTCTTTGTCAGAAATCTACGTTGGAAATCGGGTAGTTCTCTTTTTTTTTTTCTTTTTTTTTTTTAAGAATTGAAAGGAAAAAAGAAGTGTCTTGAACTGGTGGCATTGGTTATTGGTGAAGCTTGTTTCTTTGATTATTTATTGGGTTTATTAGTAGCATAGTACTGTATTAATACTTGCACTTTATCCTTTTTTCTCAGTAGGTTGAATATGTACTAAGGTGGATTTGTGGCCTTGGAATTCTTCTTTACGTTGTCTTTCTTGGTTTTTTGTCACTTTACTGATGTAATGGCATTAATCATTTTCTCTAGCAGTTTTATGATTGATTTACGAGTTATGTATCCATCGCAGTGAATGTTAGTTGAGGATATGATTTTGTTTCAGGCTTTACTTTACAAGAGTTCAGTTGGGTTCCCCTCCAAAGGAATTCTATGTACAGATAGATACTGGAAGTGATGTGTTGTGGGTTAGTTGTGCATCTTGTAATGGTTGCCCGACATCTAGTGGACTTCAGGTTTGGATATTAATATTCCTGCAAATTTTGAGTTTGTGGGAATTTTGTTTTTTCGAGCATACAGTTGTAAGAATATCGCTTGATTAAATTTTGATTTTCATAGCAGATTCAGTTAGAATTCTTTGATCCATCAAGCTCGTCAACAGCTCGACCGATCTCATGTTCAGACCAAAGATGTGCTCTTGGAGAACAATCTTCTGACTCTGGGTGTTCTACTCGAAATCAGTGTGGTTATACGTTCCAATATGGTGATGGCAGTGGGACATCAGGTTATTATGTAGCAGATTTAATGCATTTTGATACAATCGTGGGGAATTCTTTGACGGCAAACTCGTCTGCTCCTGTTGTTTTCGGGTGAGCTATTATTCATTTTTACAGTTTGAGATAGCATATGTTACTTCCTCTACGTGTCAGTGTTTAACCTTATTGCTGTTGGAATTTTATGAGACAGATGTAGCACATCACAGACCGGTGACCTAACTAAGCCCGACAGAGCAATTGATGGGATCTTTGGATTTGGACAGCAGGGCTTGTCGGTTATAGCACAACTTTCCTCCCAAGGAGTGACCCCAGATGTGTTCTCCCATTGCTTGAAAGGAAGTAATGGCGGAGGTGGTATCTTGGTGCTAGGTCAGATTGTGGAGCCAAATTTAGTTTACACTCCACTTGTCCCATCACAGTATGTTGTCTCTTTCATGGTGGGCTTGCATTACTTCATTTATCTTTCTAGATAGTTCGTGACCATGTTTCCTATTTTCCTTTGCCGAAAATTTCTTGCAAAGCTATCTGATCTGCACCAAATATGGGCATAGTAAAGGTATTCCTGGTAGTCCTTTAATCAGATCTCATTTAAGATAATAAAAAGAGAATCAACGGAAAGTTACACATTTGGCTAATAAGTTTGCTTGCCCAGATATCTTTATGTGAAGTTTCTTTTCTTTGATTTATATGTAAAGTTTTTGAGTTTGAGATCTAAAAGTTACTTTTTAAAATTACTTTGTCCCAATTTGTTTGGCACGGAACTACTAAAAATCCCCTTAGTATAAAAGTATTTGCTTTTGTGCCTATTGGAGTCTACAATAAGCCATGTCGATTCTAGTAAGAACATATCATCAAAGGCAAAATAGGGATGTAAAAATTAAATAATTGATGCTGGGAAGTAGAAAATTTGCTTGACAATTTAGGTGGGGATATGTTTGTTATTTCTACGACTTTAGTAATTTGAGCTTTGGTTTTCCCATTAATCATGCAAATATCTGTTCCCAGGGAGCTAACTATGCACTCCTCGCTCCTGATGAATTTATAACCTTTGTCTCTATATGGACTCTTGAACTGATCGAGCTTCCAATAAAATGCGATCAGATGGTATATTTAATGTATAAGTGTATGCTAATAGAGCTTTGATTTTCCCTCTCTTTGCCCCAAAGTAAAATATGGACAACCTGAGTTGTGTACTTTATCCTTGTGGTTGGGTATAAACAAGAATTGGACCGACCATTTGTCACCTGCCTCTGTGTTTTTTCATAAATATCCTGACTTAATGTTAACCTGTTTCAAAAAAAAATAAAAAATCCCGACTTACGTTTTTTCTCTTTCACCAGGCCACATTACAACTTGAATCTTGAGAGTATTGCTCTCAATGGGCAGACATTGGCTATTAGTCCACAAGTATTTGAAACATCAAGCAACAGGGGAACCATAGTTGATTCCGGAACAACTCTGGCATATCTTGCTGAAGAAGCTTATGAAATTTTTGTTAATTCTGTAAGTTATATCATTCGACAGATCTTCTGATTTGTTTGCACTTGAGATTTAGATCATTCACTGTGTTCATCTACTAATATTGGGAAAAACATCACTTGAATCCTTTTCACCAGTACTCTTATCAACTATATCATGGTGAATGCTCCTTATAACTCATAATATTTTTTCTCGTGCAGGTCAGTCAGGCTGTTTCACAGAATGTGCGCCCTCTTGTTGCCAGGGGAAACCAGTGTTATCTAACCACCTCCAGGTTCTCTAAAAAAATTGAACTTAGGAGCTTCCAAGCTCATTTCTTTCTGATGGTTTTAGTTTAGTTTGTACTGAAATTTTGACTAGTACTTTTTTTTTGTTTTGCGCAGCGTTGGTGATATATTTCCCATGGTGAGTTTGAACTTTGCCGGTGGTGCAACAATGGTATTAAGGGGTGAGGATTACCTTATACAGCAAAACTCCATTGTAAGTCAAATTTTCTCCAAACTCGTTAATGATGGTATATGTTAAGCATGTTGACCCTGCTCAAAGCTTTACTTCCAATTGTTGTTTAGCTATTCATTTTGAAGAATGAGAGATATTAGTAAATGTCACTACCTATTACTTTGTAACGTATTCTATTGCAATATGTTCACCAACCACACTGTGGCTAAAGTTATTTAATTCTTTTAATGCCCACAATCTAGTTGTGAAAAGTAATCTATCGCATTAAAATAGTTTTGCACTGAGTACAGTTTTTGCTTTTGTAGGGTGGTGCTGCTGTCTGGTGCATGGGCTTTCAGAAAATTACGGGCCAAGGATTGACAATTTTAGGAGGTAATCCCCTGCATCTGATCTCATTTTTATCTCCCTCGTTTTGGGTTTCTCATTACACCATCTCTTTCATTGATTTCGGCTCGCTGAGGTAAAGCGGTTAATTTAGAAGATTCGTTTACGTCCTGTAATTTCAAAGGACTATCAAAGAAAAAACTTTAGCATCAGAAGAATCTGTGCATAAAAACGTTAACGAGTTCACCTGGTAGATGTTTTGTGTGATTTCTTTATCATTTCATGACTCATAATTCGTATTCCAGATTTCACATTTTACAAATAAAGCATTTACTTTAATGATTGCACCATTCTAGATGGACGCAATCTTCTTGTCCTCTTTTTTGTTGATTCATATGTTTATATTTCTGTGCAGACCTTGTTCTAAAAGACAAGATCATTGTTTACGATTTGGCTGGACAACGGATTGGATGGGCCAATTACGATTGTAAGTCATACTTACCCATACAATCTTTGACCTAAGTTAATAGAACACATCATAGGCGAACTATTTCGTCTCTGGTATATTAAAGTATAACTTCAGTCAGCTGTCGAGTTAAGCTAAGACACGTTCCATTGTCCAATGTGTTTAAATATCAGGTTCGCAGGCTGTTAATGTTTCTGCTACCACAAGCAGAGGGAAAACTGAGTATGTCAATGCAGGACAGATCGGTAACAGTTCATTGCGGAACAACCCTTACACGCTGTTATTAAGTGGCATTCTAACTTTCGTGTTGCAAGCATTAGTCTTTGGCACTTACTCATTCTTGTAACAGTTTGGTATTGTGGAAGTCAACTGCTAAAATTCTTTCTCATTTTTGTATAGCCCGCTGTCCTATAGTTATTTATTTACCGCGGTCGATAAAAGATTTAGATTTCTTTCATAGTAGTAGAGGCTTAGATTTGTTGTTTGTTCAGACAATGCCCTAGCTCCACATATAGCATACTCATGTAGTGGTTAAATTTCTTGTAAAGTAGATTTCAACACATCTGTATTACAACAATATTATCCCATACAGAATTACATTTGATTTTGAATGAAAATTTTGTTAACACTGGTCAATTATAAGTTTTCTTCATCCATCAGTGTTTGGCTGATGTCAAAGTGTTGCCTTTTATCTCTCCCAGGCCGGTTTTTGAAAATGACCCGCGAACTTACAATTTAAATAGAAGAAAATAACCTTACAAAAATTTCCTGTGCTCGAATGTCTGAAAGGAACACTCTGGTGTAGTGATGAACGAGCTAATATATAATATAGTTTTTCAACTCACAAAATAAAATGACAAGTGCTTTACAGTAAATTGATGACAGATAGATTCACGGTATACTATCAATAGATAAAATTGTCAAATTCTTCCTCTTCTTCTCTAAAGCTACAACCACTTTCTCTCTTCTAAATTTTTCAAAATCAAAGAAATCCAATGTTATGATAGCCCAACGAGCCTTTTGACAACATCATAAGTTTACACTTTGGCAAAATAATGTGGCCGGTCACCTGCCAGGTTCAGCCAATACTCAAGTCACACAGCACGCGCATATACTAATCTGCTTGCTGCCATAGATACTATTTTTGTTCTTAGAAAGATCTAATCCGCGAACCTGATCTTCTTTGGTGCAGCTTGAATTGCACCCACCTGCAAATCACATTGTAGATTAGTGCTGGCAATCCTAACCCATTTTTCGCTAACCCGCCCATATTTAAATGGGTTGGGTGAGTGACTTTTAATAATGGGTCAAATATGGGCTCTACCCATATCAACCCACTGAAAATGGGTAAATCACGGGTAAAATATGGGTAATATGAGTTTCTTCTATATTCAGATTGGGTATCCAAACTTACTAGACATAACCATTCTTACAATTAAATCTCCTTCACCACGTAAAGGCTAGTCCACTTTTTAACTTAAGATATTATTTGTTTATTTTTTACTGTTATATTAATTACCTTTATATGTAATGTGTTTTATGATAAAAAATGAAAGTATATATGTTTGAAAAGTTGTACCTCTGTCAGCCTTTCTATTGCACAATTTTATCTACTTTTCTTTTTTACTGAATTACGAGTTTTATAAATTACTCTTATGAAATTAATCAAACATAAAAAATAAATTTGTTTTATCTTTTCACATAAATTATATTCCAACAATTAAACAAATATTACCCTCAACAAACTTAAGGTGGACATGAAGTGTGTGTATATATATACACTTACTTTCGAGGCATGACTGATAAAGTGAAAACTAAAGTATAATGCTAGTGCTAAATAAATAGTATATATATCCGACGATTCTTATTGGTCATTTAAAATTGTCATATCATTAAGGATGTAATCGAAGA
This sequence comes from Solanum dulcamara, assembly GCF_947179165.1. Classification (NCBI taxonomy): domain Eukaryota; kingdom Viridiplantae; phylum Streptophyta; class Magnoliopsida; order Solanales; family Solanaceae; genus Solanum; species Solanum dulcamara. The sequence continues at coordinate 75,471,004 of NC_077245.1, forward strand.
AAATAAATACTTTCTTCATTTTGTAAAAGGATAAATATTCTAATCTTTTTTGGTTGTTGCAAAAGTAATAGATAAAAAGGATAAAAAAATTAATTAACACAACTAAACCACCCAGGCAACTCTAATCTTTCTTGAAATTCTTACAATTGTTGAATTTTTTTCTTACACTATAGCAACTTTGATTGAGAGACATAATTAAATCCTCTTCCTAAAGCTACATTCCCTAATAAGTCACAAATTCGCTTTAGGAGATCATAAAAATGGGTTAGGATTGTAATTTACCCGATCCATATTTTACCCAACCCACTTTTTACCCATATTAATATGCGCGGGTTTGTCAAACACATTTTTAACCCGCCCAAATTTGACCCAACCTGTCCATTTGCCACCACTATTGTAGATGTTAAAATTCACTTTTATGCTTCTCTTTAGACTAATTCCAGAAGTGTTGCAACTGCCTTGCTCTTTTTTGTCTGCTACACGAATAATGGAGGTCTCATTTCTAACTTCTCTACCCGGAACAATTCTTATGCAATGTTTTATTATACAACATACAGAGTTGTCATGTACTAAGTAACATCTCTGAAAACCTCTTCTTTTTAATAATGGTTGTGTCCAACTTGTCCACAACTCAATTATGCTTTTTTGGTTCTGACAAAATGTGGCTATCTAAGAACAGATTTCTCAATCACGATGCCTTCTTTGCAGTGATAATATGTTTCTCATGGAACTTGTTTTTTTCTCCTCCTCGAGTTTATACAAAAAAAATCCTCAATTGATGGATTCTGTCTTCTAAATCTAATCCTAAATTTGGATGTTCTGTAATTCTCTGATAGGCTAGGAGATTATCTTGATATGCATGTAAGATACTTGTGTGGATCTTCCTTCTAATTGACATGTTAGGCACTTATCTCCTTCCTAATACCATGCTCAACAACATTAGTCATTTCTTATGCAATGGAAATCCTATTAAAGTAATTGTCAAATTAGCAACAGGTAGTTCCTAGACCAGTTAGTAAACATGAATAAATAAGTAGAATTTGCAGCACAAGATAGTGCAAAATGTAATAAAGAACATTTGCTCTTACCATTTCTGGGCACTCATAATCAATCCCTGCTGCCTCGATCCTCTTTCGCCTCTTTTTGTCACGTTTTAGAATTCCTCCAACCAACTTATTATACTCTTCCAATGTTCTTTCCTGGATAATTATCAGCAAGTTTCACATTTAAACAAGTTCAAATAGAGCTCATAGAACAACAAACCATGTATCTCAAACTTTGCACAATTATGTAAAAGTGAATGGGAGCCCATATATAACTAAAAGCAATGTATCTCAATTTTTTGCATATCATGTAAATATCTGTATCTCACACATGCAAGATCAAACACTACCTTGTCCTGACGCTTCCTTTCAATTTTAATCCAATCCAACGGTTTGTACCAGCGATTCACACCTTTCCACCTGGAACCAAATATATAAATTAGAGCCATACCAAAAAGGAGGAGAGAAAATAAAGACGATAAACAAATCATCAATTCATGCAACTCCATGCTAGCAACAAACTTCATTCATGTAAATATCATCTTCATGGTCGTTCTAAGTTTAAGATTGTTAAGGATGCTAAAATAATTCCTATATTTGCTTCCTTACATATACAAGTCAGTTTAGTCTAGATACATTAGCGCAAATAAATTTCTTAACTACACCACTTACATACGCATCAGATTATTCGGTGACAAACTCACTCACAATCATAATGCAGGAAAACTTTGTACGAAAAATATCATCATTTATACATACTAAAACATTATATGTAACATAATGGTAAATTGACCCATTCCTTTTAGAAACACATCCCTTTTATACTTGACCCAGCCACAATATTGCTGATTGTCATCAGGTCGCTTCTGAAGGTGGAATATTTCAGGTTAGTCTTTTCCATTGATAATTTTCAAGCATTTCAACAAAACCACCCATAAAACTCTTATCCATCTCTTGGTAAAAGTTATACATCACTTGGAATAAGAAAAGAGTATTATCCATCAATTAAACCACCACTTCAGCAAGCTGCTATAGTCGTTTTTTAACATGTCTTTTGCAAGCCATGACCATCTCTAAGCAAGGAGTCGAGGACGGGGAGCAGATTCAATTAGATACAAAGTGACAATATTCCAGGCTAGTCTCTTACTAATTTCAGGCTCCCCCCACCCCCCAGAAAAAAAAGGGAGGGGGGAGGAACGAGAAGAAAAGAATTTTACAGAACTCTTAAACTTAGCGACCCAAGAAATATGAAATTTTAAGATGAATTTAATACATAGCAAATGGCTTAAAAAATGAAACCCTTACAATCTGGGATGAACATGCTCAGGAGGAACAAGACGAACTTGCAACAAGTGCTCAAATAACAGATAGTTATGCATAGTATCCGCAACTACTTTAGCAACCTGCAATTGTCCAGAAACCCAAGATAAAGATAAATGGAAAGACCAGATGGATTCTCTAAATATGGGTGCATAACACAATAAATTACTCAGGAATAGGAACAACCTCGGGGGACTCAAATTCTATGAAACCAAAATGCTTTGATTTTCCTGTCTGTCATGAGGAAAAGACACAAGAAAATAAAAGGAAATAAGCAAAGAATCAAAAGATTACCACATTGAGAGACAATAAGAAAAGTAGAAGTGTATTATGGACTTAGAAAATTGAAGGATATATCCAACACGAAGCCCTTTACTCCAGAAGCCTGTTGGAAATTGCGGACAATGTTCTTGACACACCTCAAGCTACAAGAATTTATGTGTAATTTACAACAATTGGACCACAATTTAAATACTTTGAAGATAAACATATCACAATCTTTACGCGGAACTTAACAAGTCCAAAGCCTCTGTTAGCTTCACCGATGACAGACAACAAGACCCCATAAGGAATGGGAGGGATATATCTATTCTATTTTTTAAAGAAGAAAATATCTGGTGAAGACATGCTTTTTATTAGAAAATGTGGCTGAAAATAGTGAACATTAATATTCACATGCAGTGGCGGAACCAGGATTTTTAATAAGGGGATTCAAAATCTGAAAAAGTAGACACACGAACTAGCTGAAGGGGGTTCGACATCTACTATTTATACATAAAAAATATTTTAATCATGTATAACTAGTATAATTTTTCGCCGAAGGGGGTTCGGATGAACCCCGGACACCATGTGGGTCCGCCACTGTTCACATGTAGAATCATACTGTAGTAAAGCTCCACGGCATATCATATGCTAAATTCTACAGTCACTGCAACTATCCATTTTTAAATACTATGACTAATCATTAGATAATTAAAAAATTGCCATCACTTTTAGGTACTTGAGTGAGCCCATTTCCAACCAGCTTGGGTCCTTCTAAGACTAAAGTTGTCAGATGATCAGATCGTGACAACAAGCATATGCATGAAAGTAGGTCAAGAAGACAAAACCAGACAAAGATTTCAAACTACACTGACTAAATTACGATAAAGAATTAGTTGGAGTATTCACCTTTTTATTCCTTGCAAGTCTAAGCCTCTTAATTGTACCAAATTGCTTAAAGAAACCTAAAGACAATAGCAGAAAATGGGACAACAAAAGTTATTTAACTTTGTAATGCTACAAAGAGATATAAAAGCTAAAAAGGCCTTGAAAGGGGACTAAAAAACTCAATGTAAGAAATGCAAACCTTCCATTTCATTCTCATAAAATCCATGTGGAATCCTTCCAATATACAATATTGTCGCTTTACTTTCTCGTACTTCAGTATCTGGAAGTTTTCTAGCTGGCCCACCTTCCAATGGCTATTATGTATAAGGAAAACAAAAGTCAGAGAAAGCAAGCCATCACCAAAAAAGTCAACTTCTTTCTTCTCTTCTTATACAACAGAACTGCTGATTGACTACAGTAAGATACCATAGTTTGCTACAGAAGACAAAGGACGACATGCGGTGCAGTTTTATATGATCCAAACAACTCATACTCTTGTATGTGGAGAATAACTGAGCATGAATTGATACTCGTTGGCTGAAAATTACATACCAACATCGCCGCATCTATTTATGTGTGTTCCATGCTTATAAACACTTAAAACCAGCTACTCCCTTTGTTCCAATTAATGTGACATAGTTTGACTCGATATGGAGCCTAAGAAAGAAAGGAGGACTTTTGAATTTTATGGTTCTAAGTTTTAAACATGTTATACCATTTGTTTGGCTATAAGGCTTTTGATACTTGTGGTCTTAAATGTGACATAGCAGTTGTTCTTTTCCTTCTTAAAAAAAATGATATTAACATTTGCGAGGCTATACAAGATTCTCGTTAAGGGAAAAATGAGAAGTTTAAAGCTAATTTATTTTCAAATATAGAATGTGTCATTTTTTTTGTATGACCGAATAAAGAAATAGTGTCGACATAAATTGGAGCAATCAACGAATTCCGGCGAAATAGAAAACCAAGGGAGTACTAAATTTGAATTAATGCATGCTAAATATTTTAGTTATCTATTCCTATTCAAAAGTAAGATTTACGTTATTCAAAAGATGTTCTAGTTATCTATTTAGTTTTCCATTATTATCTCCAAATGGTTTTTTTAATATCAGGAACTCTCATGAGAGTTCCAGACCAACATTCCCATTACATCACTCTTGTAAAAAACTAAAATATTTCAAGTAATCCACAACATCTTCTTTTAAATAATGGTGTCTATGTTAGCTTGTGCCAAGATTCCGCCATGTCTGCAACTATATCTTTTGTTCTAGACCATGAAGCACTATTAGAGGAGAGCCAGGAAAATATTTTTCTTTTACAAATGTTCTAAAGTCAACAATTCTATCTCAATTGTAAGATAAAGAATTTACATGCTTTGCAAGGATTTTATATGCATATAGGCTACTTCTATTAGAATTGACCAATAAGTAATTAAGAAGGGTGGCTAGTTTCATCAAATGTCTAGAATCTATTAGCCAACAAAGCATTTACTCCTTTTTTTCCTTTAAGTTCCCTTTCTTGTCCTACATAGCAAAGATCTTCTAACGACACTCCCAACAACCAAATAGATCGTAAGAGTTTTCGACTATCACAACACATATTGAGTCATTTCAAACAATAAATCCAATGTAATCCACAAGTGAGGTCGGGAGAGGGTAAAGTGTGCAAACCTTACCCCTACCTTGAAAAAGTAGAGAGGCGGTTTCCTATAGACCCTCAGCACAAGGAGGGAAAGAAAGAAACTAAAAACATAAAGAACAAAATTGTTCTTAACGTTTCTCTCTTTCAAGAACTTCTTGAGCATTGAGGAGCTTTACTAACTTTAATATGGCATAAACATACCAGAAAGTCAGCAGCTTTATCTTTAGAAGCTGAAGTAGCAGAGAATTCGCTAGCACCCTTCTTCAACTTCTTAGTTATGCTTTTCTTCCTCCCTTTAGCACCCATCTCTGTCAAAATAATCTTGGTAGACCCAAAAGAAAACTTATTACTTACACAGAAAATATTACATATGACCATTTTAGACCCATTTATCACATGGGTAGCAAGTAAAACGCCAAATAACCTGTAAAACTACTTTAAAAAATTGAAAAAAGAGCCACTATTATTCACATAGGTAAATGCAAATTTTACCTAGATAAAAATCATTGTTCAACCTAAGAAGCTTCATTAGTTTTATTGGAAAGATTACCAATCACAAATTCCAACTTATTTATCATATGGATAGCGGTGAAAATGAAAATTAACACATAAAAATCTCAAACAACTATGGAAAAAGAGCCACTAATATTAACCCAGGTAGCCAAAAAATGAAAAATCTACCTAGATAAAATCCGTGGTCGACCTAAAAATCTCATTAGAAATATAGCTGTAAAAATACAAATTAACCTGTAAAAACTACTTAAAAGTATCAAAAAAGAGCCACTATTACCCACACAGGTAGCAAAAAACAATAAAAAGAATGTAAACTCTACCTAAATAAAAATCCTTAGTCCATCTAAAGAGTTTCACTAGAGATATTACCATTCCCAAATTTCAGCCTATTTATCAAATGGGTAGCAAGTCAAACATTCAAATAAGGCATAATACATAAACCTACACTCAAACTTAGTTTCAACTGCCAAGTAAGCACTCCAACTTTGAGACTGCACATTGACAACTAAACGCTCCAACACGTTCCCACACACCCCACGCTGGAGGTGTCTAGTAACAAAATTACAGTGTTCAACTGCCACAGTGGAGTCAAATTGAAATGCCTAGACGTGCATAATCAAAGTTGGAGTGTTTATGTGACAATTGAAATCAATTTTGAGTGTCTATTTATGTATTCTGACATCAAATAAACATGTAAACATCATAAACAACTACGAAAAGAAACGGCCAAAATTATTCACATTGGTAACGAAAAGAACATAAATTTAACTAATTTTAAAAAAATACAGCTCCATTAGCTTCGGATGACACTAATTTACCAGAATTTACGAAGCTGAAGAAGGAGCTGTCGGCCGCCGGAGAAAGAGATACAGACGGAGGAGCAAAGCGGAAAGAGGCGGTCGCCAATATCGAGACCTATGTTGTTGAGTTTTGTGTGCAGTCGATATGGGCTTTATGAATTTGAATTCTATTGGGCTTGTGAATGTGTTATTGGGTCTAGAGACCTAAACGGGCCTTTACGATGAGCAAATACTCGAATGTAAGAGCATGGAATTACCCAATAAATGGACAGCTCAAAAGGGAGGGAAACAAGAACCATGCTTTTTAGAGGTCTAGCCTAACCCGATTTGAATCTTATCTGAATTGCAAGAATAACTAATTAAGTTGTGTCATAAGGGGTCATTCTACAAACGGGATGAGGTCACACTTTTAGGTTGCTTAAGTATGTTAAGTGACATATCCACCAAAGATGAATTTACACAAAATGAGCGAAAAAAATAAGGTAATGATGCAATTACATTAAATCGGTTGTTACACAAAATAAAACTTTTCGTCGTTATCTAAAGAACGATAAATTTAACGATAAAGGGGCAGCCCGGTGAACTAAAGTTTTCGCTATGCGCAAGGTTCGGGGAAGGGCCCGACCACAAGGGTCTATTGTACGTAGTCTTACCTTGCATTTCGGTCAGAGACTGTTTTCAAGGCTTGAACTCATGACCTCCTGGTCACATGGCAGTAACATATAACGATACGATACAAAAAAAAATTGAATCAAACATTATATTTAAACTAACATCACAATACAATACAATAGGTTATAATCATCCAAACAAGTTTGACATATGGTTAAACCACTAAAGTTCGGTCATTTTAATTTGCTTGAACCTTGGTCATATATAATTCTAGACACTACATATTTAATCTAACTAAAGTTATTTCGAAGTGAATAAACATATCAAAATAATTACATATATAAAAAAAATACAGATTAAATAACATTGTCTAAATAAAATACCATGAAATTTTTAAAAGTAGTATTTATCATACTAAACCGATTTAATTAACTGCAACTGTATGAACAAGAGAATTAGCCGCAAGTAAAACTGCATAACCCAAGTATATCAAGCCAACTAAAATTAATATGATCATTATATATTGTAAAATAATAACAACAATCAGTGCTAATTGCCAAAATTGAATTTTATAATCATTAGTTCATAAGCAAATCACGATTTAAAATTTATGAAATTTCAGCGACCTGAAACTAAAAAAAAAAAAGAGAACTTCAGTGTAAGAACCTGTTTGAAATGACTTTTTTTAAGTAACTTATAAGTTGAAAACTATTTATAAATTAAAAAAAATAAGTAGGTGCAGCCCAATTTTATTTTTTTTGACTTATAAGCTGTTTTCAACTTATAAGTTACTTAAAATAAGTTCATTCAAACAAATCCAATTATTTATTGTGGCTTTTTTTAAGCACAAAATAACTTTAATTTGACCAATCAAACAATCAAAAAAACTAAAAACAGCATATAAATAACTTATAAGTCAAACCACTCGGGCTCTAAGTATTCAAGCGGAAACAAATCCTCATTGAGGAGACAACGGTTATGCAGGTTCCAATTTTACTACTAGATCAAGAGTCTACTTTATTATTGAATTTCTAACGAATATTTTTTATATCTTTAATAAACTTTTTAATATAAATACAAAGTCTTCACAAAAGTTATTGAATTTCCAGAAATCGTTCGATAGCCTAGATTTGCCCCTACCTTAATCCGTATATTAAAATATATGAACTCCAATTAATCTAAGTGCTATCAGCAGGGACGACTCTTGCTTATAAATTTTAAGACATATGCCTTAGGCCCTCAATTTTGGGGGCCTAAATTTTTATAAATCATGTGTTAATTTTTTTATAGAAAACAATAATTACTTATGATAAAAAGTAAAAAAAAAAAAAGTTATATTACTTTATCCTTCTTAACTTCATTTAAATAGAAGAAATCAAGAAAATATTGTTTTGTCTTCTTACATTCTCTTTGCTAACACTCACATTTTAAAGTCCTTTTGCACTCTCTTTTTTCAAATCTTTAATAAATTAAAGTAACACTCTGTCAAAAATATGAATCGATAGTCAAAAAGTGTTTAACAGAGTGAATTACAAAAAAAAAAATCTTCTTAAATTTTCAAACTTTACAACAAACATATTAGAGCAGGGTATACCAAGTCATCAACTTCTTGAATCAGATTTTATGGTTCTAACTCTTATTCTTATTTAAAGTTGGTCAATTTATTACTTATAGAATTATGTTAACAATTCATAAAACAATTGCCCAAAAAAAAGATATTTTTCAATATTAAATTGATAAAAATCATACCTAAAATTAATAATTAAAAAAAGGTATTCAAAGAAATTATTTATAAAATTTTAATTAAGTAATAATATGCATCTAACTAAAAGTTTAAAAAATAAATAAATACGTATGAACTTTATTTAGATTTTAAGCCTGACTAAAATTTTATTTTAGAAATTCAATTACATTGAGCGTCCTGGTGCTATGTTTGACTTTCACTTCAATAAATTCCTAAAACCCTACGCCAAGAACAATGGATTATATTAATTGTCAACTTTATATATAGTGCTTTATCTGTTCGTACTCTTAGCCACCCCTATTGAAAATATTTTAAACAGAATATATATTAGTGTGTGTATATATATATATAAGAAAAAATATTTTAATTAGCATATCAAAGTCAACACAAGGATCTACTTAATGTCAAATTAATTGTTTCTTGCTAAGTATTAAATATAAAATACAAAAGCAATGATCCATTAGTTTGATAAGAATACATCATTGATATGATAAATAAGAAAATTGAATCAAATAAATTGAACGATAAAATAATAACTTTTACTTGTATCTCATGAGTTTCACACGTGTATATCATCTTTTTGAATTTTATATCAATTTCCAGTTAGGATTGCCCTTTTTTAATTTATTATTATGTAATAGAAGTGAATCCACTTGACCCATAACTTATCTTTTTTACGGTACAAATTTCATAGCAATTTGTATATAGCTATCGTGTCCATAAGAACCTTTTTTTATTGTATTAGCCAATTGATTTTTTGATAATATGGTTTTTGATTATTTTTTTTGCAAATATAATATGGAAAAATTATTTGGATAAGTATTTTTTAATAAGTAATTAGTAATTTTAGTAATTTTTTATTTATTATCGTTTATAGCAATACATAGTAATACTATAATAAATTTGTTATTTATTAAAAATGAATTATGCAATATAAATGTATTATAAGTGTTTTAAAATATATTATACTTATTTAGTAAAAAATTGACAAAATGTATTATAAGCGTATTAAAGTGTATGATAAATATATTATCCATGAATAAAACTTATTTTATATGTATTTTATAAATTACTCGGCTAATATTTATTATAACTGTATTGTAAATATATTATAAACGTACAATAAAAAAAATATTATTGCTATAAATGATAAATATTTTTTTAGTATAACATATCTATGTAAATTTGGTATAAACAAAGGAGGAGACGTGTGAGATTGAATTTGTTGAACTAGTGGTAATTATCGAAAGTAAAACTTAAATTGAACACTTGTATATATATCAACATCAGGCAAAATTTTGTGAAATTCTTTTTGAAAATGTAGTCTCACCTAAAATATTCCTACCTACTTGGAGAAAAAGAATAACAATATGCTTTTCTAATTGATTTTGATTGAAAGTGACTTTTTATTGAAGAAATTGTAAATTTTAGAGTTACTTTTTTTCCAAGTAAATAGAACATGCATAAAATGGTTGATTGTCTGATATGATGTAGTATGGAGAAAATTTGAAAACCTTTTTCATGTAAAAATCACTAATATTTATCTTATTAAGTTCATTTTGTCTGATTATCAAAGAAAGAAATTTGATATAAGTAAATAAATGAAACTTGAGTCTAATTCGACCTCAAAAGTTAATTTAAGATATAAAATTGTTCAAATCATATAAAGATACTACTCACACGATCTGGTAAGAGTTTGATGTGGGACTCTTCAGTGGCCCCTCGCATCGCACGCCTAGGACTGCACATTTGGGAAACCAAGATTTCGAATGTGTGATACTTTGATATTTTGTAAAAAAATAAATAGAACTTGAGCCTAATTTAACCATAAAAGATAGTTCAAAAGGTGAAGATTACCTAAACATTATAAAGGGATCAGCCTATCGATCCCGCAAGAGCCCGATATGGGACTCTTCAACATTAATAACCATAAAAATTATTACGGAGAGGTAAATATTCATTCATTCTAAATTTGAGGTAATCTTATTTTGAATCCTAAGCGTGTAGTCACTTTTATAAGGAGCATTTTATCCCTGAAGTAAAATTTTGCGATGCAAATTTAAATAGTCAAATCCTCAAAATAAATATTAAACATTGAGTGATAAATTAAAAAAGGAAAAAAAAGAAACGGGAAAATGATAAGTAGTTAGTAAATTCAATTTGACAAAAGAAGATCATAGTTAGATTTCTAAGAGACAATATCCCAACTACTGTTTATCATGTCTTAATTAACGTTGTGACGTTGTTTTTCTATACACAGTAAGTTATTGGAGAATTTATGTCAATTTTATGCAACACGACAAAAAAATTTTATGTTATTTCAAAGTCTTTCTTTCTAGAATCTTATATGTCCAATTTCTTTTGGAACTTTCGAGAAAATCTGCAGTTTTCACTTTTTGGATATGCATTGAGTAAATATATATTTGCACATACAATAGATATGGTGTATTAGATAAGTTTGAGATAAGAAACTCGATTGGAAAAAGGTTAAGTAGAGAAAATGAATTTATGACTTTCCTTATGACATACTACATGTAGCATTACGAGGCGAATTTATAATTTCTAAAATATGGTAAACAACACAATATTTAATTAAGTATATCATTTTTAATCTTCTTAATATAACATGAGTGTTAGAATATAATATTATATTAATTTCTTAATATATATATACAATACCTAATAGAATATTTAAGTTGAAAGCATTACTTTTGTTGGAATGTGGGACTCTCTAGCTTCATATACAAATAAATTATTTTTTGTGTGAGACTGCTCATCCTCAGTAATCGTATTGTCCGCTTTTTTCATTGATTGTACAGCTTTCTCTAAACAAGGAATTTCTAGGGAGTCCTCCCAGTCGGCTAAAGGCGCAATGACCCTAATTTTTGATGATTTTTTTTTATAAAGAAGGTTCAATAGAAAATTTGAATAAAAATTATCCTTCATACAAGTGCATGGTGATTTACAATATAGGTTGTCACTTATTATGTAGGAGATTTTTGGAGCAATGAAAAAATTATTTTTCTATTAATTAATACGATAATACGTTATGAATTTGAGTTATAAAATTAATCAGTGATATTTATATCAGATCATAAAGAGTTTGTCTATATATTATACAACTTTGAGATCTTTTTTTGAATCCTTCGTGAATATAAATATATATACTTTATATGTTGAATTTTTTTAATCAATTATATTATTAATGTTTGTGTCAAGAAAATTACCTATATAACACTTGAATCGATTCTTCTTCGAACCCTGTGTGAATACTTGCTTCTTTTCTTTTTCTTTTTTGTCATTTATCATGTAAACAACTTATTGGTACAACTTTAACATATAGGCACTATATCAAATGGACTGCATATATATTACACAAATGTAAAGTTGGCAAAAGATAATTGCAAAATAATTCAATTAAAAATACCATTGTGATAAAAGTCAAACAATATGTTATCACCTTAGAATTAAAAATGATGACCGACTAATTACTTGGACACAAGCTAATTAGTAGTTGATGAGTTTGAACATCCCATTAACTAACACATCCAATCTCTTATTTTCATTTGTTTTTATTTTTTTCTATGCCAACTTTTTTTTTCTTTATGTACAGGAAAAACACGTCTTGATTGAACAATCAAAAGGTGAATAGGAAATGCATAATATATTTCTATAAATACTTAAGCATGCCCTCACCAATAACTCAAACAAAAAGAAAACTTTTTTGTTCTCTACTTTCTTATTTTCTTTGTCCACTTAGCCAAAAACACAAAAGGAAAAAATCATGAAGATTAGAATAGAAAGTTCAAGAATTATTAAGCCTTTCTATGAACACACCCCTCCTCCTCCAACAACAAGTCACATTCCCCTCAGTGTCTTTGATAAGGTCACATATGATGCTCAAATTGCCATCATATATGCTTATCACCCTCCCACCCCACCAAATACCGCGATTGAATTAGGTCTTCAAAAAGCCTTAGCTGTTTATCGAGAGTGGGGTGGAAGATTAGGTGAAGACGAACATGGAAATCGTGTCATTCTCCTCAATGATGAGGGTGTTAGATTCGTCGAGGCATCGGCTAGTAGCACCCTAGATCAAGTAATGCCTTTCAAACCTTCGCCTTCTTTGCTTAGCCTACACCCTAGCTTGAAGGATGTGAAAGAATTGGTGCAAGTCCAATTAACTAGGTTCACTTGTGGCTCCTTGGTGGTTGGTTTTACCGCTCACCACACGGTGGCTGATGGTCATTCCACTAGCAACTTCTTGGTTTCGTGGGGTCAAGCTTGTCGAGGCCTCAGAGTCAATCCACTTCCTCTACATGATCGTACACTTTTCACCCCTCGAAATCCCCCTCTTATTGAGTATCAACATAAAGGGATTGAATTCATGTCTAAGTCGAAAAAAGAACATTCACTCAATGAGGTTCATCATATATCTGAAGATGTGGTAGTACACAAAGTCCATTTCACAATTGAGTTTCTCACGAATCTTAAAGCAAAGGCTTCTTCCATGAATGGAAATAACAAGCCTTATAGCACCTTTGAAAGTCTCCTCGCGCATTTATGGAGGGTTCTAACCAAAGCCCGCGGGCTAAGTGGATTTGAATCAACCCAAATAAGAATCTCAGTCAATGGTAGAACGAGGTTGAACCAAAAAGTACCTAATGAGTACTTTGGTAACTTGGTCCTATGGGCATTCCCAACAACAAAAGTAAAAGACCTATTGCGAGAGCCTCTTCCACATGCAACAAAACTCATTCATGACGCTATTACAAAAGTAAACAACGACTATTTTAGATCGTTCGTTGATTTTGCTAGTACGAAAGCAAAGGAAGAAGATCTTATCCCTACCGCAGACATGAACAAGCACATACTTTGCCCAAATATCGAGGTGGATAGTTGGTTAAGATTTCCATTTTATGACCTAGATTTTGGTACGGGATGCCCGTACATTTTCATGCCTTCGTATTTTCCTACTGAAGGCATGATGTTTCTTATACCGTCCTTTGTTGGAGACGGAAGTATCGATGTCTTCGTTCCTTTATTCGAAGACAAGTTGTTCCTCTTCAAGAAAAATTGTTATTCCTTGGACTTGCTTGAAGATTAAAACCTTCAAATTATTAATATTGCCATTACTTTTTTTATAAAAAAAAATTAATTAGTTTTCTTCATCAATGAATGTCATTTTTGTCACACAAATCATAGGAACTGTTTTAGCCTTAAAATCCCCTACTTGTAACATTTTTTGTTTGCAAATGAGATGTCAATATTAATTATACACAAGAGACGTACTCTCTCCGACTCTCCGTCTCAATTTATCTCTCGTGTTTCTCTTTTACATGTCCCTTAGAAAAACGTTAATTAGGAATTGGTTTAGCCTTAAAACTCCCTACTTGTAACAATTTTTGTTTGCAAATGAGATGTCAATATTAAACACAAGAGATGTACTCTTCATCTCAATTTATCTTCTCATCCGGCTCCTCGCGAGTGAAAGGATTGAATAGATACACTCATGTGTTTCTATCTGTCCCTTAAAAAAAGTTAATTAGGAGGAGTTTTTGATTATGTTAACTCTTTTTTACATCTTAAGGTGTAATATTTCTTCATTAAATATTTACTCTATTGAGATGTTTGTAATTTTCAAAAATAATTACTACTAAGTATAAAGTGAAAAAACAAAATAATTAATTTTATTTTAAATTTCTAAAAATGATCAATAATTTGAAGCGACTATTTTTAGAAATTATAACAGATAATTTAAGAAGATTGAGAGTGTATATTTACACAATGACACATACTATCAAAAATCTTATTTTCTTTTCTTTTTTCCAGCAAGTTCTGGATCTAAATAATTTGTTTTGTCAATATGTAAAAGTAGAGGGTTGTCATGTACTCACGTAGATATATAGATTTTTAATTAATAATGCATGTGCATATCATAAAAATTATTGCTTGTCTTAATACTTGCCAGCACATCAATATTCTGTGGCTTACTCTATAAGGCATAATTGCAACTAATTAATGAAATTCGATTTGTGCTGTTGGAATGGAGAAATTATTGGTAGAAAACGTTCATTTCTTAATAAATTAATGCAACGCAAATTTAAATTACCTAAATATTATATTAGTCAAATCAATGAGTATTACAAAATCTAGATGGTTAGTTACTTTTCATTTACATCTCATCTTCAAAAACTTGTTAGCTTAGAAGTTTGTTAGTCCTATTTGATCTGTCTTCACCGACTTGCTCTCCATTTGGGGGACATCACTTCTCTTTTTAGTTAATTTTACACAATGTAAATTTAAATTAATAAGAACCTCAAATTAAATATCAAATATTGAGTGAGAAAAAAAATGTTATCAAATTTCTACGATACTTTGACTATAGTGGTGTGGAAAATAAAGCTCGTATATTGAAAGAATTTGGTACGTTTTCAACTACTCCGATCCAAGAATGTGATGATAATAATAAGTTGGTGAATGTGTAGGAATTCATTGACTTCTGTCACCAAAAATAAAAGTGTATCTACACTAATACAAAATTCTTTAAATTGACAAGAGATTTTTATGTAATGACCTCATTACATGCATCATTACAATTTTTCTTCTTACATGTTAAAATTTAATCTCACAACATTTGAGAACTTATTCGAAAAAAAAAAGAATTAAAATGCTTGGGAAACATTTGTATGTGTATAACCTATAAAAAAGAATAAATAAATATATTGAAGCCTAAATGTGTAAATAAAAGTTGAACACAATTTAGATTAAAATTAGATCTTCTTTCTTTGATTTGGTGCAAGCCATTAGTTTGCTTTCAAAAAATTTGTTGGCCACGAATTAGTTCGTTCTGCACTGCTATATTAAACTCCATAGTCGGTAGCAAAGGGAGGATTCAAAGTATTGTTTATGAATTTATAGGAACTCAATAATTTTTTTCTCAAATTCCGCATATATGTTAAACTCTAAATAATTACAAATATCTCAATATAAACACATTTATTATTAAAATCAACTTAAAATTATTACAGAAATCAACAAACTTTCAACTCTGAATCCTGATCGACGTAGAATTTATTGTCCCTTTCTAACAATTTTTTTTCTAGAAGACAAGTGTGATATTTCTCGAAATTCCTAACAAGTCAACAAATGTGATTCCATTTTCCGCATCACAATTGAACAATTCTTGCTATATATGACTTATAAGTAATAAAAAAAAAACTCTAAAAGCTACTATCTGCTTATGTTTTTAAAATTTTAAAATTTTAAAATTTTAGATTAAAAAAATGAATAATTATTAGATTGATATTAGTCAAATCTCCTCACCTAATAGTTGGTTAAACCCCCACGTGCATGAGCCAAATGGCATGTCCAAAAAAATAAAAAGAGATAGTTTAGCATAATAATTCATGGGAAATTTTCATAAACGTAGTACATTAAGAAAATATTTACCATTTATAGCAATAATATTTTTTTCACTGAACACTTATAATACAATTTTAATACATATTAGCGAGAATAATTTATAAAACTCATATAATACAAGTTTTATTCATGGATAATATATTTATCACATACTTTAATACACTTATAATACATTGTGTCAATTTCTTACAAAACAAGTATAATATATTTTAAAACACTTATAATACATTTATATTGCATGCATAATTCAATTTTAATACATGATAAATATATCATAATATTACTATAAATGATAATAAATAAAAAATATTACTAAAATCAATAATTATTTATTAAAAAGTATTTTTTCTAATAATTTTTCCATAATTCATTATAATATGTTGCATCCAGGCCCTATCTCTCGGAGGATTATAATACGAATAACTCATTTAACATAAAGTCAATGAGTAGGTAAAATTTCAAACTATTTATAATTATATGAAAAATTGTCTAATAATACAAAAAGTTGTGCCTTTTTTTTTTTTTTTTAACCCCCCATTTTTGGAGGATTTATAGTGTTTCCACAATTCCCCTCCAGTGTGACTCGAACCCAAGACCTACCAACTGAGCAAGCCTCACTTGTCACAAAAAGTTGTGCCTTGCGAGTTGCGATGACAAAATAATGTCGCAGCTACTAATGGACACATTGGAATTTTTTGTCTGTTGTCCACCAAGACATAGAGTTAAAGGTGGAAAGAAATTATTTATTGTAATTTTTTAAAAATTTTGTATTGAAATTAGAACTCTGAATTCTGACCACGATATTTCATTTTAATTATATTGACCATTAGCTAATATCTTTATTTCAGCTTAAATTTGAATTCTGATTAAATGGTCAATTTTAATTTTATTGAATGTTAGAATGTTGCATCCATGAATGCATAAAAAAGTGGCTAAATTCTGATTTGTTTTGTCATATTATCAAAAGAAAAGTACAATATCAACAGGTTAGATGTACATGTGAATAATGCAAACACTAGAATAAAATCCCAAAATGCCCTTTATTTCGATCTCAATTTTTGGAAGCATACGCGTCGATAAGATCGTGCTTGCTTCATCTTAACTCCCTCTTATATAATAACTAATAAAAGAATAGAAGTCGTAAAAATGGCTATTTGTGATTTTCTCCCACAAAATTCTCATAAAACAAGAAAATTAAACCCATTACTTTGAAAATGGATGGTCTGCCTTCAAGGTCAAGGGTTAAAGGGGGTATTTAAATGGCCAAGCTCATCTAGATTCATCACAAGAGGTATTTAATTCAAGGGGTAAATGGAGATTTAATTCTCTTGAAAAGTTATTAAAAAGGCATTTAAATGTCCGTATAGTTAAAATGCTAAAATAAATTTTGCTGTCAAATTCAAAAATAATTTAATATATTTTTTCAAAATCAAAATTTGTTAAACTTGAAGTTTTACCCATGAAACAAATGGAGTCAAAAGTACAAGACTGCCAAAGCCATTCTTGTAACTCACCCTCTTTAAGATGTGTTGGCCCAATATAGAATAAGGCCCAACCCCAGTCTTGACATATTTATGAGATGCAATATTATTATGAGTCAATTCATTTAGATTCATGTAACGGAAAAATTTCATGTTGGGGTAAATCGCTCTTGTGAAAGATGATTTTATTTTTATAACTCAAATTCAAAATCTCTAATCAAAGCTGGGGTACTTATTGTCCACCATAACCTTTGGTGAAATTTGTTTTATACACTTCCATCTCTTGATAATACCAATTTCAATTTACAACTTTAAGATATTCTCGAGATAACATGACTACCTACACTACAACAAAAACAGTTTTTAGCGACAATAAATATACATATTAACAAAGAGTGCCAAAACTTTTATCGGCATTACTTAATTGTCATTGGATCCAACATCGTTATAGTATTAGGGACATTTGCAAGAGTGTTAATTGCTACTAAAAATACATATTTAGTGGCAGTTAAACTATTGTTATTAATTAATTATCGCTAAAGATCATTTTTGATGTAGTGTTAAAGATAGCTGTCCCATGGATATTCCCCTAGATTTAGTTACTATCTCTAGTTTTAAAATTTTGATCTCCAAAGAAAGGTATAATAAAACATCTATAAGACAATCCTGTTTCTAATTCTCTTTGTGAATGTACGTGTTTGGTAAAGTAAAAGTCGTTTTTCAGATTTTTTTTAAAACTAACATTTGACTGATAAGTGAAAAAATATTTTTCAAGTTGATCACTTTTATTGTCTTATCTCCTTCAAGTTATGCAATGAACAATCAACACTTTTTTTTAGCAAGATTCCTTGAGGAAGACTCCCATTATACAATTTCTCAATCCTTAAAAAGTAATGAACACCAAGAAAGATGTTTACATAACAGCTGAAACAAATATTTTTCTTTTTTTTTTTCCCTATTAATAGTGGGTGTCTAAATCAAGACAATTTAACTATTCTATAAGATATTTCTTTATCTTTTATTCACTAATATAGGTATCGTGTAATTTTATAAATTTAGACTTGGATAAATAGGCGAAATTATCTAACAATTAACAACTAAGTTGCATCCTCAATTCCTTCCTACAAGTAATTTTTCTTTTTAAATAGGTCATTAGGGTCGAAGTTTGTTTTCTTATATATTCAACATATCTCCTTTTTCTATAGATTCAACGTCTCGTTTTAGTTTGTTCACCATTAATTTAAAGCTATAAGATTTATTTAAACTCAATTAAATATTGAAATCTGCTTCAGTGCTGCCCAAGGTTATATGTCAAATGATTTTAATATCATTAATAACAACTTAACCACTAATAATATCATTTGCTTCGGATTTAGATTGGCATGTCTTAAAACATACTATTAGTAAAATTTTATAAAAGCAAAAATTTATAACATATATCAAATGTCATTATATCATAATTATACTATCAAAAATTTAGATATTCGATATCTATAAAAAAAAATTATCCACACCCATAATATAATACATAATCCCAGGGGCTACACGTCGTTTTCACCAGCTTTCATTGCCTTTATTTTCCCGGCAACACAAATCCAAAAAAACAACTCATTTCATTCAAAAGCGAGGGAAAAATAAAATAATTTTTTTGGTGAGATTGCTTTATCTTACGCATAATACATAAATATATCATTTAATTTGATCTCATTTCATTTTTATGGCCTACAATTTTAAATTTATACAAATAGATACTTAAATTTGTATAAAATTGAATAATTAGACACACCTGTCCTATATGGTACAATATACAAAAGACGCTAGGTAGGACATAAAATTACCATATCGGATACCATATAGGATAAATGTGTTTATTTATTCAAGTTTTAGATACTTAAAGTGCCTATTTGTGCATCAGTAAAGTTAGAGTCATAATTGTCAGCTGAAATCAAATTAAGGGCCATATTTATTTATTATATTTTTATATTAATTAGAAATTTTGAATTCAAGCCTTGATATAATATAATTTTTTTTTATCACGAGCATCGCGATTTGAATTTAGTTGGATACAGGGAAAATAATAAAAATAAAAACAATACCAAACTCTCTTCCTTTTCTTCTTTCTTCCCTCAAATTTTATTCTATATAAAATAAATCCCTCCAAATTCTTACCTCTCATCTCCAGAATCTTCTTCTACTACTACTACGGCTAGGGTTTTCATTTCTCCGTTCTCGCTCGCCGGTACTGATTTGTCGGAGTACGGTGGTTGTTGGATCTGCCGATGGCGGAGGAGGAGGAGGAGAGGAACGGCGGTGATCGGAGTGAGACGAGTGACTACACATCGGAGGATGAAGGTACTGAAGATTACAGGCGTGGAGGTTATCACGCTGTTCGATTCGGAGATACATTCAAACATGGACGATATGTAGTACAGAGTAAACTTGGTTGGGGACATTTCTCCACTGTTTGGCTCGCATGGGATACGCAAAAATCTGTGAGTATTTCTATACTTATCTGTTCGCATTTTCGATATACTTATTATTCTGCGATTACTGTAGTTTACTGTAACAATTTTTGCATTTTAGACTTGTGATTTTGGTGTTTGAGTTTTTCTATGTATGCCTGTGTGTGTGAGTGAGAGAGGAAATACTTCGATATATTACTCGTTATCTGTTCTCATTTTCGATACAGCTGTGATGCTACAGTTGTTGTACTTGCATTTATTGTTTGGTTTAGCAATTTATGGTTTATCGTAGCAGCTTCCACATCTAAACTTATCTGTTCGCATTTTCGATATACGTATTTGCTGCTATTGTTGTAGTATTTGCTCGTTTTATTAAGCAACTGATACTTTACTGTAACAATTTTTGCATCTTTTGGCTTGTGATTTTGGCGTTTGAGTTTTTCTCTGTTTGCGTGTGTGAGGGGGAGAGAGAGAGAGAGAGGAGATACTTCGATATTTTACTTGCTGCCTGTTTGACATAGATGTGATTCTGCGGTTGTTGTACTAGTTTTTATTGTTCGGTTTAGCAATTTAAGGTTTAAGGTAGCAATTTCCACATCTGTGAGTATTTCTAAACTATCTGTTCGCATTTTCTATATACTAATAAAGTTATTATGCTGCATTTGTTGGTTCTATTGTTTACTAGTATAACAATTTTTTCGTGTATGGACTTGTCCTTGCGTATGTGCCTATGTGGTGTTTGGGTTTTTCTCTATTACTGTGTGTGAGGGAGGAGACACTTCAATATAGTGCTTGTTATCTGTTCGTATTTTCTATATACTTATTATGCTGCATTTGTTCTAGTATGTGTTCATTTTATTTAGCAACATATTGTTCACTAGTATAACAACTTTTGTATTGTGTATGTAGTTTTGGAGTTTTTCTCCTGCACGTGAGAAAGAGAGGAGATACTTCGATATTGTACTTGTTATCTGTTCACATTTTCTATATACTTATTATGCTGTGTTTGTTCTAGTATTTGTTCATTTTATTTAGTAACCTATTGTTTACTAGTATATTTTTTTTTTGTATAATGGACTTTTGTATGTATTGTGTTGAGTTTTTCTCTGTCTGCGTGTGTGTGTTTGAGAGAGGAGATACTTTGATATAGTACTTGTTATCTGTTCGTATATTCTATATACTTATTATGCTGCATTTGTTCTAGTATTGTTGTTTTGTTTAGCAACGAATTGTTTACCAGTATAGCAATTTTTTTTTTGTATATGGGCTTGTGTATGTAGTGTTTGAGTTTTCCTCTGTCTGCGTGTGTGTGAGAGAGGAGATACTTTGATATAGTACTTGTTATCTGTTCTCATTCTTGACATAGTTGTGATGCTGCAATTATTGTAGTTATTATTGTTCGATGTAGCAATTTATGGTTTATTATAGCAACTTCCATATCTCTGCACTTGTGTTTATGGTGCTTCTGAGTTCTCTGCGTTTTTGCAAAATTTTCTTTGAATTGCGGATTGTCTTAGCTAATTGTTGGTTATGTCGTGTGAGGAACAGAGGTATGTTGCTCTAAAAGTTCAAAAGAGTGCTCAGCACTATATGGAAGCGGCTATGGATGAGATTACCATATTAAAGCAGATTGCAGAGGGAGATCCAGACGATAAGAAGTGTGTGGTGAAGCTATTGGATCACTTTAAGCATTCCGGTCCCAATGGCCAGCATGTTTGTATGGTATTCGAATACTTGGGAGATAATCTTTTGACTCTAATTAAGTACTCAGACTATCGAGGGCTATCGATTCACAAGGTTAAAGAAATTTGCTTCCATATTTTAGTGGGTTTGGATTATTTACATCGTCAGCTTTCTATTATCCACACGGACTTGAAGCCAGAAAATATTTTGCTATTATCAATGATTGATCAAAGTAAAGATCCAACAAAGTCAGCCGTTCCCCTTATTCTCCCTTCGAGTAAAAGTAAGATTCTCTCCGAATCTGGGGCTTCTATGGAAGTAAAGGTTTTAAATGGTGACCTGACTAAGAACCAGAAAAAGAAAATTCGGAAGAAGGCTAAGCGAGCAGCTCAAAGATGTACGGACAAGGAAGCTTCTGAGGAAACAGAACAAGATAATGAAGCCAGTAGTCCTGAAAAGTCTAATTCTGATGAGAAACCTAATAAAGACTCGGTTAAAGGGAAGACTAATACTAAAGCAAGTGAGGATGGCTCAACAACAGACGAAGCAAGGGATGGACAGCAGAGAATTCAAAGACCTAAAAGAGGCAGTCGATCCACGAGGCAGAAACTATTGACTGATGTGGACCTTACGTGCAAATTAGTTGACTTTGGCAATGCATGCTGGACGTATAAACAGTTCACAAGTGATATCCAGACAAGACAGTATAGATGTCCTGAGGTTATCCTAGGCTCTAAATATTCTACTTCAGCTGATCTTTGGTCCTTTGCTTGCATTTGCTTTGAGCTTGCCACTGGTGATGTTCTTTTTGATCCACACAGTGGTGACAATTATGACAGGGACGAGGTATAGCAACTGTACTTTTAATATTTTAACCATTTAGATGCATGCATGTGCAGATCTTTATTTTAGGAGTTTAATTATTATTTGATTCCATTTTTTTCCTAATTAATGAATTAAGTTCAAGGAAAGGAATTGTATTGACAAGATATATGCTCCATTATGCTGTTGGGTTTTGTAGACTTGATGTACATGTGATACCTATTTTTGGGCGCTCATTCTTCTAGAACATTAATTTAAAAATAATACCTCTTCAATGGAAAGGGGAGGGTATTTATCCCTGATGATGACTGGTACCACTGGAAGGGAAGTAAGAGATAATGGCTTGCTTCTATCTGCCAACTTGTGGGGTGTCACAGTTATCAGCCAATCAATCCAGTGTTGTCATGCAAGCCTTAAAGTGAGGCTCAACATAGGCTTGGATGCGGAATGCTTTTGCGAAACTGCTAAGGGGATGAGGTGTAGATCTTAGAAAAAACATGGCAACCAGCTATTTCTATAATTAGATTATTTAGCAATAGTGAACAACACACATAGTTAGCAAAATGATATATGAATTGTTAAGTAAACTTTTTGGATATATATTGGCGATTAGGGATATGAAATTAAAAATTTACAAAAGAAAACTAGTCATTTGATTTGAATTAGAAACTTAGTTGCAACTTTGCTTGTGAATCTGAAATTTAACATGGTATTTGAACATGATTGAGTAATTGACGTAGTTTTGCTTTAGTCAATTCATCTACCCATATAATTCTTGTTTTTGGGTGTAAGCATATTTTTTAAAGCTCTCTTGTTTTAATTATGCTTGCAGTTAAAGCTTAAAAGACATTTGTGTGTTTGCCCTTTACACCTTTGACAATACTGAATCAGACAATTAACGTCTCAATCCCAAACTAGTTGGATCGGCAATATTACCTTTTTTTGGTTTGCGCTATTTGTAAATAGCTTGGGATTGAGGCGTAGTTGTTGCTCTATATGTAAATAGGTGTCTATTAAAGCCTTTACCCCTCAAAAGAGAAAATGTTTGTCTTTCATGTCAAATAAGGGTTTCTCTATCTTATCCCTACCCAAACCTTATGTAAGTGTAACAACAACATAAACTTATCCAACTAGTTGGCACCGCCTATATGGATCATTTGTTTACATCCTATTCTATTCTTAGCTATGTTTGAGCTGATTCCTAGAAAGTATGGATCTTTTGTGACTACTTTCCTCTATGTGATTGTAAGTCTATCTCATCTGTTTGTAGCTCCTTCAATCGCCATAGTGTCACACCTACGAGTTGGTGCATTTGGAGGTATAGCCTAAATTTATCCTTTGTGCTATTTGTAGCTTGTATTCAATATTGTTGACGGCATATCAGTTTTAACATCAACATTTCTATGACACTCATCTTGGGAACTTCATGCTCCTTCTCTTTACTTAAATTTCTCTTCAACCAAAATGTTGTAAATGTCCTCAACTTTAAATTAAAACCAACGGAATAACTTTTACCTTCTCTTATGCACCCTACTGCTAATTGTCATTTTCACTCCAGCAAATATTATTACAGTTGATAGTGGAAAAGGTTCTTTCTATGAGGACTAAGTTATCAAAGTACCAGCTAAGCTATTAGTCTTCTGTGATCTTTTAATTGATCATTTAGTTGAGTTTGTGGATGATGAAGCAGTCACTTTCTTAGTGAATCACAATATACTGGTCCGAAATGCACATCACTCAAACCAATGATTCATCTGTTTTAGATAAATGCCAAAATTTACATGTCACTCATGGCATTGAGTCTTGTTATTGACATTCACATGATTATATTTAAGATGGTGCAAGACCAGTTCATTTGTGAGCATTCAGTCAAGTTGTGATGCCACAGTTTGTCTTCCTTTTGTTGGATTACTTTTTGCCAGGTTTTGTTCATAGATATAATTTCTAGTTTAATGCTATCAATTTGCTGGTTCAGTTCAATGATATTTTCTTTGTTGCCCTTTCTGCACAGGATCACTTGGCCCTTATGATGGAGCTTCTTGGAATGATGCCACGCAAGGTGATTTTTGATTTCTGGTTCAAGCAGTAAATAGCCCATATCTTTCTTGTTGAATTTAAAATAACTTATTCAAGTAGGAGAGCGGATCTTGTCATTCAAAAAAGCATAACTGATCTTAAGTTTGTCTGCAGATTGCCTTAGGTGGGCGTTATTCACGAGAATTCTTCAACCGATATGGAGACCTGAGACATATCAGACGGTTGCGGTTCTGGCCTATAAATAAAGTGCTTAGGGAAAAGTATGAGTTCAGTGAACAAGATGCTCATGACCTGACCGACTTCCTTGTTCCAATACTTGAGTTTGTACCTGAGAAAAGACCTACTGCAGCTCAATGTCTCAGTCATCCGTGGATCACTGGACGCCCTCGTGATCTTTCTCCTTCTACAACTAATTCTACATCCCAAGCAACTGAAAATGGTGTCTTGGAGAAGAAGAGGGAGAAAGATGAGAGGGAGGCAATGGAAGCTGGAGTAGGCAATATTGTGATTGATGGAACCCCAAAGCCAGTCAAGGTTTTTCAATCCGTAAACCCAGCAAAGCAGAGTTAACTGATTCAGGTTGTGGTTTTTTTTTTGGTTCCATCTTGATTTAACCATTAATTGCCTCTTGAGAAAGTTTGCAAATGGACCATGGGGTACTTTTGGTTCCCTTTATAGCTTTTTCATTTGCCTCTTCATTCTTTCGAGATGATCACTATTGTATCATTTTTGAGGCATTATAAGATTGAGTACACCCTGTATTAGTGAGTATCACAGTATTCTTTGCGAAAGTTGGATATCCCGTCCTTTCTTTTGCCTTCTTGGCAAAGTTTTGAATCTTTGATTGCTTGCATCTCGTTATAGTAAGTTTGTCAGTGTGTTTCTGTTGATTTGTGCGCATACGATGTTAGTGGACAGATTCTCTGGTTGATCCAGCTGATGGACTTGTTTTTGAATTTCAACAGCCATGATTACCCCGAAGGCAAAGTGAACTTGTGCAGTAGCGAGAGATTGGAGTTGATTTCAGCGAGGGAAACTGTATTTTATGGTTGAAGGCTTTTGCTGACATTTATCCATTAAACTGTGCAGTCGTGAGAATTCTTGTTGCTGATTGAATTTTCCTCTTACATTTAATTGCCGCATATTTTCTGTTTCTAAAAAAATTAGTGTCCAGCATGATAGTAATCGGGAGAAGAAGATGAGAATACAAACCACAAACTTAACACGATAATTTGAATCAAAAGGGGTTCAAATATCAATACATAAATTGGTTATTGTCCACACTTGGCTTGGAAAGGAGAATGATAATTCAAATAAGCCAGTTGAACTCTCTCAAAGGGTACCCCTTTGTTCAACTGAGTGGTGGTGGTGTGATTATTTCTGATAGATTTTCGGTGCAAGTAAAAGCTTTTATGGAGGCAATACCTTTTATTTCAGAATGTGGAAGTAACTTATAGTGGGAGATGATACTACACTACATAACAAGCTGGTAATAGAGCGATGGCTACTCCAAATTAGCACACTTGGTATATAATTTGAGGAAGATTTGACTGCCACCTTCTCTCACTATTCTTATGGATCTTGATTGCGAACAAATTGCATACCTATGGATCGCTTCGTAAACGTCTTATTGCTGCACCCAGTCATGCTGCAGAATATGCTAGTATCCAGCAATTTTTGGGCACTTACTGCAGTTGCAAGCTGAATCTTGGTCAATCTGCACACAACAAACAAATTCCAAACTCATGATATGAAACAGATGTACTTTGACTTATAGAGTCAGCCACATAGGTCGGCAGTGAGCTACCAGCCGAAGTGAAGAATTAAGAGTACAACATATGGTTAAGTGGAACCTAATAACTTTTTGCTCCGATCTTGTTTATATATATATATATATATGTATGAAGAGAATCTACTACATATCTACTCCAGTAGTAATAAATATTTGACTGTAAATCTTTATCCAAAAAAAAAAAATTGAAAAAAAAAAAGAAAAACTTTGTCCAAAAAAATATTTGACTGTAAATAAATACTTCCTCTGTTCCAATTTGTTTTTCTTACTTTTTTTAAATTTGTTTTAAAAAAAAACTTTACACGTGGTATGTTCAAGACCATAAGATTAAAAAATATTTTGGTACATTTTATATATTTTTAGTTTAAGACCACAAGATTCAAAAGTCTTTTTTATTATCTTGAAGTCTGTGCCCAAGTCAAAAACACACAAACAAATATCTTATTGTGAATCCAATTATTATTGTATCTTGATAACTTGAGGTCACTATAGGACCCAGAAGTTTCAAATCATATGCCTCTCTAGGTTTGATACAACTGGTGATAGATGGAAGTCTTTTGACAAGTAAGTTATGCCCAATGGCAGGCCTACTTATCACTGTTTTATTACACATTCCTATTTCTACTAGAACTAGAACATCTGAGTTCTACGCTTCTAGCCAAGTAGTTCATCACCCTTTATCCATATTTCCACCTACACGTACTTATGAGTCCAACAAAATGATTGTTTCATGTGAACTACAAGAAGATAAGTCAGCAATACTCCCTTGTCCGAATTTATGTGACATACTTCTTATTCCGTCCCCAAAAAAGTCATCTTTCTATAATTAAAAAAACTTAACTATAAAATTTCCCTGTTTACCCTCGATGAAATTATTTATAACCATAAATTTCAAAGGTCTTACACTTTCTTTCTTAAACTTTGTGCGAAGTCAAGCAATGCCACGTAAATAGGAACAGTGGAAGTACTAGTGTGGAGGCGCTATACCTGATTGCGGAATCAGCAGTTGCTTACAGTATTTTCCTTGTTCTCAGATACCAGTACATGAGATAAAAGGCCAGAACAGCCCCAACCATTATTCCTGCTGTTGTAAGCCAGAATGCAAACTGCATTTAATTAGACAGATTTATGATGAGAAGACAAAATTCTGGAAATATTTCCCAAGATGAGGAGATATAGGTAATGAGCTCTTGAGATCTAAGAAACATACCACATGTTCCTCTAGATAGGATCTTAAGTTCATGCCAAATATACCTGTACAAAAGCCAAAGTGGATGTGTTATAACATGTATTAATAGTATACTGTGTATCAATTTGAATATATGAATATTATCCTTTAATACAGATGACAGCACAAGAATAGAAGAAGAAAACCATCTTTTATATTCTATAATCCAGTTGCAATCCATTCTCTACTTTCAGGCTCTCTAGAGATTTGTACTAAATAAGGCTGTATATTGTCAAGATGAGACGCCAAGATAAATGTATGGTCATACAAGATTAGATAAGATTAAAAATGACCATATTCTCCGAAAGATTTATGCATCAAGTGGTGCCAAAAGTTTTATTTCCATATCATTAACTAGGCTTTATTTGGAAGCATTTAATACAAACCAACAGTAGACATAAAAGATTCAGTGATATACACCAATATCAGCTGCATAGACTACACTAACTACTTGCAAAATTAATCCTATATAAAATATTGCTGACGAATCTACAGAGAACATGCATGAAGAATTTAAATAAGTAAACATGAACAAGTACGAATAACATTACAACCACAAAAGTAATAAATATTATAGGAGCACACATTTAGGATATAATGAGTGAAGGTTGAAATAGATGGTTTGGTCATGTCCTGCATCAACCTACAGATGCACCGGTTCATAGGTGTGAAATTAGGGTTTTTGCCTCAGAAAATGTACAAACTATTCATTATGATTTATGAGCGACAATTTTTCCAAATTTCTCATGTTCAGTTGGTCAAAATATTTTTAAAATATATATCTTTAGGAAACCAAAAAAAAATGAGGAAAATGATTTCCTTAATGAAAGTACGGAAAACAAGTTCTACAAGTGACATTTTACATGGATTGTGTCCGTCTCACCCTTCAACACACCTCATCCTCACCCCCACCCATCCCCACCCAACCTCCACCTCCCATAGTATTTGTCTTGATTATACATAAAAAAATTTAGAATAATATTTTTTTCCTTACCTACCAAACACAAGAAGATAAGTAAGCAACCCACTTATTTTTCTAAAAATTACTTTCTAAGAAAACATTTTCCGTGAAAAACATTTTCCTTCGTACCGAACACACCCTTAAGGTACTCTCCCAGATTCCAGAAAAAAAGCATCTGAAAACAATTCCATTAAATTGTGTAAATACATATTATTACACATTAAAGTAAGACATCAAGGGCACATGTATGATCTAAAAAAACCTCCACCACCACACACACCAAGAACACCGAAACTAAGAAGTGTTAGAGAGCCATATATTTACAGAACCTATAAGTCGAAAAAAGTGAACTCTAAGTGAACTCAATACTGGGGCTATACCCATTGCATGTAAAACAAGATGAATTAGTAATCCCAAGTGAGTGAAGAGCAGAAGTAATTATCATAAATGTAATACATCTGTGCCACTAAAGCCCTGTGAATTCTACAAGCACTATGTATACCTTAGTTGGATATATATGCATCACCAAAAACGTCTTAGCAGACAAAAATGAGGGGCAACAACTGATTCTCATGAAGAGATATCAAAGAAAATAATACTGGATATGTTTTGACTTGTTTTTCCCATTTATATTAGTTGGATAAATACCTGCTACCAGAGCACCCACGGCTACACAAAATGTTCCAACCTGTAGAATCAATTCGAATCTGCTCACCTCAAGCCTTCGAGAACTGAAAAGGACAAACAAAAATTTTAAATGAAAATCAAGGGTGCTCACTTATAATATTTTCACAGATATGCATCAGTAGATCACAATGAAGCCAAAACACGATGAAATCAAGCGCAAATTCACCAATTGAAAAATCTGATAATCTTGTTTCAGTTGCAAGCTTTTACCTAATCTGTCAATTACCAGTGACAACCTTAGTAGATATTTCATTGATTTCTTGTATGCATTTATTTATAGAAATCTTAGTAGTTTTAGCAAAGAACCATGCTTTTCTGCTGTAGGAGCACCCTCTTAGAAATTGTTTAGTCAAGGTACGAAGCCAAAACACGATGAAATCAAGCGCAAATTCACCAATTGAAAAATCTGATAATCTTGTTTCAGTTGCAAGCTTTTACCTAATCTGTCAATTACCAGTGACAACCTTAGTAGATATTTCATTGATTTCTTGTATGCATTTATTTATAGAAATCTTAGTAGTTTTAGCAAAGAACCATGCTTTTCTGCTGTAGGAGCACCCTCTTAGAAATTGTTTAGTCAAGGTACAACATCACAACAAAATTTAAAAGAAAAAGGTTATCAAACGTACGGCATGGAATTTATGATTGCATGCTTTCGTCTACTTATCTCTTTCTTTGTTCTTTAAATACTTTTTTCATTCTTAAGTGGGATAATGAGTTTCTCACAGAGTCATTCTTCTTAAGCAGTTTCACACAGTTATTTTTCTTTTTAAGACATAAAGTACATGGTCATTCCTTGAAATTTCAGTTAACAAGTTCTCATTTGTGAAGTCATATATAGAAGTTCAATGCTCTATTTCATTTGGTTGATTTCTCGTTCTCACAACTGAACAAATGGCTCAAGGATCAAGAACACTAGCAGAATCTGTTAGCAGTCCATCAATACTTCTGGCTAACGCTAAATTTATCTGCAGAATGAAATTAGCTTATAACATGTCTTCCAATATGTTTCTAAAAGCATGAGAAATGTTTCAGAAAATTCAGGGGATGAAATTAGATAGAAGAGTTATTCAAATGAACAAGAGCAACTTGGACCAATTTTCCCTACATATGCACTGATATCGCTTTTCAACTTTACATCACCCAGTTCACCAACACAAGGATAAAGAGCTATAGATGAAAAGTAATAAGACATGTACAAACCTCAAGTTTACAGCAATTGAGTCTTCCATTTCTTTTGCAGAATCAAGGAGCCTTTCTGCTTGACCATGGCAAGATTCACATCTGCAGTTGGATATACAAATGGAGACCTGTTTCAGTAACTTAGGAGACTAATATTTGGTACACACAAATCAGGAAAGGATGGCTCAAGATTGTTTGTGTATGATCATTAAAATTTGCTTTAAAATGGACCAAAAATTTGATTATTACGTTTAAATTTTGATTGTTGGACCACTATGCTCAAACTGTCATATAATTTGCCATGTAAAGATACTATAAGACCACCAGTCCATTCCAGAGCCATATCTTTACATGGTATCAGAACTATGTCCATCCTCGTTTGGGCTCCCGGTCCACGCTCCAGTTGGGCCTGGGCGTGAAGGGGGGTCTTAGAGTGGGTAAAAAGTCCCACATTGGTTGGGGAATGGACTGGTGGTCTCCTTATATGAACTTGGGCAATCCTCCCCTCATGAGCTAGCTTTTGGGATTGAGTTAGGCTCAGGTACTATATCTTTATAAATATAAAATTCAAAATGAAGTGTGACTGGTATGTATAAGAAAACAATGGATTGCTTAACGATTACCTTCCATGCATTTCAAGGATATCTTATGCAGGAATTTCTCTCCAGATTCTTATCTATCACTATCAACTGTCTCTTGTACTTCAGTTATCGCACTATTTTATTGTAGTTACTATTCTTTGTGCAAAATGTTTTGTCATGCTTTTTATAGTATTTTGCCATGATTTCTTAACCTTCGTTATTCCTTTTTTCGATCTGCTTTAATATGTTTTTCCTTGAGCCGAGAGTCTATCGAAAATAGCCTCTTTGCCTCCCAAGGTAGGGGGTAAGGTCTGCATACACTCTATACCTTCCCCAGTCCCTATTTTGTGGGATTACACTGGGTATGTTGTTGTATTCTATTATAAGAATATAATCATAAATCCTACTCAGTTATACACTTATATAATTAACTGAGACACATAGTCAACTACTTTCCGTCCACTAAGGACTTATTTATCTTCTTTTTCCAACTTCAGTTTTTCTTTTTCTTTTCTTTTTTACATTTGTAGAGATTATCTATTAGTCTGTCCTAGTTTATAGAGTTTAAGAATGTTAATTTTGACATATTTATAATATTATGATAGTGAAGAAAATATTAGTGCAGTGGTTAAAGAGTTAGTTTTGCGCTCTAGAGAGCAAGGGTTTTAGAATAATTAGAAGTAAGACAAAAGATATGCACTTTAGGTTTAGCTCCCATAAGAAAAATGAGATGAAGTGGAATTCGTGGGATTGTACTGCCTAAATGCAAAGAATCAAGATATCTAGGTTTAGTGTGCAGGACAAAAGCATAATAGGTAAAGATGTTACACATAATTAAAATAGAATGATTAAACTGGTGGTGCCACGATATTCGCATATGCAGTTATAAGATGCCTACCGAAGTAAAAGCGAGTTCTATAAAAAAGTATGAGATTAACAATGTGATATGGAGTTGAGTGGCAGGTCAGTAAAGCCCAACATATCAACAAGATGAGGTTATATAGAAGAGGATGTCAGGATGGAGACAAGATTATAAGTGATCACATTCGATGAAAAGTGAAGGGGAGCTTTGTGGCGTAACTGGTAAAGTTGTTGTCAGGAGGTCACGAGTTTGAGCTATGGAAACAGACTCTTGTAGAAATGCAGGGTAAAGATGCCTACAATAGACCTGTGTGGTCTGGCCTTTCCCCGGACCCCGCCCATAGCCGAGCTTAGTGCACCGGGCTGCCCTTTACATTCAATGAAAAGTACAAGTAGCAAACATAGAGGATAAATTGGGAGGTTGCCGAGGATGATTTGGCCATGTCCTACATAGAACTTCAAAATACACCAGTTTGTAAGTGTGAAAATGAGACTTGTAGACCTAAAATCACAGGAAGAGATGTTGACCTAAAAGACTTACAACCTCACGACTGGTGGAAACTATAGCAAAGAATAGGACACATTAGACACAAAGATCCATTCAGATGATACCGACTAGATGGGATAAAGACATAGTTGTGTTGGTACACTTACATTATTGGGGTGTTTGGCAAGAGCCTTTTTAGTTTATTAGGGTTCAAAATTTGAAGTTTATGAATGTGAATTTATAAAAGTTATAAAAATGTATAGAAAAGAAATGTGACAAACAGTTTGGGATGTTTCAAAATAGAAAAAATGTCATATGAATTGGGATGGAGGAAGAATAATTTAAAAGTTTGTGGCGATATTTCGCTATAAGATCCAGGCAGTCAAGAGCAAATGAGAATACCTTACCTGGAATTTGAAATAGGCCCTTCCATACACCAAAAAAGTTATCAAGACTCGTTCAGAGATTAAAAAAAATTAGTTTACTTTTCAAGATTTAATGTGAATTAGTGCTCAATAAAATTTCTGGATTCTTTTAAGTTTGTTATTGACTCCTTATTCTGCATAACTTCATTTGAATCTGACAGCCCAACCAGATCCCAACTAGTGCATGTTGCTTGATTATGTTATTGCAGAGTAAATATATAAACTAAGGATGCAACAATTTATGAGGAACACTATCTACACTAACAGAGTTGAAATAGCACCAATAGACAACCTCTGAAGATAATTCTCCAAAAGCATTTCAATTTCCTCCTCTTCTTCTGCAAAATAGAAAGACAAATAAGCAAGTCTTAGAAGCATAATTGATCTGGTATCTCCATATGCAAGTAAGAGTGAGTATGAGAGTATTATAAGCACACCTTCAGCAATCTCCTTATCTAGGGGCACGGAGCACTCTATCTCATCGTTTTCTTTCTTAAGTACACAATTTCTCCCGATTATACAGATGTGACGTACTTCATGAGTATCCTCTAGAATATCAAGTAGCATTTGCTTAAGAGCCCCTGCCCTGGAACCCAATTCCACCTGTCACAAGCAAGAGAAGGGAAGTCGTAATAGTATGTACCAAGACTAATTGTATAAGGTATAATTATCGTACCAGTTTCTGTTTACTGATACGAAGTTCCTCCAATATGTCTGCAGTTAATCGGTTAGGCAAAACCTCAAGTAGTGCTTGGACCTGCACCAAGCGAGGCAGAGTATTTCTAAAATTGAAAGTAACTCCACCAAGTAAGGTGGAAAGAGAGATGTTCAATTCTAAGGGGACCACTCTAGAAAGTAGGCAAGCATGTTACATTGAGAGAGATTAATTAGAACTGCTTCACATATAACAAGCTCGGGACAACCCTCTAAAATGTTTTTTTGAAAATACTTTAGTTAGAACAGAAATAATGGATAGAAAATTTGAAGGGAAGTGATAAAATTGCTAGCGTTTTCATTCCCCCCTCCCCCAAAAGATAATATTGCTTACAGAGAGAACTCACTTTGATTTCAACATATAGTCAATCGGTGGAAGAAGGTATACGCAGGAAACGGAACAATTCAAATAAAGAAGAAGAAAAACAAACATTACATATGTACTCACTATGTTCCATACTCACACGTGGTTCTAAATCCCACAGCCTATGTTCCAATCTTTGTATCCGTGAATGCAGTGCTGCTTCAACCACCTGAAATTTTCAGAAAAAAGTCCTTTTACAATCTTCAACCATATCTTACAGTTGACCTCCAGCTCCATTTAGAATTTCCTTCTATGTGTTGTGATTCTTGTTTCTAATCAATTACATAACATGAACAGGCGTCCACTTTAGATACCTATATTGCTAAGCCCACACTAGCACTAAATCTAAAATGGTGAGCCTCTTAGGATGCCCAATAACCAAATTAAAGACATCATGCTTTAAGTCATTCAAATTTGATATCAAGAATCACATCAAGTTCCTTCTACATCACCAAGTGAAGAACATAAACCTACTTTTCCATTTGATTTAATGGATCAAGCCTAACATGGATAAAATTACAGAATTGATGCATATTAACAATTTTTGTCTGCAATTCCCTAGGGATCATTGTGTTGGTATTTTAACTGTAGTAGTGGCCTTCAAGCAAATTTTCATCACCTATGTGATGTAGCATTAATGACAAGAAGTTGATTCGGGTCACAAGATAATATAAAATCCATCATTTTGCAAAGTAATGAAACTATTACAATGGCAGAGACTATAGATCAAATTGTGTGGATAATTTACAATTCTTTTCAATATGTAAAGCTGCTGATTGGACTGACTAACCTCCAATACGAATGGCATAGATGGCCCTCCATTTGTGCTTGTAGGATTTAGCCGTGGTAATAATGAATCAATGAAAGCCTTTCCTCCTTTACTATAAGCAGACCAATTATATTGTTAAGTTCACTGCTAAATCAGACCCAAAACGTTTAGAATATCTAGTATGAAATATTACCGGTTATAATTAAATATAAGGACTCGTTCTTGCATAACTATGGCCCGTAAAGAACCTAGATTCAATAGAATTGCATGCTCACGGACCTGGAAGAAGATTTGTAAATGAAGTCCATCAAAAATAGCTAGTAGAGAAGTCAAAAGCTTAAGTTGAGCAAGAAGTTAATCTAGAACTCTTTAGCACAAATTATGATAGAGAATATCTTAAATTAAAAGGTAAGGCAGAACTGCACAACTTGGCTAATCTTCAACAGTATCTCTATGAAATCTGAGTAACAAACAGTGATCTTTTTATGGAAAAATTCATAGTTGATAGCAATTGGAATACCAGCAAAGCAGGCATTGAATTTGTCAACCACAATGATGGATCAACACTCCTGATATCTCGAGGACGCAAACCTGTTTTCAGCATATTAGGGAAACCAGTGAATGTAGATGAGAAAGAGGCTTTAATATAGGGATTTCAGATATTTAACTGAGATATAGTATCTTCAAAAATAAAATTAGAAGGATCCCAAGTATGATCAACGTTAAACATAGAAGTAAATATTTTTGAGTATTAATTCTTTGAGATGATAGTAGAATGAAAAACTAACTAGAGACTTTTATCAGATAGATTTTTAAAGAACACAAATGCACCAGGTAATTGGTATCAGTAAACATTAGAACTGAATGTTTTCACACAATTATTGATAGATGGAGTTACTCTCAAGTACAAACTTTTTTGTGAGTGCATAGTCAGTTGCATCATATAATCTCAACTTTATAGGTAATAGAGGGAACACATTTTGAGATAAAAGAACAGAAAAGACTCACCACTGGACTTCAGCAAGTGCCTTCTGTTTATTTTCCTTTTTGCTACCGTCCCACATGTCTTTACCTCCACTACCTTAAGAAAAGAATTGAAGTATTATCAATTACTTTTCCATCTTAATTCACTTTGAAGGAGGATGGGAATTTTCCAAATGTTGATACAAAGAATCATCAAAGTAATTGAACAAATCAACATTTATGATCACCTAATGTGAAGAGACGCTTCACATATTAATAGTGAGATAACCATCATGAAGTTCTCACATAATTTAATAATGTTCTTCTTCTTGTTATGAAGGTATAAATGACACGCATTAACAAAGTGAAAACAATGTCAGGCTCTTTCTGGTGTGCTAACTAACGTAATCAAGAAACTGAAATTAAGAGACAGGTGTCTCTCACATCATAGATGTCTGTGCAGTAGCAGATGTAGCTTCATCAATATCTCTAAATTCAATGCTTTGATCGACATTTGACAATCTGGAAACCTAATTTTCCATTCATTAAGAATATTCAAATCGCAATGCAGTAAGTTGCATTCAACTTCTCTCCTTTCATCTCTGACTGACATAGTTTTGACTACTATAAAGACACCCGAAGTTAACCAGAAGTTTCTTCTGCCTATTGAGTTCCTACATTAGTCCTATAGAATTCACTTTTTATTGCATATTAAACATAAGAAATCACAACCATAAGCAAATATGAATGTCTTTTTAAGCAGCTGAAAGATCTCGAAACATCTTCCTTTCCAGAATCTGTCATTCCTGATTTCCCTTATTTTGCCTAAATAATCATATCGCGAACTCCCTCAAAGGAACTAGTTACAATTGCATACATTTATGTTTAACCATTTGTCACTGTGCAGAGTAAACATTAATGTGGCCACCAGAATAACTTATCTAAACTAAAAATGATGCATCAAATAGATTGACAACAGGTATAAATTTTCCAATAGCTCCACAACTCTAGGGCGGATTCAGAGTGTTGCATGCGAGTTCTAGGAAATCAAATTGCTTTTGCTCAAACCCGGTATATATGTTAAAATATTCACTAAATATCTACAAATATTTACATTTACTATCATAA
Source organism: Solanum dulcamara (assembly GCF_947179165.1). Taxonomy (NCBI): domain Eukaryota; kingdom Viridiplantae; phylum Streptophyta; class Magnoliopsida; order Solanales; family Solanaceae; genus Solanum; species Solanum dulcamara. Next base: position 75,507,878 of record NC_077245.1, read on the forward strand.
GGTATTGTAGCAATTCATGAACCTCAAACTCTGAATCCGTCCCTGCTCCAAATATCTATAAATATTTGAGTAGTTACTCTTGTATATTAACTAGAGGTTGTTGTTGGAACGCATAAATTTCAAACTCGTAGTCAATTTACAGTACAACTAATCCGTCAACCAACTCAATTTTTGCGTATTATACTAAGTTTCGAGTTATAAGCAAAATTTCGAGTAAATAACTGGCAACCAAAATTGTGTAAAATGACTAAATGATCACTAGAGTTAAGCACCTCATAAACAGGTTCACGGATTCCAAGGGACAATGAATCGCCACCGGAAGTAGAAACATTCCTCTGCGAACTAACAGAGCCATTAACAGAGTCTCCATGAGCTAAAACCTTATCATCATTTTCCCGAACCTCATCGTCATCCTCATTATCATCATCGCCGCCGTCCTTCACCAAATCTTCTAGCTCAGTCGATTTCGCAACACACTCAACTCTCAACTTTCGAGCTCTCAGAGGAGTCGCGTAATTCTTACGCGAGAACGAAAACTCCAACCGCGACCGGAAAATTTCGTATCCGCCGGTTATCAGAACTCGAAGCTCCGGCGATCGAACCGGTAACTGAAGTAAATGAGGAGCAGCAGTTGCCACCATTGCAGAGAAAGGTGCAGGAGATCACGCTAAAATTGAGAGATCTCGAGAATCTTCTGGAGCTTTGCTCAAGTCATATGGATAATGTGGATGATAATGGTGTATATATAGGTGTATGTGACTTTGTATAAGAAATTTGAGGGAGGATGAAGCTGGTGGTTGTGATTTGGAGAAGAAAACATGTGAATGGTTTGGTTATAGGAGGGAAAGTGAAAGAGGAAAAAAATATTTTATGGTGAAGATTGATGCCACCTCACTCTATAATATCCAACGACCTTAACGTTGACTCTTTTTTTTTTTTTTTTCAAATACTTAAAAAAATATATCTAATCAATAATATATTCAATGTAATTTTATAATTGAGGTCCAACAAAGGTGACATATATATACTTATCTTTACCTTGTAAAGATACATAAATTATTTCTGATAAACTCTCGAATTAATTATAGAAATATTGAAAAATAAGTGTGTACAACAAATATACCTGCGAAAAAGGTAAATAATATAGTAACGGGAGAAAAGAAAACAAGAGGTAATATTAAGATTGAAAAAATAAGATGGTAAAAGAGTAGACTAATTCTCAACTATCTATTAATCGTCAACTCTAATTCTCCTATGTATCTTTTTATCTATAATTATTTCACTTATTGCCTCAACTTATTTTTTGTGGCTTATAATCTACTTTAGATAAGCTAAGGCAAACAGGCCCAATTATTTTTTTTGAGCTTATTTTAAGCATGGTTTTAAGTTGCCAGTCAAACACTCAAAAAAACTAAAAACAACTTATCAACTTATAAGTCAATCCTAACTGACCCTTAATTTAACTAGATTCGACACGTGCATTGCACGTGGTTCTTTAGACATCAGTAATTTCATTTCGTATATAAATATAGAGATGAACATTCTCTGTTTAGTTAGTGTCGTTAATCATGTATAATCTTTGTTGTATACACATGTAATGAAACTTTTTTTACATATTACTTCTTTATAGACTATATTGTGAGTGTATATTACTTCACCCAGATATTTAATGTACCAAATTTGTTTTAAAAAAATATAAGGCCAAGTGATAAGATCTTGTTTTTGGCCACCGATTTATATGACCTCGCCCTGATGGAAGCTTTAATTATTTTTGTGATACGAATTTGAGGATGTAGTTACAATTGGGCATAGATGTGTTTAAGGGACAGCAGAAATTAGTAAGGTATACTAATAAAATCTTGCTTTAGGCCACCCATTTAGTTCAGCCACTCCTGATCAAAAATATTCTTTTTTAAGTGATACGAATTCGAGTCTTGAAGCTTAACTGAATATAGATGTGGTTAAGGGATAACATTAAGCAATATGAAGATGTACTCATCTAATATTAGTTTAGATAAGTAACGGAAGGAGTGTGTTATCATAAAATGTAGTCGACAAACTGATGAGCAATGTGGTGTTATTTTTTTTATTTCGTGGCTGAAATTATGTCAGGTTTTATTTTGTCAATTGCTAGAGGATCGTAAGCATTACCTCCAACTTCGTGGAGCATGCATCTTTAGGTATTTAGTCTCTGGAGAGTAAGACTTCAAAATTGGAAACATTGGACAACCTAGTGACTGTCTTTATCTGTAACTAATTGTAAATGATTATCTATCAAGCATGTTAAAGTAGGACGATAATCTTATAGGCCGTTAGCGTTGTAACGATTTGCCCATTTATGGAAATGGGTAAGAGTACGTAAGCTTAGTATTTTACTATCATTTCATATTGGGTAGCCTAACTTATTTTTTTTTGATTTATAAACTGTTTTAGATAAGCTAAGTCAAACATGCCCAATTATTTTTTTTGAACTTATTTTAAGCACAAAATAGTTTTAAGTTGGCCGGCCAAACACTCAAGAAAACTGAAAACAACTTATAAATTGTTTTCATTAACTTATAAGTCAATTCTAACAGACTCTTAATTTAATCAATAAGACAATACTCTTTCTGTCTCATTTTGTGTGGCACCGTTTGACTTGATATGAAATTTAAGAAAAAAGAGAATACGTTAAAAAATTGTATTTGTGTTAGGGGTGAACGTTCGGTTCTTCGGGGTTCGGTTCTGAAAAAGTGTGCACCATATTCCAAATCAAGCTAGATCGGTTCGGTTTGGTTCAGTTTTTTCAACTTCGGTTCGATTTATTTCGATATTTTTCGATACAATTAACTATGATTATTCTATATATGGCTTACTCATTAGTCAAATGGAGAGATCTGTTGAATCCAAGAGTAGCATCCATATTTCTTAGGTGAAATTTATTGGATACTTGATAAAAGTACAATATTGGTAAACTATTTTGATTATGTCTTTGTTCCAAATTAGTTATATAGGTAATCTATATCTTTTTCACTATATTCAGGTAATTTCAATATTTCATAGAGTAAATTGAAATATACAAAGACTAGAAATATAAGTACTAAAGCTCAAAAATAAAAAAACTAGTCTTTTGTAATGAAAGCAAGAAACTTCAGTGGGTAAAATAAGCAATGGAGAGTGGAGAGTAAAGAGGGAGTGAAGCCTAAAGGCAGAGGGGCTGCGGGGTCAGCAATGAGCATTGAGCCATAAATTTTGTTTAATTTAGGGCTCTAAAATTTGGGCTAAAATTTAAAATGGGTCATTGGATTTGATAAACGTTAAAATATTTTGGGTTAAAATATATAAGTAATATAAGTTAAAATATTATTTTAAATTTATTTAATAAAACTTCGGTTCTATAGTGCACCATGATTTCGTGATCCTTACATAGAACACCGAACTGAAAAACCAAAGTTTTTGAAAAAAAGAATTGATATCGAACCGAAAAATTGAATAACCGACACCGAAAAATTGAATTAGTTCGGTTCGGTTTTCAATTTTATGGTATTTATGCCTACCCCTAATTTGTGTAGTTGTAAATCATTTCATTAAGTCGTTTGGTAGAGTGCATCGGTAAAAATAATGCATGCATTAACTAAATGTATTAGTAGAACTTTGTTTGATCCACTTTTTCATGTTATATATAAATAATGATTGCATTATTTGTACAATCTATTTTATATTAAGTTGTGTATTACTAATACCATGAATTTTTAGATATTAGTAATGCAAGGGGATTTAATGCATCAATTAGCATGATTTAAGACCTAATTGACCAAAATGGTCCTTAATGTATGAGTAATGCTTTATTTTGGTCTTTAATATATTTCACTTGATTGAAATTGTCCTTAATGTATAACAAATGTGTTCATTTTGGTCTTTAATATATTTCACTTGATTGAAATGATCCTTAATTTATTACAAAAGGTATTCATTTTGGTCCTTTACCCTAAACCTAACATATTTTATCCTCAAAAAAGTGCGAAATTTAGTTGTGGACCCCACGTGACTTACAAAATTTACTATTGTTGGCTTCTTTGTTAGCTCCAAAAAAAGAATTGATGAAATCCAACATCATTATCTCTACTTTCTTTAACAAAATTTCCTATTTTCTCTGGCTTAAAACATAAATTTTTATTAGGTCGGTGAAATAATATTTTAGGAACGAGAAAACGGTAAATTTTGTTGGAGAAAATAGAGAAAATGGTGTTAGATTTTATGGAGTTCTTTGTTTGGAGCTAACAAAGAAAACAACAATGGTAGATTTTGTTAATCACGTGGGTTCAATAGTTAAATTTAATATTTTTTTTATAAATCTGTTAGGCTTAGTATAAATGACCAAAATGAACACCTTTTGTTATATATTAAGGACCATTTCAATCAAGTAAAATATATTAAGGATCAAAATGAACACATTTCCTATGCATTAAGAATCATTTCAATCAAGTGAAATATATTAAGGACCAAAATAAAGCATTACCCATACATTAAGGACTATTTTGGTCATTTTCTCTCTTTTCCACCATATTTGTAGAGAGTATCTTTGTAAATAAATATTTTTAAAAAAACTTATGCAATGCATGTTATTTTTTATACACCAAACCAAACAATACATAAACAATATCTCTTCATAATTAATGTGAGCATAGCTAATACAAACATCACTAATGCAAACATTACTAATACACTGTATTTAGCATTATTTTTATACATTCTACCAAATGATCTCCCAATATATAATTTTATGCAAAAATTATAAGAGATGTTTATACACCCATATATAATACAGTAAATTATTATATAAATATTGACTTTGTTTTCTTTCTTGAATCCAAATATCAAATCCATCCAAAACACCTTATAATTCATGCCAAATCACTTTAAATTTCAGATATATATTCTTCAATACATACTCAATCTTTTATAATAATACCCACTCAAAACTAAGCCAATTTATAACAATTCAATTTTCAAATTATGTAGGAAATTGATTGGTATAAAGTCACGACAGATCAAATTGATGAGCAGTGCAGAGATCACACAGGCAGCAAAAGAGCTTTGGAGAAGGCAATTCACGGAAGGAACTGGGCTTGTAAAGTTTCTCTTTCTGCAGTTGGATTAATGGGGTGAGGTCTTTTTAGGAAGAAAGGAAAAGGGAAAATAACATTTGTAATCAAAAAAGGAAATTATTTATAAGCAGTTATTCATTTATTTCATACATTTTCTATTTTTAATTGCTAATCCGAGTTTACTATATACTCTGATGGTATCAAAGAGAACACTACTCAGTTACTTTTTAATATTATTATTGTATATATATAACAAACAGTGTTTCAGTGAAAAAGTTATTCAATACTTGCTTGATACCATCAAAATATATATATATATAAATAAAGTATATAAATACCATCAAAGTGTATATATATATATATATATATATATATATATTCCGATGGTATCAATGATGAATAAGCAGTGGTTTTGTAAATAGAATAAGGAGGCACTCGGATAAATTATTTGAAACGTAGATTCAATTCGAATAAATAATTTGGATTGGATCCAACTTGAGTGAATGATTTGCCTAATATGTCCAATTTGTGTAATATTCCCATAAAAGAACTTGTAACATTGATTTAAATTGAATAATATCACACTATTGAATATCTTTGAATTATTTGAGCTCAATAACCAATTTTAGAATTTAGAATTAATGATTTGACGAAATAAGCGTGGATATGATAGAGAGATAGTATAGGGACCGATTTAATGTCTTTGTCCGTCTAACATTTATCAACTACATCAAAGACACGTATAATCCATAAATTTTGTTGGTGGTCATAATACTAGGTTAAAGAGGACGACACAAATAATTTTCAAATTAGCCAATAAATAAAGATGAGTCGTGTGAAACTTAATTAAAGAGAGAGATTATTGAGTGTATATGAACAAAGTCCGTATCAATAGTTGAAAAAAGATGTAAACTACTTATAAGATATTGAATACTCATATTTTAAATCTGAACATATGAATTAAAAAAAATTCACCAACTTCTAAAAATTAAAGAGGGTTTCAACTAAAATATTCTTAATTACTCCCTTCCTCGGACCCTGCGCATAGCGCGAGCTTTAGTGCACCGGACTGTCATTTTTAATTATCTCAAAATAGTTATTAATTTAAACAATAAAGAGAGAATTAATTATATTTTTTCCAACTCTACCCTTAGTATTAATTATTCTAGGATTAAAAGACACAGAAATAGATAAAGATCAGAAAATTAATAAGAGGTATATTAGTCAAATAACGCTTCTAATTAATGTTTTCTTAAGGGTTGTGCAAAGCCTTATCATGACAACTAAAATAGGACGGATGAAGTATAATTTTATTGTCTTTTTAGGTTAATCACGGATATTATGAATGTGTTAAAGGACAATTTTATAAAAATATCAATTGTTTTTAGATTGATTCGAAAGAATAAAATATTATATTTTTTTTGAACTTTTCATTTTTCGAGAATAATTGAATGAATAGCATACATATGCACTTTAACCAAGAATTTAAATTTAATTACTACCACGAAAAAGATGGTTCTTCACATGCATGTTCCTTATTACGTGCTGGTTTGCAAATTCGTCGATACTCTCTATGATTATTTACTTTTATTTTGTATTGATATTTAATATTCGTATTTAAAAAAATTAATTTAAATTTATAGGAGTATTATATAACGTGTAGTTCCATTTGTGGAAAATGCTTTCTATAGGAAATTTCATATTTAAGATTCGTAATTGAGTTTATGTTAAGAAAAACATAATCTCATATGTTACATTATATACTTTCTATTGTGTTTGTTAATTTTTTATTTTTTTTATGTATCTTAATAAAATATTTATAATTTCAATGATAAACATAATTTTCTAAATTATCATTGGTTTGTTCCTTAATTTTAATTTATTGCTATTCTACCTATAACATATATTTGATATGCTTCCTACTTCAACGAATTAGGCAAAATCCATCGGTGGCCCCCTAAAGTTGGCATCAACTTTCATTTAGACATCTTAACTAGGCTTTATTCATTTTAGACACCTCACGTAAAGTTTTGATGTGTCATTTTGACACTTTTTTGACAATCATTCAAATATATAAAGTGTGTGTAATGCACTCATCAATGACGTGTCAAAATGATGAATTAAATGAAGACACGTGGCATATATATATATATATATATATATATATATATATATATATATATCAAAAATAATTATCAAATAATAACTTTCAAGTAGAAAAAAATAACTACTAACTTGATGACATGTGACATTTTTTAATCCAAATAAAAAAAATTAACAACTTCTATTAACCCCCACCCCCACACCCTCCTAGCAGTCTCTTCAGCACCACCCACCCCTCCCGTCGTCTTCTCCAACCCCACCCACCCCAACCCCACCAGATCTTCTTCTCCCCCACACTCACCCCAACCCTATCCATATCATCTAAAGGGAAGAAAATGGAGTTATACAAGAGTTCAGTTGTAGAAGGGAATTTAATCCAAAAATATACATTAAATTGGGTCAAAAAAATCCGACGAACCTCCATTTTATCCGGCAAGACTAATACAAATCTAAAATTATTTTTTTTGAAATTATTAAAGAATTCAAACCTTAAAAAATCCACAGCACAAAAAATATCAACAAATCTTAATTGATGTTTGAGGAAGAGATTGAAATAGGAGGAATGACAGCTATGATGTTGATGAAAATGGGTATAAAAAGGAGGGGATAGGTAGAAGCTATGGTGTTGATGGCAGAAATATATTGCAATCAATGCTGGAATCTATTTCACTTTATATTTGGCTCAAATCTATTTCACCATAGATGAAAAATGACAGCTAGAAAATGGAAGAGAAGAAGAAGAAGAAGAAAAAAATTAATAAAAAAATATATTTAAAAAAAAACCCTCTTCACACGTTCAAAATGGATGCAGCACACACAATGTGCCAAGTTAGCACAAAGTGTCAAAATGACACATCGAAACCTTACTTGAGGTGTCTAAAATGAACAAAGCCTAGTTGAGATGTCTAAGTGAAAGTTGATGCCAATTTTAGGGGCCACCGATGGGTACATATATATGAATGTATTATGTGCATGCATATTTAAGTTTCATTTATTTCTTAGGCATAATACATTAACGTGCTATTCAATTTGATATCAACTGACATTTATGCTGTCCAGTTTATAGGTATGCACAAGTAGACATTTTAATTTGTATAAAGTTGAATAAATAGACACACACGTTTTACACATAGCATAATATGTGTCTTACATGACATAAAAATCAGCTCGAGTGTATCTCATGTGAATTGTCATGTAGAACGTGTGTGTCTACTTGTTCAACTTTACATTAGTTTAAGTATCTACTTATGCACACTCAAAATTGAAGGGTGTAGATGACAGTTGAAGCCAAGTTAAAAGGGCACGCTTATGTAATTATGCATATATCTTATTCTGTATTATCTAGGTAAATAAATAAATTTTGATTGTCCTTAATGAAATATTTTCTAAATTATAATTTAAAACTTGTGTACAATATAAATATATAATCTCTTAAAATATTTTATGAAATACATCTTTATTTTTTATTACTTACATCAAAATATATTTATAAGGTTATCACATTATAGACTCCGTTAAAATGTATAATATTATTTTATTTTGTTCATTTATTTCATTATAGAAGATATTAAATTTATATACTCGATCAATATTTTTAAATAGAATTTTTTTTATCGATTAAAAAATAAAAAATATCCTAATTTCTAAAAAAGTATTAAAAAAAAGATAAAAGCTGATAATAAAAAGATAGAATAGATATTTAAAATAGTCAACTGGGAAAAAGGGGAGAGAATTATTATTTCTCAAAAAGGGGAGAAGAATTTGATCTCTAATGTAAAATTTAGAGGTGTAAATGATTTTATTTTCTGATGCCTTCTGCAAAGACTTCCTATTTTTAATTAAGAAAGGTGAAAATTTGTTGTTATAGAGTAAAGATATTTTGAGGGACATTCATTTTCTTTTCTTCTTTTTGTTTTTTAAAATACTTTTTTTAGGAGAAAAGAGGTTTGCCTTAATTGGCACAAATTTGATTAGTGTAAATATCTCTTTATAAAGTACATGGGGTGCTACAGCCAAAAGGACACGTTTTTAAAACAAACAAAAAAAAATGAGTAGTTGTCAAAAAAAATTATTAAATAAAAATAAATAATTTTATTATAAATTAAATCAATATTAAAAATAAATAATTTTTAATATTTCTCCTATTCTTATTTACTTATCAAATATTTCCTACATTTTAGACAAATCAAAGAACAATTTTTTTCTTCCTATTATACCCTCAATTTATTAACATAAAATTAATGTTTTTAAAAAAGATAGCAAGTAAATATATTTAAGACTCTATCAATTAATAGAAATAAAATAATATACTTATATATCAATTACTATTTTCTTAATAGATGTATCAAGTTAAATTTTAATAAATAAAAATAAACAGAAAGAGTATCAAAGATAAAATAGACATAAATGAAAATTTAAATAGTAAATAATTCTTATTTATTCACAATATTTCTCATGCACTTTTCGGTCTTTTAATTTCTTTTACTATGTACTGTTTATTATACTTTTACTATCACACCATATTATTATAGTTACACTATTTCTTTTCCCAAAGTACTTTATTATGTTTATTTTTGCCATGATTTGATCACTTATGTTTTTTTCTTTTTTTATTTCCTGTAATATGTTTTTCTTGAAATAGAATCTATTAGTCACTCTACTCTCCACAATAGAAATAAATTCTTATCCATCTCTAAACTTCACTTATATAATTATATTACATATGTTATTATTATTATAATATTTTATTTTTAAAATTATTAATTTTTATTCCACCTACCAATTTCACTAAACCAAAAAAAAATTAAAATTTGCACTATAAAACTCACCTGAGCTTAACAAAAAGCATCTAAAAAATTCTATCTCTTCCCTTCCATTCACACATCTAGCAATGGCAACAACAGACCATGTTGAACAACAACACGAAGTCGTTGTAGTGGTGGTTCCTCTTCCTGCACAAGGCCATCTCCACGCAGCCATCGAACTCTCCCACCGTCTCTCCTCCGCCAACATCCCCGTTTACTACGTCAGCACCGCCGCTCACGTCCGTCAAGCTCAGTCGCGTGCGGTAGGCTGGGATCCACTGAAAACCAAAAATCTCAACTTCATTGATTTTCCGGTGACATTCGAGGTACCTCCTCCTAACCCAGATGCATCTATCAAATTCCCTTCTCAACTTGTCCCTGCTTTCAATTCTTCTCTGCAACTGCGTAATCCAGTTACAGATCTGGTTAATAAATTGGCTTTAATATCAAGGAGAGTTGTTGTGGTTCATGATTTTCTTACGTCTTGGGTTGTTCAAGATGTACCCAAAATACCTAATACAGAGTGTTACTGTTTACACACTGTTTCTGCTTTTCTTGTGTTTTCATATGTTTATGATGCTGCTAGACCACCTGTACCTCCTGAAGCTGAAGTTGTACTTAAACAACTTCCGTCTCTCGATGGGTGTAATTCTCCTGAACTCGAAGAATTTGCTAAGAAGCAAATAGGTGCAAGGATTCAGGGTGCTGGGAATATTTTCAGTACATCTCGAGTTATCGAAGGATTGTACATTGATTTACTGGAGAAGATGAGTTTTTCTAAGGATTTTAAGCATTGGGCTCTTGGTCCATTCAATCCTGTAGATCTGGAGTCTGTGAAGAAGGAAACCGCCATCGATCGCCATTATTCACTGGAGTGGCTCGACAAACAACCACCTAGCTCGGTGATTTTCGTTTCCTTCGGATCAACTACTTCGTTATCCGAAGACGAAATCAAAGAGCTAGCAATTGGGCTGGAAGCGAGTCAGCAGAGGTTTATCTGGGTCCTGAGGGACGCAGATAAAGGAGATATATTCTCCGGTGAAGTTCGAAAATGTCAATTGCCTGAAGGATACGAGAAGAGAGTATCGGAAAGAGGACTTGTAATGAGAGATTGGGCACCACAATTGGAGATTTTAGGACACCCATCAACTGGTGGATTCATGAGTCATTGTGGGTGGAATTCTTGTATGGAGAGTATTTCCATGGGAGTTCCAATAGCAGCGTGGCCAATGCACTCTGATCAGCCTAGAAATGCTCTGTTCATAACTGAAGGACTGAAAACCGGGATACCGGTGAGAAAATGGGAGCAAAGAAATGAATTGGTTCCGGCAGAAACTGTTGAAAAAGTTGTAAGAACGTTAATGGCCTCTCCGGAGGGAGAGGAGATGAAACGGAAAGCTACAGAGCTCAAGGAAGCAGTGAAGTTGTCTGTGAAGGAGGGTGGGTTAACTCAGAAGGAACTCGAATCTTTTGTTGCCCACATCACTAGATAGATATTTTTTTTTTCATTTGTGATGTTTGTGATAGTTTGTGCGTACTAAAACCTTTTGTCGTGTATTCAAATAAGTATTAAATAACTCTATCTATCAATCAAGTATGTTTTCCCTGTTTGAACTCAAGTAATTGCTCAAGCTACCTAGACTGCAGCCTCTTGAAATGCAGTACTTTCTGAAACTTGCATGAAAGGTGAAATGTTTCATGCATTAATCTTTTCTGAAGGAAGACTTCGGAGAAATGATATAATTGTCTTTGTTTGACTTATATATCACACGAATTTAAGGTTGTGAAATTAGTTATTCAACGCTTGCGCCAAAGTAGATGGTCTACGTAATATCTTTGGGATGCAGATTTTTTAAAATTTTGTGCTTTATATATAGATTAATTTTTTTGGCCAAGGATTTTGCATTTACCTATGAACAATAATTACATTAATTCCCGTCCCCACAAAGTCTGAATATGTCGTATATGTCTTTAGCCAAGATTAAAGATAGACAAATCTATTGTGACATGAGGCGTGGGGCGATGGAGGGGCTGGGATTTGGTGGTTGAGTTGTTCGAGGGTGTTGAGGAGACCGTGCGACTTGTTTTCTTGCTTTCGTTTTGAAATTATTTTCCGTATTTTCGTTAGAACAATTATTTTTCAACCTTTTCAATCAATCAAACATGAAAAGTTAAAATAATATTTTTCAAAAAAGTATTTTCCCTCCTACCTACCTAACACACCCTACACTTCTTGAAAATATCTCCAATTTTAAAGTATGAAACACATTTCTAAAAAGCCCTGACCACAAAAAAACAAACAGAAAAGGCCTGTCCGCCCCCCCCCCCTCCATAATCTTCATACGCCCTCCCCTCTGTTCATCACGCCTGTCAAAATCAGCTTGACTTGTGAGGTCGATCCATTCAATTTTTAAATTAAATAGGATTGGGCTAAATTTTTTCAGTTCATTTAGTAATGAATCTTTTTAGCTCAGCCTTATTTGTCAGCTAGCTGCATAGGCTCAATCCGCGAGCCTCAGAAACTAGCCCGTGGATTGTGAATTTTATAAATATTTATTATATATATTTTAATTACTATTTTATTTTGTCTTCAGCAACTAGGCAATTGAAGTTATCATAACTATGAATCTTTGACCTCTTTTACTTTTGTGTTTATGTCTAATTTTTTATTTTTCATTTCTTGTCTAGTTTATTAAAAAAATGATAATATAATGCATGTGAATTGATGTTGTCAATATTCGATAGTCTTTCTAAAAGGTCAATGTTATTCATCTTTTGATTGAAGGGTCAACTCATCCCAACTAGTAGACCGATTAAGGTTGGGTTGGACTGCTATTTTATAGGTCCTTTAGTTAAAAGGGTCAGTCCGTCCTAATCCATTTAACCCGTTAGCCCTTTAGGGTTGAGTTGGATTGGTGTAGCCCATTTTGACAGTTCTAATCACGCCATTCCTTTTTACTTTTTTGGCTTCTCTATAATAAATTTCGTTAAAGAATTTAATACTATTATAACACATTATCAAAACAAATAAAAAAAATATTTCATAGATTAGATGGTTCATTATTGCCATTTTTGCTGATAAAGTTTACCATGTATGAGCCCGTTTGGATTGGCTTTAAGTTGGTCAAAACCAATTTAAAGTCCCTTTTCAGCTTTTGGATGTGTTTGCCTAATGCTGACTTTAAGCCAGAAAGTTCTTAAAGTCAGTCAAAAATGAAAAGTTAGGATTCCTAACTTTTTTTTTCTAAGTGCTTAAAGTCATTTTCTTTGACCATGGAAATACTTTTATATCCCTTATATTTTAACTAAATTCCCAAACTACCCTTTTTATTCTTTTAACCCTAAAATTCATATAATTTTCTTCATTTAAGCACTTTTATCCAAACATTCAACTGCTTATTTATAAAAATAACTTTCAGCACTTTAAAGTTCTAAAAGCACTTCATACATAAAAGTTACTTTTTTTAAGCCAATCCAAACGGGCTCTATATAGTTTTTTTTTCTTTCTATAACATTAATTAAAATACTTTTCTAAGATCTTAACTTTTAGAAGTCGAAATCCAAAATTTAATTGTAGAAATCAAAATTGTCTTATTTTCATCAAAAAATTAAATTCGATGATCCTACTTTTCTTTATAATTTATCTATCGATCACACAACTATGGGTGTTGTGTGTGCGTGTATTACAAATTTAATAACTATTTTTATTTTATTTTTTTGCCATGAAAGTGCTACTCTATCAGCTCCATGAATATGGAGGAAGAAAAGAAAGTAGGGAAATTACTTTTCTTTCACTTTTTTATTCATCTCTTTCTCAATACATTGAAATGACTATTTATAAGCCAGTCATTACTGTTGCTATAGTAAGCTTGGGCACCAAAATTAGCAACTTGGATTAAATTATTTACAAGAAGTTGATGAATTTAATATTATAACACAATTAATATAAATATTACTTTTTGTCCTTTATTACTCAATTTTATCTGTATCGCTTTTGTTATTTGTATTATTCGTTATTTGCTTTTCCATAGCTCACTTTGAATTTTTTAGCCTTATCTGACCTCATTTTATGCTTCTTTTGAGCCGAGGATTTTTCGAAAACAGTCATTCTATCTTGACAGAAGTAAGGTCTGCGTACACTTCGGGTTTCATAGATTAGATATTGATTTCCAAATTGAGCTAACCAAAAACGCAACTAAAAAATTTCCCCAACATTTCTTACTCTTCCCTTCCAAAAATGGCAACAACAAACCATGTAGATCAACAACACGACGTCGTTGTAGTTGTAGTTCCTCTTCCTGCACAAGGCCATCTCCATGCAGCCCTCCAACTCTCCCGCCGTCTCTCCTCCGCCAACATCCCCGTTTACTACGTCAGCACCGCCGCTCACGTCCGTCAAGCTCAGTCGCGTGCTGCCGGTTGGGATCCACTGAAAACACCAAACCTCAATTTCATCGATTTTCCGGTTACATTCGATGTACCTCCTCCTAATCCAAATGCATCCATCAAGTTCCCTTCTCAACTTGTTCCTGCTTTCAGCTCTTCAATGCAACTACGTGATCCAGTTACAGACCTAGTTAATAAATTGTCTTCAATATCTAGAAGAGTTGTTGTGATTCATGATTTTCTCACGTCTTGGGTTGTTCAAGATGTATCCAAAATACTCAATACAGAGTCTTACTGTTTAAACACTGTTTCTGCGTATCTTATGTTTTCATATGTTTGGGATGCTGCTAGACCACCTGTACCTCCTGAAGCTGAAGTTGTACTTAAACAACTTCCGTCTTTCGATGGGTGTATTTCTCCTGAAGTCGTAGAATTTACTATGAAGCAAATAGGTGTAATTCATGATGCTGGGAATATTTACAGTACGTCTCGAGTAATCGACGGATTGTACATCGATTTGATGGAGAAAACGAGTATTTCTAAGGATTTTACGCATTGGGCTCTTGGTCCATTCAATCCTGTAGATCTGGATTTTGACAAGAAGGAAACTGTCCTCGATCGCCATTATTCACTAGAGTGGCTCGACAAACAACCACCAAGCTCGGTGATTTTCGTTTCCTTCGGATCAACCACTTCGTTATCCGAAGACGACATCAAAGAGCTAGCAATTGGGCTGGAAATAAGTCAACACAGATTTATCTGGGTCCTGAGGGATGCAGATAAAGGAGATATATTCTCTGGTGAAGTTCGGAAATATCAATTGCCTGAAGGATACGAAAAGAGGGTATCGGAAAGAGGACTTGTAATAAGAGATTGGGCACCACAATTGGAAATTTTAGGACATCCGTCCACTGGCGGATTCATGAGTCATTGCGGGTGGAATTCTTGTATAGAGAGTATTTCCATGGGAGTGCCAATAGCGGCGTGGCCAATGCATTCCGATCAGCCTAGAAATGCTTTGTTCATAACTGAAGGACTGAAAATCGGGATACCGGTGAGAGAATGGGAGCGAAGAAACGAAGTGGTCCCGGCAGAAACAGTTCAAAAAGTTGTGAGAACGTTAATGGCGTCTCCGGAGGGAGAGGAGATGAAACGGAAAGCTACAGCGCTCAAGGAAGCAGTAAAGTTGGCAGTGATGGAGGGTGGGGTAACTCACAAGGAAATGGAATCTTTTGTTGCGCACATCACTAGATAGATTTTTTTTTTGTGATGTTCTTGCTAGTTTGGGTGTATTTAAACCTTTTGTCATGTATTGAACTAAGTCAAGTATGTTTTTCCCTTTTTAAACTTGAGTAATTATTTAATGTTCTCAAATACAATCTCTTTTATTTTTAGATTTCAAATTAATGGTAGAATTATGTCTTCGTGGCTTATAGGTTACTAATACCACGAAACGTAGTTGTTGTTATCAATGTATGCCACTTATATTGCACCCTCTTGAAATGTGGCACTTCCTTAAACAGGTGGAATGCTTCATATACCGATCTACTTTTGAAGGGATGCAGAGAAATGATATAATTGTCTCTGTTTGATATATCACAAATTTGAAATGTGAAATTAATTATTTAATAATGAATATTATTTAGTTTCCTTGTTTAGTTTTAGAATTATTTTATTTTACTATTTTAATATAAATAATAAAATAATTTACTCTATATAAAAGAAAGAAATAAAATAATTTTATGAGGTATCCTATTATGAAATATCTTATTTATCCTGTCCCACCAACCAAACGACCCTCTTGTTCTGAATAGTTCTATGTTTTCCTCTCCTCTATTCTTCTACTAAAGGAAAATGTGCAAAATTTGTCTTGTACTATTTGAAATTACTTGAACATTGCTATCTCCGTTTTAATTTATCTGTTTAATTTTGACTTAATACAAAATTTAAGAAAGTAAAAAATAATTTAAATTTTATAATTTTAAACTAAAATTATGTAGAATGTCCTAAAATAACTTTAATCTTATTATCATAAATTTGAAAAATTAAAATAAAATAAGTGCCAAAAAAAAGTTGAAATTATATAACTGACAATTTAGTCAATTTGGTCTTTTAAATCAAGTCGCAATGACATTCACATGTGCCTTCTAGTTTGGGACTAGTTACTTGATGTTTTAATTCTAATATGAAAAAACAAAAAGAATTGTAAAAAAAAAAAGAAAACACCAGACCCTACTTTGTAAGATTTCACAAATATATTGTTGTTATTGTAACAAAAAGACATTTTTCTAAATAAAATTTTAAAAAATAAGACGACCAAATTCAAAACGTAGGAGGTATTTTTTTTGTTTCACCTTAATGATTCATATCTTCTTATTACTCCCTCCGCCCAACAATATTTGTCCACCATTGACTTTGCACAATTCTTATGAAACTATAAATAGAAGGATAATTGTACCATATTACCCTTTGAATAAAACAAATAAAATGTCTTAAAAAATGTAATAGAAAAGTGACTACTAATTAATAATAAAGATAAATTAAGAACTAAATGTAAATTATCTCTTAATTTCATAAATTGAACGAATATTACTGAACGTCTATTTTTAATATAGTGTAGAAGTAAAATGGACAAGGAATAGCAAAAGGAAAAATTACTTGATTAAGTGTTTTTTAAAAATTAATTACTGATTTTAACAATATTTTTTATTTATTACCATTTATAGCAGTACTATGATAAATCTATACTTGTATTAAAAGTGAATTATGCATACAATATAAATGTATTATAAGTGTTTTAAAATATATATTATGTTTCTGTAGTAAGAAACTAATATAATGTATTATAAGTCTATTAAAGTATGTGATAAATGTATTATCCATCTATAAAACTTGAATTATATATGTTTTATAAATAGTTCTCTGCAATATGTATTAAAACTATATTATAAATGTATTATAAGTGTTCAGTGAATTTTTTTTATTGTTATAGATGATAAATATTTTCTTAATATTATATATTTATGTAAGTTTCCCATAGCAAAACGTATCAATTCGTCATAAGGTTTCAAAATTGACCAAAGCCTCAACTTCTTCTATGTAACACACATTGCTTAGCAATGATCAAATTAAACACTGAAAATGTGTGGGCTTTGTACTTCCACAATTGGCCCTTTTTGTCTTATTGGACACGGGATGGTGAAAGAACGAAGTAATCCTTAAAAATATAATCCTTCCGTTGCAATTTAACTATTCTGTTTTGACTTGACACAAAATTTAAGTAAAGAGTTTTTTTGAATTTTGTTATCTTAAATTAAAGATATGTAAAATATATCAAAATGTTATTTAATTTTGTGTTCTTAAACATTCCATGTGGAAATACAACAACAACAACCCAGTAAAATCCCACAACGTGGGGTCTGGGGAAGGTAGATTGTACGCAGACCTTACTCCTACCAAGGTAGGACGGCTGTTTCCAAGAGACCCTCGGCTCAATAAAAGCATAAAAAAGGGTCAGATAAGATTAAGAAATTCAACGCGATATAGAAAAATAAATAACGAAAGCGGCATAGTTAAAGTAGAATAATCGAGGTACAGAAAATAATAAATAATAACAGAAATAGCAGAAATGAGAGCATAAGAAATTGTAATGCGCTCATGCGCCTACGAATAGGGAAGATATCAAAATGTTATCTAATCTTGTGTTCTTAAACATTCCATGTGGAAATGAAATTAAAAAATTGCTAAAATAAAGGAGACATTCTTTATTCTTTTTTAAACGGACTAAAAAGGAAAGTAGACACAAATTAAAATAAAGAGAGCAATAAATTCATTGTTTTGAAAAATGCAAAACACAGTTTAATACATTATCTTTTGATGAATGAAAATGAAAACATCTTCAGTTTTAAAATATGAAACACTTTACAACAACACACCCAATATAATCCCATAAGTGAGGTATAGGGAGATTGGGGTGTGTGTAGATCTTACCCTACTTTTGTAGGGTAGAAAAACTATTTTTGATAGACGCTCGCCCCGGCTCAAGAAAACCAAATATTTCTGTTTTACCTTGCTCTATTTCAAAATTTAAATCAAGAGACTATAATGTTCAGTAGCACTACGCTTGTAAGGAATAACTGGGGGAGGTGTTGCCAATGATTCGTAGTATAAGTAGTAGAAAGTTAGAAACAGGAGAATCAATACAAGTACTCCCTCTGTTTCAATTTATTTATTTGATTTTGATTTGACATGAAAATTTAAAAAGTTTTTGAACCTTGCAGTCTTAAATATGTCATGTGGAAAGTTGGAATTAAAGAATCGCCAAAAAGGAAAAGATATATACTTTTTTAAATGAACTAAAAAGGAAAATAAGACAAACACATTGAAACGGAGGGAGTACAACATAACTGCCTCTAAAAAGGTTATTAGTAACATTTTAACTAGAACTCCACTTGATACAATCACACAAGATATTGTATGATGCCCCTTTTCCGGCTGCCTTTTAACTCTTTAATTACTCTTCAAATAAAGGTTGGTAGAAGAGTTTAAATACCTCAATAACTTCTAGGTACCACATCGATTCTCGGTCAGGAAGTGGCGAAAGGTCAACAATTTTGTGTATCTGAAAAGGGAGAAGATGCTTAGGAATATCGTATAAGAAAATACAACCAAAACAAGACATCGAAAACCTAATACAGCAATGTATATTCACAGAGGGCTATGTTAATACACGATGATTTAAGAACGAAATATACTTGCCCTGCAGAGTTTCGAGTAATAATCCGCTAACAAACAATCTGTTTTCAAATCTTTCACAAGGTTTAAAATCAGCAAGCAAGCACCGCTCAGCTAATAATTTTTTGATGGTAAGTCGATCGCTGTCTGCTCTTGCTTAGTGCAGAAAGGTGTGGAAGTACTACATTCTAATAATATTAAGGAGCCTGAAGGCTAATCTTCCACACACATTCTTTCATGTTGTATACACTTCTTTAGGCTGAGCAAGCAATCTTACTTCTTGGCAAATAGGTTAATTTGGTGATCTAGTTTGTAAACTGCACACATTCTACCTCAGTGAAGGAATGGGTACAGAAAAAATGGCCTCCTATCAGATTGCAGCATGAATGCTTCTTCAATACAAGCCACTGGACAGTTTGATTTGAATATTGACAGGTCAAAACAGCTGAATTGAAATGGTCTGAAAATGCTTTAGTTCCTGTTCTATCAATACTAATAAAGATGGCTATTGTTTCACCCAAGTGTAAGTTCATGTTTAATGCAAAAAAATGAATCTACAATTGATCTATACTGCTAGAAGACCAACAATCAATGAGCTCAGAATACCTTTACTCTCTTCCAAAATCACTCTAGTTACTACTTCAGTGCAATGGATGTGTGGGCATGCTAGGAGAAACAGAATTAGAAATGAGCATATCCAAAACAAGATGAGGGAAACGAGGTTGAGATGGTTCAGACATGTCAAGAGGAAACGCACAGATGCCCCAGTACGGAGGTTGGCTATGAATGGTTTCAGGAGAGGTAGAGGTAGACCGAAGAAGTATTGGGGAGAGTTTATTAAATATGACATGTCACAATTTCAGCTTATCAAAGACATGAATTTAGATAGGAGGATGTGGAGCACAGATTAGGGTAAAATGTTAGTAGGTAGCAGTACGTTGCCTTGTGATCCATTTGTATTTATAGTTTTAGTATTGCTATAGTAGTTTCTTGTCCTTCGATTTTTGTTACTATCTGTTGTCCCTCGATTATCATAGTTTATGTTTATTACTATCTGTTGTTTTTTGTTATTATATGTTGTTTCTTGTAGTTCCATTACTTCTTTTTCTGGATTGCTTTGGACTATTTTTTCTTGAGACGATGGTCAATCAGAAACAACCTTTCTACCTCTAAGGTGGGGTAAGGTCTGTGTACACTCTACCCTCCATGGACCTCACTTTGTGGGACTACACTGGATAAGTTGTTCTTCTTCTTGTTGTGCAGCGTCTGTCGTAACAAGAGTGGCAAATGAAAGATCGTTCAACAACAAAGACAATTGATTCTACCACTAAGTTTTCTGGTCAGCATCCTTCTTGTGCCATTTACAATATTTCAGGAGTGACAGCTAAACCATTCCATATAAAGTTGACCAATCTTGCCTGACGATAAAGGCATAGAGGATATAAAGGAGTTCAATATACCTTTCTCTCTTTCAAAATCACTTTAGTAATAACTGAGGGCAATGTTTACAGTTACAAGAGTAGGGTGGAATAGATGGTTCAACGACAAAGACAAACTTCCTACCACTATTTTCTCCAGACTTTCTCATCATTAATGAGTCTCTTATTCAATTGAAAAAGAACATGCGACTGCTGGAGTAAAAGTTACACATTTCTCGTTACCCCTCCCTCAAAAGCAACCCCCACATTTGCCTTTTTGTCTTTAGGGACTAGATTTACTTGTGCAGTTGTGCTTCACAACCATTGCTTTTATAGGTTCCTACCATGCTATGCAAGCAGCCTTAACTGCTTCGGTTGAGAATAAAAGTAAACCTTGATGTTGTACTAAACTAATAAAATTTCAATATTAAAAATCAGGATTAAGAATCCAGGGATTCAGGAGCATTACACCAAATGCAGAACTTCCTTTCATAGTAGATTGGAGATGAATTTAGAACATATGAAAAGATTTCACTGTTAGAAACAACATTGCTATTAACAGATTTAAGAATTTAATCAATTGATGCAGTCAATGACACAACACTCCGAATAAGCTCAAACCAAAATGTTCAACCACACAAAAGCAAGTTAACACAAGAAAAAACCTAATTTAACATGAATGAAGTGGGCAGTCACTTAGAGGGAAAGGCTTATCCTTTTTTACCTTAATTAAGGGGAGTCCGCCTTTCTGGACAAAATACACCCCAACAACCATAACGTACATTCCTGTTCAAAAATAAGGCAAGTACACAATTTATTGGTAGAGAAGAAGAAGAAGAACAACAACAACAACAAACCCAGTATAATCCCACAATATGGGGATTGGTAGAGAAGAACTGTAAAAAAATACTAGAAACATAATAATAAAGGGATAATTAGATATGATCCCACGAGATTTAAACCTTATCATAGAGTTCCCCATGATTCTAAATATTACACAGACCTTCGACAGTTTATAAGTAGATTGACTAGCCGCTTATACATTAACTTAATCATATTAGATCAAGAATCTAATCCTTTCAACCACGCATTTGACTTTTCTCAAATAACTCCAAATTCACGAAAAATGAAACTCCAGAAGTAGAGTATAGCTAAAGTATCTACAAAATAATCAGGGAAAGACAAGCTTAAAATAGAGCAGGAAATCATTTGAAGGAGTTAAAAGCGACATGAAAAGATTAAATAGAGTTACCAATAGTTTTGTTACTAAAAATTTTAAAAAATCAAACCACTACCAACAAATCTGTTCACTAGTGGATCCAATGATTTAACTTCTACAAACAAAATATGTCTAACACACAAAATTTGAAGGAAGGGGTTTGTTGTGTAATATTTGAACCCTCATGGGAGGTATGGGTAATTTCCCTTAACAATTACTGACCTTTCTCCCAAGAAAGTGTGAGGAAGTCGCCGAGAAGTTGGAGTTCAATGACCCCTGTGCCATCATCGAGGAGGAATCGGCCAGAGGGGTCAGTAGTCGGCGTTGAAACCAGAATACCCTGCAATTAAAATGGGATCTTTACACAACTAGTTGGCTAGAGCTTCCCAAATACTACTATCAAGAAAGAGGCTAAGATCACTTAATTAACTTCTAGCTCGTTAGATGTACATTTTTCCTTCTAGCTGGTCCTTCCTAGCCGGTATACATAGATTATACACTTATTACAACAACAACAACACAATTTAGTTTTCCTTCCTAACCGGTATACATAGATTATACACTTATTACACCACCAAAAACAACACAATTTATTTTTCCTTCCAAGCCGGTATACATAGATTATACAATTATTATTATTTAATAACCGTGGTGTATCGGGTCCATCTTGCACGCACTTTGACTAATTCCACAGACTACCTACAACCTACCACATGACTTTGTCCATCAATACTAACATGGATAGGAAGAAATCACTTAGTGTTTTTGACTCCGTTGCTGGAATTTGAACTCGATATCTCATAGTTCTCAACCCAGTTCATTGACCATTAGGCCATACCCTGGGTGCAATTATAGTTATTACAACAACAACATACCCAGTGTAATCCCATGGAATACTTGTCACCTCCCCCCAACAACAAGTAGCACGTAACTTTGTCCACTAAGTCTAAGATTCATAAGAAGAAGTCACCTAGTAAACATGAGATTTCATGGTTCTCAACCCACTTCATCGACCACTAAGTCGCACC
This sequence comes from Solanum dulcamara, assembly GCF_947179165.1. NCBI lineage: Eukaryota > Viridiplantae > Streptophyta > Magnoliopsida > Solanales > Solanaceae > Solanum > Solanum dulcamara. The sequence goes on from NC_077245.1 coordinate 75,530,657, forward strand.
TGGGTGCAACAATACAATTATTACAACAACAACATAGTTTGTTTTTCCTTCCTAGCCAGTATAGATAGATTATTCACTTGATGGAACAACAACACACCCGGTCTAATCCCACAATTAAGTTTTGTGGAGGGTAAGATGTAAGCAAACCTCGTCAATAGACACTCGGCTCAAAAATTGGGCTCTGGGATGGTTTTCCATCTGTTTACAAACTTTTTGTTTGGTTTTATCTCCTTTTTACAAGTGATCTTCGTTTTTACTATCCGAAAAGTTCATTTTCTTCCATTCAAATGGTAAGCGGACAAGAGATCTCATTTCCTCAGTTGTTGAAGCACTGTTTAGATTAATTCTTCGGTAAAAATTGGGAAAACAAAGCAAATTAAACGGGGAATATGAGGAAGAATGATACCTGGAGCCAGACACGTTGAAAGAGAATGCCGGAAAGAGTGAAAGCGGGCTGTGATTGTTGAGTTGTGGTTGCTTTAGCGTTGTTTAGCTGTGAGCAAAACACTTTCAGTGCTGCCAGATTGTAGTCCATCTTCTTCTTCTTCCCACAATGAAATGTGAAAATTCGCCGGGTTTTCTGTATTTTATACTCTTCCACTTTATGTGTTCATAGGGTTAATTTGGATGTGAATTTGAATGTAGATTATTTTTTAAGTTAAGTTTTTTTTTAAAAAAAAAAAAGTAAAAGGAGAAATGCTAATTTTTTTATTTATTTATGTGTGCATTTTTTTTTTTTTTGATATAATAGATAAACAGATATTTAAATTTGGTCAAATTTGAAACCCCTCTACATTTAAGAGTGCATATCTAGACACTTCAACTTGGTCCAATTAGCAATTAAACGCTCCAACTTGTCCTCTAATGTGTCTCATGGGCACATGATGCTGACGTGATACATAAATTTTGAGGTGTCTAAATGATTATTTCGTAAATTGGAGTATTTAATCGTCTCAGTAGATACAAGTTGAGATGTTTAGATTTAGATACTCAAAGTTGAAGTGTTTATTTAACGGCTGAGGTCAAATTTGAGTATTTATTTAAATATTATGCCATTTTTTTTAATTCACTTATAACAGTATGCAAGTATACTTTTTATATATAATTAATTTTGTAAATATGGTATGCTCCAATCTCCACCTTGATCAAAACATTAATTGAGACATAAGGAAAGAAAATCTGAGATTATGCTAATAACAATTGAAGTATCTTTGAATAATTGCATCAATATAAAAACTTTTACAAGTATAAACTAATACAACTATATATATCTATATATTTCATTAGCAACATCATATAACCAAAATAAAATACAAAAAAGGGAATGAAAAACTAAACAAGAATTTATTATAACATAATGTGAGTCCAACCAACAATATTTTTTTCAAGACTTTGTTATTTGCCACTAAAGAAAGAAGGGCATAATGCATAGGAAAGACATCTTAATTTAGCCTTAATTTACAACCAAATACGTCAATTTTGAAAATGCTCATCTAAACATCTTAACTTGGTTTAAGTTGGCCTTATAAACACCTTAACTTGAAGAATACACATCTAGAATGCACCTCCTTAGAGGTGCCTAGATGTGCATTTTCAAAGTTAAGGTGTTAGAGAAACACACTTTAATCAAGTTAAAGTGTCTAAATGGTCACAATAAAAATTGGGTGTTCAATTGTCAGCGGAGGCCAAATTAAAATGTCTATCTCTGTATTGCCAAAGAAAAAAGATCAAGAGATGAGGGATATGCCACTGGCTAGCAAGTCATCAGATAAGACTTTATTTGCAGCTTCTGTTGGGTGAAATCCATCCCAAAAAACATATTCAGATGCATTTGCACATGTCCCTGGAGAATTGGCATTGCACAATATGGATGTTTCTAGCAATCCTGTGCCACAACATGCCTTTCTTGCTTCAAAAAAACCTGCATAAGAAGTAAACATTGAACAAACAACGTATCTCGTGTAATCCTATAAATAAATAAATAAGACATAATATATAAATATGTCTCTTAACTTGGCTTTAGCTGATAACTATAATCTCTAATTTTACTAGTGCACAAGTAACACTTTAACTATCCAAAACTTGAACAAATAGACACATTCATCCTACATGGCAGTTTTGTGTCCTACGTGGGGTCCCACGTGTATTATGCCACGTAAGACATTGTGTCTACTTGTTCAGTTTTATACAAGTTTAAGTGTCTATTTGGGCACACCTAAAGTTGGAGGGCATAAATGTCAGCTGAAATCAAATTAAAAGACATATTTATGTATTATGCCAATAATTAAATATACAATTTCTAAATATTGAATTTTCCGTTATTTAATTAAATCGTTTCTCTCCGTCACTTATAGTTATATTTTGAAGTATTACCATTATCAGATGGGTGGGTGACAAGGTCAATGAGGGGTTGGTATATATCTAAGATAACAAGATTGAGACCAAAAAGCTTTTTTTGCAATTTGATTGATGTGTCATTGAGCTTGTTGTTGAATGAAATTGCTACTTTGTTCATCTTCTTGACACAAATGTTGTTGTCTTTGCCAAATATTGTAATGGATGCTGGTAAACATCCAAGTGGTGGTACTGTTGTCACTCCAATCTTTCTTGCTCCCAATCCATACAATTCCTATCAACCACAAGACACCAAAATTTAGTATTTAAACAAATAAACAATAACTAATAAAAATGGATTTATCTTATATACACTGACATTTTGTAAAGAATTTTGACAATTTGAATGTGTCTCAACATATTATAGCAAGTAACGTGTCTTATTGTCAAGTTATTAATACAACTTTTATGGACAATTACATGTTTTATCATTTAGACGACATGATAATGTAATTATCCTTTTACATCATCGGTGTGTATATAAGGTAAACTCATTAAAATTAAATTTAAGTTCTATATCTAACGATATGAATTTATCATATAATCATCCTTTTATATTATTGGTGTATATACAAGGTAAACTCATTAAAATTGAATTTAAGTTCTATATCTCACGATATAATTTTTTTTACTTAATCAGATTACTTAGAAAGTAATGGTAAGTATATTACTAAATAGCATTGATTGGTAACCTAGAGCAAATGGTATGTAACCTATTATAACATATTTACATTATTGTAATGGTGTTAAAAAAAATTAGCATATTATCAATATATATAACTTAAATATTTATTAAAAATAATTCCTATGAGTTATATACAGTTAGTATAAGAAATACTTACACCACCAAATAACGTTTACCCTTAGTAGCAAGTAAGTTATCGTAATTTCAAAATCACAAATCTCATATTTTAAGAAATATAATTTTATCCATAAATATCCTTTGAGTGACTAGCTTCGACTAATTACATAGACGGTGTGCATAACTTAAAATTCTTAAAAGATTTTTTTGTTTAACAACAACAACGACAATGACATATGCAGCGTAATCCTATTAATGAAGTCTGAGGAGGATGATGTGTATGCAGACCTTATCCCTATTTTGTGAAAGAAAAGTGATTGTTTTTTATAGATAGATAAAAGAAAGAAAAAGAATATACCAATATGAATTTAGTGTAGGACTTGATGAGGATATCTGAGAATTGATCTGGAGTGTAAACTTCGTAAAGCAAAGGATTAATATAATAATTCTGAATAAAATCACTACTTCCAGCACTGATTAAGTGAATTGAACCATTGATTATTGCTGTAGAATTTACTTTTCCTGCAATTACCACCAATTTCTTCTGATATTCTTTGTAATATTCAAGCTGTTTGCTCAAAGGAATTGCATCCTGAGAAAAGAAAAAGAAAAAACAGATTTTCTCTGTTCAATTGCATAAGATTTTGGAAACAGAATCAATAGAAAATTTAATAAATAATTAACTATTATTTCTCGATTTCAATTTATGTTACACAATTTAACTAAACACATAATTATTACTCCCCCGTCCCTTTTTACTTGTCAAATTTTGACTTGGCACACCTATTAAGAAAATAATAATTGGGATAGTGAGTTTACCATTTTACCCCAATTAATTGATAGAGTTTTTAAACATATTTATTCACTACATTTTTCAAAGACATTAACTCAATGTTAATAAATTGAGGGTATAATAGGAAGAAAAAAAATTGTCTCGGTTGATTTGACAAAATTGACAAGTAAAAAGGGAAATCAAATAGAAAATATTTGACAAGTAAATAGGGACGGAGGGAGTATTTTTTAAGAATAAAATTTTGAGATTTAAAAATAAAATAAAAAACATGTTATATCGTTTGTATGGTTATAAGATGTGTGAAACTTATGGTCTAAAACATTACATAACATTTGTATTACTACAAGAGTTTCTCATTGACGGTAAAATGAAAAATTTAAGTTAAAATCTTTCCCAATTTAGAAATGTATCAATCTTTTTAGATTTGACTAAAAAGAAAATGTTGTCATATAAATTGAAATAGAGAAATCGGAGGGAGTATTTTTTTCTTTTAGTATGTTTTATCACTCAGTTTCTGATACCTGAGATCTCTGATTATTTTCAAAACTTGAATCCGAAATAGGACTATTACTTACATATAGCTTAGCAGTAGTATCATAGTAACCAGATGAACCTGAGGCAAAATTGGCTCCAATCAATAGATTTTTGCCTTTGGCTTTCTTGCTAAGATAAACTGGTGGATATGAAGTAAACCCAAGATTCTCAGCTGCATTGTTCAACACAAGGACAAATATTATTATTTTTTTCATTCGATGTTTGGTATTTATATTGTGTGGCTTGATTAAATTTGAATTCGCATGTTACCAATTTAGTTTTGAAGGCAACAAAAAAATTTCATTCTCAAAACTTAAACCCGAAATCTTTGATTATATATACTATCTATTGTACAGAATTCATGGTAAATATGTCGCTAAATATCTTCTAGCTAACAAAAATTCCAGATAAGTTGTCCTTAATCCATTGCTCAATAAAATAACCCTTAAATTTTACTACTTAACTATAAAATTCAAATTTGTATTTTTATAGTAATATCAATGGCTTCTTTATGGGCAAGAGGTTTGAATCTTTGATAATTCCCCCACTTTTTGTTATTTTAACATTTAGTGTATCAAAAATAAATAAGAGAAACACAAAATAAAACGAGAATTTTTTGGAAAAAAAATATGTGTATAATATAAAATAAATAAAAGAAAAGAGTTGGTAAGGGGGCATTAGTTTATTTTTTTTACATTAATAAAAAATAAGATTACAATAATTATTACTATAAAATAATCAAAATACTAAGTGTAATATTTGTAAATCATAAGAAGATTAGTATTTACGAAACAAAACCTGAGAAGTCTCTGAAACTATTCCTGAATATTAATCCATAGTCCAGTAAATATGACAATTAAGTAATATGATACTATATAACATATTAAACTACATGTAGTATATCTAATAAAAAAAAATTGTTGATGTATATAATTTAAATCGAAGAAAAATAAGTACCTGTGAAATCTGAGGCAAGTTTTCCATTGCAAAATCTTCCAGTTGGTATTTGTTTTGGAAAATCTCTTCCATAAGGAGGAAAATTTGCTTTGACAATTGTTTTAAGATAATTATTATTTCCTGCATCAACAACTGAATCCCCAAAAATAAATAGTGCTGGAACTAAAGGCTGCCCATTAACAATATTAATCAAAATATCCAAAGCTAATACAAACAAATTAATACTCAAAAGAATTGAAATTCCCATTATATATAAATAAAAAATAGATATAAAAAAATTGTATGTGTTTTTTCTTCTTCTTTTGGTTCAATATTTTAAGTGTTGTTTGTGGAGATGAAAAATGAAAAGAGTTGGAGGACTATTTAAAGAGGCTAATTGGTTGAAATGGTTACATCAATAATGATATTTATTTCTTATTTAATTAATTCCTTAATTCTTTTATTTTTCACATATCTCTGATAATGCTTTGAAATTCTGATTAGTTCGAATTTGTGGTTGTGTAAGACTGATTATAGAGGGAATCGCTTCTTATCAGAAAAAGAAATTTCATTGCATCTTGCACTACTTAGAATTCTGACTTATTTGGATTTGCGGTCACATAAGACCGATTAAAGAGGAATCGCTCTCTATCAGATATTTTTTCCTCATTTCTAAGATTCAAACTCGAGACATTTGATTAAGGATCGGAGTAATCCACATATCCCACCACAACTATGGATGATAATTGTTAATTCCTCAACTTAAGACAATAAAGTATTCAACCATATATACCCTTTTGTGGAAGTTAAACTTGATTATAATTCGTCATTTTATATAAAACTATAGAAAATAATCAAAATTAGTTATAAACTCCATGGCTAATCCATCACAAAATTGCTAATAGCTAACAAAATTTGTGCCAATTCATCGCCAACTCATTGCCAAATTGAATTAGTACTAAAATTTTGTTGTTTAATTATAAAATTTATTTGTCGATAATTCCTGATTTTTTTAAGTAGTGAAAAGAAATGTTGAAGGATTTGAACCATTCTATTCTTATTACTCTTTCTTTGAATTTTTATTGTTTCCCATAAGCTATATGGTTGAATAACAGCCAATCAACAACTACTGGATTAACAAAATAATTTATTATCTTCTTTTTCTATGGCAAAAATTTGGAAGCTTAGTTAGTATTAGTATAAAGATGAGAATATGATATTATATATAGGCAGTAGTTACAACTAAAATTCACTGGCATAACTTGTTCACGTAAAATGTTATCTGTCTTAGGGAGCTTGTTTGACACATATTTTTTATTTTCTGTTTCTTGTTAATTAAAAAAAAAGAATTAACTTAAATATTAGCAACCTACCTAATCATTATATTAAAAATAATTATCCGATATATTATATTATATATATATATATATATATATATATATATATATATATAGAATTAATATACAATCTATATATACCAATTAAAAAATGTATTTATCATGAATTCGACCGATTAGTTATGTAAAGATAAAAAAAGAAAAACTCTTTGTCCTTAAAATTTTAGTTTTCATCTTAAGATCTAGAATTCCATAAGTGAGATATCTTATGCTTTTCTAAATTTCTTGACTTCACATGCAGTAGCTCTTCATGCGAGATAGTCAAATATTACAAAACGCATTTTGAATGCGTAGTAAAAAAGGGAACAAAACGCGTTTTGAATGCGTAGTCAAAAAGAGAGGTGCAATACGCGGATTTTAAGCGAATTTTTTGCATTTCTAGTTTTCTATAAATAGAGGGTCTCTTGCCCTCATTTAGATTATCCCACAAAATACAATCCAAAAAAGTAAGAACATAAAGAGAGTTATACACCAAAATAAATATTGTAATCTTGAGTGTCCTCTTTAGTGAGTTGTTCCTTTTACAAGAGAGAAGTGTTAATTGTTGTTTTCTCCTTGTATTTGAAAGCAGTGTACTCCCATATTATCATAGTAAGATTCTTCTACCCCGTGGTTTTTCTCTTTTATATGTTTGAGGGATTTCATGTAAAATTCTCGTGTCCAATTTATTTTCATTATTTATTATCATATAAAATTTTAGTTATAGTGCTTCCTCCCCAACACTTCAATTAACATCATATAAGTTTGTAATGCTGACAGCTAAGTGTTATTATCTCCATGTGTCTTGCTTTGGAGTACGGTGTTTAGATTAATCAATTTTCCGTGTAAATTTGTAGATTGTGTAAATTTGAAGATAAATCTTCAATTTTTTTGAAATAGCATTTTAAAACTATATAAAAAGTACTATAAATCAACACACTTATTTCTAATTAGGGAAAATAAGAAAACAAAGATAGTCCTTTAATAATATGTTATAACATTACGTAGAATTATCTTCACTATAGAAGAAAAAAATGAAAGAATAATATTTTCAACACATTTATACAAATAAGTTTTTACTATTACGTTAGCATAAGTAATCAACATTTTCAATTAGAATTTTCACAATAATAATAATTTGAAATAATTATGATTAAAGAAAACATTCTTCGGCTCTCAAAATAGTAACTATGACATATAAATTTCAATTTACTTTAACTGTATATATAGCTAGAGTAGTGATGTAACACCACCTCATTGAATTTTTTCACTAGATACGTATGTGTTTGGGGGAGAAAGCACCGCAACTAAAGTTTGATATGATAATTAATATAAAAATAAATTGGACACGAGAATTTTACGTGGAAACCCCTCTAACAGATAGAAGGGAAAAATCACGGGGTAGAAGGATCTCACTATTAAAATATGGAGTACACTGCTCTCAAATACAAGGAGAAAACAACAATTAACACTTCTCTCTTGTAAAAGGAACAACTACTAAAGAGGACACTCAAGACTACAATATTTATCTTGGTGTATAACTCTCTTTGTATTTTTACTCTCTCTTTCTAGGATGATATAAATAAGGGCAAGAGACCCTCTATTTATAGGAGGATGAAAACGCGTATACGCGTTTTCAAAATGTGTAAAGACAGAAGGTTGCTGGCATGTTCCTCCACCTACCTTTTACTTTTTTTTTCTTTTTTACTTTTCTCCTTTACTTTGTCTTCCTACAATTTTTGACTTTACTTTGTCTTCCTTCAATTTTTGACTTTTACTTGCATTCTCCACTTGAAGATTTAATTGAGAATTAATTAAGTTTTCACACCATTTTTTCTATCTAATTACTGCAATGTTACGTTTCTAATAGGCCAATAAAAGATCGACACCATATAAACTTGTTAATGTTGATTGGCTTCGTAAACATATCTGCTAGGTTGTCATTGGTGTGAATTTTCTGAATATCCACACTGCCTTCTTCCACCTTCTCACGAACAAAGTGATACTGAATTCGTATGTGATTTGTCCTTGAATGAAATACTGGATTCTTTGCAAGATGCAAAGCGCTCTGACTGTCACAAAATAGAGCAACCTTCTCGTGTTTGTGCCCGAGTTCCTCCAGTAATATCTGCATCCATATTGCCTCTTTGCTAGCTTGTGTAGCTACTACATATTCTGCTTCCGTCGTAGATGTAGCCACGATAGATTGCAGTTTTGAAACTCATCTTACAGCTCCTCCAACAAGAGTAAACACATAACCTATGGTGGACTTGCTTTTATCAAGACCACCTGCACAATCTGAATCAACATAACCTTTAACAGTAAAGTCTGATCCTCCATAACATATTGCAACATCTGAGGTACCCTTGATGTATCTCAGGATCCTCTTAATAGTATTCCAATGCTCTCTATCAGGATTAGCCATGTATCGACTAACCACTCTCACTACTTGTGCAATGTAGGGTCTTGTACATACCATGGCGAATATTAAACTTCCCACTGCTGATGCATACGGTACTTGAGACATCTCCATCCTCTCTGCTTCATTGCTAGGACTCATATTTGAGGATAACTTGAAATTAATAGGAAGTGGGGTAGAAATTGACTTACAATCTTGCATCTTGAAGCGTCTCAAAATTTTCTTCAACTAGTTCTTTTGAGAAAGACAAATCTTTCTATTATTTCTGTTTTGATGAAGTTGCATCCCTAGAATCTTACTTGTTGGTCCCAAGTCCTTCAGTTCAAACTCCCTAGCTAACTGTGCCTTTAAATTTGTAAGACGATCTTTGTTGGGGCCTGCTACCAACATGTCATCAACATACAACAGCAAAATAACAAATTCTTCATCACCAAATCTCTTGTAATAAACACAAGGATCTGAACTATGTTTGTTGTATCCAAGGCCTATAATGAAGGAAGCAAATCTCTTATACTAACACTTCGGCGCCTGTTTGAGATCATATAGAGATTTGTTCAACCTGCAAACCAAGTTCTCTTTTCCCTGTTCTTCAAAACCTTCTGGTTGAAGCATGTAAATTTCTTCTTCAAATTCTCCATGAAGAAATGCAGTTTTAACATCTAACTGCTCCAAGTATAAGTCAAATGTAGCACACATCGCCAGGACCACTCGAATTGTTGTGAGTCAAACCATCGGAAAAAATATCTCATTGAAGTCTATACCTTCTTTTTGAGCGAATCCTTCCACCATCATTCTTGCACGATACTTCTCCACTTGATCATTACCATTGCGTTTGATCTTGTAGACCCATTTGTTTCCAATGGCCTTCCTTCCTTGTGGTAATTGTACAAGATCCCATATTTTATTTTTATGAAGAACTTCAATTTTTTCTTGCATTGCTGCCACCCACAGAGATGATTCTTGGCCTTTCATAGCCTCGTGAAAAGTTGAAGGCTCTCCATCTTCTGTTAGTAGACAATATACAATATTACTCTCCATAGAATAATCTGAGTGTCAAGCTGGTTCTCTTCTCTCCCTAGTTGACCGACAAACTTGTGGAGTTTCGATCTCAGCTTGCTCTTGTTCTTCGTACTCTAGTGCTGCTTTAGAAGAAACTGAAACTTCTTCTATTTCTTCAACTTCAACTGTAGTAGTCTCTGATTTTTCTTTTGAAGTGCTGCCTTTTTTTGCTTGTATTTTGTTTTCAACAAATACAACATTCGTGCCGATTACCACCTTGTGGGTTGTGGGATCCCACAAGTGATACCCCTTGACTCCATTAGTAAACCCTAAGAAAATGCATTTTCTAGATTTTGGATCCAACTTTAATTTTTCTTGGGTGTTATACATAACATAAGCAGGACTTTCGAATATAAATAAGCGAGAATAATCAGCTGGTTTTCCTGTTCACATCTCCATTGGCGTTTTCAGATCAATTACGGTTGATGATGACCGATTGATCACATAACAGGCGGTTTTGACTACTTCTGCCCAGAATTGTTTTTCTAATCCTCTAGTTGCCAACATAGATCTTGTTCGTTCCAACAAGGTTCTGTTCATCCGCTTTGCTACTTCATTTTGTTGTGGAGTATATGCCACCGTGAACTACCGTTTAATACCTTCTTGTTTACAGAAGTTATCAAATTCATCACCAGTGTATTCTCCTTCATTATCTGTCCTCAAACACTTGATTTTTTTCTCAGATTCAAGTTCCACCCCGCTTTGAATTCTTTGAAAACTGAAAAGTTATTTGTCTTCCTCTTGATTGGATACACCCAACTTCTCCTAGAGTAATTGTCAATGAATGACACAAAATATTTTGCTCCTCCTAAAGACTCCATCGGTGCTTGCCAGACATCAGAGTGGACCAGATCTAATATTTCCTTGCTTTTAGCAGAGGAACTGCTAAACTTCAGTCTATTTTGCTTACTGGTAACACAATTCTCACAAAAGGGTAGTGAAACCTTTTTGAGCCCTGAAAGAAGCTTTTGCTCAGTAAGAATCTTCAAACCTCATTCCGATATATGGCCAAGTTTACGATGCCACATCATTGTTGATTCTTTAAATAAATTTGCTGACGCGGTTGATGCTTCTCCTTTTGGTGTGTTTTACCTTTAAGCACATATAGATTTGCAGCAAGTTTTTCTGCTTTCATCACTACAAGCGTTCCTTTGGATATTTTCATGACTCCACCATGAGTCTTGTATGAACATCCATTATCATCTAATTGTCCCAAAGATAATAGATTCTTCCTCAAGTCTTTTACATGTCGTACCTCTTGGATGGTGCGTATCTTGCCATCATACATTTTTATTTTGATGGATCCAATACCAATAACATCCAAAGCATGATCATCTCCCATAAACACAGATTCTCCTGAGATAGAATTATATTGATGGAACCATTCTCTCCGAAAAGTCATATGCCATGTTGCTCCTGTGTCCATGATCCAGACATCAGTGAAACGTTTTCTGCCTTTATTATTTGATATTGCTTCACTACATAAAATGCCGCCATCATCCGAGGTACATGCAACATTCTCTTGAGAATTTGATGGCTCTGGGTGTTCACTCTTCTTTTTGAACCGACAATCTTTCTTGAAGTGCCCTTTCTTGCCACAGTTGTAGCACTTGATATTCTTCTTACTTCTTGATTGAGATCTGCCATGATTGTGACTCCCACTGGAGCTACGTTCCGTTGGTCTTCCTCTCACCATCATCAAAGCTGCAACTTGTTGCGAACTTGCTTGTCTATCTTCCTTATTTTTGCGCCGATTTTCTTCTTCTAAGACAGCGGCTGCAATTTCATCAAAAATTAGACTGTCTGTATTATTCGTCAGGTTGATGATGAGTTGATCATACGAGTCAGGTAGACTTTGAAGTAGAAGCTCCGCACGTTCATTCCCCTTTATTTTGTTACTCATTGTTGTAAGTTGCAAAAACAGAGTATTCAAAGTATTGATGTGTTCAGTAACTGACATGGACTTTGCATTCGGAGAGTATATAATCTTCTTTTTAAGAAGATTTTATTATGCAAAGACTTGGCCTCATACAACCCCATAAGAGTATTCCATATTTCCTTCGTCGTCCGCTTTTCAGTCACACTAGACAACACTTGATCAGCTAGTGCCAAGTGTAGATCAGCAACTGTGTTGCTGTCTATATCATTCCACTTGCTGTCATCAGTAAAATCTGTGGGTCTGCCTTCAATTGCAGCTAAGCAATTGTCCTTTCTCAATATCGCTTTTATTTTCATTTTCCACAATGAGAAATTAGTCTCATTGAATTTTTCAACGTCAAATTTTATTGTACTCGACATTGTTATTTGCTTCACATCCTTCTAGATCATTTTTGAATATTTTTGCGATCAATCGTGACAAACTGAACCGTCACCAAAATTACTATTCACGTGAATAGTACTATTCACAAAAATTTACTATTCATGAATAGTACCTTCGCATAAAACAGACAGAATAACTGAGGTCTCTGATACCACTGTTTGGGGGAGGAAGCACCGCAATTAAAGTTTGATATGACAATTAATATGAAAATAAATTAGACACGAGAATTTTACGTGGAAACCCCTCTAACAAATAGAAGGGAAAAACCATGGGGTAGAAGGATCTCACTATTAAAATATGGAATACACTGCTCTCAAATACAAGGAGAAAACAACAATTAACACTTCTCTCTTGTAAAAGGAACAACTACTAAAGATGACACTCAAGACTACAATATTTATCTTGGTGTATAACTCTCTTTGTATTTTTACTCTCTCTTTCTATGATGATATAAATGAGAGCAAGAGGCCCTCTAGTTATAGGAGGATGAAAACGCGTCAAAACGTGTAAAGACAAAAGGTTGCTGGCATGTTCTTGCATTTACTTGAGAAAATTAGCTAAAAGGGATGTTTGAGAGTTGAATAAAGATAAAGGATTTGTATTTTTTTTTCTTTTTCTTTTGTTATAAATATTTAATTAGGGCTTAATTATTAAGAATTGGGGTTGATTTGAAATATTTATAAATTTAGGATAAAAAATTAAAATATCAAAACTTATAATAAAAACCCTAAATCTATTCATTTCTTTCATGTTTTGTAAATGATATGTTCTGTCTCTTTTCTTTTCTTTTTCTTCATTCTCTTCATTTTTTTAAATTCTCTGTTCTCCTTTTCCCTCCTCTCTTCTCCTCTCTTTTCTTTTCTCCATTTTTTTTGAACGCTTTTGTTTATTTTCCCTTTCATCTTCTTCTTCCTTAACTTCTTTGCCTTTTTTCTTCTTCATTTTTCCCTTTCTTTCCAAACTTTTTGTGTTTTCATCTTCTTCTTCTTCGGATGTTGTCATCCTCATTTTTTTCTTTACTCCGATTTGATTGTGAAAATTATAAAAAAAAATTGATGAAAAGAGAAGAGAAGAGAAGAGAGGATATGTTGTTTATATAAACGGGAGTTGTTCAAGCAACGAAGAGATGTTGTTTAAATAACCCTATGTTGTTTAAACAATCCTAAGTTGTTTAGTTCAAATAACAGAAGTTGTTTAAACAACCAAAAGTTGTTTAGTTCAAACAACCAGAAGATATTTAAACAACCCTAAGTTATTTAGTTCAAACAACAGAAGTTGTTTAGTTCAAACAACCAGAAGATACTTTAAACTACCCTAAGTTGTTTAGGTGTTTTTTATGATTCTTTAGTTAAAACAATGAGAATATTTTAAATATCAGCTAGTTGTTCGGAGTAATATGAAAATATTTGTTAATTGTTTTGGAGATCGAGATATGAAAATATTTATTAGTTGTTTAGACAAATGTTTAAACATCGGCGTTTGGAAGGCTGGAATGTGTTGAGATTGGAAAAAAAAGATATGGAAGAGGACGAAGATGAATGTGGGAAGCTGTTGTTGCTGCTCCCGCTGAAAAAATGAGCAAATTTTCTGAAAATTATTTGTTGCCCTTTTGGCTAAACAACCCTCTTATATGTTGGGTATGTTTGTAAATAACAAAAATTTAGGGTGTATAAAAATATTCTTTTTTAAATTAGCATAACCCATTAATACCTAATTATACTAGAGTCCCTTTTACTCAATTTTTAAAACTTATGTCCTATATTCTCAAATAGATAACTTAAAAGTCACTTTTAATTAAAATCCCCCACTTACCTTTTACTTTTTTTTTCTTTCTACTTTTCTCCTTTACTTTGTCTTCCTACAATTTTTGACTTTACTTTGTCTTCCTTCAATTTTTGACTTTTACTTGCAGTATGTATATATAAATAACAACGAGTATAAATATAAAAAATGATATTGCTATAGCAATTTTATTCATTTGTTCATTTCTTTAGAAATTAACACCTCTAGCGCAAATCTTACTCATTTGTTCGTTTTTTTAGAAATTAACACCTCTTATTAAGTAGTAGAATATGCGCAAATCTTACGTCTAAATTGCATTGCGTAAAGTAGAAGGACGATTTCTAAAAGCCTAGAGGTGAAAATTTTCACAATTCCTATAAGTTTAAATTATTTTTATGCATAAATAGTCAGTCTTGACTTCTTGATATGTTTATATTTTGTATATTTTAAATCCTCTGACTTCGTCGCTCCTATGAGCTAAAGAATTTATTTAGTGGAACAACCAGAATCCTATTGAACCTCATTACATAAGGTGAAAATTTATTCAGTAGATTACAAAAGTGACAAAATGCTCCTCCCCCCCCCCCCCCCCCACATCTTTCTCAGTTAGAAACTTACAATCAATGCAACTCATCCCATACTTTGATTGTTCTCTTAAGCCTTTTTCTTTTAGATGTTTTCAGTGTTCTACTCTCATTATCTCTACTATCCTATTCTTGTGCTCTTTACTCTTTTTTCTCTGAAATTGTCCTTCATCCCTCTGTCAAAATCGCGCGCATTGTCGCGGTTAAAGCCGAATATTTATCCTCTCTGAAATTTTCATGATATCCGAGTAGATTCTATCGCCACCAAGCTCTGCACCGGTGGCACCACCAGCGATTCGTAGGACATCCTCGATGAAAGCAACGTTTCCCATAATGTCAACGTGAGCGCCACTTTCCGTGCCTCTTCCTTCAAGGAAACTCGATGGTGCCTTGTGCTGGTGTTCCCTTATGTATGTGGAGATGCCCGACGGGTTGAAACGTGTCTTGCCTCGCCAACCTTTCGCGCACATGAAGCCAGCACTCACGACTGGTACGCTCTCATCACCATCAACAAAGTGTACTCCACCCTTCAAGCACCCGTTATCACTTCCGTATGCAGAGCTGTCTATTTGAAGAGGAATGCTCTTGCATCTATCGGAAGATGACAACTTGTAGACGTATGATCTCTCAGTTGGAATTCCCACTCCATATGAACAGTATATCTCCATATCTGGAGCATCCGGCAACCTGAAAAAAGAAACCGACTATTAAGTAACTCAGCGGAGGAGCCAGAAATTTTACTAAGGTGTGTCACAATATAAAAAAGTAGACACATGTAACAAAATAAGGGGAGTCAACATATAGTGTGTATATATATATGTAAAACTTAAATTTTTTTACCTAGCTAAATAGTATAATTTTTCGCCGAAGGGGTGTCATTTAATACCCTTAGCATAAGGTTGCTTCGCCACTTAACTAACAAATAGCATCGTTGGCTATGGCTGATTTCATTATGCAACTGTGGAATTGCTTCTACGGCAAAAAGCATATGAGTAATTTTGTAAAATCAACTTCACAGACAATGACGAGTTGATCGTCTGACAATCGATATTCAAATAAAGAAAGAGCGGGGGAAAAGTTTGTTGTTAATTAAGAGAATTTTTGCTTATTCTTACTTGGTTTCAAGTGGATTTGACCAGTACTTGTAATGAGTGTACTTTGGATCGTCAAGGTCTTCTGCTATTCCGTGAGAGAAGTGTGCCTCAGCACGCTTCATCATTTTCGGTGCAACAAACCGAAGAAGATCTAACAGAGATCTTGCTGTGTATGCATCATTTTCAGCAACTTTCTTAATGCTTTTGCGACTCATCTCATCATATTCTGACAAAATTTCTCCACATGATGTGTTTGAATTTCTGGATGCGCTTTCACGCGTGAATTCCTGTTGATTTTAAAACAAATGTGGACCGCATGTCAAAGAAATATAGAACTTCTATGCATTAAGATCAATACAATTAGCATGGAAGTGTGAAGACTCGATGTGGTCGGGGCACAACTCTAGGACCCCGTGCATAGCAGGATCTAAGTGCACCGAGCTGCTCCTTTTTTTTACTTTTAACGGGAATAAATGTAAATTCCATGAAGAGTATATACTCTCCAATCGACCATTCTGGTTGGTTCCAATAAGTTGTCCAAGAGTAGGAAACAACACATCAATTGTCGTTATGCAAATGCCTGAGAAGAGAGGTGGAATAAAGAGTCGTATTTACCTTTGAATCAATAATTGAGAGCTGTGAAGAAGGTAAGTCTAATTTTTCCTTCCCAAATGAAATTAGTCTACCATATCTTGGCAGCTCCTTCACGTGGAAACTCCTCCTAGCATCAGTGTCATTGCCATTGTTTTCCTTCGAAGAAGATTGCAAGTATCGTGCCTTTGACGTATAACATATATTTTCTACTTCTGGAGACCGATTCAAGTCACCCCATATGGTCTCTCCTCCTCTCGGTACCAAGGAAATGACGGAGTCCCATGTTCGAGAAACTCGCATAATGTGTTGAAGGGTTTGAAAACCAAATGTCTCGGAATCCAGCAAACCAGGAGCCATGGATCTGCAAAAATTAAAAAGAAGACCTCACTACCTCATCCATAAAGTGCACTAAATTCCCCACTTTTATAGCATCTTTAATTTTACTTCCACTTTTTCTATTATGTTGCCCGGACTCTTCAAAAGTGCTGTCGGACCCTCAAAAAATGTACTACTTTTGGAGGATCCGACATACACGCAACGACTTTTTTGGAGAGTCCGAGCAACAATTTTCTATCGATAATTAGATTTCTAGCTCAATTTTGAAACCGTTAGACCAACCTCTACCAAGGTGGATTAAAATAAAAGTGCATAAGAGAGGATACTGATGGATGAATTAAAACACTAACCTGATAAAGGCAACATCCCTTCCCTCAACAGACATTATATTAGCAACAGCCTTTGGAACACCAAGAAATGCCGGACCGATATTCATGATAGCTTTGATGTGTTTGGCACACCAACCCGATCCGCCACCACCTCCAACAGGAGGAGATGCTTCAACCCATTTAAGGAAGTGAAGGAAATAGATAACTCCCATTGAATGAGGCACTACTACCACTTTCTTGTAACCATTTGTTACATACATAAGCTCGATTTTGCTCTTCAGCCTACTCAGAGATTGGTCTCTAATCTGCTTGTTCCAATTACAAATGTATTAGAATAACCCAAATCTAGTTCGACACATATCTAAACAGTCGATGCCAATGACACTAGAGTTCTTCTACCAACTAGAAAGAAGGAACCCGTTTAACTTCCAAGTGAAGACGCATCGTTGATACATTAACGTGGCTAATGCAGGGGAAATTATTTAGTAATCCGACACTTGTGTGAAACTCTTGGGAATATTCAACAATCTTGGCAATCGAGAATAGACATAATAGCATACGCCAATCTGATATGACAATGCTGCTGAAAGGAGCATACCTTCAAGTACATCACACAATGAAATGACATTACATACTCTACGGGCAGCTCCGTGCACAAAGCATCCCGTGTGCACGCAGGTGCCGGAGAAGGGCCGCACCCCGATGGGGTGTAACGTAGGCAACTTGCCTTTACGCAAGCAAGGGAAACTAGTTGCACGGCTCAATGCCGCGACCTAGAGGTCACACGGGACAACATTACAGTTGCCAATCTTATCATCATTAAGTTCATTTTTCTTCCATCACATTGTTCACAGCTAAAGGGAAAAAAAAAGAACTTCGTAAATGATGACAAGACTGGCATTTATTCACTTAAATGCAAGGGATTAATGCTATCTGTTGTGAGGAAAATTTTAATAAGTTGGATCATAACAATGTACCTCTGTATTTTGGAAGGATAGTCTCCAGTCATAAGCAGCCATGTACATATTCTTCTGTTCATAGCCAATTTTTGCCAAATTCTCAATAAGAACAGCCCAAACAAAGTAACCAGGAGCAAAATAATCGGCTGCCACAAGTCCTGGAACTGCTCGGACTCGAATCCCCGGTGGATCGAGCCCCGTTTCGTTGTCCAATGATAAGTGCTCCAACCAACATAAAGGCCTAAAAAAGCAGGATAATTTTTCAAATTTCATGTCAAAATGCATCAACAAAATCTACTTTTTTCTGATTCAAACAGAACAAAGCTATGCTGTTCGGACTCTCCGAAAATGCATACACACCCATGTCGGATTATCCAAGAATGCACTAATTTTGGAGGATCCAACACGCACAGCAGTGACATTTTCTAGGAATCCAAGCAACATAGGTCTAAAGCACACAAAGGGGACTCTCCAAAAATGCATACACACCCATGTCGGATTATCCAAGAATGCACTAATTTTGGAGGATCCAACACGCACAGCAGTGACATTTTCTAGGAATCCAAGCAACATAGGTCTAAAGCACACAAAGGGGCAGCCCAGTGCACCAAGCTCCCACTCTATGCGCTGTATCGGAGATGGCCGGACCCTTGAATGCGATGTACCGGACCACAAGGGTCTATTGTGGGCAGTGCACTAAGCTCCCACGCTATGCGCTGTATGGGAGAAGGCCGGACCCTTGAATGCGCTGTATCGGAGAAGACAGGACGGGTCTATTGTGGGCAGTCTTACCTTGCAGAAATCTGCAAGAGACTGTTTCCACGGCTTGAAAACGTGACGGCTTGAAAACGTGACCTCGTGGTCACGCACAACAACTTAACAACTTTACCAGTTCCGTCTTCGTCTAAACAAGAGTACCTTTTGAATATTTCAGTGAAACTACCACCCCATAGCCTCTTTCGAAATAATCCTTCAGAACAAGGCCTTCCTTCCCAAAGCTCAAGGCCACCAGTGACAATGCCAGGGACTAAAACAACAGGATGAAGAGCTGTTAATCCATCACGTTTGAGTCTAACTCCAGGAGGTTCAGGGACTCTAAATCCAGGCAAATTTGCAGGCAAAAAATTGCACAAAAACAGAAGTATCCACCAACTTGTACACAAGTAGCCAATTAGCCAACAACAACTATCTACACACCTCCATTCCTTAGGCTCTTTTTTTATCTTCTTGGACTTTGGTTTCTCTAAAACTCTCTCAATAGTAGAAACAAGACTTTCTGGTTTTTTGGGTTGCTCAAAAGATTGTTTTTCATCATTTTTTGGTTTCTCAAATGATTGAACACTAACAGTAGAACACTTCACTGGTTCAAGAAAGCACAACTTACGAAACCTCAGAATTGCAGCCATTGGAAAATTCAAGATTTTGATGTGTTATGTCTCAAATCAACATAAAGATTAAATTTTTCAAGAAATGGGAACAACTCATCAAAGGAAAACACAAGATTTTGATGGTATGTTTCAGCAACAACAAAAGTAGCTCAAATTAACATAAAGATGAGATTTTTTTCAAGAAATGGGAACAACCCATCAAATGAAAACTCAAGATGTTGATGTTATGTCTCAAGAACAACAAAAGTAGCTCAAATTAACATAAAGATGAGATTTTTCAAGAGATAGGAACAACCCATCAAAGGAAAACTCAAGATTTTGATGTGTTATGCCTCAAAACCAACAAAAGTAGCTCAAATCAACATAAAGATTAGATTTTTTCAAGAAATGGGAACAACACATCGGAGGAAAACTCAAGATTTTGATGTGTTATGCCTCAAAACCAACAAAACTAGCTCAAATCAACATAAAGATTAGATTTTTTCAAGAAATGGGAACAACACATCAAAGGAAAACTTGGAATTGAACTTGAACTCTAGACAAAAAAAGTTAAAACAAAGAAAAAGATATAGGAAAGAAGAGTACAAGAGAGTGATGATCATGGCTTGTTGTTGTTTGTAGAAATAGGCGTTACAGAAGGTGTGGCTCTGCAACACGTGGTGAAGAAGAGTTGTGTTCTGTGAGTACACAGAAAAGCAAAATACAAATTCATAGAAAGAAGAAAGGGAGGTGAAAAGAACTTTAATTTTTAGTTTCACTTTCACCACAAGAATTGGAGTATTTTTGGGGTTTAGTTTTAGCTTTTTTTGCTGTTGTTGATGAAACCAAGGGGCATACACTTGTCTTGTTTCCTCTTTTCCTTTGCACTCTACATGCAAAATGTTGCCTCTCTAGCTAAGCTGTCAATATACTATATACACTTATTTTGACCCACCCACGCCCCTTTCATATTATTTGGTATAGGTTGATCTCATATATTTTTTGATAAAATTTTAATTAGAAATATATTTTAGTAATTTTATTAATGATATTTTGAAATTTTAAAATATAATTATTGCTATTTTATATAATTATTTAATATTAAAAATAATATAGAGTTTCATTTCATGAGCAATATATAGTTTCACAATATCAATCTCAAATACAACAGTTAACAATGGTCCTCTCATAGAATTTATACCCAAACTATTAGTGTGTCAGCATGACACCCAATTCAATATGTATCGACGTGGTACCCGATTCAATTATGTGTCGGCGTGACACCCGATCCAGTATGTACCGGCGTGGTACCGGATCCAACAATCATAATCGCAATCACAATCAACAATGAATAGTTCACACGCTTGCACAATCAAGTTTTAAGTACATTCCATGCAATTGATCAGGAATAATCATTTCATTATGTTTATTTAATATTTTCCTATTCACATACAAACATAGATACAATACTAAAAATACAATTAACATTCATACATAACATATACGAAAAAATAAACCATCACCTACCTCGAAATCAAGCTTGAATGTCCTTAAAGAACCTGAGTTTTCCCCTTCCGAAGTTTTTTGGCTTGTCCTAAGTCAAAAACAATTAAAGAACACAAGCAGTCAATGAAAAATGACTTAAAATACCCGACTTATATCAAATTACTAACCCTTGATCAAGTTCATGATCCTATCACCCAAGTAGGATTTTTTCACCATTAATTTCAGGTCAAAACTTTCCCCCAAGTAATTCCGTCGTGGCTGATTCCACGAAAATAAAGACTCGAAATTTGAATCTCAAGCCCCCATTTCGCAACACATCCTCAATCCTTGACGCTCCAAAACAACTTCTTCACGCCTAGATCAATTACGTGAGTTCTACTCACCCGAATTCGATTTCGTAAAGCCGTACATGCTCCTTAATGTCTTGGGTATCAACTCAAATGATCAAATTCATATTTTAATCTGTCATCCATTACCGTATGATCCACACTTCGTCTGACTCAGATTTCGTCGAAGTCTGGCCTAGATTCAAAATTCTTAAATTACTACACAGAAGTTTTCTGTCCCAAGTTTCTTTTCCCATTGACTTATCCATTACAACAGGAGCAAATCGTTACATTAAAAAAATTACTTCAAGGTCACCATAATTTGATAATAGGTAAATTTTTATTTTTGATATTATAAATTTCTTATTTTAACAAAGCTTACTTATAAAAATCATTTTGGTGACCTCATGGTGAATTTTTTTACTTATGAGTTCAAATTAAATATATTATCTATAAAATTAAGATTTATTGATTATTTTTTCTAACTAATAAATACACTAATTGTACATGATTATATATATATTATACTTAAATTATATATACGTACATTTGTTGATTATTTTAGTTTAAGCAATGGAATAAACTATTAGATTAACTCTCCGACATGAACCGAAAAAAATATGATTAATTTTTTATAATTAATATACATAAATTATACACATATGTAATCAATAATTAATTGGCTATTTAAGTTATTTTATTATAAATTTAATAATAATTTTTAAAATAAATTTATATTACACATCAAAAACACTTTCTTTCCACCTCTATACACTTATTAACTAGCCAAGTTTGCCGTTTTATTGCTTCTCATCATCACGTGGAAATCTCACAAGCCAATATGGCAATATCTTCTGTCTGAAATGAAGGACCAAAAGTGGGGATAAAAATGAAAGAAGAAACTTTATGGGCTTTTCTTTTTTTTCCAGCTTTCTGAAAAAGGTAAGTCCCAAGGTATGGCCTTGAAAGGGACAAAATTGTTGAAATTATCTATAAATTTTATAGAGCTGTTAATATGAGTGGGCTCAATTGGGCTAATTTACGGATTTTAGATACCAGCAAATTATGATGTAATGCTGCGATTGATTTATTCTTGACTAAAAGTTTTGGATTTGAGCTTCTTAGATATGAAAAAACAATTGTTAGAAGTCCTTTAGTACGTAATCAAATTTAGAGCCCGTTTGAATGGGTTTAAAAAAGTAACTTTTAGGTATGAAGTGTTTTTAGAACTTTGAAGTACTGAAAGTTATTTTTATAAATAAGCAGTTGAGTATTTGGATAAAAGTGCTTATGTTGAAAATAAGTGTTTGAGTTTTAGGGTTAAAAGAATAAAAATGGTAGTTTGGGAATTTAGTTAAAATATAAAGGATAGAAAAGTAATTTCCATGGTCAAACAAAATGACTTTAAGTACTAAGAAAAAAAAAGTTAGAAATCCTAACTTTTTATTTTTGACTGACTTTAAGAACTTTATGGCTTAAAGTTAGCATTAGGCAAACACGTCCAAAAGCTAAAAAGAGGCTTTAAGTTGGTTTTGACCAACTTAAAGCCAATCCAAACGGACTCTTAGTCGGGATTCCAGACACTAGATAAAAAATCAAAATATATATATATATACACATACACTTTATAAATTAAATTCTTATATTAAAATGCTAACATAAATGTTTATAAAATAGAATTATTGCGTTACTGCTTGTTAATCAAGTTCTCAAGTCTACAAATAAAATGATTCTAATAATATTTATTAAGCTTGGATTCAAACAAAGATTTAATTGTATGGTTTTAATTTGAAATTATTGTGATTTTGTAAATAACTTGAATGAAATCATACAAGAAAATGATCTTGTTGGATCTAAAGCTTATGCGAAAAATGAATAACTTTTAACATAATACCACCAACCAAATAGAAATATTAATAAGCAAACTATACAGTTAAATAAGTATCAATACAGATAACTTTTATAAATATTAATTTAGTTTTGTTTCAATAGATTACACAAAAAGATGACAATATTCCATTCACTAAAATGATGGTTTTAGTTTGGACTATTCATATTATTTTTCGTACTATATTTTATTTTGGGAAAATTACACAAAATGAACCCTTTAAACAAATTATTCACCACTTCATATCCCTTTCCTAAATAATTCATTTATATACCCTTTCGGCCAAACTAATTATCCTTGTACCCTCTTCAATTATTTTTAAATTTGTGCGCTGACATCATGCTCACATCAGCGTCCATCCTACATGATATCGATAGGAGTATCATATATCGATGGAGTATCACACATGATTAAGCTCAGTTCTATATGATACCGATATGGTATCAACATACTGATGGAGTATCACAAAAATTATATTTACTAATTAGTTTAATGAATAAGATTGTGATTTTAATAATTTTCTCTTAATTTTTTTTATTTTTATTTCTTTAAAAAAAAGTTCAATCATACATGATACCGATAAGGTATCAATATATTGTTATGGTATCATTGAGGATTTTAAAAATGTCTCATTAAGGATTTTCAATATCATTATAATATACGAATATACTGTGGTAGTATCATTCATGTAATATCGAATGACTTAAGAAAACCTTTATAATGCCATCACAGTATATATATACTATGATGAAATCATTCAATATTTGTATGAAACGATCCTTAATGATTATATGATACGATCCTTAATGATGTCATGTCAGTATATGATGATTTTCATGGAGATGTAACTGAAAAATTGAAATAGACATCAATGATACCATGACTATAGATATACTGTGGTGGTATTATTAAGACTGAAACAGCTAAATGATACAATGTCAGTATATTAATATTGTGATGGTATCTTGCTCGCAAATCTCATGTCTTGGGGGTATGAATTGTAAAAGGGTATTTATTTGTAATTATTTTGCTTTTATAGGACATGAACTTAGTTTTCCCTTTTATTTTTATTAATTTTTCATTTGATCCACGAGCCGGTCCAGCCCACCTCGCTTAAGTTTTACAGGCTAATCAGCTTACTCGAGTCGAGCTAAGAAGTCTCGTTGCAACAAAAATCATAGCCTAACCCAATTAAATCAAGGATTAGGCTGGATTGGGCTAGACTGTATTGACGGTTCTAAAATTTTATTGTTGATCTGTCTCTAAATTACTTATAACTAATAAGTAGATTTTTTTAAAAATAATCTCAATAATTTTTCTCTAGGATTAGACATGTTACCTAAATAAATACAAATTTGACTTCAGCTAACAAATAAGCACTTCAATTTTGAGTGTGCACATTTAGACCCCTCAACTTAGTCTTAACTAACAACTAAACCTTCTAACTCATTTCGACTCTATCTCATGGACATCCGACATTAATATGATAAATAAATTTTAGTGATGTCTAGATATTTATTTATAAGTTCAAGCATTTAACTAACACAATAAAAATGAATTGAAGTATCTAAGTGTGTCCTTGCAAAGTTAGAGTGCTCCTTTGCTATTTGAGTACCTATTTAATAACAAATTCTATTATTTAGTCATAAAATTTGTTGGTTGTTAATTTTTATTATTATTATGATAATGCACACAGAAAGAAATAGGAATATACTATACAGAGAGAAAAAAACCAAGAAAATTAGGGAGAAAATGAAAATGAAGAGAATCCAAGAGCACAGCCTCAATCATGGGAAAGATATAGATAGCACACATTACGAAAAACACATATACCCAAATGGTGATGGCCACCGGACTTGTTTGCCAATTGGGAATTTCATATGGTTATAATAGGACACAAGACACTATAGCTATTTTATACCTACTATGTGGTGGTATTTGACTAAACTCTAATTGAAAAAAAAAGTTAAAAAAATAAATTATTATTATTATGTGAATTTCGTACTTAAATTATTGAATTTTTTATTATTTTTGGATTATAATTTTTTTTAGATAATTTTTTTAGACTGAATATATAGTAAGATGTTTGGAATAACTTTTTAAGAGACAAGTGAAAAATAAAAAAAAAATACCCACCTAACACATTGTGTTCTTGATTTTCAACGAGTTTTCTAAGCGTACGATAATTTAGATATGAATTTACAAAATGATGATAGTTTAATAAGATTTTAACTTATAATTGACTCTCTCTCTATATATATATTCCTTATATAAGAAGCAGTAGTTTGTGTTGCTTCAGCAGTTTGTTTTATGGTCCAATTTTTATTGTGCGGTAGATTATGAGTTCAAGTCTATACACAACTTCAATTTTGTGTTTATTAGTATACTTAAAAAATATTATAGCTTGCAATAATTAATAATTTAGAGTAACATATATTATTTAAATTGGGATAAATAGAGTAACATATATTATTTAAAAAATTATATTAAAAGTATTATAAATCACATAAAATTATATAAAATTTGATTGACTCTCATAATTTTATTAGTGTCACGTAAATTAAGACAAATGCTCATGTAGTATTACTATATATAAGAGATTCGATTAGATATCGAGGTTAGAATACAAATTATTATAAAATTTAGAGTTATATTACTCATATTTTAGTCATTCGTATTAAGTACTGATATAATTTTATATATCCAAATTTTAATTATTATTGGTCTCATTTTAATTATGGGATTATATTTCTAGATTAACCTTGTTTCTACTCAAACAACCTATATGAATATACGACATTTTCAGAAAATCAAATAGAGGTCCGTATTTGATGTCTTGTGTGATAAAAATATGTAATCAAGAATTAAATCATATATTGTATGGAGCATATATAATGTGGGACGATCAAGGAACTTACACATGCAAAAAATAAAAGTAGTAAAAATGAAGATGTTAAGATAGATGTGTCACTTGTATGAGCGTACTAAGAGAGATAGGATTAGAAACGAAGACATTCGAGACAGGATGAGAGTCACCTTTGTGGTCGACAAAATGAGAGAGATGCAAGTTCGAGAAGATTCATGCATATGAAGAGAAGATGCACAATTACCCCAGTAAGCAAGTGTGAGATGTTGACTACGATATTGGGTATAAAAAAAGATAGAGGTAGACCGATGAAGCATTTGAAAGAAATGATTAGAAAAGACAATGACTATAGATAGGAAAATATAAAGATCGAGACTTAGGATAGAAATTCAATAAGTAGTCGAATGTTATCTAGTACTTCCCTTACCAATATTCTTCAATTTTATTACTGTATTTCATTTTCATACTTAATTTTGATATGTATTGCCTAAGTCGAAAGTCTATCAGGAACAACATAATAAAATTACATTACTTTTTTCGTATTTCATTTATAAAATTACACTGAATATGTCCACGTAGAGGAATAGAGGGGCACGGGGTTTAAGGAGATGGAGATAGTATGATGACAATTCTTGTTTTTGTTCTTTGTGGCAAACAAAATAGCAGAGTTTATTCTTTTATTTTTTATTTTCTGAATTCTAACAGAGGCCCCTAATGTTCACTGCTCATCAGTCATCAACAGAGACTGAGATAAGGTCTATGAACAGTGTTTTTGTGACGACCAAAAGTTTTTTTGGATACTAACGGTCGGAATTTATTTATTTCTGTATAATTTAATAAGACACTGAAAAAATGGCATAAATCAAAGCACCATGTGCTAAAATTTAACATGTTGTTGGAACTAGAAATTCTCCTACTCTGTTATTATACTCTATGGTCATTAAATGAATAATTGAATTTGAAGAGAAAAATTAACTTAATATTTTTTCGTTCATTTTTGCTTATAGAGTTTGAGTTTTATACGTTTTTAAGAAATAATGATTGATATCATATTTTATTATTATATTTATATTAATTAATGTATAGTTTTAGAATTTGAGAAATTAATAATCTAGAGAATAAGTAATTAATATTCATGGTATAATATGGAAAAAAATATTTTTTTTTTGATATATGAAAAATGACAAGTAAAAGTGAACATCTATTTTTTTATGATGTAATGTTTGGGCCAACTTTCGTGCACCTTGATACTGGCCACCTCCCACTAGCAACAACTATCAAGTCGTAACTCTATCCACTAAAGTCAGGACAGATGGGAAGAATCACCTAGTTTTTTTTATCTCCACTGAAATTTAGAGTTGAGGCCCCGGATTTCTCAACCACTTCATTATCCATTAGGTCACACCCTTGGGTGTAAGTGAACATTTATTTTCAGTATAGTAGACAGGTAAATGTGAACGGAATGAGTAAATAAGTTGGCCATTAATTCGCCTGGGAATTGACTAGACTAAATCAAGATGAGCCAAATAATAAGATAAAATCCAATCAATCCAATTTTTATTATGTTCTAACGTTAGACAAAATTATTTAGTAAAACATTAGACAAAATAATTTGGTATGATGGTTTAGTGTTGGACGAAACACATATTTAACCTTTAATTACTTGATATGATGTTTTAGCGTTATATCCAACTATTTGGTCCTTGTGATATAAACCTGATGAAGCACATTTAATTTTCAATATATCCAACTATATGTTTTTAATCCTTTTTAGGTAAGAAATGTATAGTAATTTGTACAACTTTTAGAACTAAGTTACCTTTCAAATATGGAGTAACAGTACAAAGTTAACATACTTTGTCAAATATTATAAGGATCAAAATTAGAATTTATCTATTTTATGAGCATTATGTAAAATTATATTATTGTTCTGTCGAGTTAAATTATTGGAGAAATCATATAAAATATTTATTTTATGAGTGTTTTCTTATTGGTTAAACAAAAATTGAACCATTAAAAACCAAAAACCGATAAAAAATATCTAATGGTCTTGGTTATTGGGTTAACGTATTTAAAAATCAAAAACTAATAAATCGAACCAATAATACAGAAAATCAAATCTAACCGACTAATATTAGCTCATCCTTTGTAAAAACCAGAAAACTAGAAATCTGAGGATAAAAAATTAAATTTGCTTTGAACTATGAAAAATGAAATAGATTTATCTATTTTCACCGTTACTAAAATAGATTAAATTTAATTTGTTCTTATTTTAAATAAAGGGTAAAATAGATTTTGTGTGTTCCTACTTACTATTTTTTAATTTTTTTTTTCTTTGCCGTTATCTCTATCATTAATCATCATTTCTTCCAGGGTCAAAGGATGATATATAAATTAAAGTTTTCCCATTAATTAATGGACATACATTCATCTAGACACAATAAAACATTTTTTAGTATATTCCACGTAGTAAATTTTAAACTCCGGAGAGGTAGAATAATTTGTCCAAAAAAAAAGTATGAATAAATTTGTTCATTAATGTGTCCATATGATATTATTCATCTTGCCCCCATTAAAATTTACAATTCTTCTACACAGTCATATGGTTTTTAATTTCTCTCTATTTATTGCATTACTTTAGTTTCAAAGTATCACATTGACCCCTTAAGCTTTATCATTGTTCACTTGGGGTCATTACACGTCACTATCCCACATATGAATTAAAAGTTTTACACATTACATATTGGTTGGTAAATGTTCTTATTTGGAGCGTCAATCCGGAATGGATCTCTCGCAATGATCCAAATTTAATCGTAACTTTAATATGGGGTTCGAACTTCAGATAAAAATTTCAAAACACATAAACTATAGTGATCCCAATTTTCAGAAAAAAAATGCAGATTGACATTTTCAAATCGACTTTTTAAATAATATACATGCAAAAAAATGATATCCAGAGATTTATTTTTTTTTTGGCGAAATCGTAATCTTAAAGAAACAAGCAACAAAACAATTTATTTATTTTTTAATATAAAAAATAGCATCCTCAAAAATTTATCGTTTTTACTGATCAAGACCTATTGACTTCCAATTTGAGGTCAGTTAAAAAAATTGACCTCTTGACCTATCTATCTATATCTATTCTATATTATTATAAAAGTATCAATACAAATATTGATTGATTAAAATATCCACTAAAAGTTAATTTACTTATTTGTCATTTAAGTTAAAATTTTCTCAATCTAAACAATTGCTAATGAGTATAAACGTAATTTTATACTAGGACTAGACAAAATATATTTCTATTAAGACTAAGTTTATCGTAGGATACATATTATCCTAATAATACTAGGAGTTTAACATTAAATTTATTTCAAGTAAACTATGAGTAGGAAATTCCTACACATTTAATAATATTGATCAACCAAAATATCTATTAAATATTGAACGACTTTTATATCCTTAAGGAGTAAATATTTAATAGTTATATCTTTAATTAACTTCAAAGTTCTACATATTTGCATAATAATTAAATAAAAATTATTTTAAAAAAAATAGTAAATGACAATTTTGTCTATACTAGAAAAATAGTAAATAATAATTTTATCTATTATAGAGTCTTTCAATAAAGGCAATGTTCAATCAACAATTCATTAAGATGCAACATTCCATCATTAACCTTTTTTCCTAAAATTTCAAAGTTCTACATATTTGCATAATAATTAAATAACAATAATTTTAAAAAAATAGTAAATGACAATTTTTTCAATAGTAGAAAAATAGTAAATGATAATTTTATCTATTATAGAGTCTTTCAATAAAGGCAATGTTCAATCAACAATTCAATGAGATACAACCTTCCGTCATTAACTTTTTTTTTCTAAATTCAAGATGATTCGAGACCAAATTCCTGGATCCCAGATCAGATCGGGGTTGGATCTCAATTTGAGTATCGGATCCCGAGTCAAAATTTGAGGTAAGATTTTGGGGTGTTAGGGTTGGGTCTTGAGTTAGGTGTCAAGGTGGGATTTCGTGTCGGATGTCAGAGTCGGATTTCAGATCGAGAATCGAGGTCGGATCCCAGGTCAAGTATCGGAGTGAGTCCTTAATTGATCATTGGGGTCGAGTGTCGGGATTAGATCCTGATTTGAAAGTCAAATCTCGTGGTCGGTCCTGAATCCTAATTCGAAAGTCGGGTCTCAAATCAAAAGTTGGAGTCGAGTCCTATGTCGGAAGTCAGGATCGGGTTGTAACATCCTCTAAAAACGTTGTATACGATGTTTTAATTCTCGCCTAAAAATGATACAGCCTCTGTATTTTGAGCATAACTTTTTATAGGGTTGTCCAAATTGGGTGATTCAACTTTCTGAGTAACTACAAGATCCTTACCTACAACTTTTATGAAGACCATATTTTAAGTTTCGGAGGTTAAGTAGGTCAAATAAATTAATTGTTGTAAGACAGAATGCTGTGACGGAAAGGAGTATTTATAGAAGAAAAATCATATCTTACTGTAGGATTATCCAAATTGGTTAATTCTCGAACGAAATAAAACTAGAATTCTATATCTATAATTCTTATGAAGACACCAAATTCTAATAAGGAATTTATCCTATTCAAACGCAGCTCCAAAAAAGGGTATTCTGTCAAAGATAACTCATTTCACCTACCATGGAAAGATCTAGATACATTTGACATCACTCATGACATAAATTGTCCTCCATTTAACATCATCCATGACATCAATATATTCCATTAAATTTTCAGATTTTTTTTATAATTATTTTATTTATTGTTAGGTCCCTCTTTCCCACCTATAAATATCCACCTTATTTCCTCATTTTATTCATCAAGCTTTCTCAAAGCAAATCTTCTCTCTATACACTTCTTTACACATTCTCAAATATAGTTTTAGTTCTTAGTAGTGAAGAAATACTATTCCGGTGATTCATATACTCCGGGTAGTACACAAAACGTTCCGCCGAGGAGAGAAGCTAGGACTCAAGAGTGTTCATTAAGTCTTTCGGTACCGACTAAAACTTCGGATTCCAGGTATGTAAGGCTTCAATGAGAGTATTCCTTCCACTCTCATGCCTAAATTATTTTGATTATATGATAAATTATATTTATTTTCTTTAAGCTCTACTCTAAGTTATGTGTGTATTTATCCATGGGTTCTTCCACCCATGTAGTTCAAAAAACTCTTTCAATTAAATATCTTAATTTCAAGTAATATTTTCTTATGTTAATTCTTATTTTTACTTAATAGTATGAATCATGGTTAAACTAATGATTATTGCTCTATTTTGATGCAACATAATTTCATATGTATGAATTGATGATTTACAAGTAAACCCTTTAATTATCTATTTAAAGGTTCTTGAAATTCATGGTGGGTTGTTTAAAGCATGATTTTTAATTAATGGATTTCAAAGTATTTATGTATATTTATTTACATACATATTTGCAAGTTGAAGTGATTTGAACCACCTAGTTTTACTATGTTTTTAATAAAGTTTGACTTGAAAGCTTTGACTCCAAATAAATGTTTATGAAAGCAATATCTATAATAAAAAAGGGAGTCTTATGAAATGAAAGAATGATGAAATGATATGAATGATGAATTCTTTATGCAATAAGGACAATTCTTGCATATTTGAATTATCAAATGTTTTAATGAGCTATTCTACCGAATATGATATTTTGAATTCTCAAGCTATATGTTATGACTATTTTAAAGTATTAAACTATTCCGTGGGATTGACTTAGCACCGAATGAGTCATTGAGGTGGGATTCGGTAAGGGAATCCTAGTAGCAACCCCTTGTCTCATTAACTATGTGCCAACATAGGAGCCCTTGTAGGCTTAGGTTAATGGATTCATAAATAGCCTTAAAGTTAAAGTTAAAGAAATGAATGAAGTTGACGGAGTTCTACCCGGCAAGTAGTCTCCCCGGCCAACGTAGGGGGTTATGTTGGATTCCATGTAATAGCTCGCATGGTCTTAAATGTCGATTATGGTTAATTTCCCACAAAATGAATGTTTTAAAGTATATCTATTTGATTTATTATGCATACATTAAATTATGTTCCATATTACATAAATGTTTTAATGTTTTCTCAATGTTCATGCATCCTTACATACTTAGTACATTCAAAGTACTAACACATACTCTTTGCCTACATGATATCACCATGTAGGGACCAGTGCTCCTCCTCGTTCTCCTCCACGTGGCTAATTGATATTCCATTGAAGACTACTTTTGGTGAGTTCCCATGTTCCGGGAACAATACTCCTTTATCTTTCTAGCTTATGATATGTTTAGATATTTTACAATGGCATTTCTTCTATTATGATTGAGGGTGAGCTAGAGACTTGTCTTAGCCCCGTTAAATCTAATAGTAGAGGTATTGTTGGACATATATAAGTTGAAGATTTACTATTATGATTTCCGCTTGTTTATTTATCATCGTTACCTATGAAAGGCTAAAAGAATGTTAAGAGGCTTGATTGAGGTACTTTCGGGTTCCTCATTCGCCATGTCACGTCTAGGCCCTAGGCTTGGGTTGTGACACGGGTCCTAGGTCAGATTCGGGGTCAGATCTCGATTTGCAAGTCAGATGAGGTCTAATATTAGAGTTGGATCTCGATTCGAAAGTCGTACCGAATCAAGAATTGAAAGTCATGGTCAGTCTCGTGTCGGATGTTAGGGTCGGGCGAGAGCAGATCCCGATTCAAAAGTTGGGTGCATGGTCAAATCTTAGGTCGGAAGTCGGGTCCCAATCTGATATTCGAATCGAGTCCTAGGTCCTGAGTTAGTGTCGAAAGTGCGGTCCCGAATCAGTGTCAGATGTTAGGTGTCGAGGTTGAATGTCGGGATCGATTTTTGAGTCGGGTCTAGAGTCGAATATCGAGATTGAATCTCGAGTCAAAAGTCGAGTCTCGAGTCGAGTCCTGGAACAAGTGTTGGATTGAGAAATGGGTTGGATGTCGAGGTCGGATGTTGAGGTCGAGTCCCGAGTCGAATGTCAGGATGGAAATCTAAATTAATCATCAAAATTCTTTTTTGTATGATAATTGATAGGGAATAATGTACAAACGACATTCATAAACACTAATAGATAACAAAAGAGTTAAGAAAACAAAAGTAGTTACAAAGAGAAAGTTACTTCGTAAAAAACAAATTTAAGTATGGGAACAAAAAAATGTGTTTTGTTGTGCATCACCAATTCACCATTGTTGACTTACCTATTTCTTATAATATATCAAGTTAAAAATAAAATATCATCATGGATTATGGTGTAATAGTGGAATTATTTCATTTTTAATCAAAAGTCTCGGATTTGAGTCTTAGGTATAAAGTAAATTTTGAGCGATACCTCCAAATGAATCCTGCACTGCGCAATCAAGATTTAATCGGTGCTCCAATATGCACTCCGAACACCAAATAAGAAAAAAAAAGTTTAAAATAAAATAAAATAAATGATTTCCCATTGACAAGAAAATTAGTGTCACTTTTAGAATGTCATCATTTTCCAAAATTTTCCTATCTTCCGACATATCAACTAGTTTATCAATATGGTTGATCCATAACTTGAAGACGATGAAAGCACCACCAAGGACATTGTTCACTAGTCAGAAGCTATGTCATGCTACACAGTCTGATCGAAAAAAAATATTTCAAAGTTAACGGATGATCCATCCTTTCACGTGAATCTACCTATAACGTATATGTATAATACAAGTATTATACTATCTATATATTTTATAAATTAAATGGTTGAATGGTTCAGACTCTTAATTGTTTCATCATGAAATAGTTCATTGAGTAACACCATTTAATTTATTATGTTCACTGTTAGATTACGTGTTTGTGTTTACTTTGTATTGCTTTCATTTTCGTCGTTTTAATGCTTATGAAGTACAAAAAAGACTACCTAAAAAGAGAAAGAAAATAAAAATAAAAAAAGACTATGAACACGTGACTAGTGAGGAAATTGAATTTAGATGGTGAAAAATGAGTTTAATTGATGTGTTACAAGTAAATAAAATGTACTTTCTCTAATAATTTAAATATTTAGATAATTCATTAGATAATGAACTATTGGTTCTAAGCCATCTTTGACGATTAATCAATAATTCGAAGGCTGAGCACCAGAGACCAGCAGAATCCTTACAGTCAGTTCAGATAAAAGACTTTCATTTTCAATCTCCTATTTATTTATTTTTATTGAATTTTGGATTTTTGAAAGATCGTGAATTTCAATATAATATTAGAATAAATAGAAATTCATCTTAAATACATTTACATTTACTCTTGGAAGTTCAAGTAGAGGTCTGTTTACTTGTGTTTCTCATATGAATCTTTTGATTCTAACTATTTGGGATCTCATTTTCATACTAACGCAAGATATATTTATTGGGGTCGGAACTTAGCCGACAAGGAATTTTGCTTCTTTAGGACCGTTATAGTTACGACCGTCATTCACATGGGCTTCAGCCGCCGGCTCCTCTATCGTCATGTCACCAATTTCCTTGACCTTTCGGTACTGGACAGGCATCAACCTTTTTCAAATAAGTTAATTCATTTGGGACTCCTCCAATAAGTTTATTGAATTGGACGTTGTATCAATGGAATCTCATCATCCATACATTGCTGAAATAACAGATGCCAAGAAGAACAAAAGTCCTTGAACACGTAATGGATCTTGAAATACTATTTCTATATCTCAAAAGTTATGTCACGCTACATAGTCTAATTGAAAAAAAATATTTCGAAATTAATGGGTACATATACACCCTATCCTTTTACGTGGATCCACCTATAACGTTTACGTATATATTTTATAAATTAGATGGTTGAATGGTTCAGACTCTTAATTATTTCATCATTAAATAGTTCATCGGGTAACACCCTTTAATTTATTATGTCCACTGTTAGATTACGTGTTTGAGTTTACTTTGTATTGCTTTCATTTTTGTCGTTTTCATGTTTATGAGGTATAAAAACAGACAATTTACCTAAAAAGAGAAGAAAAAAAAAAGATTATGGACACGTGACTCGTGAGGAATTCAATTTAGATGGTGCAGAATGAGTTTAATTGATTTGTTACAAGTAAATAAAATGTATTTTCTAATAATTTAAATATTTAGATGAAAGATCATGAATTCAATATAATATTAAAATAAATAGAGGTCTCATTTACCTTTATCCTTAAAGCCTCAAGTTGAGGTCTGTTTACTTAAATTTTTTCATAAATTTTTTCATATGAATCTTTTGTCTTCGGTTATTAGGAATTTCATTTCCATACCACCGCAAGATATGTTTATTAGGGTCGAAACTTAATCGACGAGGACTTTCGTTTCCTTAGGATTGTTATAGTTACGGTCGTCGTTCAGCCGGACTTCGATCGCTAGCTCCCCTGTTATCAGGTCACCAACTTCCTTGACCTTTCGGCATTGGGCAGGCGTCAGCCCTTTTTCAAACAAGTCAATTCATTTGGGACCCCTCCAATAAGTTTATTGAAATTGACTTTGTATCAATGGAGCCTCACCATCCATACATTTCCAAAATAACGAATGCCAAGAAGAACAAAAGTTCTTTGACATGTAATGGATCTTGAAGTACTATTTTTATATCTCCCTGAACAAATTCACCTATATTAGGATTACTCGTAAATGTTTGATCAAATTTAATAGATCTGTATGCTTTCATCGCGACTTAAAACTTGCTACAATTTAAATACTTTTCTTAAGATTGAATATATTTTAAATAAGAATGCTAGGGGCAAACTGTGTTATTTCTGAAATTAATCCAAAGGCCCAGTTTGCAAATCGGTAAACTACCGCAGGTCCAAGACAATATAATTGGGCCTAAGCCTCACGTCTCCATCCACGTCCCATTTTTAGTTTCTTCTTTACTTTCCCACACCACTTTATAAGAGAAAATGTTCAAATACACCCCCTAATTCCTTGGATTTGACCAAGCCACTTGAAAGTATATTTAGATTTTATTTAAGCATTTTGATTTGTTCAAAGGTATGCCGGGGGTGATAAAGAAAAGTGGGATGTTATATTTTCACTTCACTTCAGTCATTAATTTTGCTTTTGACATTTCGCTTTAAATTATTGCAGATGGTATACATAAATCAACATGATGATTTAGGGATAACTTTGAATTTTTTATTTATCTACAAAGTCTGTATAACTCACTCCAATTACTAGTTCTGCCTTCGACATCTTACTTCAAATTATTGCAGATGATATACATAAATCAACCTGATATTTAAAAATAACTTTAAATCTTTTATTTGTCGACAAAGTTTGCATCTCTTCAAGTCAGAATCAAGATGGACAATCAATAGAGGGACAAATATCGGACGAAAATGGTATGAAACTTTCATGGACCAAAAGGTAAGCATAGGCAAAAATATGAATAATCAGAAATTTTTGGGTAAATTTGAACATTTTCAAAAATTATGCAAGCAACTTGACGAGATGGACAATGCACTACTACAATATACATTAGGTATTAGACGATATAATACATAAACATATATTTTAACTTGATCTCAACTAATATTTATATTTTTTAAATTTAGATGTGTATAAATAAATACTTAAATCTTATATATATAAGAGAATCCTCAGAAGCTGATGTGGCACATTCTTATATCAGTATTCTTATTTTGTCTTTTCTTTAAATTTATTATTCTTTTTTACAAATTAAAAATACATTTTATGCATGGAGCTAAAAAAAGTTGTGTCGTTTACTAAAGAAGAAAAGAAAAGTCGCATCTTCCATTCCTAATCGCACCCGGTCTCTTCCTGTTCTTTTTTACTGTCAAGATATTCAGGGTTATCATTGTTGGAGTCTAAGTAAAAAAATATGTTTGACGACTTTACTGAATTACATGGCAAATTCAAGGTAATACTCCTATCCTAAACGACGTCAATGGGTCTTAATTCCATTTTTAATTCTCCAACTTTAATTTATAGAATTAATCCACCATCTTTGTCATCTTGGTTGATTTTTACTGAATATCTGGCAATTGGATACAATTTTTCTTTATTGTTGTTTCTCTCTTCCGTTTCTTTCAGTCAGGCCAACAACAAATAATTTTAAAATTACAGATCAATGTACTTCTTATAACACTAATATAGCCAACTTCAATATATATGACTTTGAAATGACAGCTACTGTTCAATTTTCAATTCCTAGCGCTCTAGATTAACCCACTGTGGCATATATTTTGTTTTTGTAAATCAAAACATTAGTGGTGTTATTTTATTATTTTTTTATTTGTTTTTCGAGTAAAACAATTTTTATTTAAAGAAGACAAAAATACAAATATCTTTAGAATTTAAATTTGGTATTGTTTTGATGTTCTACATAGGCTGAACCAGTGAACAAGTGACAACCAACATTCACGAGAATCATAGAGCTATGCAGCAAATTTTTACATTAAGAAGAACAAACAAGTTCTTATTGAAGTCTATTTCTAATATTTCTTCTTTTTTGCTTTCTTTAGTTTTATATCTCTCTATAATTGAGTATTTTTAATTCGTAAAACCATAACCAAAATCTCCAACCTAAGACTATAGGAGAAAAAGGATTAGAAAAAGTACATATGGTATAAAGAAAGAGAAAGAGGAAGAGGAAGAGGAAGAAAGCTATGATGACTCTATTTTCATGATGGTTCTATTCTCACTTTCCTTCCTAAAATAAGAGAAGTCATCTTATGAAATAACTTAACTTAAAAGACAATTTCCCCGTTGCGAGGTGAGGGACCAAAAGGTCTTGCGATGAACTCAATCCCGGCTTTACAACATGGCTTGCAATTTTCTCCTTTTCCTTTATCCATTTGTCTTGGCGATTTTGTGTAACAAAATGTCATTCTTTTTTTTTGTTGAGATGATTTTTCTAAGCCATTAGAAACTAAATTACTAAATCTGATAAATTTCAGAACTTTTTCTTTAATTTTCTTGTGGTATGATCTTTGTATATATCTATTTTGTTGAGTTTGACGAATTATATTTATGACGGAGACTGATTTAATTTTTTTTTATGGGCGAGTTATATTTAATAAACTATATGACTTCACTATTTAAGAAATCACATCTCTTTTCACTGTAACTAGCAATTACTTACATCAGCTTTCGATTGATATGAGGCCTATTAAAGGTATAAAAAGGGATAATGTTTATTATCAAATATTTTAAGTCCAGACTCTTTGAGTCGAGGATCTATTGAAAATCACATTTCTATGTATGAGGTACGGGTAAGAACATTGTACACTCTATCCTCTGTAAATTTCACTTTGTGGGATTTTATGGGTATGTTGTTATTAAGTCCAGACATGAATATTAGAAAGCAATATTCCTCATTAAAGATTGCACCAAACATAGGTAAGTTTCGGTCAGTAAAATGTCAACGGAACACATTTTTTTAATTTTGAAATAGTGAACGTCCTCCTCTTATCCTATGTATACTTGCGTTGTTGTTTATACCATTTTTGGACTATCAATTTTTTCCATTGTTCATTTGTATTGATTTTCTTTGTCTAGGAGGTTATAAGATACACATTGGTCAATGTTATTTATTAGACCATTGAATTGTTATATGAAGCATCAAGTATATGCTTAATGAGTATTCACGTGAGTTTTGGCTACTGAAATTCTTGTGGATACGTATAATAAGAAATTCCTTTAAGAATCTTCAAGGACATCGCTTGAGGATAATTTCAAGCGAAAAAAGATCACAAGAAGCAATAAAAATTTTACATGGCTTCAAGTATATTTTGTCGGGTGACTGGAGTTAAGTTTCTTTAAGCCCAAGAAATAGATTAGTACACAATAAGTTGTTTAACAAACAACCAGGAACACGTCTTTCATGAAAAAGAAGAGAAGAAAACACCCCGTTCACTCTATTGCAGAATTTCAATAATTTAATGACCTTTCTAAACATATGCTCATGACTTGATTACCAATCTCAAAAGAAAATATTTGCAAAATTTTACCGAAAATCAGTGATGTTTCAATGAGAAGTGTTGTTTATGCTTTGAGTTCTGTTTTTTTTCCTTTTATCTCTCTTATATGTGGAGTTCACAAATTGTGCTTATGGTGTCGAAAGAAGAGAAGATGACTCGGTATATTATTTGCTACTCATCTTTCCACCATTAGCTTCAAAAACTCCTTTTGGATTGGTTATTTAATGTTATTTGCAGTTGTGTTCTTCAATCAAGATATCAAATTGTTCTTAATCGAATGTCGAACTACCAAAAATGAGATCCCAACCACCTATATCAAAAGATATTTTAAGTGAGTTATTTTTTTTGTGCAATTAATCACGATACATTTTCTCTTTTACTTCTCATTTTGATAATTTCACGAATGACCAAGGATATAGATTTTGAAATCAAATTTAACACCTAAAGCTTCATGATTCCACTTTGCAACAAATGTCTCTTCGGAAGTAAATTTGTGGATAACTATAACCATATATTTTATGCACTGAAGGTCATTTCAGTGTTTTGTCTCTCTTCTTGAATTTGTTTGGTATAAGCTACCAAATGCCACCAAATATCAAGAAACTTCAATTATGTTGGATGAGATAGAAAGTGAACATCCAAGGCAAACAGATCTGAAAGACTAACCCCATGTATGTCATTTTAAATAAATGACTTGAAAGCCACATCAGGTCCTTTAAAAAGAGACAGTTGTACACATTTCTTTTGTTTAGTTTAAATTTTTACAAACATTGTACTCTGGTGCAAAGAAAAAACATAAGATAGAATGATGTAGTTTATGGATTGTTTTGGACTCTTTGAGCCAATAGTTTCAAATTTGGCGACTTTTTATTTTATTTATACTGTCTCTTCGTACTGACAATAATATTTTCATTGTTTTATTAAAAAGAAAGTACAAAGCCTTTCGATTCCTAATATTGGTTTGTGTCTATGCAAAAATTCATGAATCTCTTCTATCTTTCTTAAGCATTTGATTCTCTTCACTTACTTACTTTTATTATTTATACATTAGAGAGGTAGAAAGAAAAGGAAGATTTGACACTACCCAAAAAATATGGAACATGTAATAAAGTAAGAATTTTTACTTTCATTATTCTTGCTATTTGGATATTGGAAAAATCATTCGTGAATTTAAAGAGTAATTCATCACTACGCAAAGCACAAATAAATTACCTAATTTATATAAAAGTAAACAAATAAATATATGCCGTCATACGTGAACAAAGTTCAAAATGAACAAGTCTTATATTGTTATGAATTAACTAACTTGACAATTTTATAAAGAAAGAAGAACAAGAGAATATGTATATAGAAAGTATTAATAGAGAGAGTAGTAATATAGAGAGAGTAATAGTAATTCTTTCTTTTATGTGTTTTTGTGTATTTTACATTGAAGTTTAAGGCTATATTTATAGCCATATTTACAAGTGGAGGAAAATATTAATGGGCATTTTACCCACTTAAAAAGTAAATGGACTATCCACCATTTTAAGTGGACAACCATTTTACTTGGTTGATATTACTTGGTTGATAATATATATAACCATTATTTCTAAAAAAAAAACGTTTAGCGCGGACAAGTAAAAGGTGTGAGAGACGCGCTCTGGAGTGAGAGTGGGAAAGAGCAGCTTACTTGTTGTGTAGTACAATTATTTTTGTGCATACGTTTTGCTGTAATGAGTGTCGGTGCTTCTAGCAAAAAGTGCTAAATACTTAAATTTATCAACAAAATCCAATTTTATTTTTATTTTTTATTTTCCATCCAAATTCGATATTTGTATTGAAATTCAATTAAATCTAAATTCGTGCTAAAAAATTCTTCACTAAAGATAAAACGCTTTTTAATAAAAACGACTCCATACTCAGACATATTTCAATTTTCATACATAATACTTTGGAGATCTTGTAAAGATTGTGTTAGATGATTGTAGTCTTTCACTCCTTTGGTTCATTTTAATAAACTTAAAATTTAAGTACTAAACTTTTAAGAATTTTGAAACGAACTCCAAAAAAAACATTTAGTAGACTTTAAAATATTTTTTTTATATTGAAAATAAAAGAAAAAGAAAAGGGGCTTATAGTTTCTAGGAGTGTGTATTGGTTAGTTGGAAGTTTCTATTGGTTAGTTCGATTCGATTACAAATATTATTGGTTTTGTTTATTGATTTTCAATTTCTAAATACGCTAAACCGATAACCAAATCATTAAGATATTTATTATCGATTTTTGATTTATCAATTTTTGGTCTTTAATTGTTTGATTTTTTATTTAACCAATAAGAAAATACTTTTAAAACAAATATCCGATTCATGGAGCAGCCTTCGTAGCAACCTGCAAACTCTTGTCACTGAACACTAAACCTAAAGCAGCAAAGCCTAAAGGGTAAATACTAAATATTAAATAGTATAATATAGTGATTAACTGATTATATATTTATTTA
This sequence comes from Solanum dulcamara, assembly GCF_947179165.1. NCBI lineage: Eukaryota > Viridiplantae > Streptophyta > Magnoliopsida > Solanales > Solanaceae > Solanum > Solanum dulcamara. The sequence continues at coordinate 75,572,389 of NC_077245.1, forward strand.
ATACTTTTTGTTTGATATTTGTGATGAGTAAAAAATTAAAAATTAAATTAGTAAATTATGATAGTGTTAATGGATTATCGATTTACCTAATAATTCAATATTAAAACATCAATATCGAATCGATAACTTGATATATTTTTATAAGACCATTAAATATCCGTTAGCCCAATAACTCAATAACCCAATAACAATAAATCAATAACATTTTTTCAATTCGATTTATCGATCGATTTAATTTTTACACCTATAAATTTATAATACGTTTGATTATGAATATTTTATTTTAGCCTATTTAATTTAGAATTATTTTATCTATCTCTCAAATTGAATAAATTAATTAAGAAATTATAATTTCACTATAATTTAATTTGCATATTAAACGGCCTCTCAGTGACGAAGGCGACAACCTCATCTCTCTGTTTCTTGGATCTACTAGTACGTTTTATGGTTTTCTCTTTTAATTCGTTTAAAGAAGAATATCTTTTTTTATATATAATTTTTTAATTTTAATTTTATATATGATGTATTTAAAATTATAAAATTAAATAATATTTTAGTTCATCTTATGTATTTTTAATTTAATATCATAAATTTTTATTTTTATTTTACTTTTTAAAATTTTATTTCAAAATAAAACAAGACAATCATATTGAAACGGAAGAAGTATTAACCTTATATAGTTATATAACGTGTAACGTGAATTGCCAGCACTTTAGAATGTGATCGGTAAATAATGCTCAACAGAATATATTTATTATTGCAAGTAGCAAAAACTATAATAATAATAATGCCAAGCATTAGTTTGGTTGCTAGTTAAAAAGTAATAATACCAACAAAAAATATGATTTGATTCCTTCATTGCTTTCTAATGAGGTCATATTTAATTGGGTATAAGACAAGAATTTAGTTAAATGATCTCGATGAGTTAGATGGATACTTAAATAATTTTCTTTTGCTCATTTTCTCTCATTTCTAGAGCTATCAAATGGGCTTGGTCCGTGAGGTACGCTTAATTCAATCCTTGAATTAAGTAGGTTGAACTAAATTTTTTCAGTTTATTTAGGAATAAGATTTTTTAGTCCAGTTTTATTTGGCCCGCTGGCCTCATGAACTCAACCAGCAAGTCTCAAAGGCCGGTCGGTGGGTCATAAATTTTGAAAATATTTATTATTTATATTTTAAGTAGTGTTATATTTTGTCAAATCTTCAGAAACTAGACAATTGAAGTTATTATAACTATGAATCTTTGACCTCTTTTACTTTTGTGTTTATACTTAATTTCTCGTTTCTCCTTTCTTTTCTAATTTATGAAAAAAATGATCATGTCATGTATGTTGTTATGATGAATCTTATTATTGTTGACTGTTATATCTTGCATGTACTTATGTTTTGTAAGTATTCCACTAAAGTGTGTGAAATTCATGGACATATAAATTTTTGACGTATTGATGTTATGTTGATCAATATTCGATAATCTTTCTAATAGGCCAATATTGTCTATCTTTGATTGAAAGGCGAACTCGTTCCAACCCGCAGCCCGCTTAGCGCTGGATTGTGCTGCTATTTTATAGGCCCTCTAGTTAAAAGGATCAGCCCGTCCCAACCCATTTAACTCTCTAACCATTTAGAATTGGATTGGATTGGATTGGGTCAGCCCATTTTGACAGTTCTTCTCATTTCTATGTTGTTTTCTTATACTTTTAAATATTCACTTCAATAAGATTTTTTTTCTCTCTCAATCAAGCATGATTTTCAAATGGTATAAGTTTCCCGATCTGATTTTTATACGCACAATGGACGTTTGAATACACATTTTAAACTTAAGGATATAAAAAATTGAAATTTAAACTATGACATCTAAATTACAGACACAATTTCATAAATATAGATATCGCTATAATCACCAAACCACAAGAAAATTACAGTAAAATTTCGATAAAGTAATAATCTCGCTAAATAAATATTTTTCTTCAATCCCAATTTGGGCCAGTTATATTAAAGTAATATTCTCGCTAAATGCATTAGATAATAATTAAAAATAAAGTATTAAAGGCCCCCCCAAAATATAAAGTAATAATTACTAGAATACATCAATAATTTATATATATTTAATCAGTCAATAATACTAGACCAATAACTATTTCTTTTTAAAATATGATTCTATAGTTGATTGTTTTTTCTTCTTACCAAAACCAAAATTAATCTCATCCTTAACTTTTTGAAGAGCGAACACAATTTCCGGAATATTTTGTTTGTGTTGTATCAAATAGTCTGACAATGTAATCATTGCTTGAAATATCTCCTTTGACGATACATGTGAGACAATGCTACTATCAACTTGTTTAGAATCATTCTCATCATCATTATTCATTTATCGATAAACTAATAATTTCGATAAATAAATTTTTTTTCCGATCCAAGCATATGTATTTATAGAGATTTTACGGTATATCAAATTGGTCACTATTATTGTTTTTTCTTTCTTATTTTCTTTTCCCTCTTCTTCTAAAATGAACTTAAATTGGAATAACAAAAAAGTGACCTTTATACTCGAGCTTTAAACACAATTTAAACTTAGACATAATGAGAGAATTTAGATCAAAAAGTTGAATGTGGAACTTGATATACTGATTTAAAATATTGAATTGAATCTAAGAAACACAAAATATTAAAGTTACGAAATAAAAGAATTGAACTTAAGAAAAAAATGTCATGACGTTTTGGACTGAAAAATTAAACTTAACGACTCAATATATTACAAAACTAAACTTTACAATATATGTCTTGAAATATGAGAAAGCGAAAATGATTTACGCAAATTTTATTTTTATTTGCGTGGGGTGGTCAAAAACAAATTAATAATATGGCCTAATATAATTTCACAACTAAGATCATATGAAAATGATGGTATGTACACAAAATTATTCATAATTTTTTAAAATAGATAAAAAAAAATTCTATCGACACTTGATTCAAAATAATTATCTAGTGCCATTTTCACAATAAACTATTTACAGAGCCCAATCTCATAGTGCATACTATTAAATATGATGTTCGCAAACGCAAAAAGAATATTATCTTAAAAGTCATTATTGGGTGTCAATAAACTATAACAACTTCAATATAGTTTTACAAGTGAAAGTAACGAGAATGATCTAAGTATATCTTATCTTTATTTGGGTGAGATTGTCAAAAACAAAACAACAATATACCAATACAATTCTACAAGTAAATCATCAAAAGTAAGCTGAAAAAATTATCCATATCTTTCTGAAATAAGTAAATTTCTTTTAATAGACACTCGATTCAAAATTGCTCGAATATCATTTTCACATGGGAAAAGGCTTAAATATGCCATTGAATTTTGAGAAAAGGTCCATCTATGCTGCTTATTGAAAGTTTGGTTCATTTATGTCATTTCCGTCTGAAAAAGGCTCATTCATGCCATTATTTGTAAACTAAAAATATTTTCCGTTTTGCAAAACTATTTTGTACACGTGAATGATTCACCCTCATGATTAACTAAATTATTATTTAAAATGGAAAAAATTCAAATATATCATTGAACTTTGAGAAAAGGCTCATCTATTTTATGCGTTAAAAGTTTGACCTATTTATGCCATTTTAGTTAATAAATAATGACATGAATAAACCTTTTTTCAAATAAAAAATAACATAAATAAGCTATTTTTTTTAATAAATGACATAAATAAATATTTTCTCAAAATTTAATAACATATTTGAACGTGAGAAGTATTATTTAATATGATACTCGCGAAAGTAGATAATACTAGTTTTTTTAAAAATAAATTCAAAGCCGGGCGGGCCCTAACCACAAACTCTCATAAAGCTCTCCTCCCTCCTTTTTCTTGCTTTAAATATATTCACCGTCAAAAACCTATACATACATATCGATTCACGTCAATATAGAGAGAGAAACTGAAGAAAATCTCCAAAAATTGTAGAGAGAGAGAGAGAGAGAGAGAGAGAGAGAGGATTTGCAGTATTCGGTAATGGCAGGAAGAGTAGATCTGGACGGTAATCCCATTAAGCCGATTACAATATGTATGATTGGTGCCGGTGGATTCATTGGTTCTCATCTATGTGAGAAGCTTATGTCGGAGACTCCTCATAAGGTACTCGCTGTCGATGTTTACAGTGATAAGATTAAGCATTTGCTTGAACCGGCGACGCTTACCTGGGCTGATCGTATTCAGTTTCATCGAATCAATATTAAGAATGATTCTCGCCTTGAAGGTCTCATCAAAATGGCAGATCTGGTAATTCTAAGCTCCTTTAGTTGTTTTACCATTTCTGTGCGTGTTCATTATGCAAATAATTGGATATTCATGTGGTGAATTTTTGCGTTTTTTGAGGATTTTATTATAGTTTTTAGCTTGGTGTTTGGATTATTTGATCCGGCGGAGGAGCCGAAATATGAAGGAGTAAAGCAGAAGCTAAATAGGTTCAACATTTGTTATATACATATTTTTTTTTAAAACCATATATAAACAGTATAATTTTCGGTTCTATGTTTGAGACTGAACATAAGGTACTCGCCGTCTATGTTTATAGTGATAAGACTCTTACCTGGGCTGATCGTATTCAGCTTCAACGAATCAATATTAAGAATGATTCTCTGCTTGAAGAGGTCTCATCAAAATGTCAGATCTGGTAATTTTAAGCTCATTTATTTCTTCTATCGTGTATGTATGTGTTCATTGTGCAAATAATTGGATATTCATGTGGTGAATTTTTGCGTTTTTTTGAGGATTTTATTAGTTTTTAGCTTGGTGTTTCGATTATTTGATCCGGCGGCCAAACCGAAATATGACGCAGTAAACACACGAAGAACGGAATAGGTTCAACATTTATTATATGTATATAAAAAAATAATGTTAACCATATATACAGTGTAATTTTCAGTTCCATGTTTGAGACTGAACATAAGGTGCTCGCCATCGATGTTATAGTGATAAGATTAAGCATTTGCTTGAACCGGCTGCTATTACTAGGGTTGATTGTATTTAGTTTCATTGAATCAATATTAAAAATGATTCTCACCATGAAGGTCTTATCAAAATGGCAGATCTGGTAATTTTAAGCTCATTTAGTTCTTCTCATTTTTGTATTTTTCTTATATCGTGTCTTCGCGTGGTGAATTTTGCGTTAGTTTGAGCTTTAGAAAGTTTATTTATGCACATAATTGGATTTTAATTTTTAGCTTCGTGTTTTGATGATTTGATCTCATTTCTTCTCTTTTTGTTATTGTGACATTATGACAAGCTTTAGTTTCTTAATAATATGTTTCCGAAGTTTCAAATTTTAACACACATTTATTGGGATCTATATTGTGAATTTGAGACTAGTATTGGATCTGAGTTTGCTCATTTGGCATGATGTAAATAAATGAATATTGGGCCTAACTAAACCTCAAAAGTTAGCTCAAGAGCGGAGGATTGCCCAAGTCCATATAAGGAGATCAACCACCCTTTCTCAGCTCACGTGGAACGTTTCACCACCCCCACCTCACGCCTTGGAGTGGACATCTGGTGTGTGGACAATTTAATATGGGACCCTAACTTCGGTACACAATAATTGGGATGAGTCACGATAACATGTAAAAGAATAGATCTTGGGGCTAACTCAATCCTAAAAGTTAGCTCATGAGCAAGTATTGTACAAGTCCATATAAGGAGACCACCCATTCTTTTTTCATCGGATGTGGGACTCTTCAACAAATGACATTTTAGAGAGGATATCCAGACCTTTCCAACACATATCAGTTTTGATGCATTTTTAATTAGTATTTTGGATTATTAATTGAACAGCTTTGTCTAATTTCCTGTGGGTATTGGTTAATTTATTCATCTGTATGTTTTCTGATGCTTTTTCCTGGATTTTAAATGTTGTTTGTGCAACTCTTTGAGTATTTCTGACTTTTTGTATTTTCTTGTGATGTAGACCATAAATCTTGCTGCGATCTGTACACCAGCAGATTACAACACTCGTCCACTTGATACAATTTACAGCAATTTCATCGATGCACTACCAGTGGTATGCATTTTGGATTTTAACTTCATTGATAGATGAAATTGACAGTAGATTTTGATGGTTGTCACTTGTAGGAAAGATTTCACTTTTCCAGTTGATATTGCGATGTGAAGTTGATTTGAATTGATTAATGCAGGTTAAGTACTGCTCAGAAAATGGAAAGCGTCTCATTCACTTCTCAACTTGCGAAGTTTATGGGAAAACCATAGGTGCCTTTTTACCCAAAGACAGCCCACTGCGGCAGGTAAGACTTTGCTTTCCTTGTATCATATTTTTAAGTTTAATTGAAAACTGAGTCTGAACTTTAATCTGTTATTTTCTCAGTGTTTAATATGTCGTTTCATGAAAGTTCTTGTTATTTCCTTTAAATATCAAATAAAGTTCTTGTTATTTCCATTAGGATATCAATTTTTTGTGTATTCTCAATTTGGTCTTAATATTGCTAATCGTGCTGTCTGATATTACTGAACTTATGTTTTTTAGATTTTAGGTGAGGTTCTGGATGAAGTCCTTTTTCTCAGCTTTCATATTTTAATTTTATGCCATTTGCTTTCCTATTAAACATGTTTCAAATTAGATAGCAACTTGTGGATATTCAAAATATTCTCCATATTGCCTTTGGTTTTTGTTTCTATGTCTTCCTCTCTCCTCCTTTTGAATTCGAGTTAGAACCTAGTCTAACCGAGAAGAAGTTAGCCTTCTTTATCCAGTTTAGTATGCCTTTATGTTGGTGTACCTGGGCGTACACTGTGAATTGCTTGATTCCATAGTCTTAAGTTGTCTATGATATAAAGTTGTGGACTTGTGGTCCACTTTTGGTTTTACTGGCTTCCTCCCCACACTACATTCACAGACCAAAAAAAAAGGAGAGGAGAAAATGAGAGAAACAAGAACTCTCTGTTTCTCCGAGTTCCATGGCAAGTATTCATGCAATTTCTCTATATGTTAGATGTGTGTGTTTATGCTATGTTGATTACTGAAAAAATGGTTATTTGATGAATATTTGCTTTGCTAGTTGATAAGTTGGTTCATGGTGAGCCATATTAACAATTTAATCTCATCTCCATTCAAAAATTCATTATAAATGGTATGCTTTGAAGTTGAATGGGCTACCACGTAATTTCAGTGGTAATCAGGAGTCTGAATTTTGACATCAATGAGAGGTTGTTTAGTCAACAATATGTTTAGTTGTTGTTGTGGAATCATGGAGAATGTCATTATTTACCCTTTACTTTACTTTGTTTGCCTTTGGAAATATTTCAACTGTCCTTTTTTTCTCTAGGATCCTGCTTATTATGTGCTCAAGGAAGACACCTCCCCTTGCATCTTTGGACCAATTGAGAAGCAGCGGTGGTCTTATGCGTGTGCAAAACAATTGATTGAGAGGCTGGTCTATGGTATGTGAAATTTTATATTTATCTGTCCATTGCATAGTTGAATCTCTTACCATATACCTTACGTGTCATGTGTTATATTTACAGCTGAGGGTGCAGAGAATGGCTTAGAGTTCACTATTGTAAGGCCATTTAACTGGATTGGTCCTAGGATGGATTTCATTCCCGGCATTGATGGTCCTAGTGAAGGTGTTCCAAGAGTATTAGCTTGCTTTAGTAATGTATGTGTACTTTTCTCTTTGGTTGACCTTAAAACCCGTATCAGATGTTCGCATGCGAGTCTCATGTTTTCATCTTCTAATGTTCCCTCTTCTCAGAACCTTTTAAGACGTGAACCTTTGAAACTTGTGGATGGGGGAGAATCACAAAGGACCTTCATATATATCAAAGATGCTATTGAAGCTGTTCTTCTAATGATTGTGAGTTTTGACCTCCTTATCCCTTTACGTTTGTTTTCAGAAATGCATTAGGATCTATGTTGATTCAAGTAAATAAAATGCAGGAAAATCCTGCTAGAGCCAATGGCCATATCTTTAATGTTGGTAACCCTAACAATGAAGTTACTGTCAGGCAGCTGGCTGAAATGATGACTAAGGTGAAATAATCATTCAATTTGTCTTTCTCCTACGCATACTCTTTTGTCCTAAATTTCATGCAGAATATTGTCGAAGCCGTATTTTTTTCTCAACTCCTTTGGATAATAACAGGTCTACTCAAAGGTGAGTGGAGAGTCTTCTATTGAAACACCCACCATTGATGTAAGTTCTAAAGAATTTTACGGCGAGGGGTATGATGACAGTGACAAGAGGATCCCAGACATGACCATCATCAACAGGCAGCTTGGTATTGACCTGTTTCTTCGCCTATTGACTATTTTAGTACTTGCTATAGTTGAGATTAATCTGACTGTTAAATTGTGTGATGATCAGGTTGGAACCCAAAGACTTCCCTATGGGACTTGCTTGAATCCACACTCACGTACCAACACAGGACATATGCCCAGGCTGTCAAGCAGGCCATGTCTAAAACAACAGCAAATTGATTGTTCGCTGCTTGTTGGCAGGTCTTTCAATGTCTTATTACGATTCTCCTGAGTAAAAATCTACATAGTCCATCTCTCATACACAATTTTTCGTCACTTCTGTAATCAATCATGTATTCTATTTTGTGACAGCATATTTATTAAGAAATTTGTGTCATAGGCTGGTGTATTTTGTCACTAGAGCTTCGATAGTTATTGGGGTATTAGATAAAGGAAAAGCTGTCCTGTTCTTATAAGATTTGTTGTCATTCATATATTCATTCCTGTGTATGGAAACATCTTGTATCATTTTGATCGACCTGTTGGTGGAGCTATAAATTTTTCTATTTATTCATGTGATTGCCCATTCTTTTACTTGCACTGATTTGTCATTTATGTTGGATTTCAAGTATTTTTAAAGATTTGGTGTATGGGCTTTCTCCTATTTGACATGATTGTAATTCCAGAATTCAACCTCACTATACTATGTTATTATTCTCCTAAAATATCGAGTACATTAATTATAAAAGAAGAGTTGCATCACAGGTTAGAAACTTTGACAACATAGCAATAGTGTCATATCAACTAGGGTTGTGATGGAGTGGTAAGTATTTCTTTATCATTAAATAGAGCTCTCGAGTTTGAGTTCCTTGGGTATGGAGTTGCCTTTCTCAAATGTCTCGGGTTTGAGTTCCCTTGGATATGACGTTGTCTTTGTTAGAAGCGCTTTGCCTCTCTCCATATAGACTTTTCGACACGAATTTAAATTTAGTCGTTTTCACGGGACATCGGGTGGGAAAAAAACAATAATGTCATAGTACTCTGAAAGCAATAGTCTGAGAGGTAATAGCACATTTAAGTTTTTGGGTTGGAAGAGCCGATTACCAAAATGTCTTCAATCATTTCCAAAAATATTTAATTTCAAAAATTATAAATCTAAATTATAATTCCGAGATAATTTAGTTCGCGAATTAAATAATCTCTCATAGAACTATAATTATTTGAAGAGCATTCATGTATAATAATAACATTTAACCAAGAAGGGAAATTTAGCAAAATTGCGTCACACATTTTGGACTTTTACTAATATTATAAATTTATAATTATCTCAATCTATTTTTGTGTCTTATATATATATACTAGATATAGGAGTCCGTGCCAGCACGATTCTAATACATGTTAATTTCTATGTCTCAATTTAGATGGAATTTGGAAAGTCAAACAAAATTTTTAATTATTATTTTCAAATATTTTAAGTTGTCAATTTCTTTTATGATTTTTAAATATTCTTAGTTGTTAATTATTGTGATTTAGAGTATATTTTACGTAAATTTTAAATAATATATGTTCTAATTATGTGACATCGATAGAGAGTCAACCATAGTGTTTATATGCTTTTAAAAATATTTTAAGTTGTTCATTATTGTGATTATAAATTTTTTAATATACTCTTCAAATATATAATGTATTTTGAAATTTGAAGAGTTGTCTACTTGTAGTATCTTATTAGATAGTGAAATATTTTATATTCTTAATTATTGTGATTTGTAATACTTTTTAAATAATTTTCAAATATGTAACAAAAAGATTAAATTGATAATTATTGCTATTTATAGTATTATTAACATAATTAATAAATATATAGCGAATAAAAAAAAAAGATAAATAAATTAATACAGTTTTTTTTTTTTAATAGATCCCTTTGGAAGTACACAGTTCAGGTCGCCACGCAGTGTGGTTAACTTTTTATTAGCAATCTTTAAACAACATGGAAAGGTGAGAGGAGTTACATCACACATTTTAAATGTACTCTAATACTATAAATTTACAATTATCCAAAATTGTTTTTATATCTTATTTTTTGCATATAAATAATTCTCTTATATATTAGCTTGCAATTTAATCTCTAGTTGCGAATGCGCTAGCGAAGTGTATCATAGCCTATAGTAAACTAAATTGATTGCGGTGCAAATATAAGTTTTTTGATAAATTGTGAAAAAAATAATTTTATATTTGTAATATTATCCGTATAAAAATACCTTAATTATTTCTTAAAGTGTTCAAATATATTCCTTCAGTAAATACCAGGTGACGTGCCACCTCAACTTTCTCAAATAATTCAAATTGTTTGTATACTTTTCTCTTACACCCTTTATTGATGTGTAGTTAATTAATGACTTTAATTTAATGTCCTAAATTCTCTTTTCTCTATCTTGTACACAAAGCAAAGAACCAAGTAAATTAAAAAGCATAGAAAACGCATTTGAACATTAAATGATTGTAGTAACGCCATTTTGTGCAGACTTTAAATTTATGCCCACATGACATATAACTTTTTCGTGATAAATTTATATTTTTTATATTATAATATCTCATAAATATGTTTAATACGATTTCAATTGAAAAATTTATGCACCGCTCATATTGCATATTGATAGATTTGATTTTAAAATTTATCAATTTAATTTATTGATTATTGATCTATAGATATGTTAAATTATTATAGATTTATTAAAATATCTCGATTATTGGACTATGTATATTAGTTGACAGATTACATCTTACTTAAAAGCAAATATTGACACCTTGTAGGATAGCCGAGAGTTTAAGACAATAAAAAATGAAGTATAAAACTAAATCCCGACTTTATACTCCCTCCGTTTTATTTTAGTTGTCATGTTGCTCTTTTTGAAAGTCAATTTGAATAATTTTTAAAGTTAAATTATATTACTTTAACTCAATATTATAAAGTAAGAAATTAGATATTCAAAAAATATACGAAAAATACTATAAGTTATAATTTTTTTCATATCAATATAATAAAAAAATATATCTTAAAATGTTAGTCAAAGTTCATATAGTTTGACACTTAAAATGAAAACTATGACAACTAAAATGGGACGAAAAAAGTATATTGAATGATATAAATATATTTATTAATTTACTATCGAATTATTAATTAGTCCGTTAAAAAAAAAAAAACTGTCAAAAACCGATAAATCTGATATAAAAAAAGGGCAATAGCCCTTCACAGAACCCGAAGCCACATACATTCTCATTGGATCCACACGGTCCTCGATTAAAGCCCAAATCGCACTCTACCTGTTCGACAAAAAGCGTCAACCAAAACTCACACCATCATATTTCCCTTCTCTTCATCATTAACCATGTCTTCTTGTCTCCATTTCCTTCCCATTTATCCTTCTTCGCCGGCCTTTAAAACCCCTTTTGTCTCTTTTTCCCATTCTCTACATCCATTTGTATGATATATAGTGGGTACTTGTACATGTAGTGACTGGGTTATGTAAATGAAAAAAAGATAGTACTAGTCAAAAACCCAAATGAATATTGTAATGGGTTTTTGCTGAAAGGAAGAATCTTTGTGGATATTATGCTTCTTTTTTTTTTAAAGCCGGTTGCTTGTTGGGTTTATTGTGGGTTCTCTTTAAACATACGCCACAAGTATATAAATGTTTATATACTGTAATATAAAAGTAACGTATTGTATATTATGGACCATATCTGTTGCTTTGCTGTGATGTTTTCTTTTGTTGGGGGTTGTTGTGAGCAGTGAATTTGGTTTATTTTAGATACACCAGAAGAGAAAAGAGTGAAAGAGAAGAGAGTGAGGGGGTAAGAAGCTTTTCTCTTTTCCTTTTTTGTTTTTATTTTTCAACCAGTGTCAGTGTCCAATAGTGGTATTGGAGTCCAACTAAATCCAAATTCATGCCACACTTGTTGCTGTGCTGTTTCCTTTGTTGGGGGTTGTTGTTGTGAGCAGTTGATTTGGTTTTCTTTCGAAACACAAGAAGAGAAAAGGGTGAGTTGGGGGTGAAGGGGTAAAAAAATATTTTTTTTTTTGGTTTTCCAACCTTTGTTTAGTACCTAAATTGGGGTCTCACTAAAAAGTCTTATATATTTGGGGTGAACGCTCACCAATAAAGGCGACTCCCCAATAAAGGCAACTCCGTATTAAGAGGATTCGAACATGAGACCTTCCAATAGGGGGTTAAGAAGCTTAGCGGTAAGAGAAGGGGGTCCAATGATTATGATTTGCCTTTAAGGTGTCTAATTAATTGAGTGGATTCTTGTGACCCCCTTAAGGTTTGACTCGTTTTGGACTTCATTTATGTGGCTCCCATGTTTGGTGATTTGCTTTTTTCCTTTGATGGAGGTTTGTTTAATTTTGTAATTAATTGCCAAGATCATATAGGTTCAGATGCTTTCAATTGAATTCAGTAGAATTTGTGTCGGAGGAAAAAGGTGTATACGTTGTGTTGGAGAAAATAGAAACAGAGTGAAAGGGTGAGAAACAGAGTTGTGGTGTTCTGGGTTTTGGATCATTGATGGCACCGGCTGCTAAGGTTACTGGATTCTACCGTGAGGGAAATGACTGGTATGTTAATTTCTTTTGATATGTTTTTTCTTGAGCCGAAGGTTTATCGGAAACTACTTTTCTACACTCAGAAGGTAGGCGTAAGGCTGCATACGCCTTACCCTCCCCAGACCCTACTTGTGGCGTACACCGGATATGTTATTGTTGTTGTGTTGTAACTGCTTTTGCTTATTTTGGTATGCTATTACTTGAGCCTAGGGTTTATCGGAAACAATCTCTCTAACTTTAAAAGGTAGGCGTAAGGGTGCGTACACCCCATCCTCCCCAAACCCTACTGTGGATTACACCGGATATGTTGTTGTTGTAGTTGTGTTATACCTGTGTTTATTTATTTTGATATGCTATTACTTGAACCGAGGGTCTATCGGAAACAACTTCTCCACCTTCACAAGGTAGGGATAAGGTTGCGTACACCCCACACTCCCCAAACCCTACTTGTGGATTACACCAGATATATTGTTGTTGTTGTTGTGTTGTACCTGTGTTTATTTATTTTGATATGCTATTACTTGAGCTGAGTTTTTGTCGGAAACAACATCTCTACCTTCACAAGGAAGGGATGAGGCTGCTTACACCCCACCCTCCCCAAATCCCGCATGTGGGATTACATTGGATATGTTGTTGTTGTGTTGTACTTGTGTTTAAGGGCTAAACGGAAATAATTCTGCATCCGACATAGATATTATTGAAGAGCTGAACTTTGGCTCTTGCTTATAGGCTTACTTGCCGGTTTAGTGATGTGCTTAAGATTTTTAGAGGCAATATTGGGTCAATTTCGATGGTAATATTGTGGGAGGGAGCTATATTTTCTTGCTGGGAGGATACTTATGTCCTTGGATACCAATCTATTTGGTTTTAATGCCAATTAAAATATTACTGTATGTCAGTACTGAGAGATTCCTTGGCTAGGTTTGAGTTCTGATTGTAGTCTGATTCACATTTTGTTATATAACTGTGAAATTTTCGAGGGTTCGAATTCGGTGTATAATGGGTCTGCCCCTCTACTCTTCTCCACTTAAATGCCAGGTTTTTGTATGTGGCAATATTCGAACACGTCAATCCACACACACATCACAAGTTGCACTCTTACCACTAGAGTCCAGACCAAAGCCATGGGGGCGCGTCTCATTCATCTTTCAGTATGAAAACATGATGATGTTCTTTAAGCCCAAAAGCTTTGATTGTAGATTTGGATAAGTTAGAATTGTTTGGCTATGTTTTTTTCTATTGATTCATAGTTTGATGAACGTGACAGGTTTTGCAATGCAAGTTTGATCAGTGATTTTACCTTGGTTGTGGATGGAGTAAACTTCCACCTTCACAAGGTACTCCTCCTTTATATCTTTAAAATTGAGGATTTCACTGGGTATGTTATTGTTGTTGATATGCAACTTAGCCTGTGATCTTTGTGCTAGGCAATTTTGAGGTGAAGTATTGCCTTTCTTGTGTCCTTTATCATCCATTTAAAGAAACCATGATTATCATGGAGATGTTGCATTCCAACTTGTTATTTTTCTTTGCTGTAAGTTCTTACGTTATATAGAACTCAGTTCAAGAAGCAGATTGCTCAATTTCGGCAAATGTTAAAGGAAAATAACCATGAGGGTTAGTGTTTATGAGAGATGACAATTTTCTACTTTCGAGTTATGCCCTGTTAGATTATACCTTTAATTTTTCTATTTGTTGAAATGGTAACTGACTAACATAGAGTTTGTAGTCTTTCCTTTTTTCCTCGTGAACCATTCAGTTGAATTGCGCCCATGGGCAAACTGTATGTCAATATTAGTAGCCTCTCAACTGAACTAGATGCAATAAGAACAATATGGTGTATCATACTTCAAAAATAATGCTGTTTTTGTAGCTTCCTGCTTGAGAAAAACATGGCAGTGCTTGTTCAAGAATGAACTAACATTTTATACAATCTACTTCAAAGTTTGTAGTTTGGTTGTGCCTACTTGTGCTCCACGCATGGTACAATTGTTATCACCATTTGCTAGTTTTAATGCAATTGGTTTTTGAATTAAACAGAGTGAGTTGCACCTGTTCATGTTTCCACAATAGATGGTGATTGTAGGTGTTAATCCAGCCTGGCTGATGAATCCATTCAACTGGAGTCCTGGATGAGTGGGGCTTCGTTTATATGGGTTAAGTGAATCCATGTGTCTCGTTTTAGGCCTTCAGATTGCTACCTTGATGCATCTTTTGAAGCATCACTCCTCTGTTCTGAAAAGATAGTCTAATTTTACCTTTTGAATTGTACCCAACAAATGTATACTCCCTAAATTTGAAACTTTTGTTTAAAACAATAGTAACTACATGTTGTAGATCAATGCTATTACGGAAGTTATCGGAGATGCTCGTTTCTACTGTTCAAGTTATAAACTAATTTAATGAACTTCCTTTGAGAATCCACCTACAGAATCCACATTTGCTTTGGACCATCACTTTCTGAGCTATCATTTATTGTGTTGGTATATTTAGTATGGAATTGCTATCATCATATGTGTTTTGAATAATAGGTATTGGGTAAGGTTTAGCGGACATGATGGTAAGACTTGACGAGGTTGTTTAAAATTATTTCTTGTTTAGTAATAATAATCCCAGTACTGTCATGAGGTTTAATGGATATGTTGGCAAGATATTATGGGGCTTGAGAATAATTCTTGTATAGTAATGATAATCTGAAAAGTATCATAAACTTCATGGATTATGTGTTAGAATTTTATTTTAAACATGTTGGCATATGGTCAGAATGATGAGAATTATATTTAGGCTATTCATAAACATTTAATACTGTTTGGAAATAGTCATTTCCAGCATCTGAAACTATCTAAATTTTCTGATAATTCCTCTTGATATTTGCTAATTGTGAGAAAGAAATAATGGGTTGGCAATTTATCTCCTTTTTTCATAAAGAGTAGTTTTAACACCTTAGTTGTTCATTGTATTCATTTTCATCATGCCCTTTTCAATTCTTTTCTTCTTTTTGATGAGTATTCAAAATTCAAAGTATGAAGTGACTCTCCAATGGTTTATCTGGAACCGAAATAAAATGGAATGCTAATGTTTGTGGCAACTCAGTTTCATTTAGCAGAAGTTTTCCGTTTTCACAAAGTTATGCAAGCACTAGTTTAGAACTGATGTGTGTGCAATCAGTGATCTATAAAAGATGAAGATGGTGTCAAAGCTTCAAAATAACTGTACTCTTCTCAAGGGTGATTTTACATACACTTGCTGTGATTGTGGTCTTTGACACTTTTTATTGTAATGTTGGTTCTTGCTATGCATCCTATAATGATAAAGTATTACTGAATTTATATGGAATCCCCAACTCACCTTTTTGCAGCAAATTTAACTTCTATATATCAAGTCTTGTCTAACAGCCAAAAAATGCTGTGTCTCCAGTTTCCACTTATGTCGAGATGTGGAAAGATTGACAAAATACTAGAGACAGCTCAACATCCCCATGAAGGGACTTTCCTGACAACTTTAGAAGACTTTCCTGGTGGAAGTGACATATTTTTAGTCACAGTTAAATTCTGCTACGGTATTCGAGTAGAATATACACCAAGGAACATAGTAATGGTTTATTGTGCAGCAGACTACTTGGAGATGACGGAGGACTATGGAGAAGATAATTTACTGTTGAAGGCAGATGCTTACTTTCATAAGAATATTCTAAAGAATTGGAAAGATTGCATATTAGCTCTCCAAAGTTGTGATTCTGTCATTCCAATAGCAGACAAGCTAGAGATCATTAGTAAATGCTCTCATGCGCTCTCTGTGATGGTCTGCACAGATCCTAGTTTATTTGGATGGCCTATGTTGATGTATGGCAGCTTACAGAGCCCTGGAGGTAGTATATTGTGGAATGGAATTCACACTGGTGCTAGAATCCAAACCATTGAATCTGACTGGTGGTTCGAAGACATCTCATATCTTTCTGTGCCATTATTTCAGAGACTAATTCGAACAATGGAAGCCAGAGGTATTAGACATGAAAATTTAGCAGGTGCTATGATGTACTACTGTAGAAAGTACCTTCCAGGACTTGGCCGGTGGCAGAGTGGGCAAATTGGTAAAACTAGAACAGTTGCTAGTTTCAGTATGACACCAGCTGCCGTCGATCAGAAAGTTCTTCTTGAAAGTGTTGCGAAACAGCTTCCTGAATTGAAGGGAAAGTCATTTTGCCGTTTCTTGTTGGGACTTTTGCGAGTTGCCTTGATACTTGGTGTGAACCACACATGCCAAGACTCGTTGGAGAGGAGAACAGGAATGCAGTTGGACCTAGCTTCCCTAGATGGTTTGCTGATACCTTCCTACTCAGATTCTGATACATTATATAACACTGACTGTGTTGAGCGAATGATTCATCATTTTATTTCTTCTGAACCTGGGATCACTGCAATACCTGATCCATCTTCATTTGAGATAGGAACATCACCATCATCCCATCCTTTAAGGAGATTGGCGAAGTTGGTTGACAGCTATATTGCAGAAGTTGCATCTGATGTGAACCTGAAGCCGGGAAAAGTACGTTCACTTGCTGAAGCTCTCCCAGAATCTTCAAGATCTCTGCATGATGGGCTATATAGAGCTCTGGACATATACTTCAAGGTTTGATTCAGTCCCTGAAATCTCACTGTGTGCTTAATGATGATATAGCTGATTGTTTGGATTGGGGAATATTAGTAGCTCAGTTGGTTGGTGAGAAGAGTTGAGAACAAAGTGGCGAACGGCTGCGCAACGCGTGGGAATCTGCCGAACCAACTACCTGAACTCCCATCTTGTTGTTCAGGGTTCGATTCCCCATCTTGTAATCCCCTACCCCCAGATTTTTTAACCTTTTTTTTTAAAAAAAAAGCTGATTGTTTGGATTAATTTATTTACCTGCTAGTTAACTGTCACATGATAATTAATCATTTCATTCTATTCCATCGATGGCTATCTTTTTATATTTCATAGCATGTCAATTGCATATCCAGTTGAAGACGGACTTTAATATTAAGCAGTCTTTCATTTCTGAGGGTTGGTCTCTAGTAAAAAGCGACTGCATCTTGGAAAGCTGCTTAGTCTTTTTTATGCCAAATGATTTTCTAGCTTCTTTCTTCTGTCTCTTTATGCCATCTGTGTAGTCTTAACATATATTCACCCTTTATTTCTTTTTACTTTCTTTGTTATATGCTTCATTACTGACCTAGAGCTAAATTGCTTTCAACTCGGCACTGTGAAACCTTGTAGACTTTTAATGGATTGAAATGAAAATTGTACAGGCTCATCCTTGGCTTTCAGCAAGAGAGAAGGAGCAGCTTTGCAACATCATCGACTTTCAGAAGCTCTCTATTGATGCTTGCACCCATGCATCCCAGAATGAGAGATTGCCTCTTCGAGTTGTTCTCCAAGTCCTATTCTTCGAGCAATTGCAGCTGAGAACAGCTCTAGCTGGTTGCTTCCAAGTCTTGGATACAGAAAGTGGCCCTGCAGCTCCTGTCACTGGCCCCAGTGACATGGCAGGTCAAATTGTACAGAGAGATGGATGGGTGACAGTCGTCCGTGAGAACCAGGGTCTAAAGGTGGACTTGGAAAGAATGAAGTCCAGGGTTGGTGAACTTGAAGAAGAATTCAGCAAAATCAAACAAGAGATGAGAAAGGTCACAAAGTCACATAGTTACCTCAGTTCTCCGCGCTTTCTTGCCCGAAGGATTGGATGCAAGCTACTTCCCCAATCCTCGGATACTCAACCAGATGTGGTTGAAAGCACAGGTCCAACCCCAAGATCATCAATTGAGCAACCGAGAAACTCAAGACACCGTAAAAGCTCCTCTTTGATTTAATTCCATGACGAGAAGACTCAGGTTTGATGTCTATTCCCCCCGGAGAATGTGCTTTAAAAATATTTACCCTCTACCCCTGAATTCTTGCATTACATGTTTGGAATAGATTCATCCCTTGATAATTCGGGGCACCTATATATCCCTTTGAGAGACCATATCAAGTTCATTTCATAACATACAGCCGTCCTGCTTGACTGGCTGAGTATATTTAGTATGGCGGTTGGACAACAACAACAAAATGAAAATACTTATCCATCGGAACGATGGACTCCTGATAGCAGAAGGTGAGAAGAAACCAAATTCTTGACACAAACATAGTAACTCAGCTGATGCTAGTAAATATCTGTTCCTTTCCTAGGAACAATATAATGGGACTCTGTTGTCCACATCTCCCTTATACATGTACAGCTTCATGAAGAGTTTTGTAAAGCTATATGATGAAGGTATTCGTGTTTTTGTTTTCAAAAGTATACTAGCTTTAAAATGGAGGTCTCATGGGACCAATTATATCTTAGAAGAATTATATATAAAGCTATACATTCATTTTATTTTCAATTTGTGTGGAATTTTTGTACTTGTTTGTACCAATTGGTTACATTTCAAGTTTGTTGTGTTTTCATACTATTTCTGCTACATTGATTGTGAGATTGGTCTATATATTGATTAGCAATATTGGTTTGTGAAAAGTTCTAGAGTGAATGTACTGAGTTGTGAAGGCAAATTGGTTAACTTAAGGTGATTTCGAGCCAAAATTGTAATGACATGTTGGACTCAAATTTTTAACGGACGATACAGTTAGATTTTTTCACATAAAATAAAAATAAATTTAGATTTTTTTCCTATTATAAAATAACAAATATATAGATATTTGAGCAAGACTGTCTTAGAAGGCATTGTTGTTATGATTATGATTTTTTTTGTTATAAGTAAAAATTGTTTTTTTTAAATAAGGTAAAATATAACATAAAAATTAGATAATGATAAAAAACACACCTAAAGTATCATATATATTTTTTTACAAATCTCTTACCTCAACTATTAGGTTTTTGCGTTTTCTATTATCAATTACTTATCAAATTATGCCTCGAAACTAACTAGAGAAAGTGTTTGAATAAAATTCGTAAAAGTTGTGTGACAATTTAATTTGTCCATAAAATTTCGTCCATATGACAACTGACTTATTAATTTCATGGCGTATTTTGATAAATAATTGGTGATTATTCAGATTTAAAATGCAAACAATTGATAATTCAAGTACAAAACTCATTAAAAAAATGATATTTCAAATGTATTTTTAATCATTATCTCTCATTTTTTTCCAATTAATTCTATTACCATGAAGTGTCGTTTAACCCTAAATTTATACAAAAAGAGACAAGTATACACCATGTAGTTATGTACTATCACAATCCACATATAGTTATCTAAATATATTTTGATAAATATTTGACGATACTTAATAGTTCTTATTTTCATTTTCTGACTCTCATCATGTTAGCAGACCATTTTCATGAGAGAGGGACAAGCAAGTGATAGATTGGGAAAAAAACAGTTAGACTGATCGACACAACAGTCCCATCCTTTTGCTTTCCTTTGTATGAAATCAGGGCACCCTGGGCAAGCCTTCAAGACACGACTTCAAGTTGTTAGTACGACTATTAGTCTCCGCTCGGTCGAGGTCAAAAAGTTAAAACAAGCATAATATTCTTTCCGTTTATAAAAAAATGTCTATTCTTCTTTTTAATTTATTCAAAAATAATAACTTTTTTCTTTTTTTGGTAATACTTTTAATTTTTCGGGTATTTTAATTTTTTTACTCCATGGCAAGTCACATGTACTAATAAGTTGAATCACCAACGTTGTTGCAATTTCTCTCGTACGTTGTTGTTACTACTATAAACAAATGGCTCTGCTTCAATCATCACTTTCCCATATATCAAATCTTTCGATTTCTTCAAACGACTGTGAATTCAAATTCTTAAATACATCAAAGTTGGTATCTTTACAACAATCCATTACGAAAACTGATCGAATTTTCAGTATTAAATGTACTGGACAAGAATCCATCATTAGAACAGTTGACGGAGGTGATGGAGGTAACGGAAAAGGAGGATTTCCATCTGACAACGGCGGCTCCGGCGACGGCGGTGGAGATGATGACGACGGTGATGGTGATTATGATGAGAAAGAGTTTGGACCGATAGTGAAATTTGATGAGGTGGTTAAAGAGGCGGAAAAGTTAGGGGCGAAATTGCCTATTGGTATGTTGGAAGCTGCTAAGACTACAGGGATTAGGAGATTGATTCTTAGTCGTTACTTGGATATGCAGGTGAAAAATATGTAATCTTTCCGATTTAATTTGTTTTTCTGGTTTTAATTTGATACGGAGTTTAAAAAAGTAAGAAAGATACGCCAATAGTTTTGAATATTGTTGTCTTAAAGGAATGATACCTTAGTTCCCGTTTCGCGATAGATTTTGAAGTTGAAACTTGAAAGTTTGACTTTTTAAATTTGTGATTTTTGGAATTTGAAGTTGTGTTTGGACATGCATTTAGTTGAAAAAACTTTGAAGTTTTGTGAGTGGAAGTACAAAAAATGGTCTGAGACAGTTTTTGTGAATTTGAAAATATTTGAAATCATATTTCATGGACAAATGGATATGAAGATAAATTTTCAAAATGCATTCCTTCTGTTTTCATTTATTTGTCTGTTTTTGATTTAACACAAAGTTTAAGAAAGTAAAAAATACTTTTAAATTTTGTGGTCTTAGACCCGTTTGGCCTTAGATTTTGGAGTTGAAACTTGAAAATTTGAGTCTTTAAAGTTGTGATTATTGGAATTTGAAGTTGTATTTGGACATTCATTTAGTTGAAAAAACCTTGAAGTTTTGTGATGGAAGTCCAAAAAAATGGTCTGAGACAACTTTTGGGAGCTTGAAAATATTTGAAGATCATATTTTATGGCCAAATGGATATTTGAAAATAATTTTCAAAATCTACCCCAAAATCTATGATCAGACACTAGCTTAGAATGTATCAAAATGTCCTTCAATTTTGTGGTCTTAAACATGCTTAAAGAGTTGCCAAAAAAGGGAAATAGGCTTTCTTTTTTAAATGGACTAAAAAGAGAGTATGACAAATAAATTGAAACTAGGGGAGTACTAATTTTGATGCAAAGTGTTCAATTTTATTTGATATGTGTGTAGACGTACTGGTTGCATTTTGAATTGGTATTTTGACATTCAGGGTTCAGCTTGGCCACTGGGGTTT
Organism: Solanum dulcamara; assembly: GCF_947179165.1. Lineage (NCBI taxonomy): Eukaryota > Viridiplantae > Streptophyta > Magnoliopsida > Solanales > Solanaceae > Solanum > Solanum dulcamara. Next base: position 75,594,357 of record NC_077245.1, read on the forward strand.
TTGATGAGACATTGCTCAATGCTGAGAAATCGAATGCTTGCTGATCCATCATTTTTGTTTAAAGTCGGAACAGAGGTTAGTTTGATAATAAAAAGGTCAATCTTTTGCTCCTTTATTCGTGAGTTGCTCATCTATGTGGAACTCCGGAACGATGGTAGCCATTGCTGGTCCTATCCTTCGTATGGGAGCTATATATTCTTTTACATGTCGAAAACTAAATATAAAAATTGGAATGAAGCTATGCATATACTTTGTTATGGCTGATCACTAATGTCTTAAGGAGTTTGGTGATTGGTATTATCAATTGACAAATATGCACAAATATTGCACTCAAGCTAGGCCGAACACTAAACTTAAAAAAAAAAAACATGCCACAAATATTTCACTCTTTAAGAGTAATGATTGTGAAATGTGTTTGACTTGCAATTGTATCATATAGGATACTAACTTACTAAGTAGCCACTGTGATGTGAGGTGTGCATGACTCAAGTACAAAGCTTGTAATAAGTGATTACGGAATAGGTTACTCTCTTTTACTAAGCTGTGGGTACAATCATTCGACCACTTAATGCAACTTTTGAAATTTTTTTTAACAAGTTTGTGTAACTGTTATTCCTCTATGGACGATAATGTGTCACAAACGAGCAAAAACAGAAAAATTAATAAAAATGAAAAAGGAGGAACCAAAGGGTTACACGTGCTTATAGATATTCAAGGAAAACATTCTAAGTGAAGGAAATATATTGGTTGTAACTTGCTAATGTGGGTTGTGGCAAATGCATTTATAAATAGTTTAACTGACTGATAACTTTGTACATCAGTTAAAGAACAGGTAGCTAACAAACTTGACTGTTAAAGTGTTTAAACCTTATAAGATTGGTAGTTTATACGTGATCTGATGTATTGCAGATTGTCATCGACTCCTGTTGTGCAACATTTGCAGAGGTGCAGAAAAGGGGAAAGGATTTCTGGGCTGAATTTGAGTTGTATGCAGCAGATCTTCTTGTTGGAATTGTTGTTGACATCGCATTGGTAGGCATGTTGGCTCCTTATGTCCGAATAGGCAAGCAGTCCGTTTCAAGCAGCTCTTTTGGACGCTTTCGACATGCTTGTGGAGCTCTTCCCAGCAGGTGACTGATTTATTTGTGCACCTTCATTTCTACAGCATTCTCTGTTTTCTTTGCTGCTTAGATACTGTGGCACAGGCCCAGATATTTTATTTGTATGGACAGCCTAGGGAAAGGGCTAATGTCTCTTCTTGGTTACCAGTCTAAGCACCCTTATAATAGGTTTTTTTCTTCTTCTTTTAAGAACATGTATGCGGTTGACCTTTAGAGACTTAATCCTTCTTTTGAGTATAGTTACTTCTGCTGACCGTTAAGATTATAGTGGCAAGCTTCACCATTTTAGGATTAAAACATGTTATGAAAAGTGGCCAAGCTTCTTGTATAAATGGACCTGGGTATGAGTATTATGGCATTCTCCTTAAAAGTTGGCTGCCTTAAGTGCATGCTAGAACATTGATTTTTGTAAGTTCTCTTGTTCACTTAGCTTAAGACAGATGGTTTAATGCTTCCAGAAGGGTGCGAGATTCTACATGAAAACTGGGAATAACACGATCAGCGTATCCTTTGTTTTTTTGTGGGTTAGGTTTGACGCGGGCTATGACAGCTGATAATAGCAGTGTTTGTGGTTCTTATTTCTGAATATCTGTTTTTTTGCAGTGTTTTTGAAGCTGAGAGGCCAGGGTGTAAATTTACATTGCAGCAGCGTATTTCAACATTCTTTTACAAGGTATAAATATAATTGAACTTCTTTGTCAGTTTAAAAAAAAATAAATTAAAAATAGAACTTCTTTGCTATCGTTTAGATGATTTTGGTACTTCCAGTCTATACAGATGATAGATCTTGGATAAGAGAATTTGTTTCTATGTGAATCTTTTTCAAAGTCCTGTCATAATCGGTTATTTTGGTTCCATTTTTCATTGTTACCGAAGTATTAAGTCATTTTGTAGTTCTTGAAGCAGTTACTTTTTAGTGTTATAACCTATTTCACTTTCATGATTGCCAGGGGTTTTTGTATGGCTCAGTTGGATTTGGGTGTGGCCTTGTTGGGCAGGGCATTGCGAATTTGATAATGATTACTAAGAGGTATGTTTGTGAAACACTCTCCACACTCTAGTTCACTTAACTGTCAATGCTCCACCAAATCTCAGCCAGCCCCATATTCAGTCTACAATTCTACAATTGTTGAGGGCTTCTTTCTCTTTGCAACTTACATTCATTCAAGCCTTTAGTCCAGTTGAATCAAACAAATATAGATTTGCTTTGTTGTTCAGAAGTGATTTATATCTTGTCACAGTTACATGTCAATTGGATCAATTCTAGAATTATAGGGGATTAGGGGGGACACATGGTGGAGAAAGGGCTTGGAACGTGGTTCCGATTGCATTAATGTGGGTAGTTTGGAGAGAGAGAGAGAGAGAGAGAGAGAGAGAGAGAGAGAGAGAGAGAGAGAGAGAGAGAGAGAGAGAGAGAGAGAGAGAGAAATAGGAGAGCTTTTGAAGGTGTAGAGTCAAGTTTCTTGCAGTTGAGGAGTAGTCCACTCCCTTATTTTCTTTTGGTGTAAACAGAAAGTTCCTTCTTGCATAGAGGATTGGTTGGAGTTTGCAAAGAATCATATTTTGTAGAGGTTTGACCTTTTGGTATAATCTTACGGCCGTTTCGGTCATTTTTACGAATGAAATACTTTTACTTGATAAAAAAAAGGATATATATATATTTATTTATGTTTTGTGGCAGCTGCAAGCTACTTAACAAGAGTTTTTCTCCTCGCTATTGCAGGCTACTTCATAGCTTTACTTTCCTTCTTAGTTTCGTTTTCTTTTTCTTTTTTTGGCTACTTTTCTGTATTCAATTTAGGTGGATCTCCAATATCCTTGAAGTTGGATTTCATGCAGTGATATCTGCATTTAGTTTCTTTCATATTCTCCTTAACATGGATGTTATTGGAACTTTGTGACTCTTTGTCAAGATGTCAGGCTATTTTCCTTATAAAGAACAGTATATAGAATATCATAAACATGGAGCTCTTGTGCGTTCACAACTTCTCAAAATATAGCTATTGGAATGTGATAATAAATATCTTTTTTCACTCCAATGTACAAATTTTTATCTTCTGTACCTCTGTTATGATGTTCAGTTTCTGTTTCTGATTGCCATGCAATCAGCTGCCCGTCTATTAAGCTAAATGATGTGCTATTCATTCTCGTTATGGGTTGACATCAGTGTTGTCAAAGGCGCGCTTAAGCCGTGAAGCGAGACTCAAAATGTGTTAAGCGCTTCGCTTCGCTTAATGTGCGCTTCATTCTCATCATCAAGATTTTAAGGCATACTTTTCCTTGTTAATGAGCCTCTTCTGAAGAGGCAACTTTAAACTATTGATATATCACTTTATCATAAAAAAAAATTCATTTTCTTTGTTTATACATTTGTCATTCATGCTTATAAGTATTAGTCTTGAACTAACATATATATTTGTATTTCTTTCTCTCTTAGCGCATTTTTTCTTTAAAGCTCACAATTTATTGCGCTTAAAACCCCAACGGACCTTAGAGTTTTTTTGTGCTTTTTGCTTTTGATAACATTAGTTGACATCTGATATTCTTATGTGTCTAACAGGAGCATCAAGAAGTCACAAGAGGACATACCTGTCCCTCCTTTAATAAAAAGTGCTGCACTCTGGGGTATGTTCTGCTTTTGAATTGTAATTTATACCTTTGAATATACGTAGCTAAATAATTACAACGGAAAGGGCAGACTCCAGATAGAAAATGTGTTGTGTCATGTGAGTAACCGTATGTGCTTAGAAGATAAGTTGGAATTTACCGTTCCTATTTAGAAGCTAAATAATGAATTCATATTTCGCAAGGAGGATGATTTAAAACAATATACACTTGATGAATTCACCTATATGAGAGTGGTTGGGCAGCTCCTATTAGGCCAAGTCTTTAGAGCTTTCATGAATAACCATTTGACCAGAACGTGCATTAAGGAAAGTGCATGGTCTATTCGCGCAACACCGTGTTGAACAACATAATTATGAGGGTCAAAATGTGATTTGAAATTGGGATACCAGACCTATTGCATTCAGACCATACAAATCTAGCAAGTCTTATTATATTATTGCTTACCCTTTTATTCTTAAAAATCTTTTGAAATATGTGGGTGATTGTTGGCAAAGTAATAGTGGTATTTCAAAAGAACTTGCACATATAGCTTTTATGTAAAGGAACTTGCACAAGTGTCTTTCACAACATGACCACATGGCTATGTGGCAAATGAACCCTCGACAAGTGGCAACCACACGAAGAATCGATGGTCAAATGGCATACAACCTGTCATCCTATGACACATGGCATGACTAGAACCATCTTCCATCACTACATATATCCCCATATTTCTTCATTAAAACATTAATACTTAGTCACTCCATTACACCTACCTTCTTTCATAATTTGCTTGATTTGTTATTTAAATTTTGTTGTTTGTTCTCCCTCGGTAACTTTCACATCGGTGAAATAGTTTCACAGTTCATTGCACGACTCAAGCCTTACTTATATTTGCATTATTCTGTTTTCCCAATAGTATGAATTAAAAATAAAAGGAAAATGAACATTTTACCTCACATCATATAGTTTGAAAGGAGAAAAAATAGTCTTAAATGGACAACAGTTATGTAATCTTGAGTTAATTTGATTGATCTGATATTATTACAATTATCCCAAAGTGCTTTCTGTTGTCAAATCTGCATGTGTTGTAGCCTCTCTACCTTTTGCTTGAATCGACTCTTTTCTTCTTCCATTTTCATACAGGATTCTTTCTGGCAGTCTCTTCGAATACTCGATACCAAATTATAAACGGCTTAGAGCGCTTGGTTGAAGCATCGCCAGTAGCAAAACGCGTCCCCCCTGTTGCCTTGGCCTTCACCGTGGGCGTACGATTTGCTAACAATATTTATGGTGGTATGCAGTTTGTGGAATGGGCTAAGCTGAGTGGAGTGCAATAAGATAGTTTGGTGTGCAAAGATTTCCTAGCAAATACAGATGTTAGAAGCCTGTTGAAATTATTGTATGCTACTGTTTTATGTTTCGGACTCTCCAAAAATGCACTATTTTTGAAAGATCCGACACATACTAGTCGACATTTTTGAACAGTCCGAGCAACAATTATCCTTTTCTCTTGTTTGATTGGTACTGTAGTTGTCAATTCATCATATTGATATCAAAACGTTAACTTAATATTCTTAGCTTGTTGAACTGGTTGACTGCATTTTTGCTTAAATGGCTAAGCAAATGCCTAATGGCACAAGAGTTGAGAATTGAGATATTGTGTTATCTATTTATATGTGAATTGATGTTAGTAGTGCCTTTGGTTAGTCCAGCTATTAGCATGGCCAATTTGGAGCTACTTTCACATTTTTTATTTTTCATTTTGGGTTTAATATCATATTGAAGTCAGACTAATTTGAATTTGTGTCGCGTAGGACATATTCTAGGAAGCATTTCTTACCAAGAAAATTTTCATACTTAAAGACTCAACACCAAACCTTCTGATTAAAAAAGAAATAGCTTCATCCATTACGCCGCGTTCTTTTATAATTCTTTCCTTACATAATACACCTAAACCATTACCAAGGGAAAACAACAAATTGAAAAAGAATAATCCAATTGTAAGTGCATATTAAAAAGTTGTCTTTGGGGATAAAAGAAAATTACAGCCTCTCCTAAACCAAATCATACTGGAGCAAAATAACTTGTTTTATTTTCTATAATTTTATTTCACTTTCTTATGAGTATTTTTTAAAAAAATAAAATTAGTGCATAAAATTCAAACGGTAGTTAAAGAACCCTGAAGAATTTTGCTATAGATAAAATTATCGCTTGATCTATGTATCGATGTATTGCTTAGTATTGTCAAAAGTCAATCCTTTACAAGTTAATGAAATAACTATTTATAGACAACGAATGAAATACATAAACCAATGAGAATGCTTCATTCGAGCCTTATAGTACATCATTTAATAAGAATGATCCACTTTGAGATATTGTTTTACGTGTCAGTTGTAAACCTCTCGTGATTCGTAGAATCCTGTACAAGTCATGCTAAAGAGTCCATCTTTTCGTCCTTCTAATACATTTTAGAGAGTCCTTTCTATCTCTTAACACGTTGTCGGGTCACGAATTCTCACCTTTTGTCTTCTCAAAATTCTTTGGCTGCTCCAATATCATGATAAAAGTAATTAATCGCAATGATCCTTGCTTTGGTGACTTCTTAAAGGAAGCTTTTTTCAATGACTTCATTCTAACTCATACTCCAGTTTTGTTCAAATGTCTTCTAACACATAATGTTATGTGCATCAAATTAACTTTTTGTTAAGAGTTATTGCTGCGAAAAAGATACTTTTTCTTTTGTTTTAATTTAATTGTTCTATTTTAACTTGAACATAGTTTAAAAAAAAATTAAAAAATAAATTTTATAATTTTAAATTAAATATATATAAAATATACTAAAATATCTTTTAATCCAATAGCTTTAAACATATTATCACGAAAAAAACGAAATTAAATAATTATTAAAAAGAAAAATATTACAAATAAATGATGCTTCCTTGTGAGTGACAGTGTTGAGTCAACAAAATTATTACTCTATTAAAATTGTACAAAAATAGAGAGAATCGTCTTCTTATCTACGAGGCCATGACCGACGGCTTTTTCCAAATTTCCTCCGTTTCTCTCTCTACCTATACATACACATTTCGTCGATTCTCAATTATGTTCTTCGCAAAACCGCGCCGGATCATTAAATCAGCAAATCGGAGGTGTTACTGAGAATCGAATCGATCAATCGCCGATCGATCTGAATTCTGAACTGAGCAGAGCAGAGCAGAACAGAGATGGCGTTATCCGGCATGAGAGGTTTATCGGTGTTCATCAGCAGCATTCGCAATTGCCAGAACAAAGAACTAGAGCGACTTTGTGTTGATAAAGAGCTCGGGAATCTTCGTACTCGATTTAAAAACGAAAAGGTACGACTGCACCGATTCTTCTGAACTCGATGCGAATCATAAATTTATGTGTAAAGTTCATAAAAATTGCAATAAACAGTAGATATAAACACCTAATATTTGATGTTTTGAATATCATATTTGAATGATACAGTGTGAAGCTGGCTAGCTGAACTATTTATTAAAATACACATTTATTGTCCGTTATTTCCTTTTCTTCGTAAAATATCATCATAGAGAAAAATAATTGATAATTGACTGATGTTTTGATAAATGATTGATAATACTCATTGGGCTGGCCGAAAGAAGCAACGAGATTTAAGCTGGGAAAGTGGTTGAATTTGTCAGCGGTGATTCAGTTAGTAAACTTGCATAGTTGCATACATAATAGTTTATGTATAAAAATTGAAAAATTGAGATATCTTCAGGCATAAAAATAAAAATAGTGAGATACTTTACATATGTTTACGACGTTTTACTTTTAAACATATAATAAATTTAACATTAAGAATCTTAAAAGTTAAATTGTAAAGATTAAATTCTGAATCTACTTATGGCTTATGGCTTATGGCTTACGTATATATTCCCTGTTTCATCTGCTGTTGTATTAGTATGTCTAATGTTTGTGATTACTTTTTGTTGCAAAATTCAATTTCTGGTTGAACTATGGACTCTTTTATTTATATATTAGATGTTTGATACTCGCATAAAAGTTTGATTAAATTTAAATTTACATATTACAATTTAGAAGCTCATTTTTAAAGCGACCATTTATAACAAAGATTTTTTTAATTTGCTTGAATAAAATTTGTAACCATACCCCAAAGGTGAAATTCACATGAAGGAAGAATTGATTAAAAAGATGTAATGACTAAAGTCTTTTAACTTTAATGATGATCATCTACCTAATGACTCCTAAAAAATAATTATGAAATCCCTTTAGCACTTTTAGTCCCTCAAATATAAACAAGTTTCCTCCTTACTTTTGTAATTCAATTATCGTACTATTATTACTATTATTATTATTATTATTGTTATTGTTTTAAATGTTGTATTTTTCTATTATTTGTTATGTTCTAATTTTTTTTAAAACTATTTTGAAAATAATTTATTTATCATAAGTTAGAAATATTATTTGCATACAATCTACTCTTGTCGAATTTTGCTTATGAAATTATACTTGGAATATGTTATTGCTTGTTACGAATATCAAGTTTTGACTTTAACTCTTATAATTTTTTGGTCAAATAATTTTTAATTTTTAATTAATTGATATGCGTATTTTAAATTTCTCTTCACAAATTTGATAAATAAATTATTGAATTATCAATTTATTATATTAAATTTGTATTGTTGATTTATGTTGAAATTTTTCAAAAATTAAACTAAATTGAAAGTTGTCTTCGTCCCAACTGGGCGTCGGCTTTTTCCAAATTTTCTTAGTCCACATTTTCTATCTCTAGATCAGACCTCTTTCTCTCTCTACCTATACATACACATGACACATCCATATATCTATACATTTCGTCAAATTCCCAATTAGTCTTTCCATAAAACACGTAAAACCGCCATTTTCGTTCGCAATTTGAACCTCGATCTTCGAGTTTTAGGATCGTCGGATCAAAGGAAACCGGAGGTGCTGAGTATCTACGGGAAGGTAAAGTGAAAGAGCCTTCTCGGTTGGATCTGAACGGAGATGGCGTTATCTGGCATGAGAGGATTGTCAGTGTTCATCAGCGACGTTCGTAATTGCCAGAACAAAGAACAGGAACGCCTTCGTGTTGATAAAGAGCTTGGCAATATTCGTTCTCGCTTTAAGAACGAAAAGGTTTCGACTTTTTCCTTTTTTACATATAATAGCAACTCCGTTAGCAGTATATTACAAGATGTTTAATGTGTGTAATGGTTTTGTTAGGATATGGAAATTTTTGAAGTTGACGTCAGTGAAGTGTAATTGAGTTTCTGCTATTTTCTGCATTTAGTTCTGGCTGAATTTTGGACTTGTGCTAGCTATACTAGGTGTTTCAGTTATCACATTAGTTGGTTATTGTTATTGCGCTTCTTTTGAATGTTGTGTCCTCTTTACTTCTGTATTTTTCTTTTAGCTGCTCTGATGTTCGTTACTCGAGCTGAGTGTCTTTTGGAACCCTGCTTTTGGGACTACACTGGGTTTGTTGTTGTTGCTAGCTATACTAGGAGGCTTTTTTTTTGAGTGAGGGATGGTATGCTAGGGTTGGGTTGGACGTCCAATAGTTATATCTTAACAGAGTAGTTAAGTAAAGACTAACCTGCAGTAATTAAACTTAATCTTGTGAGCTTGTCTTTGACATTGTAGGTGGTTACTGCCAAGTTGAATACATTGTGAGGAACTGGTGGGGTAACCAGTTGTGAGCCCTAAAAAAGGGAGAAACCAAGTAGTAGATACTTATGTTACATTCTTAGTTCATTTTATGTGATGTATTTAACTGAATATTGAGTTTAAGATATTAATTTGACTTGTACATATTTATTAGTGATAGTATAATGGAGTATTTAAGTAGTGGTTGAAAATTTAATTAGATAGAGAAAACATCATATGAAAGTTTACCTTTTGAATAGTTTAATGTATTTGGTTTCTTGAAAATTCTGAAATGTGTATAGAAAATGACTGTCAAATTAACAATAATAAAATTACAATGTCAAACATTTTGAATAGTTTAATGTATTTGGTTTCTTGAAAATTCTGAAATTTGTATAGAAAATGACTGTCAAATTAACAATAATAAAATTACAATGTCAAACATTTTGGACGTCCCCAAAAGGAAAGAATGTCATATAAATTGGGACAAAAGTACTTTTTAGGCAAACAATGTGAAGTTCTGGTTACTAAGAAAATATAGCAGTTTCAAGGTGGCACATATTTCAAGGTCTGTTAGATACTGTCACGGGACTTGTTAAATAAGATTTTTCCTTTGAACACTAATTTGATGTATAATGACTTATTAATAGTGTATAACAAAATTAGGCTTGTGAAAAAGCACTTAACGGGAGTTGTGCAAGTGCAACTCATGACTAGAGTGTTGAAGGGAAGACCTTTTGGCTATGCCAATCTAACTGATATCTGTTTTATGTATGTTGTATTACCTTTGAAATGACTGTCACAAGTTTGTGTCAGTTCCCTCGAGGAAGTGTAGCTGGCCTATTACATAGAACAAGGATGGAAAGACAGAGATATACTCTCTTATATAAGCTGTTGTGAAATCTGAATTATTTTATGTTCTGTTATCAGATAATACCTAGAAATTCGGAGTGAGCCCCTAGGTATATAAGCTACAGAACTTTAAATATAGTTGGCAGAGATGGTATGCCAAAGAGGTGCTCAATAGTTGAGTTGAAGGATTTGAAGTATGATTGAAAGTAATTTGTGGTTGTTTATGATCTGGATGGTTTTAATATTGTTATATTCTTATTAGGATATTCTGAAAAGTAATACGAAGCGCATACAACCAGGATGGTATTAACTTGTTTTCTACAATCCCATTGATGCATGGTGTTATTGCTAGTCTTAATTAGTTTGTTAAGATGTAGGTCCTTTCTTCTTTTTTTTTCTTTTTTTGGCTTTTTGAAACAATACCACCTTTTGGAAAGATAAGTGGATAGCAGGAGTTTGCAGGAGTCTTTTCCTGACTTGTAGTTCTTGCTCAACACCAAATTAGGACAGTGGCAGAGGTGTGGGCTCCTCAAGGATGGGAGCTGTCGTTTAGAAAATGCTGAATGATTGGGAGATTCCTAGACCAGCTGAACTGTACCAGGTCCTGGAATCTTTCAAAGGAATGCAAGGGGGAGTAGACTGCTTGTGGTGGACTGGTAATGGCAACTTAGCAAGGGTCTCTACATGGTGAGTGAAGGATATAATTTATGAATGTTCCAGAACTTCATCTATGAGTGGCCTTGGAAACATATGGAGGGTCACCTTACAAGGTTGCTTGTTTCACATGGTTGTTAGCCAATGAGGCTGTGTTGACATAAAGATGTTGAGATGTTGAGTCTGTGTTGACATAAAGATGTGAAATCTGAATTCTTTTATGTTCTGTTATCAGACTCTTATATAAGCTGTGTTGACATTCTTTATGTTCATGGTATTTCTTCTGTGGGGATGATGTTGAGACTGTGCGTTACCTATTTCTACCTTGCAAAATCACAGATCAGTTATGGAAGATTTTTTATTTTTTTTGAAAATAGTAATGTTGTATTCTTCAGCATTAAGGATATGCTGGTGACCTTCAGAAAACAGAGGGGAACAAAAGAAAAGAAAAGAAAAGAAAAAAAAAATACTTGCAAGGTTCCTAATAATTCCACAATCTGCTCTGTTTCCTCTAAACCTTTCTCTTTACACCAAAAATAAAAAGATGCAATACGATTCCATTTAACCTTCTGAATGGAATTGGACATATCTTCAAAGTTTCTACTATTTCTTTCTTTCCAAATTGTCCACCAAATGCAATGTGGAATTATCCTCCAACATGCATTCTGGCTCTTGCTCCCCCCTCTGCTTATCCAACAACTCCACAAGTCTGCAGTATGCTCGGGGATGGTCCAATTTGTCTTACTGAGACTAAGGAAGATGGCCCAAATTTGTGTTGTAAAGTTGCAATGCAAGAATAGATGCTTGTTGGTCTCCTCTGCCTTCCCACATAATGAACACCAAGATACTATAATCTTTCCTTTTCTCTTCAACACTTCATGTGCCAGGCAAGCCCTTCTAGCAACCAACCACGTAAAGCATTTTATCTTAGTTGTTGCTAAGGTTCTCTATACCTTTCTCCACAAACTTTGATTAGAGTTGCCTTGCCGGGGGCTTTCCATTTTGTATGCCCTGCTAACAGTGAAAGCCCCATCTTTACTATGTTTCCATCTCAACGAATCAAGAGCATTGGTGGTGCCAGAGAATTTTTCTAATAGCTCTAGCAATTTGGCCACTCTCTCCACTTCACAGTTATTCAAAAACCTTTTGAAGTTTAGATTTAACCCTTGTGCTGTCCAACATTCATTGATATTTGCATCTGGATTACTACATAGTAAGAATATATCTGGAAAGGATTCTTTTAGAGGGACCTGTTTGTTCCACGCATCTGCCCAAAACTTAGTTCTCCTATCATCTCCCACTTCAATGTATATATTAGCTTCAAGTTTTTGCCATAAGTTTCTAATAGTTCTCCAGACCCCCACCCCATAGGCACCAACACTAACATTACTGCACCAAGGATTGTACTCACCATACTTGGATCTGATGACATCCTTCCATAAGACTTGCCCCTCTTCATTATATCTTCATAACCACTTCATCAAAAGGCTATTGTCTTGTTTCCTCAAATCTCTAATGCCCATACCCCCTTTGTTTCTGCTGTTCAAGGTTATTTCCCGTTTGACTAGGTTATAACCTTTAATTTCTTTGCATCCATGCCAAAGGAAGTCCCTCCTTAATCTGTCCCGTTTCTTCAAAACTTTTGGGGGTAATGGAAATAATGACATGACATAAGTAGGAAGGGAGTCTAACACTGAATTGATGAGGGTGTGTCTGTCTCCCAGAGACAAATATTGAGCCTTCCATCTGGCTAATCTCCTTTCTGTTTTCTCCACAATGCCATCCCAATATGGAAGATTTTTATCAATCTCAAAGGCATCTCATGGACAATGCCTATAAAGATTGTTGATACTCTTTTTAGCTGGGAGGAAGCTTGAATTGGGGCAAAGGATAGAAACAAATGGAGGATCATTCCCACCCTTATATGGTGGATTATCCGGAAAGAAAGAAATGTAAGATATTTTGAGGATAGAAGTAACACAATACAAAAGATTAAACTCAACTCCATTAAGTTGTTTTGTTTTTGGTGCACAAAGTCTTACTCTGTAGGTACAGAGTCAATCCTAGAAGTTTTTTATTCCTGTTAGGATTGTAATCTTTTCAGTTTTCTGTTTTCTTTTCTTCTTATTTCTCTCTTGTAAATTGGGGTTTGAATTACTGGTCTATGATACAAACTGTTACCTGTTAAAGAAAAAGTTTGGAAGCTAGATCACAAACTCTTAAAACCGGACATCAGATCCAAAAAATAAAAAGAAAGATCTTAAATGTCAGAATTTTGTTGTTTTGTGAAGCTTATCAATGCCATTTTCATTACGTCACTGTTAATTGGTCAGAATTTGGTTGTTTTGTGAAGCTTATCCATGCCATTTTCATTCGCTAGGATTGAGAACCTAAGAGTTTTAATACATAATCCAATCCATTTCAACCACCTATCACCCAACCCTGTCCAAGTATGCCAAGTAGGAAGTCCTAGTTTAAATGGTCATATGTTTTTTCTGTGTCTAGCTTGCACATAACTCCTGGAACATCCCCTCTCAACGTGGAATCCACATACTTACTGGCTATCAGTGCTGAATCTATGGTGTGTCTTCCCTTTATATATGCCATATGATATGCTTGTTCACTGGCTTGTGCACTATCCTTTTCAACCTTTATAGTGATTAACTATAAAAGATCGGAACAGAAAATAGATTTTTAGTAGTTTAGACGCAGTATGAGCTACAGTTACTTGGTGCCCTTCCATGAGCTTCTCAATTTAAGCAAGGCTAAAGCATTAACAGATTTATAATGATTAACTCAATCAATTGTATTTCGTGGAACATTCAAAAAATTCTTGGGGTTAAATGTCAAAATGGATGCTTGCCTAAGAAAAAATGAACTTGAGATAGAAGTATTGCAGAAATAGGCGTGCTATTAACTAAGGCATAGAATATTTTTTCTGTAATAGGGGCTTTTTTTATTCCAATATTCACATTATCATTTCATCTGCATAGGATTTGATTTGGTTGCACTTCAATTGCATTCACAATACACCTTTATGAACTTTGTAATATAGCTTTTGCTTCTCTTTCTCTGTCTATCATTTTCTATCTTTTGCTTGTTTTCCTTTTTCCCCCTTCTCTTCTTTTAACTGATTTTTATTCAGTTAAACCATAAGTCTTGCAAACTATGCTTTGTCATCCGAGAGCAGGCCCTATACCCTATATGTTCACTGCTCTCCCATGTTTGCTTTGTATAAATTTTTGTTTTTCATCTTCTTTTTTCCCAAAAACGTCAATCATAGACCTCCCTCATCGTGTGTTAAATTAACATAGACGTCACGATGCCCATGGATTTTGAAATTGTATTGTGTTATACAGGGTTTGACACCATATGAAAAGAAGAAATATGTCTGGAAAATGCTGTATATTCATATGCTTGGTTATGATGTGGACTTTGGTCACATGGAAGCTGTATCTCTGATTTCTGCTCCAAAGTATCCTGAGAAGCAGGTACCTCATTTTTCTTCTTTTCATTTCTAACATGGATAACTCGTCAAAATTGGCTTCTGTGAAGTGAAGACTGTCATCTTTTTTAATTGAATTGATAAATGTGACTAGTATATTGAAAATGTATGAAAACAAAGGTTGCATTGCATCCAGGAGTGTACCCACGTTGAACCAAGCGGTGTCACCCGACACCGCACACCGCTTCGTCGTTTTTTTTTATTAAGCATATATATTAATACTATGCATAAATTGATATATAGAAGACAATGACACTTCTTACTATTGTGTGTCGCTTGGCGTGCTGGTTCGGTGCATGATTTTGTGCTTGGAAGTCGGAGGTTCAAACCTTAGTCTAAGCATATTTTTGGCAAATATAACCTCTGTAACTTAAAATTGTGGTTAAGTAGTATTGAACTCACGACCTCTTGTTGCTTTAACCTAACTAAACCAATGGGTCAAGGCTATTTCTTACCTACAAATATGATAATTGATATTTATGTTGTCTCTTCTATAAATATTGATAACGCTTATGGAAAATCCTGCGTACGCCGCTGGTCACGTCTTGCTTTTTAGTCTAGCATTTTGGTGACCTTATCGATGCTGAATGAAACTCTCTAGCTGTTTGGTCCATTCATAATGACTCTTATCCTTCCAGAGGTTGATATTTTCTCATAAAACCATTGTTGTCATGGCTTTACATTGATTAAATTGGAGGCGGTTGCGGTTTTAAATGTCTTATATTTACATGGTATTTGATGCATTCATATTGATAGTTGAGAGAGTATATGCTACTCTTCCTTGTGCTGCACCTAATGTTTTTATGTAATTTAACGGCATACAAGGTTTTACTATTGTTTTGGTGTTTTGCAGGTTGGATATATAGTGACATCATGTTTGCTCAATGAGAATCATGATTTTTTGAGATTAGCAATTAATACAGTACGCAATGACATAGTCGGACGCAATGAGACTTTCCAGTGTCTAGCATTGACATTGGTATGAATTTCAGATCTTTTCTTCTTTCTCTTCCTAGAAGCAGATCTGTTGTTCTTTGTTACAAGTTTCAACTGTTTGATATATCTGTGCAGGTTGGAAATATCGGGGGAAGGGATTTTGCAGAATCTCTAGCTCCTGATGTTCAAAAGTTACTTGTAAGTCAATATTTGTAGTAGCCATCCAGTATCCCAAGTCTATGACTGATGTGGGCTTTCTTTTCTTTTCTTCTCTTTTTCCTTTCGTTGTGTCAGATATCAAGCAGTTGCAGGCCACTGGTGCGGAAGAAGGCTGCACTATGTCTCGTACGTCTTTTTAGGAAAAATCCTGATGTCATGAATGTAGATAGCTGGTAAGTGTAGTTACCTAGGTGGATGGTTTATTAAATGGTTTCATTTGTATCCCAACAAATAGAGTTTGTCTCATTATCCAGGTCAGATCGGATGGCACAACTGCTAGATGAACGAGATTTAGGTGTTGTGACATCTTCCATGAGCCTTCTAGTTGCATTAGTGTCAAATAACCATGAAGAGTATTGGAGTTGTCTTCCCAAATGTGTTAAAGTATTGGAAAGGCTTGCAAGGAACCAAGATGTACCACAAGAATATGCCTACCATGGGATCCCATCTCCCTGGCTTCAGGTTTATTTCCTTTTCCTGTGCAATCTGCAGTAGCCATTACTTGTTGCAGAAAAGAAATTGAATATGTTGTCTTTGGACCTTTAAACAAATATATGCTGTGCAATTGCATGAATGATCAATTATGCACATTAAATGCATGAATTTGAAATTTGGTGCGTGGATAGGATCTCTCAAATTCGATACATCAATTTGAAACTAGTATGTGGGAATCAAACATCTTTGCTTAAGCATGCTCTCAGTTTTGATAATTTTGATTTCAGGTAAAGACTATGAGGGCTCTTCAATATTTTCCTACTATTGAGGATCCAGATACTAGAAGATCATTGTTTGAGGTATGCTCACCTGCTAAGTATTCTTCTTTAACTGAAAGTATATCCCCTTTTTCTATCCAACTTCACTTGTCCAAAAGAATCAGTAGTAAATTTCAAAGATGTTCTGGATTTCATTATGATCAATCAGGTTTTGCAACGGATATTGATGGGAACCGATGTGGTGAAAAATGTGAACAAAAACAATGCGTCACATGCTGTCCTCTTTGAAGCACTTGCTCTTGTAAGTTTCTAAATGTATCAATCATTATCCTTCCCTATAATTCGTGGGCTACATGAATTGCTGATAGCAATGGCATCTTACATTTGAGTAAGTTAGTTCTTTATAAATAATGAGATTCCCGAAGTAAAAGCATGCTGATTTGTTAATCAAAACCTATGTGATGCTTCTGGTAGCCTTTTCGTGGACATTTGTGATGATGTTGAGTTTAAACTTATAAATCTTTTTTTTTTCTTACAGTTTCCTGACAAATTCCGTAGATATTGCTACCTGACAAGATTTTTGTTTATTTCTGCTCATTCTTTCCAATCTTATAACTTTTCTCATAACAATTCATTTTATCACATAATCAGTGAATCTTCTTCAAGGAAATAGAGAACAGTTCACCTTCACACTCTCCATATGCTAAGATGGACTTGTTGTATTATCTAACTTTCCAAAGCTTGGCTGCTGTTTTATATTATCCATTGCTTTCTTGGATACTTATTAAGTTTGACTTCTCATTGATTTGCTTCAGGTCATGCATCTTGATGCCGAAAAAGAGATGATGTCTCAGTGTGTTGCACTGCTTGGGAAATTCATTGCTGTACGTGAGCCAAATATTCGCTATCTTGGTTTGGTAAGTTATAGAAGCATACAAACTACTATTCTATGGTATTACTTCTTCTGTGCATGTAAGAGGTCTTTTATACAGCAGCTGCACTTTCACACTCGTAGGTAAGCTACTATTCTTGCATAATGTTGGAACTTGCAAAACAGATCCAGTTTCTCTGTATGTACCAGTTTACCACCGTCTGATTTCCTCATCTCTGTTTTGCATGCAGGAGAATATGACTCGGATGTTGATGGTTACAGATGTACAGGACATCATTAAAAGACATCAAGCACAGATTATTACCTCACTGAAGGATCCTGATATCAGGTTGATTTGGAGCCTTTGCATTTTCCTTATCACCTATTCCCTGCTTTTGTTTCTCAGCAGAAGTACAATAAGTAAAATGTGCTGCTGGAGCAACTAAGTTAGTAAAGCTCGAATTTTTCTGCCCAAACACTTTCTGATTGTGGCATGTGCATGGTTACTCCTTAAAGAGAGAGCTCTCCTTATCAATTTACCTACATTTGAGTTGAGCTGGACATTCAATATCTCTGCTGTTTCATTTAGATATCCTTATCTTTTCTGGTGAAATGATGGGAAAATGTCGGCAGTAGTCGCTTGTGTGTCTGTCTATTAAGTTTAGCTTAAATATTCAAATTGCTTTCTTTACTGACGTTAAGCACTTCAAACAGCATAAGGAGACGTGCCCTTGATTTACTATATGGAATGTGTGATGTTTCAAATGCAAAAGACATAGTGGAAGAACTGTTACAGGTATCAGGTTTATTTCTTTTCATGGTTATTTAATTTATGCCTATTGCGGAGTAAAAAAGTATGCCACTGATCTTTTGTTTTTGTCAGTATCTTAGTACAGCAGAGTTTGTGATGCGTGAAGAACTGTCACTCAAAATTGCAATTCTTGCAGAGAAGTTTGCTCCTGATTTGTCATGGTATGAAATAGATATGGACATAACGAAACTTCACTTTTCTTGAACGCAATATATGGTTGTCTTTTGGAGTTCAAAAACTTTGCACATATATTCCTTCTCAAAAAAAGAAAGAACACTTTGCTCATATATGCTGACTATACTGAATCAAGGATATTTCCATATTTAGCAAAGTTTCATCTCCTGCTTTTGAAGTTGTGGAAATTCAAAAATCTCATCTTCTAGAAGTTCTCTCCGGTTTGATCTTTCTTGCAGCCTTTTCAGGGGTTTTATTTTGTCAATCGTTATCAAAGGGGGCATCATGACAAATCTACATACAGAAATGTTACTCTCTTTGTGCATATTTCTAACTCCAAATCTAGTGCTTTTAGTAACTCGCAAGCACTCAGAATCAGATGAATCTTGCTGAAACTGTCTAAATCTTGCTTTACAGATGTACAATGCGATAACAGCTAAAAGTGTCATGTTTTGGCATGCAGGTATGTAGATGTTGTCCTTCAATTAATTGATAAGGCTGGTGATTTCGTCAGTGATGACATTTGGTTCCGTGTTGTGCAATTTGTTACAAACAATGAAGATCTACAGGTAACTATAGCTGCTCTGTCTATATGCTAGCTTGATTTTGGTTTCTTTTTTAATGAGCTCATTTAATACATTCAACCCCTTCCTCAGCCTTATGCAGCTTTGAAGGCCAGAGAATATCTTGATAAACCTGCCATTCATGAAACAATGGTCAAGGTGCGAACGTTCTCTTTTAATACTAATAATATGTGTGTATGTGTGCAAATGTTATGAACCCTAGTGGATTGCCTACTTATCATGCTAGATTCGTTGCTGGCTTATAATTGGAATGGGTAGTCCAACCTAAGTCACTTTGACATGCAATAGTTACATGGACATGATTTGTTATTGGCATATAAACTTAATTAGAGGATTTTTCTTGGAGGTTGAAAATATAATTAAAGACACGTGCATAAGAAAAAAAAAACTGTGGATATCCGACTGGCAACTGCCAACTGGAAGAATGAGTAGTTACCTTCTGACACAAGTTTGGAAGAGATGTTGGCTTGAGCTGTTCATGAGACAGAAATAGCTTGCATCTTGATTTAATCAGGCCCATATACCAAGAGCGGGCTTGAGTCTCAAGGATCACACTTTAAGGCATGTTGTCAACACTTCGAGACTTGGCTTGACGCCTCCATTTTACAGGGAGGCCTACTGTTTGTTTGTTTTTAAAATGGAGAGAGGCCTGTTGTTAATCCAAGTCATTTGATTAGTTCATTTATATAGAAAGGCTTTCATTGCCTCAACCTGACTTGGGTGTCCTAATTTTATCTTCAAGCTAGATTTGCATCACTTTATCATAGAATTTCTATGCTATTTCACTTGCTCTTCCAGTTCTAATGTTTAGTTGCCCTCACAGCCAGATATAAGCACCCAAGAGCTAAATAGTCTTCTTTGTGATACTTGTTTTGAATTTAGATGCATCTGCTGTCCTTTTGTTGTCAGTTTGAAAATGAAAAAAAATATATTGGGAAAGCTAATCGAAAATTTAAATTGTGCTATCTGATGGAGTAGGTCAGTGCATATATCCTTGGAGAATACAGCCATCTTCTGGCCAGAAGGCCTGGGTGTAGTCCAAAAGAAATCTTTAGTATCATTCATGAGAAGCTCCCTACCGTTACGTAAGAACATTTAGTGTTCAATCTCATTTTCTCATTGTTCTTTATTCTCCTGTCTGTTATTTTACACAAACTGTTATTCAGGTCTTCAACAATTCCTATTCTTCTGTCAACATATGCCAAGATCTTGATGCATACACAGCCACCAGATCCGGAGCTACAGAATCTGATTTGGGCAATATTCAGGAAGTAAGATAGTATTATTTTATGGTTGTTATTTCTGTTCATCCTGTAAGGTTGTTTTTCTTCTGTGGATATATCCAAAAGTATTGCAATAATTGCTAGAGCTGCATAATACCCCAGATATGAAGGCTGCATCGATGTAGAGATACAACAACGGGCTGTGGAATACTTTGAGTTGAGTAAGAAAGGTGCAGCTTTAATGGACATCTTAGCTGAAATGCCGAAGTTTCCTGAGCGACAGGTATGCATGCTGGACTTCTCGACTTCGATTATTTATATCTGCATTATTCTACATAATTGATGTATTGGTTCAATGTGAGAGGCCTCCTTTTGCATCATATATTGTAATCTTTCAACTGTGCAGTATGCTATTGTCCTTTTATTTTATTATCATTTTTAATCATTGGTGTTAAGCCACAATATTCTCTTTACAATGTAGTCGTCACTGATAAAAAAAGCTGAGGATACTGAGGCTGATACCGCTGACCAAAGTGCAATCAAGTTGCGTGCACAACAGCAAAATTCTAATGCTTTAGTGGTGACAGACCAACACCCTGCTAATGGAACTCCACCAGTCAGCCAGCTAGGTCCAGTAAAAGTTCCAATCATGAGCAATGCGGTAATTTGTCTCTGTGACCATTTAGTAAAAAAATGAGGATTTAATGTCTATGTTTTCAGTATTAGATGGTAATCAACAACTTATTTATGGCCAGGATTGTGATTCAGCGGATCAAAGGGAGGCTCAGTCAAATGGAACTTTGACCGTTGTGGATCCTCAACCCCCTTCAACCCCTTCGCCTGATCTCCTGGGTGATCTTTTAAATCCTTTGGCTATTGAGGGACCTCAGCCTGCTGAAAACCAATCTGACCGTAGTTTGGGTGCTGATGTTAAAGGTGCTGCAATTGTGGAGGAGGCACTAGCACTTGCACCTATTGAAGAACAGATGAACACCTTCCAGGTACTGCTTTCTTTTATGATTGTTAATATGCTTTACCCTCTTGCTTTTATATTTATAACTGCTAAAATTAAGTGATAGGAAGATGCTGCCATTTCTTTTTCAGTTTCTGGTTCATTTGATTCTTTTACCAAACTCAGGTCTTTCAATTCATCATACTTTCCTATTTCTTGAAAGTTGTAAGAGATAAGCTTTAAAGCTGCTGGGATAAGCTTTAAAAAGTGTTTGTCTAGTATCACTGGCACTTTCTTGCATGACCCTAAATACATTTTCATTACCATTTGTCAGTAGAAGAACTTTCATTTCATGCTCTGCAAAATTAGCTAATGTTGTCACCTTTTGCAATTAAGGGAAAGTTTTGCTGCACTTGAGATTTTTATTATGGTGCCTTCATCTATTCAGAAACTCCCGCTAATTCTTTTTTCAACCTACTTTGAAATGTTAAATCTTGAGCCGAGAATCTATCAGCCTCTCTACCTTCCAAGGTAGGGGTAAGGTCTTCATGCGCTCTACCCTCCCCAGACCTCACTTGTGGGACTACACTGGGCATATTGTTGTTGTTGTCACCTATTCATAAGTAAAATTATTTTGACAGTCTTACCTTTCCTGGTTGTAGCCAATAGGAAGCATTGCAGAAAGATTTCATGCGCTGTGCTTTAAAGATAGTGGTGTACTATATGAGGATCCATACATTCAGGTAGATGAGCAATCCAGAGTTATTGTTTCAACTGTCACGTGATGGACTTCTATGCACTTAGTTCTTTTTGTTGGCACATTTCCAGATTGGCACAAAAGCAGATTGGCAGGCACATCATGGACGGCTTGTCCTGTTCTTGGGAAATAAGAATACGTCTCCACTTGCTTCAGTGCAGGCTATAATATTATCTCCATCTCATTTGAGGACGGAACTATCATTAGTACCTGAGACTATTCCACCACGTGCACAGGTCAGATAGTTAATTTTACTTGTCTAACTTATTTGATTGTAGTATCATCTTGTGATCTCCAACTAAATGAATTTCTGCAGGTTCAATGCCCACTTGAAGTTGTTAACCTACGTCCAAGTAGGGATGTCGCTGTTCTTGACTTCTCCTATAAGTTCGGAACTCATTTGGTACTGATTCTTTATGAATTTTGTTTTTCAAATGGTTTGAGATAGAGGAGTGATGGCCTATAGTGGTAAGGGCCCGCCACCTTCAATCATGAGATTGGGGCTTCAAGCCACCTAGGGAACAAAGTGAAAAAAGGCTCTCTCCTGTAGTGGGGGGTGGGGGGGATTGGAGTTTAATGGTCTGTCATTGTTAAGTCCGTTTTTGTATGTTTTTTAACTTGGTTGTGCTTTTTACAGGTTAATGTTAAACTTCGCCTCCCTGCTGTCTTGAATAAGTTTTTTCAGCCTATCACAGTATCTGCAGAAGAATTTTTCCCACAATGGAGATCACTATCTGGTCCACCATTGAAGCTCCAAGAAGTGGTCTGTCCATTTTCTTTAAACTTTAGCAATATACTTGCATTTGGAAATGTGCTCTTAAGTGTGTATAATTAAGCACATCATAAACCATGAATGAATACCTAGATTGCCATCTAAACCTTACATTTGCATATCGATATTTGAAACACAGCCTCAAAACTTATTTTTCTAATTTGACCAGGTTAGAGGTGTAAGACCAATGGCACTTCTTGAAATGGCAAACTTGTTCAATAGTTTCCAGTTGATTGTGTGTCCAGGACTTGTGAGTTTCTGATCTTTCGTCTATTTTAGCTTGTTACCTTCTGGATTGTGACCAAATTTCCTCATTATATTTCACTTCTTGATTTCTTATTCAGGATCCAAATCCAAATAATTTGGTTGCTAGCACAACTTTCTATTCAGAGAGTACGCGAGCCATGTTGTGTTTGGTAAGTTAGTGATCTTGTGGTACCTGCTGCCTTAATGCTCTAAAATACCATAATTTTTATTGGTTTGTAGATATAATATGATAAAGTGTCAGTTTATAGCAGTATAGGTGTTAGCATATCATATCGCATTCTTTTTTGGGAATTTGCTTTATACCTGAATCAAAGCAGTTTGTCCAAAAAGAACTTACATTACAGTTGTCAGAGGTTGTCATTGCTTCATATGAGAAGATGGAGATTGTGGTTTCTTGGAACAATATATAGTTTCACCACAAAATAAGTGAGAAAACCACTTATTTTCCAAGATAACATTTTCTCTCATGCCAAAATACCAGTCATCTTTATGATTTATCATTTAGTTTAAAATAGAAAAGTTCTCTAGAAAGTTATCTAACATCGTTGGTTGTGATATTCAGGTAAGAATAGAAACGGATCCAGCTGATAGAACTCAACTGCGTATGACAGTTGCTTCTGGCGATCCTGCACTAACATTAGAGTATGAGCTAAATGTGCTTTCTAATATTTTCTGCTTTGTGTTCATTACCGACTTATAAATCACCTATGGATTCTCCTCTAACTATATGTAGGTTGAAGGAATTCGTTAAGGAACAACTGGTTAGTATCCCTACAGCTCCTCGGGCAGCTGCTCCACCCATACCTCCACAACCTCAGCCAACAAGTCCACCACCACCAGCATCAGATCCTGGAGCATTGCTTGCTGGTTTGCTATAAGTGGCTTTAAATATGATATGTTGAGAATTATATCCACAGTCAGCGATTGTAAAATTTGTTCATATTACAAGCTGAAACGTCTGCAAAAGGCAAGATTGGCACCTAACAACATGATGCAAGGGCTGGCGGAAGCAAGGGTGACACTGTCTTGATCGACATAGCACGTGATTGTGATTGGAATTCCTGGGAAGAGTTCAGTTGAAATTTTGAGATTCTTTTGCACAAATATGTTGTGCTTTGTTGAGGTTTATAAGTTTAGATGATAGGGCCTATTTTATTATTGGTTCCCTTCAAATTTTCATCTTCATTTAGTCAGGCTTTTACACCATTGGTTTATGTAGTGTCAATAGCGCAAGTCATTGTAAGTGCTACTTTGGTATGCACCTCCCTATGTATTCTACAAGAATTATACTGAGGAAAAAGGAAGTATTTGGCGTTGATTTTTTTGATTTTTTTTTGTTTTAATTGTTCAACTGAGGTAGAGAAAAATGTGTTTGAATTTAGAATTTTTTGAAGCAGTGGCAGCACACAATTCATTTCAACAACATACCACTTCAATCCTATAAGTGGAATCTGAGAAGTTTGGTGTGCACGTAGCCTTGCCTTTATCTTGTGGTCTGTGGAGGTGGAGAGAAAGAGGAAGGTTTTATAGACCCTCGTGTCACGGACTTAGACTTCAACTAAGACTTCCGTGCGGCACTTGACAACTTACTCACGAATCTTTCACGATCTTGTAAGCTCAAGTAAGCCTTTAAGACTAGATCGCTAAGGGAACGCTAGATTGTAAGAAAGACAAGAGAATTTTTATGAAGAAGGTTTTTGTATTGCTTTGGAAGAATGCTTGTTTTCTTGATCTTGTACAAATGAATGCCCCCTCTATTTATACTACTCCTAAGGGGCCTAAGTGTAAATAAAATTTACTATACAAGTCCTTCCATATTTACAAAGAAGTCCCTACTCTAGAAATCTCCACACACTCTAGAGAATTCCAAGTCTTTCAAGACTTCTCTACAAGCTTCTACAAGAATCTAGAGTCTTCCACTAACCTCTCCAAGACTCTAGGTTCTTCTACCTTCTTCAAGAATTCTCCTGGACATTCTAGAGTCTTCTATTAACCTCTCCAAGACTCTAGATCTTTCCCCCATCTTCATGATCAAGTGGCGGGTTATGACACTCGGCTCAATTACACAATTCATTTCAATCCCAATAATAGTTTCTCAATCTATTTTTATTGAAGCAATTTGTCGTCCTTTTAAGTCCACATGCCTATTTCGATATCTCGTACAAGTTCTAGTTAATAAGCAGTAAATTTCCCCTTATTTAGGAAAGGTCGATGGCCTATGTTAAATAAACAATCGAGACTACGCTAAGTAGGTGCCTCTGAGATTGTTCTAACAGGTATAAACTGATTCAACGTAACATTAACCTCTGGAGGTGAATAGATATTCATTTTCACAATAAAAAATAGCGTGACACCAATCTAATTGAATTTTTTTTATTTCGAGACATTTGATAGACTAAATTGGCCTCCAAAGTTGTCTAGATCCTTGAGTGTCTTAAGCTGCGTTAAAGCAAATCGTCTGTAATAGTGTTAATGTCAGTGTACATAAATTGTCGGTGATTGATTCGACAGACATTCGCACTGAAGGATATTTCCTAGCACCAAACTCTATTATTTACTAAAGCCTTGCAACAATATATGGACTGTGTTCCTAGTACAATCAAGACGTCGTAGTGTTATCTTTAGTTGATCTTTATCTCACCATCTAATTACAGTCTATCAACACATTTGCTTTCCCAACTGAGTACTACTTATCCAATATCCAGTCATTATACACCCTTTGCTCAGTGTTCAGGAAAGCGAGTGCTGCCATGCAAGCCAGTCATGCTTCGCAGACTAGAAGCGATGGAGGTGAAGAGAAGCGGTTGCTTCAAAGCCTGAAGCTTGACAATGCGCAAAGCAAAGGAAGCGACGATTAATTTTTTTGAAGTCTTAAAAGGTCGATTAAAGGGGGGAAAAAAGAGCTGTGACCTCTTATTTCAAGAGACCCAGTTTAATTTGACTATTGGTCTGCTTCTCTAAAATTTTCACTCATCTAGAGTTTTTCATTAGAAATTTTGCTTATATATATTCTTTATTTATTTTGATCTTTTTTCTTTCAACTTATGCTTCACTTCAATGGAACGAGCGCTTCATCTCATGCTTCACTTAAAGCGTGAAGCAGAACCTTGTCGCTTTTTTCCGCTTCATGGTTTCCTGAACGCTGCTTTCCCTAATTAGATTCATAACCCTGTGAATATCACGGTGCTCCCCCTTCAGAAACACAAGGTGTAACCAAAATATGCCAACTCCATTCAATGAAATTTAAAAATGCAGATGGTGAAAAAGAATGTCTAACTAATGGCCTCTTTATACAGTCAAAAATATCAGATAAGCCCAACAAAAAGGAGTTGCTTATCCACCAAGGTTGGAGCAAATACCACAACCTCCTACTAAAACATTTTCTACATGTATACTGCGCATGATTGGTTTCCTATAATCCAGCTATACTCATTCGAAAGAACTACAAGACTTGTTGATTACGAAAGGTCACAGATCAGATGAGGGAAATTTGCAGGTTGCGAAATTGCAGCAGCCTCATCACTGAACCTTGAATGTGTAGACATGCTCTAGCTGTGCTTAGCAGAACAATTACCTGCTGGCATCATGAGTGACTTCGACCTCCTTATCTATTTGTGACAAAAGCAGCAATAGCAGCTTGTATCAGCAAATAGTCTGTCCGGGAAACTGCATCAAGAATCCAACTATCCGGGCTTGATGCACCTCTAGCTTCAATCAGAAAGATCACAAAAAAATGATGTAAGCATCGACTATCTCCAATCCCTGCAGTGGCCACACCTCCAACCTGTTTCTCCAAACAACTCTTCAACCCAAGGTGAACAATGACTGTGGATCCATATGCCACACATTTGACAACAAAGATCAGGGCAAGGTTCAGAATGAGAACACATTTTACAAGGGACAGTAACAGCAGCGGAATCTATGCTAAGTGCATGCTCGTGCTGGAAGTAAGACATATCAGAAAGTCCATCAGATGGAAACCCCAACAATGTGTCAACGTTGTCTGTTAAATTAGCAGATCCATCAAGAGGGCCACAATCATCAGATGCAAGCAATTCATTGAAAGAGAAATAGGTCTGAGGTTCAAACTCCATATCATCATACTGGAGATCAGTATATTCAAACATCATCCCTTCCTCAAAACCATTTCTGGAAGTATCCCATTCAACCTCAAGAGGTGTGGATAATTCAACATTTGTGGGGTTGTTGGCAAAAGAAGTATCTGAATCCTTATCCATTCCTCCATTTCTTCGTACTGGCAGTTTAGTACCCCGTTCTGCATTAGCTGGTATTTCATCTGCAGAAATCATTATGTTTCCTCCAAAAAAATCAGCATTGGAAGGATTGCTTGCAAAAGAAGAATCCAAATCATTCTCATTCTTTACATGCCTTCTCACAGGCAATTTTTTAGGGCCCAGCACAGACATGGGTGCAGCATTCCATTCACAATCAGCTTCCGGGAATTGCTCACTGAATTCTTCTGAGGTAGAAACATAAAGAGAATTATCATCCTCTAGATACATGTTGTCCTCCGTTGAAGGCACCACTTGAGTAGACATCTCATCATCCATATTTAGCTCTGAAATCATCCCAGAACCAAACTCCATTCCTGAATTATCTATCTTTGAAGCCTTTGGGCGCATTCTCTTTTCTTCCAACTGTTTTTTGCTTTCTGGATCCAAATAAGGACAGATGGGTATTCTAGTCCTACGGCATCTAGAACATTTGAACCCCATAACGTCATAAACTTTTGACTCTTCAAGTCCAACAGCATCAGCATGAAACCAATCTGAAAACTCAGAATGTATTAATTATCGCTCTAAACCTAAAAAGTAATGTAACATATATTCATGATTAACAGGGTAAAAAGAATTCCTCCCAGGAACAAACTTACTTGAACAGGTTTCACAGCGGATGTACATCAAATCAGGATCGTATGTTCTGCGACAAAGGTGGCAAGTAGGTATGAGAGAATCCCTGTCTGGATTGCCCTTCAGAAGTATGTTTCTTAATCTAAACTCAGTGCCAGTGTCTTCACTCTTCTTTTTCCAAATGACGCCTAAGTTGCGCTTTGTTTTTGCAGTGGAGTTCGAGGAATTGCCATGCTTCATCCCAGAAGAATGCTTCAAAGTGGCAATGGAGGCTGATGGACGATTAAAATTATCAACATTATCTCCTTTGTTGGCTGATATTGGTTTTGGAAAGTATTTTCCTTGCAGGAGTAAAGGACTTTTTGGAGATTCATCACTGCATTTAGCTTGAGAAAGGGCTCTATTTTGGCTACACTGTTTGCAAGTTTTTGTAGCATCAATTGTTGAACTAACTGTACAGAGCTCGTGACAGAGACCTGCAAAAGAGATAATATGGATAAACTCCCAGATCAACTAGCTAGACCGCATAACAAAATGATAGTAACTGATACAAGAAATATATGATATATTATAGTACCTTGGCATGTATTGCACTTGACCGCATTCCTGAGAAAGTGAGATCGCATAAATAAGCGAACATGAGAAAAAGCAGAAAAGAAATTTTGATTAATGCATTAAATGGATACCTGAATGTCACATCTGCTTGACATGAAGCACAACAATACGTATCATTGCCATCTCTCTTCCGAACCAGATAAGAGAAAATATCTTTACAAGGAGCCCTCAAGGATTTTTTCTGTGTAAATGCACTTGTGGGTTTGTTTGCTGAAGGCAGATCTTTTCCCATTTTTTCTTCATACTCTTTTATAAGATACAAAGGAATCCGCAACTCAGAAAACCAATATTTTTCCTTTCCATCCTGTGTTTGCTCTACTTCTACTACACTTTTCATCACCCGAGATGGGAGATGCTTCTGATTCCCAAAAGCAACACCATACCTAATCTCATTTTCAACAACTCTTTTGTTGCATATATAAGCATTTCTGAAAGCTGAAGCTTCTGTTTCTGGACCTTTCCCATCTTGAATGCTCTGCTCGGGACGAACAAGGTCACTCCATCTCACGTGCATGTCTAGATACTTCACCTGTAAGGGAAAAGAACAACTTCTTCACTAAGATTGAACATCAGAAGAAACACTTGATCCAGACTTGCAGCAAAAGCTTGTCACAAAAAGGAGCTTCAATCTTTAGCAATATATCTCAATCACCTGAAGCGCAAGCTGTGATGTTGTCTTACACATATCAACTGCAGCCCGCCAAACAAGCTGCCTATTTCTTTTGGCAGTCTCAGACCCTTCAGCATAATAAATACCAGGTATCTTTCTTACACCACCTGCAAGAGAATAAGCTATTAATGAATTCTCATGGCATTTATATTTGTATTCCACTGAACTTATGGTAAGTCATAATGAAATATTCCTTCTTTTCGACAACTGAAAAATTGAAAATTTGCAGTACAAAAAAGGTAATGGGGGTATCTCAAAGACACCTTGAAGTGCAGCTTTCTTCACCATCCTTCGGGGTAGGGTCCCCTTCTGGAATATAAACTTAGAAATCAATCCACCTCTCCACCAAGTGAAGTCAGTTGGTATATCCTGGCACTCATCAGCAGTGGCTTCAACAATAGCCATTGGTTTCCTACCACGTCTCCCTGGTTTACGCTTTTGAGTTGATCCAGCAGCACCAGCAGCTGAATGGGTGATAGAAGACACAGATGATCCACCGTCAACAAGCTTTGTCCAATCCATAGAAAATGCAACTAGGCGGATATTCTCCTCAAGCTGCAAACATAAATCCATACACTACATTCATCAGCACAAAGAACAGAATATTCTATAGATAAAAGCATATGTAGGAAGTAGTTATAGATGTCAAAGGTTAGGGCATATCACAAAGTATCTATCTTTCGAATTATTCTAATAACACAATGCAGTTAAATGCAAAGTTTCCAAATAAAGCCAGAATTGTCTAGCCCTTCTAAATTCTATAGCAGCCTAAAAAATTGCAAAAATCTGTTGGAATTCAAACAATGTGCAACTAAGAAATCAAGGCTGCAACTTAAGCAGTATGGAATTTCCCCGTGGTTTCTGGATTTCATACTTCAGACCAAAGATTGATGAACCACAAACATAATCAAAGCACAGAACCTAAGCACTTAGCCCACTTGCGGCAAAAAGAATACTCACTAAATAAACCGATGACGGAACAAATATTACATGTGCAGATATCCTGTATACCCTGCACCACATTACTCAAAAGCTGTTCACTGCTGCTCCCTGATGGCAATTAACTCCACATCCCCCTTTCTCTTTGCCATGCAAACCTCTCATTATTTTACCAGAGTTACATTTGGCTTAAAAAACAAAAGGCAAAATAAGATAAATTGGTTTCTTCAGTAATACTGAAACTGAACTAGTTGCCTAATATTCTTAAAAATGGACTGTTTATGTGGGCATCTAACGTACTAGTTTCTTTACCATAAAATATTTAGCAATGTTTATTCTACTGCTTCACATTATTACTTTAACCTAGACGATGTTTGGTAGAGGTGAAAAGATGAGAAGTAAGATAGGTAGACTGTACAAGACAAGAAATAAGGGCTATTTTCCCAAGATTGTTTACAAAGTAAAAGAGGAGACGAAGTATTATCCTCTACATTGTTCTTTACACCAAAACTAAAGAGATACAATACAATTTCATTTTACTTTTTGTATAGAATTGGATATATCTTCAAAACATCTGTCATTTCTTGCTCTCCACACAAAACAGATACAAGATGGTATTATCCTCCACCAACTCTTCTGGCTTTTAACCTCCCCTACTAATCCAAAGGCTTAGTGAATTTGTTGTATGTTCAGGCATGATCCACCTAGGGTTCGTGAGGCTAAGAAAAATTTCCCATAACTAAACAATGAATTTGCAATGGAGGAGCAGATAGTTGTTTGTCTCCTCTTAGTTGTTACAAAGAAAGCACCTAGACACCAATTGCATTTCTTTCCTATGTAGCCCTACATGAGTAAGACAAGCCCTCTTAACACCATCCATGTAAAGCACTTCACTGTGGTAGGTGTTAAGCTTTTCCAAATGAAGTTCCATTGGTATAGTGGCCACCCCTGGATTGTCCAACACTGGCACACACTTGCCTTAGGATTGTTGCATATTGTAAATAGATCAGAGAATGGTTCTTATATTCACTAAGAGAAGCTTGATCAATCCATCCTTCTTTCCAGAACTGAATCTTACTACCATTACCTACCTTGAGTTTTTGCTTCCAGCAGATGCCATAAGGCCCCTGATAGATTTCCACACTCCAACTCAAAAGGGTTCTGTGATTGCTTTTGTACGCTTAGAGCTTGTCTCATCAAACTTTTCCTTAAATAGCTCCTTCCAAAGAGCACGTTCCTCACCATGGTATCTCCAAAATCACTTCACCAATAAGCTATTATTCTGTAACCTTAGATTTCTTATTCCCAATCCACCCCTTTTTTGCTAAGTAATATTATTTACCAGTTTACCAAGCAGTACCCCTTCCCTTCTTTGCAGTCTCACTATAGAAAATTCCTCCTCAGTTTCTTTCCTCTGTTTTTTCTACTATGTTATCCCAAATCTCCACTGCCTTGCGTTTGCTTCCCAATGGCATGCCAAGGTAAGTTGTTGGTATATTCCCCACACTGCACCCTAGAGTATATTTGCCAATTCTTGAATTTAAGGGACCTCCTTGATGAGAAAAAAACTGTTTTCCCCCGTTGACCCTCAAACCTCATGATCTTCCATAACTAGGTTGCTTTTAGTTGTTATCTGTTATTTCTTATACTTCCGTTACTTCTTTTTTGGACTGTTTTTTCTTGAGCAGAGCTGAGGGTCTATCACAAACAGCCTCTCTACCTCTAAGGTACGGGAAAGGTCTGTGTACACTCTACCCTCCCCAATCCTCACTCTGCGGGACTACACTAGGTATGTTGTTGTATTTATTATTACAAAAAAATTGAAAATAACGTAGAGCTACAACATTTACTCCACCCAATCCATTTGTTGTCGAAACCCATACCATTCACCAAACTAAGAAAGTATGACCAGCTGACATGATCAAAAGCCTACTCTTTGTCCAGCTTGCATATAATCCCCGCCTCCTCTTGTCTCATTCTGCTTTCTAGGCATTCATTTGTAATGAGTACTGTATCCATTATTTGACTGCCTTTAATAAAGGTCATTTGTGTGTCCGCCACCAGCACATTGACCACCCTCTTTAATCTTTTTGTCAACATTTTGAAACATCTTATAGAAGCTCCCTGCTAAGCTTAAATTAAGGAATTTTATTGAAATATATGTATTGAATGAGGAGAAAAAAACATGGAATATGGATGACGATAGCTATTATCATGTCTTTCAAAGTTAAAGAAAGATCTATTAATCATATAAGAAAGAAATTTCAAAAAAAAAAGTCCTTGACAACAAGGGAGATCAATCTAGGCATAGTTTTCGTGATTTTATATCTCATCTGGTGGGATAATCCCCTATGAAGAATTCTCTCTCAAGTTTCCCTAATACTTCCATGGCAAATAAACGACATGATCTCAACTAGTTTATACAGCTCAACAGACCTCAACTGGGAACTTGACGAATACATGAGCTTGATGTCTCATCTGAACGAGGCACCACCACTGTCTACCCAAATTGATTATTGATTACCTTTTTTTGGAATCCTAATTCCAAAGGTGATTTCTCTTTTGGGAGCTGCCACTCCTCTTTGACAGGCTCCACCTCCTCACTTCCCTTTTGGCCTTGGAAATCTATTTGAAAGAACAAGGCACTTTACGAAGTCAAATGCTTCAATTGGCTTGTAGCATAGGGTAAATAACATAATCTTATTTCAAACAATCTCCAGAAAGAGGCATTTCACTAAACACTAGATGCTCCCCTCCTAAAGTGGATGTGTAGGATATCAACAATCTTTTCCTTAAATGTAATGTTACATGTGAAATTTGGCATTTTTTTCTTTAATACCCAGGGCATCAAATAAGCTTTGAGCTCCATGGATTTTCTCCTAACTTGGCAAAAGACAGACATGACAAAATCCTCCTACAAAAGAACACTATCCCTGTTGTTATATGGTGGGTCATGTGAAAGGAAAGAGTTTCTAGAGTCTTCAGAGAAGGGTCAATATTGTGAACCTTAAACATAAATCTATATTCCGTATGATGAAGAACATGGAAGTACATTTTTGCTACCAATGTTATAGAGTAGGTTGCCAAGACATACTTTTCTTAGCTCTTTATATTCTCTACCATGTTCTCTTTATGAACGAACTCACTCCGACATTTTGGTGGCAACATCAATTAAATATGCATATTACCTAACAAAAAGAAGTACACATTTCGAAAGAAAATATCCATACAATCGAAAAAAATACGATTGACACAAATTGACAGCCATTTTCAGATTCAATTATAAGTGAGTTAAATGAATTACGCTACCAAGTAGCCCCTAATACTACTAGCATAAAGTACTATTTAATGTTCAAAAACAATAAACAAAATACATTTTTTATCAACTAATATGGTGAATTGAGAACTGGTAACAAACATTTTAAGAGAAACAATGATCAAGAAAGTGGACATTACGCTAGCTAACATTAACATAAACAAAAGTCTGCAAAACACTTACTTCGAGCAAAAGAGACTTGATCACACTGCAACTAGAAGCTTGCTCTGCCTGTTTACGCCATTGCTTTCTAAAAGCTGCACTCTGAAATGGGCCACCTATCAGACCAGTTAAGCTCTCCTCCATCAATATAATATATGTGGCAATACCAGGAAGACTTCCCTCACCACCCTTTGCAGGACGTAGACCACTAAGTATCTTCACAGCGCCCTTAATGGCATTTGATGCTGCAGCATTCAACAAGCATCCCCTCTTACTAGCGACAGAAGCCTTACAACTAAGACACCAACTGCATCTTTCCCTTGGTACTTCCACGAGTTTCTTTTCTGTATTCGGCCAAAAAAAGCGCACTGCTACTGATGAGAAAGCTTTAGCTTGAAGTAGAAAACTTGCAGATAATTGTTTACGCTTATTGTCTGAAACGCGATTCTCAGATGCCTGATTTTCTTCAGAAGAAAGGATAGCTAGACTAGCAGCAGCAGATGCCGCAAATTCTCCATGCAGGTAACTATTTATATATCCTTGAGGTTTGAAAGATGAACCCATGTATAAGCAACCATTTCCATGAGACACCATGACACCAGCATAAGTACCATTAATTTGTTCCAAGTAGTTACTGTGGCTTGAGGTATGCATAGCAGTCTTTACCAAATTTGGGCCATCTTGTTCAGTCCACTCAGAAGGAATAAGTTGCTGGTCAGCTGAACCAGTACATACACTGGATTTCACTTGAATTTGTTCAGATGGCAACGAATCCATAGGTGTGTTACTCTGTCTCGCTATAGAATCAATATTTGCCAGACAGAGACCATCAGGTCGGGAAACTGCACCGAGATTCTCATTCTGCATTGGTTCCATCGGGAAGCTGCCTAGAAGAGCATTTCCTGCACCATATTCAGTGACACAACTTGCAGTATTCTCTTCCCCATGACTTTCTGTAATCAAGGAATTAAGTGATGACGAAAGGCAACCACCTGTTGTACATTCTCCTTGCCTCCTAATTTCAGAAAGTTCACCATTGGGGAAAATGATATTGACTGGAAGTTCCCAGTACTGAATAATTCCTTTGCATATTTCCAAATATAAGGAATAATGCTGCACATTGGCATTGAGCGCTTGCAGGACCTTGGGTATGTCGTTGTCATAGTAGTATCTCACATTACAGTCTGAGCCAGCCAAAGCCTTCAACCTATAATAGACGATTAAAAATTACATTAAAAAGGAGAATCAGAGGTAGATTTCAGCATGAACTACTTGAGATTAAGGGCATTATATATCTCCACATAGAACATCCCATAATCAAATGCTGCAACTTAACAGAGTCAATAAATATAGAAGTTCAGAGACATACACAAGTAGATGATTGCAAGTGCCCATAAAGACTTGTCCATAGGAATCAACACCAAACACCTCTGATCCTTTCAGAGTTGTTCCCCTTGTAATTTTGGGCCCAAGCTCATTGACTGTGCACTCGGGACAATACCATGCTCCTTCTGGTATATACATCTTGGAAACACCAATGCACCTACCATGGTAAGATGATGGACAGCCATCACAGCAAAGTAATGTTCCATCCATACCGCAGAGACGGCACTCGTCACCATTACCATCTTGATCAACATCACGAATGGAATCTTGTCCACTAACTTTGGGAGCCAAAGAAGTAGTATTAGAAGAGACATTTGTTTCACTGTTTTCTTTACTAAGCTTGATGGCTTCTTGGTCCTTGCAGGCAGAAGTTTTAGAGTACCGTGGATGCACTCTGCGTGGTCCAATAACTGGGGCAAAAGCTGTACCGCCATCTGAATCAATTCCTACCTCTGATTCCTCGCGCATGTCAATTTCTTCTCTTAGCTCTTCAGAATCTAGGACACTGTCGCACAAGATCTGCAGAACTATGAGTTTCCTGCAGGCAGATAATGAGTAGTATTCCTTCTCCAAAGTATGGGGATAAAAACCTTTCCAACCATGTTCATCTGTGTATCCCATTCCCGTTAAATAATGAACTAGATAAGCAGCCCAAGTCATTGTATCAAGCAAGCTCCAATCAATGTTCCTACAAGCAGGCAGCAATAGTCAAGCTTCCAAAATGTACACTACTAAATTGTATAATTACATAGAAACCTAAATATGAAATCCTGTAAGCACGACTGCACTGACTCTTGCTTATGCTGAAATAAATACATTAGTTAAGCATTTCAAGATCTCCTCCATGAAAAGTACAGTGACAAGGAATATTCAACAAAAGTGAATAACTGCTACTGCTTGCAAAAATGATATATAATCAGCACGGAAAATATTCAAGCACATCCCAAACATACAAACAATGCCATGCCACGATTAATTAAAACAGCTGAACTGTTAGGAAAGTATGTCATTCAATGCCTTAATACAGGCAAAGTCAAACTGCATGAGGACACACTGTAATGGAACTTCATGTCATAAACCATCATTTGAATTTTTCTTCTGACAAGTTATCTAGCTTTTAGTTTATTTTTACCATGTCATAATCAAGGCATTCTTCAAGTTCAGTGATGCATTTTTCAGAAGGACAGCATGACAGGAAGCACCTCCCAAACAAAACCAAAACAACATTAAAATAAAACTGACTAGAACTTGGTCCAGCAGTTTTTCAAAAAATATCCTAGATGAAATAGGCAAATAAACTCACCTTACGCATTTTGATGCAAGCTCAGAACCATCAGATGACAGCTTTTCAAGGTGACGCCTCAAAACACGCATTAGAGCAACATGAATAGAGTCCAGCAACGAGTTTGGAACAGAACAGCTGAGTGCACCCACAAAGTCATCAAGTCCAAAGGGACTTAGAAACAATGTGGTGCTAAATGTCCGTAAAAAGCTATAAATGGATAAAAGGTGTGGTACATACTCCTCTGGAATACCAATATTGCCAGAAGATGGAGGCAGTTCAGGTGCAGGAACAAGAGGCTTTTCCACCTCTGAACTTAAATCCTGCTCCTCATCATCTTCAGACAAATCGCTCAGTGAATCAGCATCAGTATCTACTTGCATCTTCTCAAGTTTAACAGGACAATCATTCCTCAAGTCACTCGAATCTGGCACTTCTTCAATCCCATCAACTACAGCACTGATCGGATCAGCCTCAATCTCAACCTGAGAAGCAACATCCTTTACCTCCCTACCTGCCACCATTTCATTCAACTTTTTCTTCCTGTCCAACCATTCACCAACCAACTCATCCTCTTCAACCAAAACCTCTTTCAATTCACCCGTATCCAAATCTTCACAATCTCCATCATCATAATCCACCCTATACAACCCCGAATCATAAAACATAATCTTTCCCAAAAATAACCCATTTCCCTCAAATTCCTTCCTCACATACCTACCCACCAATGATTTAGGCTTCAATCCAACAGCCCTTTTCTTCCCATCTTGATCAACCTCCACATTTGTTACATCCTTTCTTCTCCTTTTCCTCCCTCTCCTTTCTGATCTACCCACACCACCCTCCATTCCAAAAACCCAACTCAATTCCCAATCCAATTCACACCATAAACCAAAAAAATCCAACAAAATAAAAATCTGGGGTCCCTTCGCTTCACTTAACAATCGCACTCTTTCAACAAAATCCACTCAAATTTTACCCTTTTATAGATTCTTCCTTCAGATCGCACAAACCCAACAAAGAAAACAAACAAATAAATCAGCAAAATCTTACCATTTTATACAAATCTATAACTACCCTTTACAGAAAAACACAAGTACAACAAACATAAATTACACAAAGATTATATAAAACACATAAAAATCTTACCTTTTTAAGCAAAAACCACAAGAACCGCCATTGAAAAGATAATGGAAGAAGGGAAATGTATAGATAAGAGAAATGGGAAAAAGGGTTATAGCCCTAAAAACGAAAAGGCAAAATCAAGATTCTTCAGTACCCAAAGTTTAATTGTGTGGGCTTTCTGGATATTGTTTTCCTTACCCAAAGCGTAACTCAGTGAGTCCAATTTTCTAACTCAATGACTCGGACAATATAATTCAAACAAAAAAAATCATTTCAATGTTTGATTGTTTTATGAAGGAAAATATTTTTCACCGACTAGGGAGGGAAATGACTTCCCTAGCTTTCTAGGCGATAGTTTTTTGACGTTATAACTATCAAATTTTTGACGACGGTTATTTTTCGTTGTAACTTTTGATTACGTATAACGATTTTAACGAATATTTAAAAATTATTATTAACTTTGGTAATTGGTTTTTTTATTTATTTATGATATTTGATTTACTAAATTATTATTGATCATTAAAAACTATATTTATTTAAAAGATAATTATCATTAATCAAATAATGTATCTTATGTTATTAAGTTCTATAAAACTCAAATAACATTTTGTATATACTTATTCTTATAAAAAAAAACATATTCATCATATGATCCAGCGAAATACGTCTTTATAAATCAATCATCACTTCATATAGCACTAGGAAGAATGATAAAAAAAATTACACGTTAAATTGTGTTTTTGTCCTCCTAACTATAAAAAAAATAGGCACTTATTAATATCTTATAAAACTTTATTTTTAATGTAGTATAATTCTTGAAGAATGTAAGAGTTGTAGTTGTGATTGTTTTTAAAAATATTCAAATTCAAACATAATTAAAAAAAAAAATCTTAACACGTGACTTTAAAAAGTATCATTTACCTATAACAAATTCAAATAGCTTGCACTACATCTTAATTTCAGCAATAACATGTATTTGATCATCAAAAAATTACCAATTATATGTTAATTCTTCAATGATTTCCTTTAATTTCTTGACACTAGTGTAGACCTACATTAATGAGTTCAAATAATTATAATCCAATAAAAACTTTGATGATACATGTCAAACACAATTAGTGACAACTGTTTATATTTACCAATATCGATTATAGTGAAACAATTGAAATTACTTCATCCTTAATTAAAAATTTTAAATTTGAATCTCCATAAATATATTTTATAATGCATGAATCTAAATTAATCGGCCTCAATATAAATATCTGACACACAAAATGAAAAACTCCCAAAAAATATCTATATCTATCTATCTATCTCTATATATATATTTTTTTTTAAAAAAAAGGGGGTGGGGGTAAGACAAAAAGGAAACAAAGCTAATCACCGTATAGTGAGTCAACTCGGTCCCATTTTAATTTCTATTAAACTTGTTTCTTTTTTTTTTTCTTTTTTTCTCAATTACACCAACCAAATAACAGAAAACTTATTGGCGGGAAGAATATGTTTTAATGATTTTGTGTTACCCGCCAAACATCTTTGTAACTTAAGAAGAAAAAAATGCTCTAAAATATTTTGCAACAATTTATATTCTTTTGGAATTTTACATTGATTGTCGTATTTTATAAAGCATTAGTATGTCCTATGCTAAGTAGCACAAATTTCATTTATACATTTAAATTATGATTTATTTTAATTAAACACTTAATAAAATATTTATATTATCTTGTTGTTAATTTGACTATCTAATAGATGCTTCAAAGTGCGTGCAGAAGTTTTCATCTTGTGTTCAACGAGTAAATTTTATTTAGACACTTGAACACATCATAAGTGGCCCTTTTAGACACAAGATGTTGATGTATTAAGTCGTTAAAATATCACAGTTATGCCTCATTTATTTTTATTGAAATTAATATATTTTGACTTAATAACCACTCCAATCATAAAATATGTACTAAAATTTAGACGTATGAATAAAAATAACCATTTGAATATTAATATATTGTTTTAAAATTTAGATATTAACTAATTAAGATTGATGATTTTTCAATATTTAAATATATAAAAAATGTCTTTATTTAAAACTTAATAAACATAAAATTCATCAAAATACGAAATTGATCTAACACCATATATATAGGGCAGTTGGTGGTGGTAATGACTAGGGATGGTGGTCACGGGCGCCCGTTAGGAATGATATTAGTTAGTAAAGGTATCGTGGGTAGTAGCTAGTAGTGACGGTGACAAACAATTGTGGGTGATGATGGTACATGATTGCTAGTGGCGACTGATAGTTGTGGTGAATGGTGATGGTGACGGTTGATAATAAATAGTGACCATTGATAAGTATGATTATTTGTATTGATCAAAGATTGTTGTGGTAATGGTGATTGGTGATTATATTTGCAAATCTTAGTCAACGACGATAACAACTAATTGTGGTAATCGACAGTAATGGTGGTTATGGATAGTGATAGTTAATAATGGTAGGCATCGATAACAATAATTGATCATCGATGGCGATGAATATAGTGGTGAATTGACGAAATTAGTAAAATGTATGTCTAACATTAAGATCGTTGTTAAATTTAAACGAATGAAAATCTTCGTATGATCTCTAGATAGCTTATTTTTTCTTACCCCCTCCCCATTCCTCAGGAACTCATATCCCTTTTTATTCCTTTGGTGATTCGAACTCACAAATTAAGAATTGAAAGTGAAAGATATTTATCATCTGAATGACTCGCTCTTATCTAATAGCTTGTTTTAATATTTGTTATATATATATATATATATATATTATTACCTTAAATGCCATATTTGTCTTAATTGTTCTTTTCTTTTTTTATAATACTATAAATTTATTTTTTAAATTATTAATGCGTAACATTATAAAACAACACCCAAAAAAATAATAATGTCCTTCTAAAGATATATTAGTAATATACACGTATCATGTGATGCATCAACCATATATGATACTAACTTCTTCAAAATTTAAAATTATGAGGGACACAACTACTATTATGAAGTTGCTAGCAACCATATTTTGTTGAATGACTCGAACAAAAGAAAACAAATAAGCATGTATTGAGTAATCTACAATTTCTTAAATTTGTAGCTTATTTAGATACTCAAATTATAGCATGGTTTAATAAAACATATAAATATATGATATATTATTTTTATTAAATATTTTTTATTCATATTTTGGAAAACAATTTGTGCATGTTTACAATCGCTCATTGCGTAGATATACTAATCAATAAAACGTATCTCTCTTTAATTACACACATTAACATCATCTGGAACACGAATAAAGTTTTACGACTTACTCATTTTGAGTTCCATCTTGTATCAGTTGTCCACTTTTTCTTTTACACGCCCTTTAGTAATCATAAATAAGAAAGATAGTTTTACTAATTTTTCTCTTAAGAACCTTTTTGGAACTTTACCAACTTATTTAAACTCTTTAAGAAAAAATCTTTAATTTATAAATTTACGACAACTACTTTCAATAATGTCGATAACTAATATGAGACGGATAAAGTATTAAGATTACACATATTATTAAATGAAGTAACATATTTCTAGTGATCCACATAACGGCATGAGAATAGTCATAAAGATTCTTTCGATGCACTTTATCATATATTCAGTTGTTCGGAAGTCGGAACATTAACTCCAATATAGGCGGGAACTTGTAATACACCCGCATTGCAATTCTATTTTCATAAACAAATAAAAAATCAACTCGTGTTATGAAAGTAATTAAGTTATAAGAAGGGTAAGTAAAATATAGAAAGCAAATAAATAAGAAGAGGAGAGGAAGAACAATAAAATTTTCTTTTGAAACTTTGATTTTCTTGCCACTCTTTGCATTTTACATTGTCTTATTTATAGGCATAAATATGACAATAATTGGAGAGGACAAAACTTAGTGGAAGGGAAAAGAGAAAGGGGAAAAGCAGAAGAAAAAAATGAGAAAGAAGAAAGGGACAACCACTACTTGTATAACACTCCCCCTTGTATGTCCACGTGAAATATGTCTCATTAAAAACTTTACAAGAAATAATATACATAGTTATCCTGAACACCCATAGATATTGTGCCTCGTTAAAACCTTGCTAAGAAAAACTCAGTGGAAAAAAGCCTAGTAAAGGGAAAAGAGTACACACTTCTAATAATATGTCTTGAGTGCTGCCTCATTAAAAACCTTACAAGAAAAAATAGTAGGACAAAACCTTGGTTAAGAAAAAAAGAGTACAACGCGTATTTTATTCCCCCTGATGAAAACTTCATTTGATATTTTGGAGACGACGCATTCCAATCTTATATCTTAGTTTCTCAAAAGTTGATGTTGGTAATGCCTTTGTGAATAAATCTGCAAGACTATCACTTGAATGAACTTGTTGTACACCAATATCACCATTCTTCTGAAGATCATGTGTAAAAAATAATTTTGGTAAAATATATTTTGTTCTGTCTACTTTTATGAAGTCATCCTTCAATTGAGTTATGCAAGCGGCATTGTCTTCGAATATAACTATGGGTACTTTGACATCATTTTTCAGGCCGCATATTTCTTTGATGAACTGTATCATTGATCTCAACCACACTCATTCTCTACTTGTTTCATAAATTGCTATTATTTCAGCATGATTTGAAGAAGTAGCAACAATAGACTGCTTTGTAGATTGTCATGATATAGTAGTTCCTCCGTATGTAAATAGATAGCCTGTCTGAGATCGAGCTTTATGTGGGTCTGATAAACAACTTGCATCTGCATAACCAATAAGGTCTTCACAACATTTGTTAGTATAAAATAAACCCATATCAATGGTATCCTTTAGGTATCGCAAAATATGCTTGATACCGTTCCAATGTCTTTGCGTTTGGGATGAATTATACCTTGCCAACAAATTAACAGAAAATATTATATCAGGCCTGATTGCGTTAGCAAGATACATAAGTTCACCAATAGCACTAAGATATGGTACTTCAGGACCAAAAAATTCTTCATTCTATTCTGGAGGTCAAAATGTATCTTTATTCACTTCAAGTGAACGAACAACCATTTGAGTATTTAATGGATGTGCTTTGTCCATGTAAAATCATTTTAAGATTTTCTCAGTGTGGGCAGATTGGTGGACAAAGACCCCGTTTGTTAAATGTTCAATTTGCAGACCCAGACAAAGTTTTGTCTTTCAAAGATCTTTCATTTCAATTTTTTTCTTTAGATATTCAATCGCCTTTTGGACCTGTTCAAGGGTTCCAATGAGATTTATGTCATCAACATAAACGGCGAGTATAACAAACTCTGATTCCGTTTTCTTTATAAAAATACATGGACAAATGACATCATTTATATAACATTCATTTATCAAGTACTCATTAAGGCGATTATACCACATATGCCCTGATTATTTCAGACCATATAATGATCTTTGCAATTTCATCGAGTACATCTCCCTAGAGTTAGTACATGCTTCAGGCAATTTTAATCCTTCTGGATTTTCATGTAAATTTCATTATCAAGTGAACCATAAAGGTAAGCTGTAACTGCATTTATTAGATGTATTTCAAGATTTTTATGTACAGCTAGACTGATGAGATATCGAAAAGTTATTCCATACATAACAGGTGAATATGTTTCTTCATAGTTGACCCCGGGTCTTTGAGTAAATCCTTGTGCAACAAGGCATGCCTTATATCTTACAATTTCATTTCTCTCATTTCGTTTTTGCACAAAAACCCATTTATAGCCAATTGGTTTTACGCCTTTAGGAGTTTGGACTACAGGTCCAAAAATATCACGTTTAGCAAGTGAGTCTAATTCTGATTGAATTGTCTTTTGCCATTATCGATATTCTTTGACAGATTTAGGCTCAAGACTTTCACTATCTTGCATGAGGTTAGGTGCAACATTATATGCAAAAACATTATCAATCGTGATTTTCGATCGATCTAAATTTATCTCATCACTGGTAGAACTTATTGAAAGTTTTTCATTCACTTGAGTCTAGGGTTCACTAATTTCTTCAGGAATATCAGGATTACTCAAATCTTGACCTTCTTTACGAGGTTCTTTTGTAGTATCATTTTTATTACTCCTCACGCTTCTCTTTCTAGGATTTTTATCCTTTGAACCCAATGATCCACCACGCTTCAGGCGTGTTTGGATTTCAGAAACTATGATACTAGTAGATGATCCTTTGGGGACATCAATCCAGACAGGCACATTCATTGCAGGGATATGTGACTTAATTATTCGTTTCAAATCAGTAAATACATTTAGCATTTGATTTTCTATTTTCTGTAAGTGGATGATCTTCTGAACCTCCTGCTCACATGTGAGAGTAAATGGATCAAAATGAGATAGTGATGAAACTTTCCACGCAATTTCTCTTTTGAGTTCTTTTTTCTCGCCCCCTAATTGAGGGAAAGTTATTTCGTCAAACCGACAATCTGCAAATAGAGCAGTAAATAAGTCTCATATCAACGGTTCAAAGTAACGAATTATGAAAGGTGAGTCAAACCCAACATATATGTCCAACCTTTGTTAAGGGCCCATCTTTGTACGTTGCGGTGGTGCTACAGGCACGTATACCGCACAACCAAAAATTTGTAGATGGGCTATATTTGGCTCATGACCAAATACTAATTGTGATGGAGAGTATTTATTATGATTTGTCGGTCTGAGACTTACAAGTGCTGTTGCATGTAAGATAATATTACCCCAAACAGTAATTTGTCAATTTTGTTTTCATTAGTAAAGGTCTTGTTATCAATTGTAGGTGCTTAATAAATGACTCTGCAAGGCTATTTTGAGTATGAACATGCGCAATAGAATGTTCAATTTTTATTTCAATTGATAAGCAATAATCATCAAAAGCTTTGGATATAAACTCTCCAGCATTATCAAGACGAATAACCTTAATTGGATAATCTGGGAATTGCGCCCTTAATCTTATTATTTGTGCTAATAACTCCGCAAACGTTAGGTTGTGAGATGATAAGAGGCACACATGAGACCATCTAGATGATGCATTTATTAGGACCATAAAATATCTAAACAATCCACTAGGTGGATGAGTAGGTCCACATATATTCCTATGTATACGTTCTAAAAAGCCAGGAGATTCGATGCCAACCTTCAGAATTGATGGTCTGACAATTAATTTGCCTTTATAACAAGCATCACATGAAAATTCATCATTCATAAGAATCTTCAGGTTTTATAACGTATGTCCAATTGAATTTTCAAGAATTCATCTCATCATTATTGATCCAGGATGACCTATTCGATCATGCCATAGAACAAATGTATTTAGATCTGTAAACTTTTGGTTTACGATCAAATGTGCTTCAATTACATTAATTTTTGCATAATATAGGCCAAACGACAAAGTTGGTCATTTTTTCCAAAATATATTTCCAGCTCAAGACACTCTTGGTTATACCAAGGTATTTAGTATTCATTTCATTTAGTGTCTCAACATGATTTCAATTTTTACGGATATCTTTAAAACTTAACAAATTTTTTGGGGATTTAGAAGAGAATAATGCATTTTCTATAACAATCTTTGTCCCCTTAGGCAGAAATATAGTATCTCTTCTGAAGCCTTCAATAATTTTTGAATTACCCAAAATTGTAGTAACATTTGCGTTTCTTCTAAGCAAGTAAGAAAAATATTTTTTGTCTTTAAAAATGGAATGAGTCGTTCCACTATCAATTACACGAATATCCTCGTGATTGATCATTAATCCAAATAAAATTTGAGGCATATCCATATTTTTCTTCAGAAAGAAATAAGGTAAACGTTATAATTAAAATATGACTCGTTATACAAATTTTATTTATTTACATTAATTAGAAAAATATAAACATATGATT
The DNA here is from genome assembly GCF_947179165.1 of Solanum dulcamara. Taxonomy (NCBI): domain Eukaryota; kingdom Viridiplantae; phylum Streptophyta; class Magnoliopsida; order Solanales; family Solanaceae; genus Solanum; species Solanum dulcamara. Next base: position 75,639,311 of record NC_077245.1, read on the forward strand.
TAGTACAGACAAATAAAAAAAATTATCTAAATATTATCAGGGTTATCAATATTCATATTTTCTTTTGGAAAATTGAAGAAATCAGTTACATCCAGATGTATAGGCTCAATATTATCTTCAGAGATGAAATTTGTCTCTGGATTATTTTCTGTCCTCTTCAAGGATGGTTGATATAGCTGAACCAGACATTTTGATGACCGACATGTCCGTGACCAGTGCCCTATACCTCCATATCTATGATATATATACTTTCTGATTTTTTCTTTGGTCTAGCTTCTGCTTTCACTTTTCTTTTTATATTGCTGATCATTTCTTGGTGCCAACCGAGCATCATGATTATAATTTTTTCTTCGACCACGATCACGACTACGACTGGGGCCATGACCTCTTTTTCGTTGGTTATAGTTTGCCTGATTCACTTCAGAGAGTGGCAAAGAACCAATGGGCCGACTATCATGATTTTTCATTAATAGTTCGTTGTGGCATTCAGCAATAAGAAGGTGAGAAAGTAATCCAGAATATTTTTTAAACCCTTTTCACGATATTACTGTTGCAGGAGTATATTCGCGGGGAAAAATGTGAATTATGTTTTTTCAAGTTTATCTTGCTGAGTGATTTCTTCTCCGCATAAATTTAACTGAACTATAATTTTAAACAAGACAGAATTATATTCAGTTATATTTTTAAAATCCATTAATCTCAAATTGAGCCAATCATGCAGTGCCTATGGAATGATGACCAACTTCAGGTGGTCATATCTTTCTTTTAGATTCTTCCACAGTTTAAGAGGGTCATTTAATGTGAGATACTGTAATTTTAACCCCTCGTCAAGATGGTGGCGGAGGAATATCATGGGTTTGACACAGTCTTGACTAGATGCCATATTGTCATCTTTGACGGTGTCTGCCAGATCCATCGATTCTAAGTGTATTTCTGTATCTAATGTCCATAATGAGTAGCCTTTTTCAGATATATCAAGAACAACAAATTCAAGTTTAGAGATATTCGACATTTTAAGAAAATAAAATTCTTACCCTTTTTGTTATTTTTTTAAAATTGCTTAAAGTGATGGAGGCTCGTGCTGATAACGTGTTATGAAAGTAATTAAGTTATGAGAAGGGTAAGTAAAATACAGAAAGCAAATAAATAAGAAGAGGAGAGGAAGAACAATAAAATTTTCTTTTTGGAACTTTGATTTTGTTGCTACTCTTTACATGTTACACTGCATTATTTATAGGTAGAAATATGATAATAATTGGGGAGGACAAAACTTAGTGAAAGGGCAAAAGAGAAACGGGAAAAGCAGAAGAAAAAAAATGAGAAAGAAGAAAGGGACAGCCACCCACTTGTACAGCAACCCGCCATTTCTAAACCCGTTTAGGGTTTTTCAAATTTTCACTATTTTCTTCACCAAATTCAAATTCAATTGGGGATTTTGGGAATTCACTGTAATCATCGCCCTTTTTTTTGTGGGAATTCACTGTAATGGCGGGGAACAAAGTCACTGAGGAGCTTGTTTCAATGGTACGTTCCATTGTTGGCGATGAATATACAGAGATGGACATAATTAGATCACTTCACATGGCGAAAAACGATCCTACAGCTGCAATAAACATCATTTTTGACACCCCGAGTTTCAAGAAAATCGAAATTCGCAATACCCATTTCAATTCTGAAGCTGAAAATGTACGTAGTAATAGTGGTAAGATCAAAGAATCTGTGATTAGTACAGTTTCTTCAATTGTGGGTTTGGATACTGAAAGTGAATTTGGGGATAATGGGTTGGTGGGTAAGAGGGCTGGATGTGATATGGGTAGTGAATATGGGAGTAATGGGTTGGTGGGTAAGAGGGCTGGGTGTGATATGGGGAGGGAATGTGGGAGTAATGAATTGGTGGGTAAGAGGGCTGGGTGTGATATGGGGAGTGAATGGTGGTATGTGGGGTGTGGTGAGGTTGCTGGTATGTCAACTTGTAAAGGGAGGATTTTGAAGCCTGGTGATGAAGTTGATTTTACATTCCCGGTGGAGAAGAAATTGAGTTCACCTTCACGTGGGAAGTTTGGCAGTGGACGAGGGCGTCAAGCAGCTGCCTGTTCTGAAATTGTAAGGTTTTCTACAATGGCTTGTGGAGAGGTACTGTTTTCTTTATGTTTCTTCCCTTTAAATCTCTCTCCTTTTATTGCATTTGATGGAATTCCCCTAGCCAAATAAACATATAAAGAAAATGGAAGAAGGAAGTTGCCAAGGCTTTACATTAGTCAAGTTGCATTCAAAACCAATGTGGATCTAGGACAGTGGTTGTGTCCTGGAGAGGATGGTCTAGTGGTTGAGGCCGGTGGGGGATGTAGAAGGCTTCTGTAGCTCCGAAAAACCCACAACTTTAGGCTTGAAACCTTTATATTTATATATATATATATATATGTATAGTTAGATTTATATACTGGAACCACCAAAGAATTTGATGAGATGAACATGATCCTCTACCCTTAACCGGATGTCTTGTGTTCAAGCATGGGAAATGGAGAATCTGAATTAGTCAGGCCAGTAGGTACCATGAACTTATAATTCGTATTAGTAAGGCCAGTAGGACTGGTTGGTTATACCAAAAAAAGATACTCCCTCCATTTCAATTTGTTTGTCTTACTTTCCTTTTTAATTCGTTTAAAAAGAATGCCTCTTTCTTTTATCGGCAAGTTTTTAATTCTAACTTTTCACATGACATGTTTATGACTACAAGATTAAAAGACATTTTGATACATTCTACATATATTTAATTTAAGACCACAAGGTTCAAAAATCTTTTTTACTTTCTTAAACTCCGTGCTAAGTCAAAATCAAACAAACAAATTGAAACGGGGGAGTATATATTTCAGAACACACCGCTTCTAAATCCTGGATCCACCACTCATTGGGGCATGCGAGTGATAACTTTGAGATTCCATGTTCAAATCCAAGCTACAACACTTGTTGTGAACTCATCTACTCCAGTCTTAGTGCGTAGAATTACCTTGGCAACTTCTGCTCTTGGGCTGGATAAGTTGTCTGGTGGATTAGTTAAGATCTGAGCAAGTTGGTCCGAAGAACACCCATATCTAAAAAGAAAAAAGAAGAGAGGTTAAATGCAGTGTTGCATCATTTTAATATATGTTCTCTTACACATAAATATTGTTTGAGCTTGGGGCAGTGGGTGCACCTGGTTCTGCTTTAGAGAGTGTCTGAATATGGAGTGAATTGGTCAGAAGAAAGTTTATTGAAAATTAGTTTTTTAAGGGTGTGATAGAGGGGAATGCTAGACCTTTCTTGATGGAATTCTGTTTGATAAGCCTAAGTTTTTTGTGGTTATTTGTTGTGGAATGACAGATTGGGCGTATTCCAAATGAATGGGCTCGATGTATTCTGCCACTGGTGAGAGATAAGAAGATTAGAATTGAAGGGTGTTGCAAATCGGCCCCTAATATATTGGGGATTATGGACTCTGTCCTTTTGTCTGTCAGGTACTCTGATAGTAGTTTAATTGTAGTGTAGTTCAACATTTGAGTTGAGGAATCCAGTTTCACAAGACATGATACAGACGGTGGTGATTTTGATCAACTTTTCCTTATATGCAGAGTGCATATTAACAGTTCCATGTTTCGTAAAAGCCATCAGACATCACTAAAGGCTAGAAGCAATCCCGCAGATGATACAGTTGTTCACCCCCTTCCGACTTTGTTCTATTTGCTCGGGCTTACTCCATTTAAGAAGGTGATAATTTTTTCCTTGGTTCTTTACGCTTTAGGAAATAGTTGATGCTTTCTGATCATAGCTATTATGGATTATAACCCTCTTGCGACAACTTGTTTATCAGTTGGAATCAGCATATCCTGCCTAGTTATAAGAATGCATCTCATCGATGATTGAGTGAGATTAATTCATAATTTCTTTCTTGATCATTATTAGGCAGAGTTTACTCCAGCTGATTTATACACGAGGAAGCGGCCTTTGAACGAACAGGTAAGACAAGAAGAGAGTTTCCACTCGCTTTTCTCTGTCTCTTGCTCCACTTTATACTATTAAAGTAGAGTAGCAAGGTGTTGTTCTAGGGTTGCACAGTTTCTCTTAGATCAGCTGTGACCTACAACTGATTAAAATGTTGAGTTTTAATGCTTCATTTGTCTCCACAGGAAAGCTCTGGAGGTCCTGCCTCATTATTGCGTGCAAACTTGTCCAAAAGCTCCTCATCTGCAGATGGAGATAAAGTTGAGAATGATGAGTCAATTTCTGATACTGATCTTGACTATATTGTTGGTTTAGCTGATAGCTCAAAGCTACAGGTATGGCCAACTCAACAGTGTTCTTTTGCCTATTGAGTTCTTTGTGCTTGTTGAATACTTTACGATCATATTTTAGGAAATGGAACCACCAAGTACGCTCCAGTGCGAACTGCGACCCTATCAGAAGCAGGCGCTTCATTGGATGACGCAACTGGAGAGGGGAAGAAACACAGATGAAGCAGCAACTACTCTGCATCCATGTTGGAATGCTTACCGCCTGAAAGATGAGTATGTGAATGTTGTCTCTCATGCTTTTACCATTTATTTTCACATTCTGTACGCTAAATATTCATTTCAGGAGGGAGCTTGTTGTTTACTTGAATGCATTTTCGGGCGATGCGACCACTGAATTTCCAAGTACCCTTGAAACGGCTAGAGGAGGGGTATGTTGATGCTATGCTTCTTTTACTTTTTGGGATATTTTGTTTGTTAGTGGTATATATGCACTTTCCACCTAATGACTTGAGAGTATTCTGAAGATTTTGGCAGATTCCATGGGGCTAGGGAAGACTATAATGACTATATCTCTCCTCCTCAGTCATTCTGAAAGAGGTGGATCATCAGGAAGCCAATCTACAAGTCAGCTGTCTAGTGAAAATGGTGAAGCTAGTAATATCTTAGGTCATTCTCCAACTTTTGCGAAGAAAGCAAAATTCTCTAGTCTTGATAAGCTTATGAAACATAAGCCGATACTCATTTCTGGTGGCAATCTGATTATATGTCCAATGACACTACTAGGTCAATGGAAGGTACTTCATATCGGCTTCAACTGTAAACATTAGTATTACTATTTTTTTAGGAACTAAAATGGTGCATTAGGCATATTCAGCTCTACAATTGTCAAAACAAAAGAAAATAAAACGGATTCACATATTACATATAGATATGTAAAGATGAATTCGTCACTTGTAGGCAGAGATTGAGGCCCATGCACAAGCTGGGGCTCTATCTGTGTATGTTTACTATGGGCAGACAAGATCAAAGGATGCAAAAGTGCTTGCCCGAAGTGATGTTGTGCTAACGACATATGGGGTGTTGGCCTCCGAATTTTCTACTGAGGTATCTTTTTGATTCTTCAAACTGTAGTTTTAGTTTCTGCGTTCACCTTGTTTGCCTATTGTTACTACTTTGCGCTAATTTGGTCTAGGTCCTTGTGTCTTCATTTATGTTCTGTACTCATGTAGAATGCTGAGGACAGTGGGGGCCTTCTCTCTATTAGATGGTTTAGAGTGGTGCTTGATGAGGCGCATACTATCAAATCCTCTAAAAGCCAAATCTCAAATGCTGCCGCTGCTCTTATTGCTGACCGTCGGTGGTGTCTTACTGGTACCCCTATCCAGGTATCCAGTGTTACCGTTGGAAAACTTTGTTAATAAATTATTAGCATTATTTGGAGATTAAAGTTTCTTTTTCCTACAATGTAAAACATACTGTTTTGCTATTTTCATAGTTCTTCTCAGAGAGATAAAAGCTGTTGGATTAGATTCATACAAATGCTACATTATTAAGGCTTTGGTCCATCTCTTTTATTGCTAGACTGGCCATGTGTCTTATTATAATGACTTTCTAAGTTTCAAGCATGCCTTGAACCTTGAGTATTTGTCTTCGATGTTTCAAAGCCAAATCAGTTGTTCAAACTTAAATTGTCTGAACTGATTGTAAATGCTAGTTTTTCTGTGTGTAAGTTGAGATACAAGTTCATGCTTCTCTTCTTTCCCTACCTTCCAGAGGGAAAATAATATAGATCTTTGGAAAAACTGATGTTCTCCAGCACTCTATCTTTTATCAGATGATCTAGATATTCACCTCTTTTACCCAGTATGCAGTCATATTCTTTCAGATAGATCCTTCTTGGCTGGTCCTGAGCCTGTTGTTGGATCTCTATGGTACTAATGCTGCAGTTTTGGTATAACATCATAGCTTAGAAGAATTATCTTATCAAGACACCTAGTGAAGTACTTCTAAGCAGTTTTGTTGGATGAGGTCTTAGTTAATCAGACCGTTTTGCAAGCTTCACCATATTTGAGATTGAGATACCTTTTGCTCAGTTAGGTTTCCATCAGCTGATTATTACTAGTACACTTGAGGATACCACTCATTTGAGTAGGTAATCTTAGCTAGATATTAGTTTCCCCTTAATTTAGTTCAGACATTTTTCTGGATATTTCTTTAAATCTAGCATTTGTTGCCATCTTATAGTGGTTTACCATTACTCATCTGCTTTTCCAAGATAAGGTATATTGATATTCACCTCATTTTGTTATGGGACTTACAGTTTTCCTCTGACAGAACAATCTGGAGGATATTTACAGTCTACTAAGATTTTTGAGAGTCGAACCATGGGGAAGCTGGGCATGGTAAGATGTGGATCCGTTGCATATAACCTTCAAACTTGTTTATCATCATGAAGCTTATCAGACAGTGTGGTGGGGTACTCTTATTCTCTGAATGAATATATAATTATGTTTTGAAATGTTATAGATGGGTCTTGAATTGTTGATGACTGATGCTATTTCTAAGATTCTCTACCTTTGTGTACACTGGGTATGTTGTTGTTGTGTACGCCTTGCATTAGATAGGAGACTGTAGAAAGTGTAGGCTGTAGCATATACCTTTTATTGGGACTTTGCAGTTTGCCCCCATCTGTCAAATGATCTACAGCAGCTTGATTTTTCATTCATATGGTTTTGAATTAATTATCCATTGCTGTGACTTCAACTAAAACCTCACTAATCTTGCTGGAATTAGTCTTGATCCTTGCCATTTTGGTATGAGGAGATTGGCTGTGGTGCTGCTACAAGTGCTGTTCCTTTTTGTATTTGGGGAAATATGAAGCTAAGTTCTGTGTGAGAGAGTTATTTTCACAGTTGATTGAATTTTCTCATGTTACTGTAATGCCATTCAACCTGTTGTCTGCTTGATCATATTTAGGTGGAACAAGCTTATTCAGAAACCTTTTGAGGAGGGAGATGAGAGCGGGCTAAAGTTGGTTCAATCAATATTAAGTCTGATTATGTTGAGAAGAACAAAATCTAGTACAGATAGAGAAGGAAGGTTGGAATTATCCCTGGGATTCACTAATGTTATTTCTTTGTCGTCTTCTTTTGTTTGGTTTCGTTTGTAATGGTTACTTTTAGGTTTGTTGAAATGTTATATTGCTTCTCGTATTATTGCATCGCAGACCAATTTTAGTTCTACCACCAGCAGATATTCAAGTGATGTATTGTGAACTTACAGAAGCAGAGCGCGACTTCTATGATGCATTGTATAAAAGATCCAAGGTTTTACCATCATTGATCACTCTGTTCATGAAATATTTTATCCTTAGATACCCTTTGTACCTTTATTTCCTTTACAATAGTCCTATATCTCCAATATCAGGTGAAGTTTGATCAGTTTGTTGAGCAAGGACGGGTTCTCCACAACTATGCTTCTATATTGGAGTTGCTTTTGCGACTTCGTCAATGTTGTGACCATCCGTTTCTTGTCATGAGGTTTGGACTTTTATTTATGCGCTTATATCTATCTGTTGAGTTTGTTATTTAGTGGTTTCTTCTTGTCTAAATGAACTTATACTCCAGAAAAATTGTTGTGTAACTTTCTAACAGGCACTTATTTATTCTGTGTTGATGAGTTCAAGCTTTGGTTTGGTGTTTAAGTTTATTCTCAATGTATGTGATTGTCATTACTCCCTCTGTCCCAAATAAATATTCCTATTTCTCATTATTCTCAACTTGACCAATTTTTGTAATTCAATTATGTGAGAAGACAAGAGTTTGAGAGAGAACTCAACTTGATTATTCCCACAAGCTATTGGGGTTTAAATAGCTAATTATACATATCCTAAAAAGGAAAGGAAATTAATACCTAATCAAGCTACCTATTATATTTACACATATGCTATAGAATATTCCTAGGATTCTAATACTCCCCCTCAATCTGGTGATTACAAATTATACGTACCAAACTGTTACATATATAACTTGTTTTGGGACCGGCTAGGGACTTGGTGAACATGTCTGCAAACTGACCACTTGACCACACGAACCTTGTGACGATTGTCTCCTCAGAGTACCTTTTCTCACAAAATGACAATCAATCTCTATGTATTTGGTCCTCTCATGAAATACTAGATTCAATGCAATGTGAAGTGCAGCTTGATTATCGCACACAAGTTCCATTCCTTTAGTATCTCCAAATTTCAACTCCTTTAGTAGTTGCTTGATCCATATGAGTTCACATGTTGCCACTGCCATAGCCTGATATTCTGCTTCTGCACTAGATCTAGCAACCACATTTTGTTTCTTACTTTTCTAAGACACCTAATTACCCCCAACTAGAACACAATATCCAGAAGTGGATCGTCTGTCAGAGGGTGACCTTGCCCAATTTGCATTGAATGTCCAATAATTTTCTCATGTCCTCGGTCTTTGTAAAGTAGTCCTTTCCTTGGAGCAAATTTTATGTATCGAAGAATGCGAATAATTGCATTCTAGTGACTATCACAAGGAGAATTCAAGAACCGACTTACGACACTAACTGGGAAAGTAATATCAGGTCGAGTAACTGTGAGATAATTCAACTTTCCTACCAGCCTTCTACATCTTCCTGGATCGCTAAGAAGCTCCCCCTGACCTGGTAGGAGCTTAACATTTGAATCCATTGGAAAATCAATAGGCCTACAATTTGTCATCCCTGTCTCTTCAAGAATATCAAGTGCATACTTCCGTTGTGAAATGGCAATTCCTGATTTGGATTGAGCAACCTCAATGCCCAAGAAGTACCTCAATTGACCAAGATCCTTAGTTTGAAAGTACTGGAAAAGGTGATGTTTCAATTCGGTAATTCCCTCATCATCATTGCTTGTGATAACTATGTCATCAACATACACTACCAAATACATACACAAACCTAGATTAGAGTGACAATAGGACACAAAATGATCATCTTCACTTCGCACCATGCCAAACTCCTGAATAACCATGCTAAATTTCTCAAACCATGCTCTAGAGACTGCTTCAGGCCATAGAGTGCTCGTCGTAGTCTGCGCACCATGTTACTATACTTCTTCTGAGCAACAAAACCAATTGGTTGCTCCATATATACCTTATCTTCGAGATCTCCATGAAGAAAGACATTTTTAATATCCAACTAGAAAAGCGGCCAATGACGAACCGCAACCATGGATAAAAAGAGATGTATTGAAGCAATCTTGGCCACAGGAAAGAAAGTATCACCATAGTCAAGACCAAAAATCTATGTATAACCCTTCGCCACTAGTCGAGCTTTTAGGTGATCAATCTGTCCATCGAGGCCAACCTTCACTGTATATACTCAACGACAACCAACTGTAGATTTATCTAGAGGTAAAGGAACAAGCTCCCAAGTACCACTTGAGTGTAAGGCAGACATCTCTTCAGTCATAGCTTGAGCTTGTTGCCAGCCTGGATGAAAAAGAACTTCACCTGTAGTCTTAGGAATAGACACAGATGATAGTGATGATACAAAGGTTGAATGGGCCAGTGACAAACGATGATAGTTCACACAAGTATAGATATGATGCGGGTTACGAGTAGAGCAATTAGCTTTTCGACTGGCAATGGAAGGACTCTGTATAGACAAGTCCTCAGTAGGCAAGGATTCTGGTTGTGGGCGTGAATCATCTGGGCGTAGACGACGATGATAGGTTAATAGTGGTGGAGGTGCAAAGGATGAAGATGGAGTCATAGAAGATGATGTGGAAGGATAGACTATGGTGGGATCCCCAAAAGATGAAATTGGTAGAACCTCAGAAATAGCTAATTGTTTAGCAGAAAAGGATGTAAAGTAGCTTTGACCTTCAAAAAAAGTAACATCAACGGATATAAGGTATCACTGGAGGTCAGGTGAGAAGCATCGATATCCCCTCTGTACCCTTGAGTAACCGAGAAAGACATATTTAAGAGCCAATGGAGCAAAATTGTTTTTTCCTGGAGTAGGTGTATGAATAAAGCATGTGCTCCCAAAGGTGCGTGGTGGAAGAGAGGATAAGCTTGACTGGGGAAACAAAATAGAGTGCGGTACCTCATTTTGAATAGCAGAGGAAGGCATACAGTTAATCAGATAATAAGAGGCGAGCACTGTGTCCCCTCAAAAACACAAAGGAACATTTGCTTGTATGAGAAAAGTGCATACAATCTCGACAATATGCCTATTTTTTCTCTCTGCAATCCCATTTTGTTGTGCAGTGTAAGGACAAGATGTATGATGAAGAATTCTGTGGGTAGACATAAATTGTTTAAATTGGGATGGTAAATATTCACGTGCATTATCACTATGGAAAGTGCGAATAGAAAAACCAAATCGATTTATTTCAGCACAGAAAGTTTGAAATATGGAAAATAATGCCGAACGATCTTTCATTAAGAACATCCAAGTGCACCTTGAGTAATTATCAATAAAAGTAGCAAAATACTTAAAACCCAATGTAGAACTGACTTTACTAGGACCCCAAATATCAGAATGAACTAAATGAAAAAGAGACTTGGCACGATTATTAGGACTACGTGGAAAAGTAGCTCGGGTGTGCTTCCCCAATTGACATCACTCACAATCTAGCTTAGACAATTTGGACAAGCTAGGTACCATCTTTTGAAGTTTAGATAAACTAGGGTGTCCCAATCATCTGTGGATTAAATCTGGAGAGTCTGAGACTGAACAAACTGTAGTGGATCTGAGAATTGAGATAATAAAGTCCATTTGACTCATGACCTTCACCAATCATCCATTCCGTACTGAGGTCTTGTATATCAAAGAAGCCACTAAAAAATGAGACGAAACAATTTAAAACCTTAGCTAAACGACTTATTGGCAAGAGGCTAAAGGGACAACTAGAGACAAAAAGAACATTATTTAGAGTCAAGGAAGGTAAGGGATTGACTTGACCGACTCCGGCTGCCATGGCATGAGAACCATTAGCTAATGTAACAGTGGGAAGGGATTGAGAGTAAGTAATATTAGACAACAAAGATTTGTTACCAAAAAATGTGGCCAGAAGCGCCTGAGTCCATGACCCAAGGGTCCAAGTGTAGTGGACTGTGAGATATAAGCAACATGATCAACATGATTACCAACTTGGGCAACGAAAGCTATTGATGAAGATGTCTGCTTACTCACCTGATATTGAAGAAAGTCATTGTATTCTACCTCAGACAAAGAGAATAATTGATTGGTTGGATTACCAGTGGATTCAGTTTGAGCAACATGAGAATTCTTTGGTTTACCATGTAGAGAGTAGCACACATCATGAGTATGACCCAATTTGTTACAATAGCTACATCTTGGTTATTGTTTCCCATAACGGTTCCATGTCGATTTCCAGTCTGAAATGCAGTTTGAGATGCTAGGACAGAAGAATCTGCAGGTGGTATTGGATGACTAGACGACATAGGTGGTGCAGCTAGTCGTAACAATCGAGCGAACATGTCATCCACAACAGGACAGTAGAGTTTGCCAAAATTTGATCTCGCACTGAGTCAAGATCAGATAGAAGTCCAGCAAGTGTAACAATGAGAAACATCTTCTGACGCTGCTTCAATTGCTTTTTAACACTTGGCGTGGCGGGGTCATTTTTGTATAGCCCACGAGCCCTTTCCCAAACTAAGAAGCAAGTTTGGAATGGTCGGAACAATGGCATCAACTTTGAATCAATAGATTTCCATAACAGACAACACAATTGAGCATCAATCTTCCCCCATTCGCCCGTCTTTTTCAGTAATATCTTTAGCATGTGTAACCAAGTGATCCTAAACACCTTGTCCCTTGCACCATAATTGAATAGAGGAGGACCAAGATAAATAGTTTGCACTACCTGTCAAAGGTTCTGTGGTGATGCCATGATTTGGGTTGCTAGAACCCACAAATTTAGTACTAAACATATCGGATCCGAGAAATATGAAAAAAAACAGATCTATTCGTGTCCAAAAAAAAGTAAATTCTGGAAAAAAACCTGAAGAGTAGATCTGGAAAATTGAAAAACTGCTTGCTGTCTTGTCGAAAAAAGTTACCTAGAAAAAAATAATCTGCCGGAAAAGTGGCTGGAAAACACCACGCCGCGAGGATTCTGATCATAGTGGATATGCACAATACCCTTGGAGAGTGTCGGAATCGCGGAACAATGGAGTTTTTGCTGGAAAAAAAATTCTCAGCAATTTTGTTCTCTTATTATTCTTGTTTTCTCACTAAACAAAGCGCTGATACCATGTGAGAAGACAAGAGTTTGAGAGAGAACTCAGCTTGATTATTCCCAAGCTATTGGGGTTTAAATAGCTAAGTATACATGTCCTAAAAAGGAAAGGAAAGGAAATCAATACCTAATTAAATAGGAGTAAATCTAGGAGTAAATCAAGCTACCTACTATATTTACACATATGCTATAGAATATTCCTAGGATTCTAACAAGTTAGACTGATTAATTCACATTATAAACTTGGATTCAAAGTCTTTTTTGCTAACGGAATCCAAAAAAATGGAAATAAATTGAAAATTATCTTCTTGGTTTGATAATGAATAGAGTTCAGAATCATTTTCTTTTTGTTATGATTTATGAATATTACATGTAGATATGAAGCAACTATGCAAAGTAAAGTACTAGTACAACGTTTCATATCTTAGTCAAATGGACATTTCAGACTATAGGAGGGCGATATAGGACATAGACAAAAGGGAGTGTTTGATTTATATGATTTTTAGCTCTTGGATTAGCACATGCTTCATCTGTTCCATATGGAAATTAAGAAAAGAAAGTTGCATGCTTATTCTTTGCTTGAAGAACATTTTTTGAGTTTGGAGAGAGGAAGTTGTGAAGATAATAACGTTGTGATGCTTTGGGTTATGGGAAGATCTTTTTGACTTCTATCTGTTTCTTCTTTTGTTGCTTTCTTGGTTTGTTCTGGTTTTGTGGGTCATGCTTCCATTCTAATTTCTGATTCGAGTGAAAATGAAAGCACTTCTTTTTGCTTCTTCATTGAAAGACAAGCAATGTGAATCTTTTGAAAACTTTGCGATGTGGATCCAAGATACCTTTTTTTGAGTCCAGAAAGGTTATTGACTCTAGTTTTGTAGAAAGTGATCATTGTTTTTCTTGTAAGTGCTATTTCGGATTATTCAGTTTTTTCGTTCAAGTAGTCCGTTAGCATCTTTATTTTTTAAACATCAACCTTGACTTATAATATAGTGGCAGGTGTAATTGTTATTGCAGTTGATCTTTTGGACTGTTTACATAGCTTGCTTCTGTGTCTAGACTCTTGGACTCTGCTGGAGTATCTGATAGCTAATGGTTACTAAATATTATCTATGAAGTAATATCTTTGCTTATGGGGTTTATTTTTGACCAGTCGAGGTGATGCTCAAGAATTCTCTGATCTAAATAAGCTTGCTAAACGTTTCCTCAAGGGTGGTAAGGAGACTGGAGAAGGAAAGGATGTCCCTTCACGTGCTTATATTCAGGAGGTTGTGGAAGAGTTGCGGAATGGAGAACAGGGAGAATGCCCTATTTGTCTTGAAGCTTTTGAAGATGCGGTGTTTACTCCATGTGCTCATAGGTTATGTCGAGAGTGTCTCTTGGCAAGCTGGCGAAGTTCTAATTCAGGCCTTTGTCCTGTTTGTAGGTATTTTCCTGCAGGTGTTTACTGAAGAATGTGATTCTTTACTATGAGATCAACTGCATATTTTAACATCATATAAATTCCACTTCTGCAGAAACACTGTCAGTAGACAGGAGCTTATAACAGCCCCGTCAGACAACCGCTTTCAGTTTGATGTTGAAAAGAATTGGGTGGAGTCATCAAAAGTATCAGCCTTGTTGTCTGAATTAAAACGTGTTCATTCTGTTGGCTCCAAAAGCATTGTTTTTAGTCAGTGGACTGCCTTCTTAGATCTACTGCAGATTCCTCTTTCTCGGTACCACCATATTTCTGTTCATGTTAGAATCTGAAGAACTTATAAGTTTTTTTAAACTGTATTTTGCAACTTCCTTGTCTTTTAAGATAATTTTACAATAAGAAACTCCATGAACATCGTGGTATTGTCTATTTATGGCAAACTAATTAATTGTAGTAGTCTTGGTATGCATGCTTATAAGGATACGGAAACTGAGAAAGTTTCCCAGTTTTGCAAATGCTTGGATATTTTCTTTATTTAGGTGATGTTTCTTTTCCGACCATTAGTTGAAATACTGCTGTTAAACATTTGAAGTTCAATTGATTTGTCTATTGCCTTTTGTAACAGTCTTTTTTTCATATTTTGCATACTTTATTTTTGAGTTAATTTATTTCTTTACATCCATACTTGTGCAGTAGTAGTATTCCATTTGTTCGCCTTGATGGGACGTTAAACCAACAACAACGTGAGAAAGTAATAAAGAAGTTCTCAGAAGAGGATGACATATCGGTTTGTCATCGTTGCTGCCTCTTTGGTTATAATATTTGTATTAATTAATTATGTTGCCTTAATCAATTTGAATATTGTATAGGTGTTGCTAATGTCATTGAAGGCTGGTGGTGTTGGGATAAACCTGACGGCTGCATCTAATGCATTTGTCATGGTACTCGTCTCCTTGCGGCTTTAGACGTTGTCCTGTCCTTTCTTTACAAAGAACTTTGACGGTCCCATGATTTGTACTGTTTGTATGCATGTATTTTTTTGTGATTCTATTGTCGTCAAATATATACAGTTTTCATCTTTGCCTATTATCTCTAGGATCCTTGGTGGAATCCAGCTGTTGAGGAACAAGCGGTCATGCGTGTTCATCGTATTGGACAAACTAAGCAAGTAATGATCAAACGATTCATTGTGAAGGTATCCTAAACACTTTTCTCCTTAACTAGGACTTGTTAGTTGGATCCCCATGTAACAATATCACCTTTGAGAAATGCTTTACCTGAAATCATATACTCTACTGCACCTTGAGTGCTCAACCATGTTGATAAAGTCATCGGACCCTTGCATGCATATATTTCTGCTGGCAGGGTTCGGTAGAGGAAAGAATGGAGGCAGTCCAAGCTAGGAAGCAACGGATGATTTCTGGTGCTTTGACCGACCAAGAAGTTCGGACTGCAAGAATTGAGGAACTTAAGATGCTTTTCGCATAGAGAACAACTAAATTATGCCAAAATGTTGCCTCTGGCTCCTCAGATTGTAGATTCACAAACAACATATCAGATCATTTCATTCTGCTGCTGGTACACCGGCTTATTTTGGAGGCCTCAAGAATCTCTCGTGTTGAAAAGTGATTGTTCCATTGGTTACGGCTGATTTAATTTTCAGAGGAAGCCACATTGTTATCGGTATTCCAATTTTTCACTGAAGCAGTTTCCAGGAGCGCGAATGTAACTAGCATCTGGGGATTTGTATTTCTACTTCACTGTTGTAAAAATATATCATGGCTTCATTGAGAGTATTATCAAAATTTAGGACTTCTAAAACAGTTTTGGTAGCTTAAACAAATTTGTAATGAATAATTTTGTCAATGTAGCTTGCAAGCTGCAGAGAGTCATATGTAAATCTATAACCTTTTCCCAATCAACAAACCTTGTATGCAGATTATGACCTTATTGAAGTTCTCCTTTGAGTTAACAAAGTTATTAAGTTATCAGAATACGCGGGTTGACATTCAATTAGAATAACCGTTATTGTCTCTTTCATGAGTAGTGAAGTTGTTGAATTTGGTGCTTTACTGACCAACGATTCAAGACAGATGGTCAAATTTCAAAGCTAATAAGTTGTGAGTATTCAAGTTCTCCAATCCATTGGTGCTTTACAGACCAATAAAACATATGGTTAAATTTGCAAAGCAATTAAGTTAGTAGTACTGGAGTTCGATTCATTGGTGCTTTAGAAGGCAATTTTTTTATTTTTCGTATGTGTTATTTCATAAATATTTTGGTCGTACGATTTTCGATTAATTTTCTTTCGAAACCTTTATGGTACCCTCCGTAACTACCTGGGGAGCAGTACGTTTAGCTTCGGCACGAATTAGGAGAATTTAGGGGCAATTCAAGTTGAATTAGGAGATTTTTTTTATTTTTCGTGCGTGCTAGTCCATGAATATTTTGGTGGTATGACTTCTGGTCAATTCTTTTCCGCAATCTTTAAATGACCCTCAGTAAGTACCCAAGGGAGCAGTACATGTAGCCTCGGCGCGATCTACAACATATTTATAGCATTTAGGGACAACTCAAAAAGAATTAGGTGATTTTCTCATTTTTCGTATGTGTTAACTCATGGATATTATGACTGCCGGTCAATTTTTTTCCGAAACCTTTAAAAGACCGTCAGTAAGTACATGGAGGAGCAGTACGTGTATTTTTGGCACGATCCACAACATATTTATTGCTTTTAGGGCACACAAACGGAATTAGGCGATTTTCTCATTTTTCATGCGTAAGCTCATGAATATTTTGGTAGTATGACTTCCAATCAAATTTTTTTCAAAACCTTTACAGGACCCTCAGTAAGCGCCTCGGGGAGACATGCATCTAGACTCGACATGATCCACGACATATTATATCATTCAGGGGTCACTCAAGCAAAACTAGATGATTTTTTTTATTTTTTGTGTGTATTATCCATGAATATTTTTGTGGTATTAATTTTGACCAATTTTTTTTGAAACCTTTACGGGTCCCTCCGTAAGTATTTGGGGTAGCAGTATGTGTAGCCTTGACACGATTCACGACATATTTATAACAATTAAGGGCCACTCACGAGGAATTAGGCAATTTTCTCATTTTTCACGTGTGTTCATTAATATTTTGGTGGTATGACTTTGGTCAATTTTTTCCTGAAAGCTTTATGGGACCATCCGTAAATATTCGGGGGAACAGTATGTTTAGCCTCGACACGATTCACGATATATTTATAGCATTTAGGGGCCATTCAAATGGAATTAGGCAATTTTTTTATTTTTCGTGTGTGTTAGGCCATGAATATTTTGGTGGTACGACTTCCGGCCATTTTTTTTGAAACCTTTAAAGAAACCTAAGTAAGTATCTGGGGGAGCAGTACGTGTAGCCTAGCTGTGATCCACAATACATTTATAGCATTTAGGGGCCACTCAAGTGGAATTAGGCGATTTTATTATTTTTCGTGTATGTTATCCCATGAATATTTTGGTGGTATGACATCTGGTCAATTTTTCTCCTAAACCTTTAAGGGACCATCGGTAAGTACCCAGAGAAGCAGTACGTATAGCCTTGACACGATCGATGACATATTTATAGCATTTAGGGGCCACTCAAGCAGAAATAGGCGATTTTCTCATTTCATGTGTGAGCCCATGAATATTTTGGTGGTATAATTTTTGATAATTTTTTTAAAAATCTTTATGGGGCCCTTCGTAAGCATCCGAAGAATCAGTACGTGTATACTCGGTACGATCCGCGACATATTTATAGCATTTAGGGGCCACCCAAGTAGAATTAGACGATTTTCTCATTTTTATATATGTTAGCCCATGAATATTTTGGTGGTTGGATTCAATTAATTTTTTCCCACAATCTTTAAGGAACACTTCGTAAGTACCCGGGGAATTATTACATGTTGCCTCGGCATGATCCGCTATATATTTATAGCATTTAAGGTCCACACAAACAAAATTAGGCGATTTTCTCATTTTTCGTGTATGTTGACCCATGAATATTCGGTGGTATGACTTCTGGTCAATTTTTTTTCGAAACCTTTACGGAACCTTCCATAAGTACCCAGAAGAGCAGTATGTGTAACCTCGGCATGATCCACGATATACTTATAGCATTTAGGGACTACTCAAGCGTAATTAACTGTTTTTCTCATTTTTCTTGTGTGTTAGCTCATGAATATTTTGGTGGTATGTCTTTTGGTCAATATTTTCTCGATACCTTTACAGGACACTCCCTTCGTACCTGGAGGAGCAGTACATGTAGCCTCAACATAATCCACGACATATTTATAGCATTTAGGAGTTACTCAAGCGGAATAAGTCATTTTTCTCATTTTCATGTGTGTTAGGCCATTAATATTTTAGTGGTATGACTTAAGGTCAATTTTTTTTCAAAACCCTTACGGGTATCTTAATGAGTATCTGATGGAGCAGTACGTGTAGCCTTTGACATAACCACGACATATTTATAGCATTTAAGGTTCACTGAAGCGGAATTAGATGATTTTCTTATTTGTTTTGTGTGTGTTAGCCCATTAATATTTTGGTGGTATGAATTCTGGTCAATTTTTTTTCGAATATTTTTCGGGACATTCCGTAAGTATCTGGGAGAGAAGTAAATGTAGCCTCGGTACGATCCACTGCGCATTCATAGCATATAAGGTCCGTATAAGTTGAATTATGCGATTTTCTCATTTTTCGCGTGTGTTAGCCTATGAGTATTTTGGTGAACTGGCTTTCGGTTAATTTATCTAGAAACCTATATGGGACCCTCCGTAAGTACCCGAGGGATCAGTACGTGTAGCCTCGTCACGGACCACAGTGCATTCATATCTTTTAGGGTCTGCACAAGCGGAATTAGCGGATTTTCTCTCTTGTTTGTGTATGTTAGCCCATGAATATTTTGGTGAACTGACTTTCGATTAACTTTTTTCCAAAACCTATATGGGAACCTTCGTAATACCCGGGGATAAGTACTTTTAGCCTCAGCATGATCCACGGCTCGTTCATAGCATTCAGGGCCCACACAAACGAAATTAAGTGATTTTCTTATTTTTCATGTGTGTTAGCCTATGAATATTGGAACTTATTTTTGGTCAATTTTTTTTCAAAACCTATATGGAACCCTTCGTAGTTACCTGAGGGATCAATACGTGTAGTTTCGACATGATCCACGATACATTCATAGCATTTAGGGTCTGCACAAGAGAAATTAGGCGATTTTCTTATTTTTTTGTGTGTTAGCCCATTAATAATTTGGTAAACTAGCTTTCGGTAATTTTTTTTCAAAATCTATATGGTACTCTCCATAAGTACCTAGGAGATAAGTACGTGTAGTCTCGACACAATCCACGATGCAATGATAGCATTTAGGGGCTACACAAGTTGAATTAGGGACCCTCCGTAGGTACTCGGAGGATCAGTACATGTAGCCTTGGCACGATTCACGATGTATTCATAACATTTAAGGGCCACACAAGCTTTTAAGGTAAAATAGACGGAGTTGTACACATATTATATCATGTCAAGGGAATTTAATGTTATATAGTAAAACAAAGTGAATATTTGTAGATATATTCTTATATAATATTTTATATTGAGATACATATAGTAATATCTACGTTGGAATATATGTCTTTGAAAGCTACAAATTTTGTTCATAAATCGTATTCACTGAATGCGATTTATGCCTTATCAGTATATCTTTGAAAGCCACAAATTTTGTTTATAAATCGAATTCACCGAATGCGATTTATGCCTTATCGTACATCTCTTCATTTTTATTTTCTTTTTTTTTTTATATTTGAGCTGAGGTTAAAGTAGAATTTGGAATATTGGGCCAAAAGGCTCGCATATATAGATTGTGTGCATGGGGGTTCCAAACGAATTCTGAGGGTAAATAGAAAAATATACCCAAATGTTAAATTCATTATTGAGCATTAATAATTTATTTATTTATAAATAATGAAGCATGAACTTAATAATAGATGCTTTGACGTCACTATTCTATATAAATAAAAATTGAATAATATAAAAAGGCAAACCAAATTAAGGAGTGGAACTAAAAAAACTATTTGTAATATGGTGAAACTTAAATCATACATTACTTTGGCCTCGGATGTCCGATTTACGCAATGTTTTTTTGATTATGTGTATTTTCTAAGAGGTAACTTGACAAACTGCCGTAGTCCAGCATTCATAGCATTTAGGGGTCACAGAAGTGGAATTAGGCAATTTTTTAATTTTTTTCGTGTATGTTAGACCACGAATATATTTGGTGAACTAATATCCGGTGGATTTTTCTTGAAAACCATTATGAAATCCTTCGTTGGTATATGAGGGATCAGTATGTGCGGCCTAAACATGATCCACACTGCGTTCATGTTTGTTAGCCCAAGGATACTTTTGGTGAACTGGCTTCCGGTGGATTTTTCTCGGAAACTGTTATGTCCCGTATTTTTCACATTAGGACAATTTGGGGATAATGATAATAAGTCAAGGGCAAGGCTATGGTTGACCTTGTTGGATACAAAATTCTTATGACTAAATTGAAATGTGGAAATATTGGAAATTTATTAAGGGTAAAAATTGAAATTTCTCATGTGGAAATACCATAAAAGATTAAGGACAAAATTGGAATTACTCATGTGGAAATACCATAAAAGGTTAGGGGTAAAATTGGAATTTCACATGTGGAAATACCATAAAAGGTTAGGGATAAAATTGGAATTTCACACGTGGAAATACTATAAAAGGTTAGGGGTATACTTGGAATTTTACATATGGAAATACTATAAAAGGTTAAGGGCAAAGGTGGAATTTCAACTTGGAAATATTAGGAAAGGTGAGGGGCAAAATGGAAATTTCACATGGGAGCCTTAGTCATAAAATCCTAGAATTCTCTACACAATTTGAGAAAGAAGAAGAGCAAAGGAAAGAAGAGAAATCAAGAGAGAAAATCGGACAAGAAGACCAAAAAATTACCCCTTCAAATTTCATCCCAAAAATTATAATTTTCTAGTATTCCTACTAAGTCAAGGGTGCTCTACAACATGGTGTAGTTTTTTTGGAAGATAGGAGGCTTGTTTGGTTGATTTGAAGCTTTGGTAAAGTGAAGAAGTTGGAAGGAAAAGGTAAGAATTAATCCAATTTCTTTGTGTTATGAAGTTTGTTTATGTTGTAGTAAGTAGAGATGTGTAGAATCCATGGAAATATAGAAGTTATATGGTTGGATTTGGACATATGAATAAGTTATGTGTATGTAAGATTGTTGGCAAGAAGACTTGAATTTTTGTGTAGTATTTTTATGTAGTATTTTTGGGTAGTAGTTGAGTAGTAGTTATGATAGTTAATTGATGTTGAAAATGGAAGTTGGATGAAATTTATTGAAGTTGGAAAAATGGGTTAGGTGATGTAATGGGAAAAAAATTATGTTTGTATAATTTGTTAGTTGTGGTTATGGTTTTTGGGATATAAATGAAGTTTAAATGGTGTAAGTTGGTATTAAAATGGATTATAGGAATTATGTAATTTTAGTATAATATTATAAGAATATGGAGGTAAGTTATTAAAAGTATGGATTGTTGTTGTTGATTATGAAGTTGAAAGAAGGAAATGAATTTGATGATGAAGTTGAAAGAAGAAAATGAATTGTAATATTTTTGTTGTATTTATGAAATTTTGAGTGAAATATGGAATTGATGAAAATTGGATAACTTACTTGGAATATTTTTCACTTATATTGGAATGAGTTGAAATTAATTATGGATATGAGATATTCATATTTATTTGGAAATGCAAAGTTTGGTTGAAAGTTGTTGCACTAATTGGAAAATTACACCAATTTATGTTATGGTGTGTTTAAATTGATTATTGATGAAATTGATGTTGTTGTTGGCTTGGTTGTTGATATTGTGGCCGAGTTGTAATCTCGGGGTTGTCATATATATAGGGGAGATGCTGCCAAAATTTTTGTAGACAAGTATTGGAAAAAATGAATTCTTAAAGTCTTATGAATAGTAATTGGTAAATGTGACCAATTGTAGATTTTGGAGAAAACGGAAATTGAACTTGGACAACCGTAAAAGGCCAAAAAGGTATGTAAAGCTTTACATTTTCTTCTCTTGGCATGTCCTAGATGTAATAGGAGTGAAAACGAACCTCGGGGATCACTCTACTCGTCGGAATCGACGCTCGAAAATTTCCCTTTTCTATTCAATAGAATTGAATTAGGTAATTATGAATAGTTTTGGAAAAAAATTGTCTAAACTTCTAGATTTTGCACAAATGAATTCCGAATACCTTGAAACTCTTCTAAATAATGTTATGAAGTCTAACGCACGTGATTTGTATACGCCACCTCATTTGACCGAGGTGGGCCCCACTATTCTGAATTTTTCTTCGTTATTCCGTTTGAATTACGGTAGGTAGAATTTGAAAGAAACTCTTTGCTATGCTTCCTAATATTATATGAATAATTATTCTGATAATTCCCATAATATATTTGGAAGTACGGAGATAATTCGGAAAATACTATTTTTACGTAGACTATTGTGATATTGGAAGTACTTGTACTATTATTATTATTCAAGTTTCCTTTTATGATTTGTTATCGAAATTATGCCATCGAGTCTGTATAAATGTTTTATAATTTAAATTGCATTTAGTTTCTCACTACTCCACTCGTGGATGCCTCAATGCTTCTTTCACTGAGCCTGGGCCAGGATATGTTTTCGTGCGTATTTCTCTGCATTGTTCGCCGTGTCCCGACGTGAGGGGGCAGGTATGACATGTACATGGGTTGGTAAATGTTATGCCACGGAGTTATGCTGTGCCATGTACATATATGTTTGTTATATGATATGATTTGATATGGCCATCTGATATGATATGATTTATTACGGAGATATTCCCTACTCTGGTGTTATGATGTGCTGTGGCGCCAATGACAGGAGGGCGACCACGTTTTGTTCACCGAGTCCCATAAAATGGGGCCGGATACGGCATATGTATTTGCATATATGATTTGGGATTATGAAAAGTATTTTGAAATTCTGAACATTTATTTTATTTTCTGCACATACTATTCAGATTATGATTTTATTTATTACAATTCATACTTTACATATTTGGTACATTTTTCGTACTGACCCCCTTTCTTCGGGGGGGCTGCGTTACATGCCCGCAGGTACCGAAGTTTGATTTGCTGATCCACCTGTTTAGGATATTTGCTGCGTCGTTGACAGTGCTCCCTTGTTCGGAGCTTGTATTTTGGTACTGACTTTATCTTTGTATATTTGGATATGTTGGTCAGGGGTACGACGGGGCCTTGTCTCGTCATATGACTATGCTATCATCTGTAGAGGTCTGTAGACAGAGTTATGTCGTGGGTTTTGGATATATAGTTTGGATCTTTGTGTGTGTTGTGACAACCTTTCAACTCTCGTGCGTATATCTACTTTTATGATATATTTAGTAATTTCTACTAATCACTACATTTGTTTATTCAAAAAAAAAAATTAGCCAAATTTGGGATAAGGGTACGTTTGGGTGCCCAACTCGGGCACCAGTCACGGCCTACGGGGTTGGGTCGTGACAGAAACCATTATGAAACCCTCCGTAGGTACCTGGGGGATCAGTATGTGCGGCCTTGGTACGATCCACGGTGCCCTCATAGTACTTTGGAGTTGCACAAATGGAATTAGGCGATTTTGCCATTTTTCGTATGTGTTAGCTTATGAATATTTTTGGTGAACTGGCAACCGGTGAATTTTTTTCTCTAAAACCATTATGGGACCCTCCGTAGGTACCCATAGATCACTATGTGCAGCCTTGGTATGATTCGCGGTGCGTTCATAGCATTTAGAGACTGCAAAAGCAAAATTAGGCGATTTCGCCATTTTTCGTGTGTGTTAGACTATGGATATTTTTCGTGAACTGGCTTCCGGTGGATTTTTTTTGAAAATCATAATGTAACTCTCCAAAGTTATCTGGAGGATTAGTACGTGTGGCATCGACTTGATCTACGACACGTAGGTCGCATAAGCAGAATTAGGCGATTTTGCCATTTTTCATGTGTGTTAGCCAATGAATATTTTTGGTGAACTGGTTTCCATAAATTTTCTCGAAAACTATTATAGAACCCTCCATAGGTACCCAAGGTATTAGTAAGTGCGGCTTCGGCATGATCCATTGTGAATTCATAGTATTTAGGGCCGCACAAGCGGAATTATGCGATTTTTCCATTGTTTCTTGTGTGTTAGCCTATGGATATTTTTGATGAACTGGCTTTCGTATATTTTTCTAGAAAACTGTTACGGACCCTCTATATGTACCCAATGGATTAGTATGTGTGGCCTTGACATGATCCACAACGCGTTAATAGCATTTAGGGTCTGCACAAGCCGAATTAAGCGATTTTGCCATTTTCCCTGTGTGTTAGCCCATGGATATTTTTGCTGAACTGTCTTCCGATAGATTTTTCTTGGAAATAATTATGAGAACCTATATAGGTACCTGAATATCAGTACGTATGGTGTCAATACGATCCACGACGCGTTCATAGTATTTAGGGGCCGCACAAGCGAAACTAGGCAATTTCGCCTTTTTCTCCTGTGTGTTAGCCCATGGATATTTTTTGGTGAACTTGCTTCTGGTAGATTTTTCTTGAAAATTGCTATAGGACCCTCCATAGGTACTCGAAGTATTAGGAAGTGTGACCTCGACACGATCCACGGTGCATTCATAGCATTTAGGGACTACATAAGCGGAATTTGGCAATTTTGCCATTTTTTCTTATGTGTTAGCCCATGAATATTTTTGGTGAACTGACTTTCAGAAGATTTTTCTAGGAAAACCATTATGAGACTCTTCGTAGGTTTCCAGGGATTAGTAAGGCGGCCTCGACATGATCCACGATGCATTCATAGCATTTAGGGGCCGCACAAACAGAATTAAGCGATTGGTTTTTTTTGTGTGTGTTAGCCTATGGATAGTTTTGGTGAACTGGATTCCGGTCAATTATTCTCAGAAACCATTATGGAACCCTTTTTAGGTACCTAGGGGATCAATACGTACGGCCTCATCACGATCCACAATGCGTTCATAGCATTTAGGGGCTGTATAAGCAAAATTATGTGATTTTCTAATTTTTCATGTGTGTTAGACCATGAATATATTTAGTGAACTGACTTTTGGTTGATTTTTATTGGAAACCTTTATGGGACCCTCTGTAGGTATACGGAGAATCAGTACGTGCGGCCTCAACATAATCAACAGCGCCTTCATAACATTTAGGGCCCGCACAAGCGAAACTAGGCGATTTTGCCATTTTTTCGAATGTGTTAGCCTATGGATATTATTGTTGAACTGGCATTCGGTGGATTTTTCTTGAAAACTGTTATAGGACCCTCTATAGGTACCTGAGAGTTAAGTACATGCGGCCTTGGCATCATCCACTGTGCATTCATAGCTTATTTGGGTTGCACAAGCGGAATTAGGCAATTTTGCCACTTTTACGTGTGTGTTAGCCCATAGTCATTTTTGATGAACTGGCTTCCGATTGAGTTTTCTAAGAAACTATTATGGAACCCTCCATAGGTACTCGATGGATCAGCAAAAGCAGTCTCAACACGATCCACGACGCGTTCATAGCCTTTAGGGGCTGCACAAGCAAAATTAGGCGATTTCGCTATTGTTTCTTGTGTGTTAGCCCATGGATATTTTTGGTTAACTGACTTTCAGTGGATTTTTCTCGAAAACCCATTATGAGACTCTTCGTAGGTACCCAGGGATTAGTACGTGCGGCCTCTACATGATCCACGGTGTGTTCATAGCATTTAACGGCCTCACAAGCAGAATTAGGCAATTTTCTTATTTTTTTTGTATGTATTAGCCTATAGATAGTTTTGGTGAACTGGCTTCCGGTCGATTATTCTCAAAAACCATTATGGGACCCTTTTTAGGTACCTAGGGGATCAGTACGTACGGCCTCAGCACGATCCACAATGCGTTCATAACATTTAGGGTCTGCATTATCGAAATTATGTGATTTTCTAATTTTCTTCATGTGTGTTAGACCACGAATATATTTGGTGAACTAACTTCTGATTGATTTTTATTGAAAACCATTATGGGACCCTTTGTAGGTATTCGGGAAATCAGTCGTGCGGCCTCAACACAATCAAAAGTTTCTTTATAGCATTTAGGGCCCGCACAAGTGGAACTAGGCGATTCGCCATTTTTTCGTATGTGTTAGCCCATGGATATTATTTTTGAACTGGCATCCGGGGGATTTTTCTCAAAAACTGTTATAGGACCCTCCATAGGTACCTGAGAGTTAAGTACATGCGACCTCAGCATCATCCACTGTGCATTCATAGCATATTTGGGTTGCACAAGCGGAATTAGGCAATTTTTACCACTTTTACGTGTGTGTTAGCCATAAATATTTTTGGTGAAGTGGCTTTCGATTGATTTTTCTAAGAAACTATTATGGAACCCTCCATAGGTACTCGGGGGATCAGCAAGAGCGGCCTCAACATGATCCACGACGCGTTCATAGCCTTTAGGGGTCGCACAAGTGAAATTAGGCGATTTTGCCATTTTTTCGTGTGTGTTAGCCCATCGATATTTTTGGTGAACTGACTTATGATAGATTTTTCTCAAAAACCATTATGGGACCTCCATAGGTACCCAAAGGATCAGCAAGAGCGGCTTCGACATGATCCACGCCGCATTCATAACATTTAGGATCGTATAAGTGAAATTAGGCAATTTCTTAATTTTTTTGCGTGTCTTAGCCCATAGATATTTTTGGTGAAGTGGTTTCCAGTGGAATTTTCTCGAAAACTATTATGGAACCCTTTGTAGGTACCCAAGGGATCAGTACTGCGGCCTCGGCATGATTCACGGTGCATTTATAACATTTAAAGGCCGCACAAATGGAATTAGGCAATTTTGCCATTTTTTTGTATGTGTTAATCCATGAATATTTTTGGTGAATCAGCTTCCGATGGATTATTTTCTCGTGAACCATTATGGGACCCTCCGTAGGTACCCGAGGGATCAATACGTGAAGCCTCATAACAATCCATGATGCGTTCATAGCATTTAAGGGTCGTACAAACATAGCATTTAGCGGCCGCACAAGTGGAATTAAGCGATTTAGCCATTTTTTCATGTGTGTAAGCCCATGGATATTTTTTGTGAACTGGCTTCCGGTGGATTTTTCTCGAAAACTCATATAGGACCCTTCTTAGGTATCCGGAGAATCAGTATGTGCGGCCTCGGCACGATCCATAACTTGTTCATAACATTTAAGGGTCGCACAAGCAGAATTAGGTAATTTCCTCATTTTTTTCGTGTGTGTTAGCCATGAATATTTTTGCTGAACTCGTTTCTAGTGGATTTTTCTCATAAACCATTTGGGACCCTTCGTAGGTACCCGGGAGTTAAGTATGCCTGGAAATCAGTACATGTATCTTTGGCCCCGATCCATAGTGCATTCATAGCATTTAGGGGTTTCACAAGCGCAATTAGGCTATTTTCTCATTTTTCGTTTGTGTTAGCCCATGAATATTTTGGTAAATTGGCTTCAGGTCAAATTTTTTTGAAACCGATATGGGATCCTCTGTAAGTACCCGAATGATCAGTACATGTACTAGGCACACTTCACGGTGTATTCATAGCATTTAGGGGTCGGACAAGCGAAATTAGGCAATTTTCTTATTTTTCGTGTATGTTAGCCTATGAATATTTTAGTACACTGCTTCTAATCAATTTTTTGGAGAAACCTATATGTTACCCTCCTTAATTATTCAAGGGACTAGTATATGTAGCCTCAGCATGATCCATGGCGTATTCATAGCATTTAGGACTGCACAAGCGGAATCAAACAATTTTATCATTTTTCTTGTGCGTTAGTGCATGAATATTTTGATAAATTGGCCTCCGATCAATTTTTTTTTGAAAACTATATGGGAACCTCAGTAAGTACCCAGGAGATCAGTATGTGTAGCCTCGACGTGATCCGCGGCACATGCATAGCAATTAGTGGTCGCATAAGTAGAATTAGGCGATCTTCTCTTTTTCATGTGTGCTAGCTCATTAATATTTTAGTGAACTAGTTTTCTGTCAATTTTTTCCTGAACCTATATAGGACCCTCTGTATTTACTCGAGGGATCAATACGTGTAGACTCGGCATGATCAATGGTGCATTCATAGCATTAGGGAACGCACGAGATAAATTAGGCAATTTTTCTATTTTTCGTCTTTGTTAACCCATAGATATTTTGATAAACTGACTTCTAATCAATTTTTTTCGAAACCTATATGGGACCCTCCTTAAGTAACCAGGGTATCAATACATGTAGCATCGGTATGATCCACGATGCTTTCATAGAATTTAGGTACCGCACAAGCAGAATTAAGCAATTTTTTTATTTTTCTTATGTGCTAGCCCATTAATATTTTGGTGAACTGTCTTCCGATCAATTTTTTTTGAAACCTGTATGTGACCCTACATAAGCACCCGAGGGATCAGTAGGTGTAGCCTAGGCACCATCCACAGTGCATTCATAACATTTAGGGGCTGCACAAAAAGAATTAGGCGATTTTCTCAATTTTTGTTTGTGTTAGCCTATGACTATTTTAGTGAACTGGCTTCCAGTCAATTTGTTTTCAAAAATTATATGAGACCCTCCGTAAGTACCCTGAGGATCAATACATATAGCCTCAATATGATCCACGGCGCATTCATAGCATTTAGGGCCCGCACAAGAGGAATTAAGTGATTTATTCTCATTTTTCATATGTGTTAGCCCATGAATAATTTAGTGAACAACTTTCGGTCAATTTTTTTTCTGAAACCTATATGACACCCTCTGTAAGTGTCTTGGGGATTAGTACGTGTAGCTTTGGCAGGATCCACGACGTATTCATAGCATTTAGGGATCACACAAGCGGAATTAAGCCATTTTCTCATTTTTTATTTGTGTTAGTCCATGAATATTTTGGTGAAGTGGCTTCAGGTCAATTTTTTCGAAAACCGATAAGGGACCCTCGATAAGTACCTAGGGGATCAAAACATTTCCTCGACACGATCTACAACGCATTCATAATATTTAGGTGTCGCACAAGTGAAATTAAATAATTTTCTTATTTTTCGTGAGTGTTAGGCCATGAATGTTTTATTGAACTGACTTTCGGTTAATTTTTATCTAAAACTTATGTGAGACCCTTCGTAAGTACCCAGTTGATCAATACATGCAGCCTCGACATAATTCACGTCGCATTCGTAGCATTTAGGGGTTGTACAAGGGGAATTATGCGATTTTCTCATTTTTTGTGTGTATGTGTTAATCCATGGATATTTGGTGAATGTGCTTCTGGTCAACTTTTTTTCGAAATCTTTATGAGACCCTCGGTAAGTACAAGGGGATCAGTACGTGTAACCTCGGCACGATCCCAGTCATTCATAGCATTTATGGGCCGCATAAGCGAAATTAGTTGATTTTCTCATTTTTTGTGTGTGTTAGCTAATGAATATTTTGTTGAACTGACTTCGGTCAATTTTTTCCTGAAACCTATATGGGACCCTCCGTAAGTACCAGGTGGATCAATACGTGTAGCTTTGGCACGATCCACGCTGCATTCATAGCATTTAGAGGACGGATAAGCTGAATTAAATGATTTTCTAATTTTTCGTTTGTGTTAGCCCATTAATATTTTGGTCAATTGGCTTTTGGTCAAAAAAAATTGAAATCTATATGGGACCCTCCGTATGTACCTAGAGGATTAGTGTGTGTAGCCTCGACATGATCCACGATGCATTTATAGCATTAAGGGCCGCACAAGTAGAATTAGATAATTTTCTCATTTTGAAGCCAGTTCACCAAAATATTCATGGGCTAACACGCACGAAAAATAAGAAAATCACCTAATTCCGCTTGTGCAGCCCTGAATTCTATGAATGCACTTAGGTAAAGAAAATCGCCTAATTTCGCTTGTGCAGCCCCTCGGTACGAGTATCTAGGATAGTCATGTATCCCGATACATGTTAATCACACTAAATACACTAGATAAATGTATTTGTATGTATCTAGTGTGATTCGCATGTATCTAGTATATCAGATACATATGAGAGTGGCGAGCGAGATTTGTCTATGCATCCTAGATACATGCGAATTTACTTGGATACGGTGCATTTAGAATAAATTATACCTAATTTTGACCCCATAAATCTGGACGCATCAAAATCTGATAAGATTTGTAATATTACAAATAAAAATATTTACGTAATTAGCTCCTAAATTTGTAGGATCTCTGTAAGTTCCCTTGATTAATCCAGATCCGTATTGAGCATCTAAAAAATCATCTATGCCAATTGATCCTCCAAACAAAAAGTTTAAATATTCCGACTACAATAGTCAGAATATTAAATATGACCTCAGAGGGGTCAAGATTGGCTAGCAGGCTACTGAATTCTGTCAAACACGTATCATAAACAATACATCCAAACATCATAGTGTTCTTTTACTTAGACATTTGCAAATAATTGATATGTTTTTGCATCAAGACTAATTTGTCTAACAGCAGCAACTGCTGCTATGACTCCTAAGCCTGAAAAAAACACTGCTATTGCTATGTTAAGCCAAAAAATTGGTCTCTTTTTTGATGGTTTGAATGTCAAATTGAAGAATATCACAGGCAACACAAAGTCAAGGGGCAAGAAACCAAATGCCCCGATTATTGCATTGATGTCACCAAAAAATGGAAGCATTGCTGCGATTATCGTTGATATGATGACTGAAATTGATCGAGAAATTAAGCGTGGGATCATATTTCTTGTGGAAAATTCACTGCTCTTGGCATCTGCAAATGTCCTTTCGAGTACTTCGTTTGTTGGTTGCAAGTATACCTGCAAAAGCCACACCAATTAATCGTAATCGTGCTAGTGTATAATATATTCATACTGATTATAAACTTATATATTTTATGCATCATTTGTATAATATAACCTATTGTAGTAGATTGTTTGAAAAACACTAATTTCATTTGTTAAGAAAATGAATCTAACTCAATTTCAAAAGTTAGTTCACGAGGTAAAGATTGACTGAGATCATATAGAGGGAGAATATTGTATTCCCTCAACAAATGTGGTACTTTGTAAGATTCCCGTATGTTCAAGAAGATGAAATAGCGTTTGCTATCTACTTTTCTAGTCGTATCTTTGAAAAATAGCCATCATAATGGAGCTTCAAATTCACATGTATAACACTTAGACAAACATTCACATGTGAAATTTAAAACTCCATGACAATGACTATTTTTTAATTATAGAGACTGAAAAGTGGCTATTTATGAATTTTACATCGTTCTGTATTGGACATCTGGTACATGGTCAAATTTTGGGCTTTGTAAGATTTTTCCGCACATTCAGGATGATGAAATAGCATTCGCTGCTACTTTTCCGCACGTCCTTGAAAAAATAGCCATCATAATGGAGTTTCAATTTCACATGTATTACTCTTGGATAGACATTCACCTGTGAAATTTAAAACTTCACGACAATGACTATTTTTAAATTTCAGAGACTAAAAAGTAGTTATTTGTGAAATTTACCCCGTTTTATACTGAACATCTGGTACATGAATAGTAACAACGGAATGTATAACATACCACAGCAACAGCAGACAATTGAAGAATGGTGAAGATGTTGGTTATGAAGATAAATGACTTTGGGACTAAATTGTGGCCATTTTTTGTAAAGTTGCTTAGAATGAGGCCCTCAGCTTGGTTCCCAAATGCCCAATATCCAGAAATGGCCACACTGAAGAAAGTTGTTGAAAGCATTGCATAACATATGCAAAGCCCTTTGAACATCTTTCCTTTCACCGGAGGCGCTATCGTTGCCTGTAATAATCATATTAAGATCGTCAAATTTAATCCATAAAAATATAATTCGTCCAACTTGTCTAAATTGGTACATGTTTAGCTAAATATGTACTTAATATCTGAATATACTAGAAAATAATTTATTTTATTATCATTTAGATCTCAAAATTAGTAAGAGTAAATAAGCAAAAATGCAAAACAAGTTGAGATAGTTTTAAGATTTAATCTTCTACTTATGAACTAGGAGTGATAAACGGTCGAGTCAAATTGGATATGGACTAGTTATAAATTTGTTACATAAAAATGGATAAAATATTTGAACCGTCCATATTTAACACGGGTAATAATTGAGTTAACCAACGGATGATATGAATATTCATATTATTCATGGTTTCAAGAGTAATCAGATGAAAATACTAAGTTAAAAATCAAAATAAGTTTAGACTCAAAAATTAAGAACTCATAAAAAAGAACAAGCAAACAGATGGGTATATATCCATATATATTTAATTTATTTTTATAAAGTTAGTTATCCAACCCATGTCTAATGGGTCTAATTGGATAGTTACTTTTTTTAAAAAAAATAATCACTTTTACTACGTTTATATGTGCTTATCGGCTGATTCTATTGTCTCTTACTTAGAGAAACTTTTCCGATAGTAATAAACTAACCTGAATTTCAGGAATTATGCCATTTCCAAATGTGGTGGCAATAATAGCTATTGCATTAAAAATTCCAAAAATGCGCGTTTCCTTATCGTTGCTAATCGAATAGTCCTTATCAGGTCCCTTGGACGAATTTCCTAGCAAAATATACAACAAAATGTCATTATAATAAAATATTATTATAGAAAATCACTGTAATAGAGAAATCTGACAAGATATATATTTTTGCAATAGAAATTAAGTACCTATGTAAATGGAACCAGCAGTGGCACAAGCACTATAAGCAATGCAAAGTAAAAGAGAAATTAAGTTGATGTGTCTAAGAGAGTGAAATGATGGCATTTGAGCTAAAATCAACATTAGGCCACCAAATATGACTACAAATTGATATAGCTTCATAGCTCCATTAGGGTTTAAAAGCAAGTAAATTGCCTGCAAAAAAAAAAGAACAAAAAAGAAGGTAAACTGATATTATAAGAAGATTATTTTTCTATTTTTTCTAAGTTATAAATTATATACATTGACAGTATAAAAAGTTTAACATTTTAAAAAGTAGAAATAGTATTTACTATCCGATCTTTGTTGTGTCTTTGAAAAAATAATCATTGTCATAAAATTTTAAGTTACATATATGAAACTTCATGAACATGATTGAATAATTAAAATAGCGCCCATTGTCTACTTTTTCGCAATGTCCTTAAAAATAGGCACAACATAATGTTTTAAGTTATGCGTATGAAATTTCATGACAATGATTGAAAGTAAAAAATGTCATCGCTAGCTACTTTTTGATCATGTCTTTAAAAAATAGTCATAATTATGAAATTCTAAGTTCCACGGGTGAAACTTTATAACAGTAGTTGAAAGATATGAATAGAAGTCACTTGTTACTTTTTGGGCATATATTTAAAAATAGTCACTCTTATGAAGTTTCAAGTTCTGCAAGAGAAACTTCATAACAATAATTGAAAAATAGAAATAGCGTTTGTTGAACACTTTTCAGCCTTTTTTTTTTACTGTTATTTCATTAAACTTAGTTTTATTTAAAGAAGTCACCTTCATACATTGTCCTCCTAGAAGAGTGGAGCCTATTACTGCACCATAGCAAACCATAAATTGAATGGGTCCAACATAATATCTGCCCCATCTTGGTCCTGTGAAATTAAAATTTATGATATTTCACTAATGGGTAAATCAAATAATGCCAATAAAATATATTGTATCGACGTGCATATAGTATCTAATTCTAATTAAAATTATGTGAACATAATATCTTATTATCAATATATGTGTATGTGTGTTTTAAATATACGTATGTATGTCATACATATATATTAGGTATTTGTCGCCGTCTCTTTTGAGAAAGTGATCACTATTAGAGTTTTCAGATATATAAATATAAGTATCTTTTATATCTGCTATAAAAATACACAATATGTTATTATTTTTATATTTAAGAAATATCACTATAAAAAAGTAATAAAGTAACCAAAACCTCTACATCATATCATTTTCTCATAAATAAATATACCTTCAAGAAAATGTACAATTTACATAAGAATCAAGTGGAAATTATGGGCCCAAAGAAAAGGATTGTGCTAATTAAATGCAGTAGGTGGGTCAAAAATGATAGTTTGACTTTAGGCTATTCTAGTGAACATTTAATTCAAATATAAACGAATTAAATACGTATCGATTTCAAATTTGGTGGCTGCTCAAAAGAAAAGATGCACGCAACCCAAAAAGGTTACAATATTGGATATGAATTTTGGATCCTATACATATAATGTGAAAATAAAATATAATCAAGTATAATAATTTTTGAAAACTTATATATATAATAGTCCTACTCGTCAAAATGATTAATTTTTTTCATCATTAACTCACTAACTACATGGATTCCTTTCTTTTTAATATTGTCAATGCTCTTTCATGATGAGGTCTGTATTTTTTTAAGTTATAAATATTGATGAAATGTGCTTATATGTAAGTTATTAAACCTTTTTAGGGTTATTATTCTACTATACGATATTTTATAGTTTGGCTTTCAGATGATATGATTATACAAAAATTTGATATAAATGTATGTATCGACCTCATTATGTACATACCTAAAATGTCGTTGGCCATGTCGCGAAAGCGGAGATGGCGGCGACCTAGCTGAGCGTGGTGTTCGAGGACCATCGACAAGAGGTTATATGAATAGAATGTTACAAGAGCTCCAATTACCAAACATAGAATTCCAACCCACCATCCAAGTGAAGCAAAGGCAAATGGAAGACTTAACAATGGTGGAGCTACAATTGAGGT